>NC_080176.1:26701741-27301741 GCF_950295315.1 Erinaceus europaeus | reverse complement strand
AAGACCTCGCCCCGCCCCTACAGCAGGAAGCCAATGAGTGCCGCCGTCCCGGAAGGCCCCGCCCACCACCGGGACCCCCGAGCGCTGATTGGCCAGCGTGCAAGCCCCCCCCTCGTGTGGGGCGGGGGCGGGAGGAAGGAGTGGAGCCTCCGGGCCCGGCCCCAGCGCTCCCCGCCCTCCCGCGCCCCGCCAGCGCCTGCAGTCCCTCGGGGACCCAGGCGTCCCGGAGCCGGGCACCATGGCCAAGCGCAGCTCGCTGTCCATCCGCATCGTGGAGGGCAAGAACCTGCCGGCCAAGGACATGTGAGCCCGGCCGGGGGGCGCGGGGGAAACCGCAACTTTCCCGGGAGAGGCGCTGCCCCTTCACGCCTGACCTTTCCCGGGTCCAGCCGGGCCGCCCACGAGGAGAGCAGCGGTCAGGGTGTGGCGTGGGTGGCCGTGCAAGGACAGGGAAGAGATCTGGTGCGACCCCCCTGAGCTCAGACTGGGGTGACGGGGTGTCCGTGGAGCTGGGGAGCGGGGAGGGGGCCGGGATTTGCAAGGGAGTGCAGAGGGGGCGGTGGAGGGGGACACACATGGCAGAACCGACGTGTTGCTCAGGTGCCGGGGGTGTGGCTGGAGGGGAGGGATGCCCTCTAGAATGGAGGGGTCCTGCTCAGTGGCTCGGAAACCCTTGCACCTCGGTGTCCTGTCGTGCACGGGAGTAGGGGGACTGGCCGGAGAGTGGACGTGCAGGTGGGGGCCCGGGGAAGTGACAGGGGTTGGGGGGAGCTGTTGCCTGTGCCCCGAGCTTTACCTGAGCAGTCAGGTGGGTCCTCACCAGCCCGGGCTCGCTGCACCTCACAGAGGTGGACGCCAGGACGGATGGGGGAGGTTGTGGGGGGGAGGGCGCTGGACCACCCAAAGCTCAGCTGCCCCATTCCCCAGGGGGGTCCCCATATGGCTTCTGTCGCTGTCCCCAATTCCTCTTGGATGAGGGGGTGGGGAAGGGATACACCCAGCGGGAGGGGCGCGGGCTGCCCAGGAGGTGGGCAGCGAGGAGCCTGGGGTTCAAAGTCTGCTGGGCTGGCACCGCCCCTCCCCCACCCCGGGCTTCCCGTGGGGCTCCGGGATGCAGGGAGGTGGGGATCCTGGGGGAGGGGGCCGGGGCAGCACTGAGAGTGGAGGGTACTGGTGGTGGAATTGGGACTCCCGGCTGGCACAGCGCGGCGGGCAGGGCCAATTCAATCTCGCCCCCCTCTCGGCCTGGGGAGGCGGAGTTCAGCCGTTACCGTGGCAACGGGGCGGAGGGGGACTTGCGGGAGGCTGGAGGTGGGTTTCAGCTCGGGAGGGAGTGAGCTGGGGTGGGGACCTGGGAGTATGGAGGGAGAGAGCTGGAGCTGCAGGGAGGGTCCTCCAGTCTGTGTGCACCCCCCTATCCCCCACCCCCACCACGCTGGCACCGGGAACTAGGTCAGCTTGGCCTTCCGCTGGTGACGCTGGGAGCGGTCCCTGTCTGTCGCCTCCCTCCCCAACCTGCCCTCCAGGCTGTCACCCACCGGCCCCAGGCTGCAGGCTGTGCCCACTTGGGGAGGGGAGCCGAGGTGCCCGGGTGCCTGCTCAGCTGATAGGCTCCAGCAGAATGCCTTCATCCCTGGGGGGCGCGGCTCCCCAAGTCCTGTGCCTGCTGTCTCTGTAGTTATTTTGTCACCCTGACTGTCCTCTGTCCCCACTTGTCCCCACTTCCTTTATTCTGCTCTCCTCGAGGTCTCTGATGGGCCTGTCCCCACCCAGTTCCTAAACCACTGACCCCCCCCACACACACACACTCCCAGCAGGGCTCTGTATGTGCACCTGTCTGGAGCTGTTTGCATTCAAATACTCCTGCTCCAGAGAACTCCTGTCAGGAATGTGGCGACCTGTTCCCGCAGTTCTTTGGGTCAGTGAGAATAAGGGTGACAGTCGCCCCTTCCTGGGGCATCCCTCTACTCCGACCCTGGGCCATGCAGGGGGGACCGAGGAGTCTGGGGTTGGCAGTTGGGGAAACTGAGGATCGGGACATGGTGAAGGGACCTCATGGTAGGTGGGCAGGGGTAGCAGGGTTTGGGCGGCCAGATGAGGAGGCCCTGCTGAGCCTGGAGACTGGCTTGACCCTCCTTCTGGGCTTGCACTCTGAGGATGGATGCTCAACCTCTCAGGTGGCTTGTCTCCAGGGACACAGTTCTGAGAAGGGACTCATCACCATTCCACTGCGGCCACCTGGCCACCTGCCCCTGCTGTGCTTACTGTGTTTACTCACAGACTTGTCGCTCTCTCTGGGGCACAGAGCACCGAGGTCTGTCACCGCCACTCTCAGAGCCTGCTGACTGGTGACCCACTGGCTCCCACAGCCAGTGGCCCTGGGGACGGGCCCGGGGCTATTTCAAGGCTGGCCCTGACTCTCCCCTCAGTGGCTGGACATTGCCAGGCCCTAAATATAGAGCCCCTGCCAGGGACCAGGCAGAAAGAGGGGGACAGGGACCGCTTGGGACCTTCCTGAGGGCACAGGGTACAGCAGGCCGCCCAGGGCCATGGTGCAGTCCGGCCCTTCAGTCTGGCCTCCTCTGGCCTTGACATTGTCCCCTTCCCCTGCCCAGCCTGGCCATCCCATGCCCAGCCTCACCCAGATCATGACCTGGCAGCAATGTGAGCCCGGCCTCTCTGCCCACTCAGGAGCCCACTCACTGCCGGGAGCTGGCTGCACAGCTCCCCCCACCCCGGAACCCCTGGGGCCCCCAGAGGAGGGCTGAGCTGGGCAGAGATTGAGGCAGCCCACACTGACCTCTTATCCCTCCAGGACATGGGGTGCATGTCACTGATGGCTAGAGGCCTGGAGCCCCCAACTTGGAGGTAGTGAGGTGCAAGCTGAAATGCTCCCCAGAGGATTTGTGGAGGGGGGAGACTTTTATTTTACTTATTTATTTTTATTATATTGATTTATTTTTTTATTTGACAGGACAGAGAGAAATTAAGAGGGAAGGGGGTGATAGAGAGGGCGAGAGAAAAAGAGAGAGACACCTGCAACCCTGCTCCACCGTTTGTGAAGCTTCCCCCTGCAGGTGGGGCTGGGCAGTTGAACCCAGTCCTTATACATTCTAATATGTGTGTTCATCTGAGTGCATCACTACCTGGCCCCTCATTTTAATTAATTAATTTATTTGAGAGATTTTATTTATTTATTTGATAGGAGGGGGGAGAGAGAGAGAGAAAGAACCAGATGTCACTGTGTATTGCCGGGTTTGAACTTGGGACTTCATGCTTGAGAGTCCAGTGCTTTATCCACTGTGCCACCTCCATATATATATATATATATATATATATATATATATGTTCATTTTGCCTCCAGGGTTATCACTGGGGCTTGATGCCTGCACTACGAATCCACTGCTCCTGATGGCCATTTTTTCCATTTTATTGGTTAGGACAGAGAATTTCAGGAGAGAGACCTGCTTCATCACTTATGAAGCGACTCCCTTCACCCCCCCCCCACTGCAGGTGGGGAGCCAGAGGCTCAAACCAGGATCCTTATACCGTCCTTGCACTTTGCACCACCTGTGCTTAACCTGCTGCACTACCGCCTGACTCCCTCATTTATACTTTTTAAAGATTGATTTATTCACTGATGAGAGAGATGGAGGCAGAGCATGTGGGATGCCAGGGATGGAACTCGGGGTCTCTTGCCCAAGTGCCCACTGCTCTGTCCACTGTGCCCATTGCCTGGCAGTGATGAGGGGAATCCTGAGGGATGGGGGGTGGCTTCCAGGCAGAGGAGCCATGCCAGTATGGGTCCAGACAGACTCTTCCGGTCAGCACTGGGAGAAGCCTGGACTTGGAGTGGCAGCTTCCACCGGAAGAGCCTCTGCTGGGAAGGGAAATGGGGCCTGGAGTCTCCCACCACACATACTTCCTTCTCCCTTGCCGGGACCAGCCCAAGGCCTGGATGGGGGATGTTCTCAACCCCAGGGACCCCCTCCCCCCCACATCTGAGTCTGCCTCAGGGCACTGACAGACATGTTCATTCATTCACCCATTCACGTATTCATTCGCTCATTTCCAAATCTGTCCAGTTGCTCCTTTATTCAGCAAACACTTGTGGGACCCCAGTTCTTGTTGGGCCAGGCTGTGTCTCCCCCCACACCAACCCCTGCCAGGTGGCTCACAGCCAGGTAGGGAGCAGGGTCACGGGGGCTGGCCTGGTCAGAGTAGAGGGCAGGGGACCCTCGGGGGACTAGTGACAGTGGTTTCTGCCTTAGGGGTGGTGGTGAATGTGGTGGGCAGAAGTTGAAGCATCCTTGTGGGGGATACAGGTGGCTGGTGGCCTGGGAGGCCCCGCCCCCAGCCCCACCCCACCCTGTCTTTCAGCACTGGCAGCAGTGACCCGTACTGCATCGTGAAGGTGGACAATGAGCCCATCATCAGGTACCCCCAGCCTATTCACACCTGGGTGGAAGGGGGGGTCCCTTCTTCCAGGATGGGGGATGGGGTGCTGGGGCGCATCTGCCGGGAGGTGAATGAGGCCCCTACCCCTGAACTTACTTGCTAGGGCAGGGTCCATTCTGTTCCTCTTGTCAACCCCCAAGAGGGACAAAGGGTGGCAGTATGTGAGTGACAGTGGTGACATTCAGTGCTTCCCATGGACTAGGAGCACCATCCCAGAACCCCCTTCTCTCGTAAGTAACCGAGGCTCAGGGGCTGGCCGGTGGTACACCCAGTTGAACTCACAACTTACCAAGCACAAGGATTGGGGTTCAAGCCCCTAGACCCCACCTGCAGGGAGGAAGCTTCACGAGTGGTGAACCAGTGCTGCAGGTGTCTCTCCGTTTCCCTTTCTCTTTCAGTTACTCTTTGTTATCTAGACAATCAATAAGTAAATAAAATCATTAAAGAGGGGGGAGTCGGGCGGCAGCGCAGTGGGTTAAGCACTGGTGGTGCCAAGCGCAAGCACCAGCGTTAAGGATCCCTATTCGAACCTCTGGCTCCCCACTTGCAGGGGAGTCGCGGTGAAGCAGGTCTGCAGGTGTTTGTCTTTCTTTCCCCCTCTCTGTCATCCCCTCCTCTCTCCATTTCTCTCTGTCCTATCTAATAGTGACAACATCAGTAACAACAACGATAACACCTACAACAATAAAACAAAGGCAACAAAAAGGAGCAAATAAATAAATATTTTTTTAAAAAGAAAGGGAAACTAGGGGGCAGGCTGTGGCACTGCAGGTTAAGTGCATATGGCGCAAAGTGCAAGGACCCCAGTTTGAGTCCCCAACTCCCCACCTGCACGGGGGTCAGGTGGTAAAGCAGGTCTTCAGGTGTCTATCTTTCTCTCCCCCTCTGTCTTCCATTCCTCTCTACAGAGTTCTTTCTGTCCTATCAATAATAGCAATAACCACAATAATAATAATAAACATAAAACAATAATAAAAATAAAAACAACAGCAAATGGAGAAAATGGCCTCCAGGAGCAGTGGATTCGTAGTGTAGGCACTGAGCCCCAGCAATAACCCTGGAGGGAAAAAGAAAGAAAGAAAAAGAGAGAGAGAGAGAGAGAGAGGAAGAGAAACCGAGACTCAGTAGATGAGGCCACAAACCCCCTGAGTGACCCCGTGACTGAGCTTTCCTTGTCCCCGTCCTGTCCCAGAAAGACTGCTCCCCTTACCCCAACCTGCACCCAGATAACGTCCCATTCTGCCTCCCTTGAGTCTTGGTCTACATGGCCAGGGCTGCCCACATCTGGCTCTGGGTTCTCCCACCTGCCCCAGGCCAGACTCCCACCATCTCAATCCCCCCAAATGTAAGAGGCCACCTCCTCAGGGCAGGAGGGGCGGCTGGGACAACAGGGCCCTCCTGGTCCTGGAAGGAGGGGAGAGGAGGGCAGCTGCTGAGGGCCCACCACCCCCGCCCACCCCTAGGACAGCCACTGTGTGGAAGACCTTGAGCCCCTTCTGGGGGGAGGAGTATCAAGTTCACCTGCTGCCCACCTTCCATACAGTGGCCTTCTATGTCCTGGATGAAGATGCTCTCAGGTAGGTGGGTCCCCACTCCTTCGAGAGGGTTGCTGTCTGCCCCTTTGTCTCTGCTGAGACTGCTGGCACCTTGGCAGCCTCTTTGTGACCTGGAGGGAGGGAAGCCCAGATGGGCCTGGAAGGCCATGGGGTTTGAGAGTGTGTGTGTCTTTGTCTATGTGTGTGTTTTCCAGACAGTCGGGTGAGTTTGCACGCCCCTGTGCTGGCCTAGATGTGCAAGAGCGTGTGAGTGAGGGGTAGGCATCCAGAATTTGGGGGCTCTAGAAGGGTCTGTGCATGACAGGAGTGCCCAGCCCCCAGCTCTAACCCCCACTGGGGCCCTGATCTGGGAGGGTGAGGGTCCGGGCCTCCCCCAGGACTCTGCTCAGCTCTGGCTCTACCCTGCAGCCGGGATGACGTCATCGGGAAGGTATGCCTCAGCAGGGACACACTGGCCTCTCACCCCAAGGGTAAGATGCCCTGGGGGACCCAGCACCCCCAACCCTCACTACCCACTCCCTCCACCCTCCCCACAGGCTCTTTTGGGGTTCTCAGGGTCCTGTACTCAGGAAGGCCACACACACCCCTCAGAAGGGCTTGCACCCCTGTCCCGCATCCCCAGCCCCCATGCCCCATTTGATCCCTTTGGGATGCACCCCCCTGAGGGAAAGGGGGGCTATAGTGATGGAATTCAGGGGGTCTCCTCAGAGGAAAAGTCTCCCCAGCCCGGACCTCAGTGTCACTGTGTCCCCAGGATGGTCCTTGGGGTGTTGGCACTGGAAGGTCAGCCTGGCAGTGCAGCTATTAGAGTGTCTCCCGCGCCCCATCCCTCACACCCTTGCTCTGCTCTGAGAGCTGGCTGGGGTGTAGGGGGTGGGATGCTCTTGGTGCCTGCTGGGTGGTGGTCTGTCCTATCCTGTGGCCCCTGCCAACCTTCGAGGTCCCTGTCACCACTCCCCCCAGCAGTCCTGCTTGAAGGCCACCCTCTGCACTTGCCAATGGGGAAACTGGACAGAGAGGCTGTGTCCTGGAAGCTGGGGGGATGGGTGGGAGTCCCCCAAGGCAGCATGGGGACATGGGTCACCAGCTCAGATTCTGGTCTCAGCTCAGCCTCAGTTTCCCCATCTGTTTCCTGGATCGAGGGCCCTTGCCTTGTGGGAGCTAGAAAGGATTCCTGGGATGGAGGGGGTGGGGGAGGCTGAGCCCTCCGCTCCCCCCCCCCCCCCCCCCCCGCCGCAGGTTTCTGTGGCTGGGCCCACCTGACAGAGGTTGATCCTGACGAGGAGGTGCAGGGTGAAATCCACCTACGTCTGGAAGTGCTGCCAGGCCCCCCGGCCCCCCGTCTGCGCTGCTCTGTGCTGGAGGCCAGGTGAGCAAGGGACCCCGAGTGGTACTGGGGGCTCGAACCTGGGTCCACTTGTGGGAGCTGGGAAACCTCACCCCCTCACCCCTCCAAGCCCTCTCCACACCTTTTCCCTTCCAAGCCTGTTCTCTGGCACCTTGGCAGGGTGGGGGTGGGGGAGTGCTCCCCTGATTTCAGAATGCTTCCTGGGGGATCCATTGTGGGGGGGCAGCTTCCTCAAAAGGACAGGATGGTGGACTAATGGTGTAGCTTCAGGTTCTGTAAAAATTTAGGGGAGCTTGTTGGGGGGGACCCTCAACTCTGCTTATACAGTCCCAAGGCCAAGACTGGATTCCCCTTCATATGAACTAGTCTGATGGTGTGTGTGTGTGTGTGTGTGTGTGTGTGTGTGTGTATCTCGGGGCATGATGGAGAACCTTCAGATGGAGGGGCTTCCCCAGGAAGGCCAGTGACTGGGATGGGAAGGGTATGTCAGCACACACGCCAGCACACACCCTCCACCCCTATTCCCCATCCTCTGGGGTATTTTCTACAAAAATATTTATTTATGAGAGTCAGGCAGTAGCACAGCAGGTTAAACACATGTGGTGCAAAGCGCAACGACCAGTGTAAGGATCCCGGTTCGAGCCCCCGGCTCCCCACCTGCAGGGGAGTCGCTTCACAAGCGGTGAAGCAGGTCTGCAGGTGTCTGTCTTTCTCTCCTCCTCTCTGTCTTCCCCTTCTCTCTCCATTTCTCTCTGTCCTATCCAACAACGATGACATCAATAACAACAGTAATAACTACAACAATAAAACAAGGGCAACAAAAAGAAAAATAAATAGTTTTTTGAAAAATTATTTATTTCCTTTTGTTGCCCTTGTTGTTTTACTGTTGTAGTTATTATTGTTGTTGTTATTGATGTCGTTGTTGTTGGACAGGACAGAGAGAAATGGAAAGAGGAGGGGAAGATAGATAGGGAGAGAAAGACAGACACCTGCAGACCTGCTTCACCACCCGTGAAGCGACTCCCCTGCAGGTGGGGAGCTGAGGGCTCAAACCAGGATCCTCACCCTGGTCCTTGGCGTTTTGTGCCACCTGCGCTTAACCTGCTGTGTTACTGCCCAACTCCCACTCTGGAGTATTTTTAGCTGAAGTCTGATCTTCCTGGGAGTGAGTCAGACACCTCCCGTGAGAAGACATCCTCCTCGCTGGCTCTGGCTCACCTCCTGGGGTTCCTCTCCTGCCTGTGGGTGGGGGGCAGCCCCAGCCTCTCACAGGCGGCCTCTGCCTCCCCTCCCCCCCCACTTAAGGGCCTTGGGGGAGGGCCTGGGTTCAAGCTCCTGGCACCATATGGGAACAAGGGAAAGCTTGACATGTGGTAGTGCAGTGCTGTGCTACCTCTCCTTCTCTCCCCCATTCTCTCTCTCCTCTCTCTTGCCTCCAGGGTTATTGCTGGAGTTTGATGCCGGCACTACCAGTTCACTGCTCCTGGTGGCCATTTTTTCCATTATATTGAATGGGACAGAGAGAGATTGAGAGAGGAGAGGGAGATAGAGAAAGAGAGAGAGAAAGAGAGACACCTGCAGACCTACTTCACCGCTTGTGAACAGTCCCCCCTGCAGGTGGGGAGCTGGGGGCTCGAACCCAGATCTATGTACATTTAACTGGGTGTGCCACCACCTCCCCCCCCTCACATCTCTCTCTGAGATTGAAAGGGGGAGGAAGTCTTCAGGGAGGACTGGAATCGCAGACAGGAAGTCCTAGAGGGGAAAAAAGGGGGAAGGGAGATGAAGATGCCTCAGCCCCCCAGCTCTGCTTTCTGTCTGCAGCTGCAATGTGGAAGTAGCAGCAACAGGCCAGAGAGGCTAGTGGGCAGACTCATGGTCACACCCCAGCCCAGCCACTATGCCTGTCTGCCACCCCCTGATCACCTAGCGTCTCCCCCACCACCAGCCCTGCGCCCTGAGCCCTGCCTGGGATGTCTGTCTGCCTGTGGCACCCTGCCCCCGCCTCCTGCATGGCACCTGGGCATTGGGACCGGGCTGGCCTGTCACCCTCCTCCTTTGAGTCCCTGGATGGGGAAGTGGGCTGTTCAGTCCTCTCTCAAGTGTATGTGTGTGTGTGGGGGGGGTGGGGGGCCTGGCCCCATGCCCTCAGCTCACACCACTCCTCCTGGACAAATACTATATATATTAGAGAAAGAAATTGTGAGGAAAGGGGCAGATAGAGAGGGAACGAGACAGAGAGACACTTGCATATCTGCTTCACCACTTGTGAAGCTTTCCCTCTGCAGGTGGGGACCAGGGGCTTGAACCCCGGTCCTTGAGTGCTTAACCAGGTACGCCACCGCCTGGCCACACAAAGGACACTTTCTCCTCGTCCTGGGCAGTCTCAGGACCCAGGCTGCTTGGAGAGGATCAGGCAACAGGGTGGGAAAGGACAGAAAGGAACTTGTGTGGCCAGACAGTGGTGCAACCTGGTTGAGCACACATTACCATGCTCCAGGATCTGGGTTCGAGCCCCCAGTCCTCACCTGCAGAGGCTCAAATCTAGGCACCTGCATATGATGGCATGTGCTTTTTACTGGGCCAGTCATCTTCTGGTTCGGCTCCCAGAAAAGAACACTTATGACAAATTGGGGTGGGGGCTGGCCCTGGCCCCCAAAACTCTTCAGTTGGGGTGCCCAGGCCAGACTGCGGCTTTGAAAAGTCCATCTGAGACACAAGGGCTGGATGGTCCTGAGAGGCAGGTTCTAGAAGCTTCCACTCTAGGGAAGACCTGAATTTTAAAAAATATGTGATGTATTTATTTATTCACTTTTTTTGTCCTTGTTTTATTGTTGTAGTTATTATTGTTGTTATTGATGTCATTATTGTTGGATAGGACAGAGAAAAATGGAGAGAGGAGGGGAAGACAAGAGAGGAAGAGAGAAAGATAGACACCTGCAGACCTGCTTCACCACCTGTGAAGCGACTCCCCTGCAGGTGGGGAGCCGGGGGCTCGAAACAGGGTCCTTATGGCGGTCCTTGCGCCTCATGCCACATGTGCTTAACCCGCTGTGCTAACAACAACAATAACTACAACAATAAAATAAAACAACAAGGGCAATAAAAGGGAATAAATAAATAAATAAATAACATTTTTAAAAAAAGAAAAGAAACTGAGAGGGTGGGGAGAGAGAGGCAGTTGCAGCCCAGCTCCACCACTCATGAAGCTTCCCTCCTGCAGGTGGGGAGTGGGGGCTTGAACCCAGGACCTTGTGCATGGTAACACGTGCACTTAACTGGGTGTGCCACCACCCGGCCCTGGCCTTCTGCCTTCAGCCCAGGGACAAACTGAGGTTCACTGCTTCCCTGAGAACACAGAGTGCACCCCTGGCCTGAGCTCCTCTGTGGCCGCCCACCCCCCGAGGCAGGTGCAGCTCTGGCCATCAGTGACCTTGTGATCAGGAAACAGGGTGTCCACCTTGGGGGGACCCCTGGGTGCCACATGTGAGGTGATTGCCATGGGAGTTGGGATGCTGGCTCACCCAGTTCACCCCAGGGTGGGGCTGCCACGATGGGGTGACAGCCCAGCTGGGGGGCTGGGTAGCGATTAGATGCTGTGCTCCCTGTCCCCCTCCCTGCAGGGACCTGGCCCCCAAGGACCGGAACGGCACCTCCGACCCCTTTGTGCGCGTGCGCTACAATGGCCGCACACAGGAGACCTCGGTGAGGGGCCACTGGGAGGGGAGGGGATGCAGGGGGTGCCTAGGGGTCCTTCAGGCTGCCTTTCACTGCAGCCAGACAGTGCCATCAAAACTAGCAAGGTGGGGAGGGCAGGAGGACCTGGGTCCTCCTTGCCGCCTGCTGTCTATTTTGCTGTGTGGCCTGGGACAAGTGGACCACCATCTCTGGGCTTCCATGTCCCTATGTGAGAAATGAGTGGGGGCTTGAACCAGAAGTTTTGGCTACAGAGTTAGTCATTCTGGGTGCTCTGCCATGGCTGGACCTGGGAGCCCCACTGACTCACCCCCCCCTTCCCCACCCTATACCCCACACCCCTTACCCCACTGCCTGCCTGCTCAGATAGTGAAGAAGTCCTGCTACCCCCGCTGGAATGAGACCTTCGAGTTTGAGCTGGAGGAGGGGGTCTCAGGGGCACTGTGTGTGGAGGCCTGGGACTGGGACCTGGTCAGCCGTAATGACTTCCTGGGCAAGGTGAGCCCCCAGTGGCCCCCGTGCCCTGAGAGAGCTGGCCCGGAGGCCCAGGGCGTGGGGTCAGAGCCAGCCACTTCTGTCACACCGAGGCTCAGAGACCTTTTCAAGGCCCCCACCCCCACAGAGCCACAACCAGCAGTTCAGCAAAGGAGGTGCCCATCCAAGCCTGGAGTTGGGGGCCTGGCGCTGAGTATGCGGGTTGGGCTCTGGGGCGCCCCCTCACTGACAGAGACACTGAGAGGCCCTGCTGCTGGTGGTGTGGCTGGTAGAGCACAGGACTTGTGGGCATGAGGTCTCCAGTTCAGTCCCTGGCATTGAACATGCCACCATGATGCTCTGGTCCTCCTCTCCCCCCCGCCCCAATTATCTATCTGTCTGTGTTTCTCTCTATTTAATAAATACGTCTTTTAAAGAGAATGATTATAGGGCTGGAGAGACAGTGTAGTGGCTCTGCAACGTTCTCCTGCCTGAGACTCTGAGGTCCCAGGTTCAATCCCCAACACCACCATCAGCGTCTGGGGTGTGTGTGTGTCTGTGTAATTGAGAGAGAGAAGAGGAGATACACACACACACACAGTGACAACCAGAGCACTGCTCAGCTCTGGCATTTGTTGGTAACAGGGATTCAACCTCCAGCCTCTGGGACCTTTGATCTTCCAAGCTGAGCTAGTTCCCTGGCCTAGAAATCAATCATTCATCCTATCTGTCTGTCTGTCTGTCTGTCTGTCTGTCTGTCTGTCTATCTGTCTACCTGTCTATCTGTCTATCTGTCTATATCTATCTATCTCTTCCTCTTTTTCCATCTTTCTCTCTTTTTCTTTCTTTTTTTTTCCACCAGTGTTATTTCTGGAGCTTGGTGCCTGCAGGTTCACTGCTCCTGGTGGCTTCTTCCTTCTTCTCTTTCTTTCATCAGAGTCCAGCTCAGCTCTGCCTGCTGATGGTGGTGGGATTGAACCTGGAATCTCAGAGTCTCCGTCCAGCAGGAGAGTCTTTTTGCATCACCAGTATGCTTTCTCCCCCCCACTCCATCCTTCCTTTTGCCTTTTCTCTTTCTTTGCTTTTCTATTTTTATTTATTTATTTGCTAGGGACAGAAATTGGGAGGGGAGGAGAAGACAGAGAGGGAGAGAGAGATAAAAGAGAAACCTGCAGCACTTCTCCACTGCTTGAAAGCTTCCATCTTCCCTCCTGTGGGTGGGGGCCCAGGGTCCTGGGGGCCTTCACCCTTGTCCTTGTGTGTTGTAATATATGTTGTCTATCAGTCGCACCACCGCCTTCCCCAAACGAACCCCCTCCCCACCCCCTGCCGCCTGTCCCCCAGGTGGTGTTCAATGTCCCGAGGCTGGGAGCAGCCCCCCTGGAAGAGGGCTGGTTCCGGCTGCAGCCCGACCAGGCCAAGCATCAACAGCCAGAGTGAGTACTGGGGACCCATCATGGTGTGGGGGGGGGGGGAGGGGGGGAGGGGAGACTGAGTTACCTCCAGCAGAAAGGCATCTGAGGGGGGTCTCCCCTGCTGTATCCCACCTCCTCTCCCCTCCTATAGTGCACACCACCTGCTTCCCACTTTCTGAAAGATCCCAGAACAAACCTTCAGACACCCCCCCCTTTAACAGACCAGAGATCAAGCCCCAGGGGTGCTGAGGCTGAGTCCCTAACACAGCCACTGTAACTGCAGTTGTCCCCAAGATTACCCAGTTCACAAAATTCCACACTAGCTGTGACCACTCAAGACAGACTTAGACTAGGAACATTGACCTGGGGGCATAAGAGAAAAGTCACTAAGGGAGGGCGTGGTAGCAAGGCCTAGTTCCAACCCCGGTACCAAAGGTGAAGTCCTGTTGCACCGGGGGAAGCTCTGGTGCTCTGGTACCTCTCCCCCTCTCAGTCTCTGAATGAAAAAGCAGCCCAGGGGTGGTGAGCTCACACATGCATGGCTGCCAGGCTGTGGTTTTGTTAAGTCCGGCCACCCTGTCAAGGCAGCAGCAGTGGCTCCACGGGGTGTGAGTCCTGTGTCTCTGCAGAAGCCCCTAGGCAGGGTCAGAGCAAGGCATGAGATGTGAAAGGTTCTCCACTGACAGGGGAAGCCAGCCCACACCTGAGCTGCTCTCTGGAAGTTTCCAGGGGGTCCTGTCTGCCCATGCGGGTCAGGCTCAGAGTCCAGAGAGGTGTAAGGGTGGCAGGGAGCCTCAGGACTGCTGAAGGCTGCAGGAGGCCCATGGGAGAAGGAACAGAGGGAGAGAGGCCATGGGAGTGACCTGAAGCTTGGGGGTGGGGGTGCTGGTCTTGGGGGCGGGTCCCTGAGGGGAAAAAGAGAGGGGAGTGAAGAGGAAGGGTGGGCAGGGGAACGGGATGGGTCAGCCCCAGGCTCGAAGGGTGCCAGGTGAAGAACTCAAGGGCTGCCCATCCCAGGGGCAACCTGGGCTCCTTGCAGCTGGAGGTGCGGCTGCGGGATGAGACGGTGCTGCCTTCCTACTGCTACCAGCCCCTGGTGCGGCTGCTGTGCCAGGAGGTGACGCTGGGCACCCAGGTGAGGGCTCCTCGGGAGGGGAGGGCGTGACTCCAGGGACCTGAGCTTTAAAAGGGGCAGTTCCCTGGCTGTCCAGCAGGTGGCGCAGCAGAGTGCAGGACTGGCAGGCTTCCCAGGTCCCAAGTTTTTTGTCTGCTTTGTAGACTGAGGCTCTGGTTCGCTTGCTGGTAACATCTGTTCATCTCTTTGTTGGTCACCGGGGTTGTCACCAGGGCTCAGTGCCTGCACGATTCTGCTGTTCCTCGTGGCCATTTTTTCCCTTTTTCTTTGAGAGATGGGGAGAGACACAAGAGAAGAGATAGAGAAGGGGAGAGAAAGAGGAGAGAGACCTGCAGCCCAGTTCCGAAGCTCGTGAAGCTTCTTCCCTGCAGGCGGGGATCTGGGGCTTGAATCTGGGTCCTTGTGGCTGGTAACAAGTGAACTTTACTGGGTGAGTCACTGTTATCATTATTTTGCCATCCAGGCTTAGTGCCTGGCAACCATTTCCTCCCCCCTTTTTTCTTTCTTCATGATAGAAAGAGAAGGAGAGGTAGGGGGCAGAGTGACAAAGAAACCCCTGGAGCCCCGCTCCACCATTTATAAAGCTTCTTCCCTGCAGGTGGGGGCTATGGACTTGAACCTAGGTCTTCACACATGGTAACATGTGCACTCTACCAAGTACCCTACTGCCCAACCTCGATATTATTAGTTTTTACCAGAACCCTGCTCAGCTCTGGCATATGGTGGTGCTGGGTGGGAATTGAACCTGTGATTTTGGAGCCTCAGGCATGAGAGTCTCTTTGCAGAACCACTGTGCTATCTCCCATGCCCTCTTTTTTAAAAAATTATATTTATTTATTTTCCTTTTTGTTGCCCTTGTTTTTTATTGTTGTTGTAGTTATTGTTATTGATGTCATCACTGCTAGATAGGACAGAGAGAAATGGAGAGAGGAGGGGAAGACAGAGGGGGGAGAGAAAGATAGACACCTGCAGACCTGCTTCACCACCTGTGAAGTGACTCTTCTGCAGGTGGGGAGATGGGGGCTTGAACTGGGATCCTAAGGTCGGTCCTTGTGCTTGGTGCCACATGTACTAAACCCGCTCCGCTACTGCCCGAGTCCCCTATTTTTTTTTAAAGCTTCTCTCAGCACAAGAAGGAACTGACCCCTTCTCAGATCCCCTTGGTATTCCTTAAGGCAACACCTCCCATGCCCTGTGGTCCCCAGAGGCCTTGAGTGGCATGCTTAGGGTCCTCTGTGCACCCTCCAGCCCACCCTCCCCCCATCCTCCACAGGGCCCGGGACAGCTGATCCCTCTCATTGAGGAGCTGACGAGCACTGAGTGTCGCCAGGATGTGGCCACCAACCTGCTCAAGCTCTTCCTGGGGCAGGGCCTGGCCAAGGACTTCCTGGACCTGCTGTTCCAGCTGGAGCTGGCTCGAACCAGTAAGGCCTGAGTGTGTGTGGAGAGGGGAGCCTAGACCCCAGAGTTACTGGAAGGGGATAAACCCAGGAAGACTTCCTGTAGGAAGCTGATGGATCCTGTTTGGCAGCAAGGGAAAGAACAGAAGACAGGTGGGAGGGAAGGAGAGACCAGCACTGAGAGGCCAGCATTAAGCCCATAGCCCCAGAGTCCTCTGCCCTTCTCCCCAAACCCCTGTCCCTCTCCCCACCCTGTGCCTCTGCTTGTAGGTGAGGCCAATACCCTTTTCCGGAGCAACTCACTGGCCTCCAAGTCCATGGAGTCCTTCCTGAAGGTGAGGTCACCACCTGCACTGATTTGTTTTATTATTTATTATTATTATATTTTAATTTGACTGTTATTTTTGCCACCAGGGTTATTGCTGGGATACCCAGGAAACTACTGTTTATTATGTTAGGTTGAGGGTGAGAGAGAGACAAAGGAGAGACACATCTCTCCTGTGAAGCTTCCCCAGTGCGAGACTGGGGCTTGAACCCACGTCCTCACGCACGACAACATGTGCACTCTACTGGGTGAGCTAGCTCCCAGTACCCTTGTTAGTTTCTTAGAGACACAGAGGCAAGGGGTGGGGAAGAGGGAAATGGAAAGAGACCACAGCACTGAAGCTGCCCTTGATGTGGTGGAGGCCAGGCTCGAACCTGGGTCTGGCACATGGCAAAGCAGCTCACTATCCTAGTGAGCATTGTTCTTAACTTAAGTGTTTATTTATTTCGGATAGAGACAGAAGTTTCTAGGGAAATAGGGAGAGAGAGATACTTGCAGCCCTGCTTCACAGCTCGTGAAGTTCCCCCCCTGCAGGTAGAGATGAGGGGCTTGAACCAGGGTCCTTGTGCACTGTAATGTGTGCGCTCAACCAGGTGTGCCACCATCCACTTCCACATAGGTTTTGATTTTAAAGCATTCATTTACCAGTGAGAGAGACAACCAGAGCATCACTGTGGCCCATGTGATGCCAGGGATTGAACTCAGGACCTAGTGCCTGAGAGCCCAGTGCTCTCTCTAGCCACTGTGCCGCCTCCCGGGTCATGTTGCTGTTTTGTAATGCAGTGCTAAGGGCAGAACTCAGGGTCTCAGACACTGCTGAGCAGCACCCTAGCTGCACTCTTTGGCCTCATTTTTTTTTTTTTTTTTTTGGTATCAGAGCCCTGCTCAGCGCTGGCTGATGATGGTGCTGGGGATTGAACCTGGGACCTCAGAGCCTCAGGCAGGAGGGTCTTTTTGCAGAACCACGATGCTGTCTCCACAGCTCTCCTGTCTTTGTTTTATAGATGAGGAAACAGAGGTTCAGAGGCAGAACAAGTGTTTAAATTCAAACGTTATGGTTCTCTGGTGTCTTAAAACCAAGAAATTACTTAATTCATTCGTGTATGCTGAGGCACGCTGTTGGGCCGCCCTCCTTGTGTGCCCAGCCCTTCCTAGGTGCATAGCTTAGACAGATGTTGGGGGACAGATGTTATGTATGGGGAGAAACCAGCTGTTGGGAGCTGGTTGGCGGGAGCCTGGACCCAGGCGGCTCGCGGTCGCCCCCAGGTGGCGGGGATGCGCTACCTGCACGGCGTCCTGGGCCCCATCATCGACAGGGTGTTCGAGGACAAGAAGTACGTGGAGCTGGACCCCAGCAAAGTGGAGGTCAAAGATGTGGGGTGAGGCTGGGGTGAGCCCCGAGGGGGGCTGGATGGGGGTGCTCCACCCCGTGTGCAGATGGGGTGACCGTCCCGTAAGCCCGGAACTGCCCACCTGTGCGCCTCTGAGCCCACCCGCGGTCCCCCCAGATGCTCCGGCCTGCACCGCCCCACGACCGAGGCCGAGGTGCTGGAGCAGAGTGCGCACACGCTGCGTGGCCACCTGGGGGCGCTGCTGAGCGCGCTGAGCCGCTCGGTGCGCGCATGCCCGGCCGTGGTGCGCGCCACCTTCCGCCAGCTCTTTCTGCGCGTGCGCGAGCGCTTCCCCAGCGCCCAGCACGAGGTGAGCCCCGGGGGCAGGGCCTTGTGGGGCCTGGGGGCAGGGTCTTGTGGGCGGGGCCTGGGGGCTCCGGGGAGTCCAGCCTCAACCTCCCAAACCTTCCAGAACGTGCCTTTCATCGCCGTCACCAGCTTCCTGTGTTTGCGCTTCTTTTCTCCCGCCATCATGGCCCCCAAGCTCTTCCACCTGCGGGAGCGCCACGCGGACGCCCGCACCAGCCGCACCCTGCTCCTGCTGGCCAAGGTGGGTGCTGTGCCCTTCAGGAGGCCTCGTGGCATCAGAAAGCCCTCCGTGCTCCCCAGGTCCTGACATGGGCATCTTTTGGGGGGACTGTGACTGGCTTTTGGTCAGAGCACATATGTGCAGAGCCTGGGGGAGATTCTGTAGTGGACAAAGCGCTGGACTCTTAATTTATTTTTATTGCCACCTGAATTATCGCTGGGACACTACAAATCCGTCGCTCCTGGTGGCCAATCCCCCCTCTTCTGTTCATTTTTTTTTCTTTTTTTTAATTTAATAAATTTATTTATTGCTTCCAGGGTTATCGCTGGGGTTCAGTGCCAGCACCTACGTATCCACTGCTCCTGGAGGCCATTTTTCTCATTTTGTTGCCCTTGTTGTTACCCTTGTTGTTGTTGTTATTGTTATTATCCTTGTCAATGCTGTTGTAGTTGTTAGATAGGACAGAGAGAAATGGAGAGAGGAGGGGAAAACAGATAGGGGGAGAGAAAGATAGACACCTGCAGGCCTGCTTCACTGACTGTGAAGCGACTCCCCTGCAGGTGGGGATCCTTACGCCAGTTCCTGTGCTTTGCGCCATCTGCGCTTAACCAGCTACGCTACTGCCCGGCCCCCCCCCCATAAATATTTTTTTCCTATTAGATAGGACAGACGAATTGAGAGAGGAGGGGGAGGTAGACAGGGGGAGAGAAAGACATCTGCAGACCTGCTTCATCGCTCCTGAAGCATCCCCCCCTGCAGGTGAGCATCAGGGGCTCGAACCTGGGTCCTTGTGCTTGGTAATAGGTGTGCTTAATCAGGTGCGTTACTACCTGGCCCCCTCAAACATGAGGTCTCAAGTTCCATCTCTGGCATGACATGTGCCAGAGTAATGCTCTGGTTCTATGACATATATATGTCCCCAGCGCCCACCAGACTTGAAGCTTCAGGGAGGTGATGTCTTTCCTTCTCGCTTTGTGTTTCTTCTCTGTGTTTCAGTCCCGAGAAAGTCAACCTATAAGTGGTGAACGCCTCAAAAAAACGAGAGAGCAGGAGTCGGGCACTAGCGCAGCGGGGTAAGCGCACATGGTGCGAAGCGCAAGGGCCAGCATAAGGATCCCGGTTCGAGCCCGTGATCCCCACCTGCAGGGGGGGTCGCTTCACAAGCAGTGAAGCAGATGTCTGTCTTTTTCTCCCCCTCTCTGTCTTTCCCTCCTCTCAAATTCTCTCTGTCCTGTCCAACAACAGCAGTGGCAACAATAACAACAAGGGCAACAAAATAGGAAAAATGGCCTCCAGGACCAGTGGATTCATAGTGCAGGCACTGAGCCCTGACAATAACCCTAGGCAAAAAAAAAAGAGAGAGAGAGAGAGAGAGAGCCTACATACAGGTCAGGGAGGGGACCAGGGTGCCCAGGAGCAATGAGGAAGCAAGGTGTGCTTCCCTCCGTGGCTGGGAGCCCGGCTCTGGGGGGTGCACGTGTTACACCTGGGGAGGACTGGCAGGTCCCCACAGGCAGACAATGATTGGTGGCGGGCTGTGGGAGCTGGTGAGTGCGGGGGGCTGCCCCCGACCCAGCACAGTCAAGCCTCCCGCTGTCACCGCCAGGCGGTGCAGAATGTGGGCAACATGGACACGCTGGCGTCCCGGGCCAAGGAAGCTTGGATGGAGCCCCTGCAGCCCACCGTGCGCCAGGGCGTGGCCCAGCTGAAGGACTTCATCACTAAGCTGGTGGACATCGGGGAGAAGGAGGGTGAGCGCTTCACTTCTCTGTGCCCCACCCCCCCCCCCAGTCCCTCCTGTAGCCACCTGCTCACGTGGGCTCTGCGCCCTCCATGGCCCCGCCCACCCAGGTGCTCAGAGCTCCTCCCCACTCTGACTCCGGGTTATGGTGGCCCTGCCCCTCTGTGGCCCCATTCACCACCAACCCATATTTGACCCCCCTGTTCCAGTGACCCTCTCTAATGTTTTGAGGCTTCATCCATTGACCCCGCCCTCCAGTGGAACCGCCCCTCCACAGCCAGCACATGGCCCCACCCATTCAGATGCCAATTGAGGCCCCGCCCGTAATCTGCCCCTCACGTTGACCCCGCCCACCTGTGCCCCACCCAAGTCAGCTTCCGGAGGCTCCATCCACTCAAGTATTTGGTCCCGCCCCTTTAATGATTCCACCCAACTTCTGGCTCCCATAGGCTCCGCCCCATACCACGCCCACAAACCTTTTATGTGCACACACCCGCCTCTAGCCCCGCCCACAGCATTCGACTCCCATTGACTCCGCCCCTGCTCAGCCCCACCCAACTGCTCACATAGGCCCCGCCCACGTCTTCCTCCTAGTGGCGGCCCTGCCCATCCTTTTTCACAGGGGTCCTGGTCGTGTGTAGCCCCGCCCCTTTAATGGCTCCTCCCCCTCTAGTTCCCATAGGCTCTGCTCCATGCCCCACCACGCCCATAAATACCTGGTATCCGCCCCTTTCCACCAGCCTGCCCTGTGGGCCCGCCCCTCCGATGACCTCACCCAACACCTGCTCGTGAAGCCCGGCTCCTTGCCCTCAAGGCCCCGCCCACCTCCTCCTGAGCCTTCCTGGGCTGCCCGCTGGCCCCAGGAACTTTGCCCCTTCTCCTTGGTAGAGCTGGACCTGCAGCGGACGCTGAGCCTGCAGGCTCCCCCCGTGAAGGAGGGGCCGCTCTTCATCCACCGCACCAAGGGCAAGGGCCCCCTCATGTCCTCCTCCTTCAAGAAGCTGCACTTCTCGCTGACCACCGAGGCCCTGAGCTGTGCCAAGACGCCCAGCTCCAAGGTGGGTGAGGGCAGAGGGGGTCAGGCTTTCCAGCCTTGACCTTTGCAGGGCTCCTGGGAGGTCAGGGCAGCAGGCAGGGACGGAAGGTGCCCTGGCGTCCAGTGCTGTGGCTTGGGGCAGGTGACTCAGCCCCTTTGAGCCTGACGTCTTGGCCTGTAAATTGGACGTTAGGGTCCTTGCTTCCCTTGTCACTGAGGATGGATGAGGCCAGGCGAGTGACCCAGAGCCTGGGACAGAGCAGGACGCCTTCCCCCCGTCTGGCCTTCCCCAGGGGCAGCTACCTGTTGGTTATGTTTCGGTGCCAGGCCTCGAACCCAGGGCCTGGGACACGGAAAGGACAGGTTCTACCACTCAGGCACATCCGTGGCTGGGACACATTTTCTGTATAGACTTGACCCCAAACTGGGCAGATCTGACCCCACCTGCATCCCCAGTCCACAGGGCTCCGGGGAGGTTCTGCTGGGGTGCTTGCCCCAGTCCTATGCACCTGAGAATCGCCGGGTCCTGTCCATGTTTCCTGCAATCCAGCTGGGCCTGGACACATAGGCGGGGCCGTGGACCCTGTGAACAGGATGCAGTGGGCGTGACCTGGATGGACATAGGGCGTGGCCACGGAGGGGCGGGACCTATGTGAAAGCATCTGGTACCATCTGCCAGGATCCTGGTTCGAGACCTGGCCACCCTTTGGAGCGCCAAGCAGAGCCTGCTGACCCGGCAGGGTCTCCTGTCCCCCTATATAACCCGCCCCTCCAACACCAGCCCTGGCTGAGGTTCCCGGGAGGCCCCACCCCCAGGCCCACCCGAAGTCGCGACATAGGGAAAGCGGTGGCCGCGGGGACCTTGAGCTTCCTATTCCCCGCTCAGAAAAGCGCCCTTATCAAGCTGGCGAGCGTGCGGGCGGCGGAGAAAGTGGAGGAGAAGAGCTTCGGCAGCTCGCACGTCATGCAGGTCATCTACTCGGACGACGTGGGCCGGCCACAGACTGCCTACCTGCAGTGCAAGGTGGGCGGGAGGGCGCCCCTGCCAGCCAGGGCGGGCACAGCGGGGTGCGGGCAGCTGAGGGCCCCTGTGCCTGGGAGTTGCTGGTCAGGGCCTGAGGGTGAAGGGACATCATTCCCCCCCCTCTGTCTGTCTGTCAGTGTATCTGTCTCACACATACACACTTCAGCTCTTGGCAGCTTTTGTGCATTGTTTGGTTTTCTTGCTTTTGTTTTTAGTTAGAGAATAAAAAACTTGGAGGGGGGAGTCGGGCTGTAGCGCAGCGGGTTAAGCGCAGGTGGCGCAAAGCACAAGGACCGGCATAAGGATCCCGGTTCGAACCCCGGCTCCCCACCTGCAGGGGAGTCGCTTCACAGGCGGTGAAGCAGGTCTGCAGGTGTCTATCTTTCTCTCCTCCTCTCTGTCTTCCCCTCCTCTCTCCATTTCTCTCTGTCCTATCCGACAACGACAACAACAATAATAACTACAACAATAAAACAACAAGGGCAACAAAAGGGAATAAATAAAATAAATATAAAAAAAAAAAACTTGGAGGGCAGGGATAGATAGCATAATGCTTATGCAAAGAGACTCTCATGCCTGAGGCTCCAAAGTCCCAGGTTCAGTCCCTTGTCCCACCATAAACCAGAGCCAGAGCTGAGCAGTGCTCAGGTTAAAAAAAAAAAAGGGGGGGGGTCGAGGGTAGCACAGCAAGGACTAGCATAAGGATCCCCACATGCAGGGGAGTCACTTCACAAGAGGTGAAGCAGGTCTGCAGGTGTCTGTCTTTCTCTCCCCCCTCTGTCTTCCCCTCCTCTCTCCATTTCTCTCTGTCCTATCCAACAACAATGACATCAATAACAACAGTAATAACTACAACAATAAAAAAGGCAACATAGGGAATAAATAAATAAATATAAAGAAAAAGAAGGAGGGAGACAGGGGAAGAGACCACAGCAAAGGGGCCAGGCTCAAACCTTGACCACACAGATGCCAAGGCAGTGCTCTACCCAGACGAGCTATTTTGAAGGCCCACATACAGTAAGTCGGAGAAACATATTTATCAGCTTTCCCGCTGATGCCAGGGCTCACTGGATCTCCGTGGCTACCCAAACCCTCCAATTCTGATAGACTTTTTTTTTTTTTTATTTCAGACAGAGAGTGAGAGAGACAAACAGAGAGGAGGGCAGCCGGTGATGCATCTGGTTAAGTATGAGCACATTACAGTGTGCGAGGACCCAGGTTCAAACCCCTGGTTCCCACCTGCAAGGAGAAAGCTTCACAAATGGTAAAGCAGGGCTGCAGGTCTCTCTGTCTCCTTCTCTCACTATTTCTCCCTCCCTTCTCAGTTTCTCCCTGTCTCTGTCAAATAAATAAATATTTAAAAGGAAGAGGCCAGGAGCGCCAGGTGGTGGCGCACCTGGTTCAGCACTCACATTACAGTGCGCAAGGACCCAGGTTCAAGCCCCTGGTCCCCACCTGCAGGGGGAAAGCTTCACGAGTGGTGAAGCAGGGCTGTAGGTGTCTCTCTGTTTCTCTTCCTCTCTATCTCTCCCTCCCCTCTAAATTTCTCTCTATCTCTATCCAATAATAAATAAAATAAAAAATAAAAGATTAAAAACAAATCTTAAAAGGAAGAGGCCTGGTGGTAGCGCACCTGGTGGTAGCGCACCTGATTAACTGCGCACATTACAGTGTGCGAGCATCCTCCCCTCTTAACTTCTCCCTCTTGTGTCAAATAGATGAATTAATATTAAAAAATAAAAGTGTTCAGGGAGATCTCTGGGCCTCGCTGAAGCAGGGACACCCACATGCCCACGATAGAAGCCCAGACTGTGTTTGTGTGGGGTTTCCACAGATCCGCCTCAGGGGATCCTGTCCTCTGGGGGCTCCCTGACTTGAACAAGAGGGTGGCAATGGCCGAAACCCATCCCATGCTCTGCTCACCGTGTCCTGTGCCTGGGTGTGGCGACTCCAGGAGGGCTTCCTGGAGGAAATGACCCCTCCCTGACCACTTCTCCCCCCCCCGCCCAGTGTGTGAATGAGCTGAACCAGTGGCTGTCGGCGCTAAGGAAGGTAATCATGAACAACCCCAGCCTGCTAGGCTCCTACCACCCTGGTGTCTTCCGAGGGGACAAGTGGAGCTGCTGCCACCAGAGGGACAGGACAGGTGGGCCTGGTGACCAGGTGTGTGTGGGAACGCTCCTCTGGGCTGGCGGGATGCCCCCTGCTCCCAGCAGGTGCATGTATTGCCTGTAGGCATGTGCAGGCGCGGGCAGGCCTGGAAGTGAGTTGGAATCCCGTTATTCACCCGTGATGGGGGTGGGGGTACTGACTGCCAGAGCTGGGCGGGGGTGGGGGGGAGCGTGGGTGCTCAAGTGGGGGGTAGGGAGGAGATTCTAGAACTCTGGGCGATGGGGGAGGGCTCCTGTCTGTAAATCTTCTATAGTCCACAAGCCAGCCAGGAGCTTGGGGGCTACTGCACACTCGAACCCTGACTGGAGTGGTCAAGGGGTTGAGTATATACTTTTTTTTAAAATATTGATTGATTGATTGATTGATTGATTCCCTTTTGTTGTCCTTGTTTTATTGATGTCGTTGTTATTGGATAAGACAGAGAGAAATGGAGAGAGGAGGGGAAGACAGAGACGGGGAGAGAAAGATAAGACACCCGCAGACCTACTTCACCATCTGTGAAGCGACTCCCCTGCAGGTGGGGAGCCGGGAGCTCGAATCGGGATCCTTATGCTGGTCCTTGCGTTTTGAGCCACCTGTGCTTAACCCACTACACTATCGCCTGACTCCCTATAGTTTTTTTTATTATCTTTATTTATTGGATAGAGACTACCAGAAATTGAGAAGAAGAGGGAGAAAGAGAGAGGAGCCAGATAGTGGTGCACCTGGTTGAGCACAAGGTTCTGGGTTCAAGCTCAGGTCTCCATCTGCAAGTGGTGAAGCAATACTGTAGGTGTCTCTCTGTCTCTCCCTTCTCTCTCTGCCTCCCTACATTTCTGAATTCTGATTTATTGAATAAAGGTGATTTTTAAAAAGAATTTAAAAATAGAGAGAGGAAGAGAAAGAGATACCTGCAGTCTTGCTTCACCACTCATAAAACTTCCCCTCTGCAGATGGGGACCAGGGGCTTGAACCTGGGTCCTTATGAACTGTAGTGTATGCGCTCAACCAGGTGTGCCGCCACCTGGCTCCACAAACTTACCTTATTTATTTTTAAAGATTTTATTTATTTATTCATGAGAAGATAGGAGGAGAGAGAAAGAACCAGACATCACTCTGGCACATGTGCTGCCAGGGATCGAACTCAGAACCTCATGCTTGAGAGTCCAAAGCTTTATCACTGCACCACCGCCCGGACCACATTACCTTATTTTTAATATTTATTTATTTACTAATAGGAACGGGGGGGGGGGAACCAGAGCATCACTTTGTCTGAGATGGCGGTTGAACTTAGAACCTAAGCTTTTAAATTCAAAGCTCTATCACTGACCCCAAGGTGCATGTGATGCCAGGGATTGAACTTGGGACCTCAGGCCATGGACCCTTTTATTGTCATTGCCGCCAGACTAGTATTCATATCAGGAGAGAAAGCGGCACTTGGCCCATACAGTACCCAGGCTGGAAGTCAGGGCCTCATATTTACTGAGCTTTCTTTTCTTTTCTTTTCCTTTTTTTTGTATTTATTTATTTTCCCTTTTGTTGCCCTTGTTTTTTTGTTGTTGTAGTTATTATTGTTATTGATGTCGCTGTTGTTAAATAGGACAGAGAGAAATGGAGAGAGGAGGGAAAGAGAAAGACAGACACCTGCAGACCTGCTTCACCGCCTGTGAAGCGACTCCCCTGCAGGTGGGGAGCCGGGGGCTGGAACCTGGATCCTTAACACCGGTCCTTGTGCTTTGCGCCACCTGCGCTTAACCCACCACGCTACTGCCCATCTGCCTACCCAGAGCTTTCTCCCTTCCCTTGTCACCCCCATACCTCCTAGACTGCAGGTTTACCCCATTTCTGGGGGAGGAAACAGGCTCATTTAGAGCCGAGGCCAGGAAGCCAGTGAGCAGCAGGACCAGCTCACTCTTGGGCTCAGATTTGCATTGGCTAACCACCTCTTCCTTCCAGCGAGTTCCTTACCCCCCCCAACACACACAGTGGTATTATACAGCCCCTGCTCAGAAGCTGAACCCAGAGGCGAGCTGTCACCCCCCCCTCCAGTCCCAGCAGACTTCCCAGCCTCCTAGGACCCTGAGCCCACCCCTGCGGACTTTGGTTTCTCCTCTGTGCTTTAGGAGGCTGGGAGATGGGGGCGTAATCACGGCTGCCCCTGACGCAGTCCCTCTGTGTCCCCAGATCTGGGCTGTGATAAGACCCGGTCCCGGGTGACTCTGCAGGAGTGGAACGACCCTCTGGACCACGACCTGGAGGCCCAGCTGCTGTACCGCCACCTGCAGGGTCTGGAGGCTGAGCTGTGGTAAGGAGGTCCTGCTAGGATTTCTAGAACACGCTGGAAGGGGGGGTCAGGCGGGCGGGCTCAGGGCTACTCTGCCACCCCCTTCCTGCTCATCCTCCATCTTCTGATTTATTACTTCTTTAAAAAATGATTTTCTAGTAAAGAAATGACACAAAGAACAAGGTGATATCATTTTCTTTTCCTTTTCTCTGCCTCCAGAGTTATTGCTGGTACTTCGTACCTACATTAGGAATCCACTGCTCCTGGAGGCTATTTTTTCATTTGTTCCCTTTGTTGTTTATTATTGTTGTTGGATAGAACAGAGAGAAATGGAGAGAGGAGGGGAAGACAGGGGAGAGAAAGACACCTGCAGACCTGCTTCACCACCTGTGAAGTGACCCCCACCTGCAGGTGGGGAGCTGGGGGGCTAGAACTGGAATCCTTGCACCAGTCCTTGTGCTTTTGCCTGACCTCCCCTGATATATTATTCTTTTTAATTTATTTATTCCCTTTTGTTTCCCTTGTGGTTTTATTGTTGTAGTTATTGATGTTGTCGTTGTTGGTTAGGACAGAGAGAAATGGAGAGAGGAGGGGAAGACAGAGGGAGGAGAGAAAGATAGACACCTGCAGACCCGCTTCACCGCCTGTGAAGCGACTCCCCTGCAGGTGGGAAGCCGGGGGCTTGAGCCGGGAGCTTGAACCGGGATCCTTATGCCGGTCCTTGTGCCTTGTTCCACCTGTGCTCAACCAGCTGCACTACTGCCCGATTCCCTTTATTATTCTTTATTCCCTGTATTTCATTCATTTATTTATTTGAAAGAAGGGGCATCTATTAAGACTGGGCACAGGGATCTGTGAGTCAGCATAGTGGTATTATGCTTTTTTTTTTTTTTTTTTTTTTTTTACCAGAGCACTGGTCAGCTCTGGCTTATGGTGGTGCAGAGGCTTGAATCTGGGACTTCGGAGCAGATATGCTCCTTAATAGATGATCTCGAGGTTCCAGGTTCAGAGCTGAGATGGGCTTCTGATTTAAAACAACAACAAGGGGTCAGGCGGTAGGCAATGGTTAAACGCACACAGCGCGAAGTCCAAGGACCAGCATAAGGATCCTGGTTCGAGCCCCCAGCTCCCCACCTGCAAGGGGGTCACTTCACAAGTGGTGAAGCAGGTCTGCAGGTGTCTGTCTTTCTCTCCTCCTCTCTGTCTTCCCCTCCTCTCTCCACTTCTCTCTATCCTATCCAATAACAACAGCATCAATAACAACAACAATAATAATAATAACAACAATGTTAAACAGCAAGGGCAACAAAGGGGAAAAAATAGCCTCCAGGAGCAGTGGATTCGTGGTGTAGACACCAAGCGAGCCCCAGCAATAACTCTGGAGCCAAAAACAATGTAAGTAGTATTTATTTATTTATTTTTGGATAGAAGCAGAGAGAAATTGAGAAAGGAGGTGGAGATAGAGAGGGAGACAGAGAGACACCTGCAGCCCTGCTTTACCATTTGTGAAACTTTCCCCCTGCAAGTGGGGACCAGGGCTTGAACTTGGCTCCTTGTGCATTGTAATGTCTGTACTTAACCAGGTGAGCCACCACCTGGCCCCAACAAAAAAATTTTTTCAAGGTCCACACAGACCCTGCCTCCCACTACAGAGCCAGGACTCAGTGTCCAGGGGCTCTAAGAGGCACCCCGGTCCCTTCCTTGGTTCCCCCACTCCCATCTCCATCCAAGGTCTCTGGCTTCTGCCGTCCCATGAGGGCTGGCCGGGCTTCACTCTGTTCACCTCCCCTTGCAGGCAGAGGCACCGGTCACAGAATGTGGGCACGGAGACTGACCCTGGTGAAGGTAGGCTTCTCCCAACCCGGTCCTCTTGGTACTCCAGGCCTCCTTCAGGGATTCTGGGGGGGGGCTCATACCAGTCTACCTCCAGCCTCCAGGGACGCGCTAGCCCAGCTGCTGCAGGTGCTGGGGAACCTCCGGGAGGCCCACGGCTCCAGCCACACTGGCCCCCTGCCCGTGGAGCCCACTCGCCTGCTGGCACTACAGACGTGAAGTTTGCCCTGTCCCCTGGCAACTCCACCAGGAGCCTGGCAGCCTGATGCATTCTGGGCCTTCACTGCAGAATCTTCCTCTGGGACTCCCTGGAGGAGGTTGAGCTGGCCGGTTCTCCAGGGGACTCTGGTGGCTCCTGGCCTCTCTGCTGCCTTGCACCCCCTCGCCTGGACCCCCACTGCTGCTAGCCCAGACCCCCCCACACCACCCCATCCAGACAGGTGGTCTCACAGGGCCCTGGAGACGGGCCGTGACCTCAGCACCCCCACCCACTGCCTCAGGACCACTGACTGTGCCCCTGGGCAGCACCTGGTGCCCCACTGACGACAATAAACCAGCTGTGACTGCCAGCTGTGGTTCTTCTGCTGGGGACGGCGGGGTGGGGTGTGTGTGTGTGTGTGTGTGTGTGTGTGTGTGTGTGTGTTGAGCATCTGAGTAACTGTAGTGTCCGGGTTCAAATGGGTAAGGATGAAGTCTAACACAGTCCCCTTCCTTGAGCTTAGAGAATGGCCAATTTTATTAACATACCAGGGGAGGGGGCAGAGCAGCATTGTAGCCCATGGGACACCAGGGGTCAAACTCAGGGCCTCATGCCTGAGAGTCCAAAGCTTTATCCACTGCGCACCCTCCCAGGCTGCCAAACTCTTGCTGTACAGAGCTGGGTAGGCAGGGCTCAGTCACGTTGGCTAAGCACAGACAAGGGGCAGACACACAATAATTAATAATAATAATAGTAATATAAAAAGGAGGCAGACACTAGGATTCCAGGGACACTTGGTTGACAGGGCAGTGGCCGGTGTGATCTGGTCTGCTGGCCCAGCCTAATTTGATGCTCTCTACCTGAGATCAGTTACCACCAGGCTGAGCTGTTCCGCGGTGCCCAGTGTGACAGGGACAGACCCCCCCCCCCCCAAGTCCTGTTTCTGATCAGCCCATGTCCTGCCAGCATCCCCCCAGTGTCAAGACAGCTGTCTGCAGGCAAGACTCAGCATCATGGTTCTGCAACAGACTTTCAACTTTAATTTGATAGGACAGAGAAATTAAGAGGGAGGGGAGGTAGAGAGGAGAGAGGGAGACAGAGATACCTGCAGCCCTGCTTGACCACTCGTGAAGCTTTCCCCCTGCAGGTGGGGACTGGCGGCTTGAACCTGGGTCCTTGTGCATAGCAATACATGCACTTGACCAGGTGTGCCACCACCCGGTCCAGAAATCTTTTTTTTTTTATTTTATTTATTTATTTCCCTTTTGTTGCCCTTGTTGTCTTATTGTTGTAGTTATTATCGATGTCATTGTTGTTGGATAGGACAGAGAGAAATGGAGAGAGGAGGGGAAGACAGAGAAGAGGAGAGAAAGACAGACACCTGCAGACCTGCTTCACCGCCTGTGAAGCGACTCCCCTGCAGGTGGGGAGCCGGGGGCTCCAACCTGGATCCTTTTGCCAGTCCTTGAGTTTGGCGCCACCTGCGCTTAACCCGCTGCGCTACCGCCCGACTCCCTTTTTTTTTTTTTTTAACTTTATTTAAGCAACTACCTTTCATAACTCTGAGGCTCTGAGGCCCCAAATTCGATCACCAACATCCATCACAAGCCAGAGCTGAACATTGTTCTGGTTAAAATAAAATAAAATAAAATAAACACATAAATAGAAGAGGAGGTGGGCTGGGGGAGGTGTTTGTAGTCAACTGGCCCCCATTTGGAGTACACCCACACAGCCACACCTGGCGGCTCTGAAGCCCAGGGTCTCTCAGCTTGGCAAGTGAAGCCAGGAGTGTCACCTCCTGGGAGGACAGGCGTTCCCTAAGGTAGGGACAGGAAGCCCCCAGGCCCATGAGGCTGACCTGGGGCGGCCGTGACCCAGACTAGTCTAGAGAGACACAGAAGTAGGGGTGCAAGGGCGGCACTTTAGTATCCCAGCACCTTCGGTTCCTGCCCACCTACCTCCAGGGAGGCCGGTGGAGCTCCCGACTAGGGGGTGACCCCCCCCAGCCTCATGTCCCCGAGGCCACACCTGTGCCAGCGACAGCCAGAGGTAGGGGCAGCCTGGGGGTGCTTGGTCACACAAGTTCTGGCTAAAGGATGGGACAGCCTGGCTGCCCCACCTGGGGGCCTCTTGCAACGCACTCCAGGAGTGCATTTCTTCCTTTTTAAAAAATTTATTATTGGATAGAGACAGAAAGAAACTGAGAGGGAAGGGGAAAATAGAGAGGGAGAGAGACAGAGAGAAACTTGCAGCCCTGCTTCACCACTCGTGAAGCTTTCCCCCTGCAGGTGGGGGCCAGGGGCTTGAATCTGGGGCCTTGTGCGCTGTAATGTGAGCATTTAACAAGGCGCAGCACTGCCTGGAGCACATTTTTTTTTTTTTTTCTGGAGCACATTTCTAAAGCGGGATGAAGGAGCGTGGGGTGCACCCAGAGGCCGACCGCGGGTTTTTCCGGAGCAGCAAGTATTTAAACCCCCGTTTGGGGAGTAGCGCAGCGGGTTAAGCGCAGGTGGCGCAAAGCGCAGGGACTGGCGTAAGGATCCCGGTTCGAGCCCCCGGCTCCCCACCTGCAGGGGGTCACTTCACAGGTGGTGAAGCAGGTCTGCAGGTGTCTGTCTTTCTCTCCCCCTCTCTGTCTTTCCCTCCTCTCTCCCATTTCTCTCTGTCCTATCTAACAACAACGACATCAATAATAATTACAACAATTAAAAAAAAAGGGCAACAAAAGGGAATAAGTAAAAGAAATAAAATTTAAAAAAATAAAATAAAAAACCCTCCGTTTGCCCCAAAACCGTGTTCCGCGCATGCACCGAAGAGCCGCCACTACTGCCGGCAGGCATACATAAGCGGAACCCGGGTCGGCCCACGCGTGCGCACGGCGCTCCTTATAGTGCGCTTGCGCCAGGCCCAGACTCTCATAGGGACCGTCCCCGTGACCCGGAAGAGCTCGCATTCTCAGGAATCCTGAGCGGCGGCGGTGGCGGCGGCAGTTCCGAGTGCTGACGCCGCCGCATCGCCGGAATGAACGCGCCTCCGGCCTTCGAGTCGTTCCTGCTCTTCGAGGGCGAGAAGAAGTGAGTAGGGGCGGCGGGGGTGCCGAGTCGGAGCCACCTCTGCCTTCCGGTGAGCCCGAGGCCCTGCTACGGGGGACGGCTGTTGACGGAGCCCTGCACGGCCGTCGGCGGGTGCAGCTCGCCGCCACGTCCCGCGCTCAGCCCCAGTGTCGCCGGTGGCGGTGCTGGGGACCGAACTGGGACCCGAGCCTCAGCCAAGAGCCTTTCGGCAAAACCATGATGCGCTCTCCCCAGCCTTCGTGAATCTGTCAGTTTTTCTTTTAAAGTTTCTTTATTTACTTATTGGATAGACAGACCAGGAAGGGGGGGCGGGGAGACCCCTGCAGCCCTGCTTCACCAATCGCAGAGCTTCCCCCCCTGCAGGCGGGGAGCGGGGTCTCGAGCCTGGGTCCTTGCACTTGGTTGCGTGTATCATCATCCACCCGGCCCCCCACCCCGCTTTTTTTATTAAGATTTCATTTACTTAGGATATAGAAAGGCAAGGTAGAGACGGACAGACACCCGCAGCCAGGCCCGGGAGACACTGCTGGGCCTGTCCCGCGGGTTCCTCAGTTTTCCTAGGATCCTCACTAAGCTTTTAAAACCCCCCCCCCCCCGACCCTGCTCAGCTCTGGTTTATGTGGTGCAGGGGATTGAACATGGGACTTTGGGGCCTCAGGCAGGAGAGTCTCTTTGCAGAACCATTATGCTACCTACCCCCGCCCTTAATTTTTTTTTTTTTTTTTAGAATTGTTCTTATTGGATAGACAGAAATCGAGAGGGCAGGGGGAGAATAGAGAAGGAGACAGACACCTGCAGCCTTGGGGTTTCGAACCCGGGTCCAGGTGTGCCACCCCCACCCAGTCCCTAAAGAGCTTTAAATTTTTTTTAAATCTTTATTCCAGGATCACCATTAACAAGGACACCAAGGTCCCCAATGCCTGTCTGTTCACCATCAACAAGGAAGACCACACCCTGGGCAACATCATCAAGTCGTGAGTCCCAGGCTGGGCGAGGGGCTGTGGGCGCAGGGCCTCAGAGAGCAGCCGTGTGTACGGGCCGCTGGGCACCCACGAGGGCCAGGCCGCGGCACACCTGGTAGAGCCCGCACCTAAGCACGCACGGGGACGAGCGGCACTGGAAAGCCGGGGCACCTTACTCATAGGAGGCGGCAGCTGGGGCATGAAGGTGGCCTCGGGGTGTCTGGTCAGCGCTCGGCCCACCCACACCTGGTGTGAGCAGAACAGCTGGGCCCTTGGAGGGCGTGGGGTCGGGACTGGGGCATCAGTGTGGGGCTCAACTCAGTACTTTGTGCTTGATGAGAGGCGAGCCACCTGTCAGCCCTCGGAGCTCACAGCTCCTACGGGGGCCCTGGCAGCCTCCCCCCATCCTGTGGAGAAAAGCCCCATGGGCTGGGTTCCCTGCCATGACTGTGGCCCAGGCTCCTGAGGGTGGGAAGCCATCTCATTGACTTACTCCAAGTACCTTGGGGGGTGGGGTGCGGGGGCTGCCTTCACACATGTCCCTGTGCCAGGCAGCTGTTGAAGGACCCGCAGGTGCTATTCGCGGGCTACAAGGTCCCCCACCCCCTGGAGCACAAGATCATCATCCGCGTGCAGACCACCCCGGACTACAGCCCCCAGGAGGCCTTCACCAACGCCATCACGGACCTCATCAGCGAGCTCTCGCTGCTGGAGGAGCGCTTCCGGGTGAGAGCTGGAGTGGGGGAGGCTCCCCAGTAAAGGGGGCTGGGGGTCCCGTCCCCACTCCGCCCCCACTGAGTCCTGCCTCCTTCCTGCCCCAGGTGGCTATCAAGGACAAGCAGGAAGGCATCGAGTAGCAGGCCACCGGGGTCTCCTAGCCGAGTCACCCATTCCAGGGCCAGTGCCCTGTACACAACTGAGCTGGCAGACGCCCCATGGCCCCGTGGGAGGCCCCTGTCCACCCCGGGCAGCAGGAAGCCCTCCCACGCAAACCGCTTCAGGCTCTCTGTGAGAAGTTTTAACGTTTAATAAAACCCGTCATTGTCTGCAGCCAAGCGCTGCTAGTGCCTCTTCCAAATGACCACGATGTTCGAGTCCGTCAGGGCTGTGAGGTAGCTCAGCGAGGGGTTGGCCACTGCCGTGTTCACCATGGTCTTGGTCACCGGCTGGCCCTGGGAACGCGGCTGGGGCCACTCGAGCACCTGGGGTGAGAGACATGCCGGCCTCTGCTCCCCTCTGCTCCCCCCGGGCAGCTGAGGAAGGGGTTTTGAGGGACTCGTGGCTTACCTGCGTGGGGGCCTGCGGGGCAGCGGGCAGAGGCTGCGGCTGAGCCAGGAGGTGCCCGACGTCATAGACCCACACTCTGCCCTCCTCGTCCCCGCACAGCACGACCCCCTCGCCTGCAGGGAGGAAGACAGGGAGTGAGGGGGGTGCCCACGGGAGGGGAGGGGAGTGGACGGGCAGGCGGGTGGGGGCTCACCAGGACAGGCGCTGAGGGAGAAGTAGGCCAGCGGGGTGGGCGACCACTGCAGCCTAGCCAGGATCACCACAGGCACGGCCGCCCGGCTGCCCCGTGCCACCCAGGTCTGGCTCCAGCTCCACAAACAGATGGTGCCCAGGCTGCTGCCCTTGGAGGCTGCGGAGAGAACAGAGCACTTGCGTCCCCTTCCGGGCACCCCCCAACCCCACCCCGCTGCACTCACTCACCCACCACGTCCTCGTTCACAAAGGCCAGCCCATCCACTCTCCGAGGGGCTGAGTCCGTGCCCTCGGGGAAGACAAACTCCACTTCACACGCCCTGCGGGCAGCAGAAGGTGCTGCTCAGGGTGGGCAGTGGACAGCTGGCACTGCTGGGGGCCGGCTCCCGGGGGGGGGGGGCTCACCTCCTCTTGGGGGGCTGGTCCAGACGCACGTCCCAGCAGCAGCAGCCTCCCTCGCAGCCGGCCAACAAGTAGCTGTCAGGGCAGGAGGCCACGGGGCAGAGGCGCAGGGGGATGGACGCCGAGTCGAGCATCAGCAGCAGGCTGGGGGAGGGGGAGCAGCTCAGTGACAAAACAGGCTGGGGGACCCCTCCCAGCCACCCCTAGCCTCACCTGGCCTGGAACTCATAGTCCTGGTTGGGGGCCCCAATGTCCCAGAGGATGATCCGCTTGTCATAGGAGGCAGCTGTGGGTGGGAAAGAGATGGTGAAGCCCCTCCAGGTGGGACCCCTCCCCACACCCCACCCACGAGCTTACTGAAGAGGTGCGTCTCACGGCTGGGGCTGAAGCACAGCGTGGCCACGGCCTTCTTGTGGGCGCGGATGAGGCCACAGCAGAAGCCAGCCCGCACGTGCAGCAGCCGCACCAGGCCCCGCAGCCCCGCTGCCGCCAGCACGTTCCAGCGCCGCTTGTGGCCCGCCTGTGTGAGCACTGTCAGCGTCGTCCAGGCCACCGAGAAGAACTCCTGACGGCGGTACAGGGTGAAGGTGGCGGGTCGGCCCCCTGGCCCCACTCACCTCACCCCAGTCCCACTCACCTCGCCCGGGGCCTTGTACTTGTGCAGCACCATGCCCGTCTGACAGTCGATGACACACACAGCCTCCCCACCGCACGTGGCCACTGTCTGGGATGAGGCCCCCGCCTGCCCTGGGGGGTGCAGTCAGGCCATTGGCTGGAGCCCCCTGCCCCGCACCTGCCGGCCTGCCCCCCCCCCACTACCCCGTACCCTCATCCTCCGAAGGCTCAAATGCACAGGCCCACAGCTGGGTGCTGAAGTCCTCGGGGCTGTTGTTCTTGCTGTGGCACTGCAGGAAGTGCAGGGGCTCCAGCCGCAGGCCCGCCTGTAGGGGTCAGGGGTCAGGGCCACACTGCCTCCTAGCCCCCACCCGCACCCCCACCCCCACCTGACTCACCTGGCCGCCGCCCGTGTCCAAGGTGTACCCCTCTGTCTGCACCAGGGAGGTGCACGCACGCTTGCTGGGGGACAGGTTGAGAAGGACGTCATCCAGTCGTTTCTGGGGGGTCATGTGGGCCTGGGGGTGGGCAGGGCACTGAGGGCTTGGAGGCCGGGCCCATCTGCTGGGCTACCGCCTCCAGAGGGGCTGCCCCTGTCCCCACTCACCCTGGGCTCCGGGGGCGCCGAGGCTTTGGGGGGACCTCTGGAGATCACCAGCTCCTCGGCGATCATCCGCACCTGGGTGGGCCGTGCCATCCTGTTAGTCAACCGGACCTCAGACCCTCCAGCCCAGTTTCCCGTCAGAGGGAGGAGGGGAACCCCAGACTGGTGGGCGGCTGGACATCCCTGGGGGGGGGGTGGTGGTGTGCATACCCGCCACTGGGTGAAGTCACGGAGGGACTCGGGCCCGTACTGGACGTCCCTGACAGCGGAGCTCACGAAGTCGGCCCCGGCCTGTTCCAATGCCTCCTCGGGGCTCAGCTCAGCCACAAACTTCTCCCAGTGGGCTGTGACCTGGGGCGGTGCGGTGCGGGTCGGGTGACAGGAAGGGGGCCTCCCTTCTACGACCCCAGGACGGACATACGGACAACTTCCCCCCAGGCCAGGCTGCCTGCACCCCCAGAGGGCAGGCCTTCCTGGGACCCAGGGCTGAGGGTTGCCTGTCGACAGGGAGACAGGACCCCCACCCCAGTGTCCCCCAGCCTCACCCTGCTGGTCAGCTCGCGGCTCAGGCTCTGTGCCTGTGCGTAGGTGGCCGCCGTGTCCTTGCCGTTGATCTTCTGGAGGTTGGGCAGGAGGAGGGACACTTTCAGGTTGTCACTGACCTGGGGGGATGGGGGCAGAGTGGCTTGAGGCTGTCCTGCCCTCAGACCTCCACTATCTCTGCTGCACACTTCAAGAACACCACCCAGAAACACTGCCCAAGTCAGGCAGAGGCCGAGCCAGGCTCTGGATGCTTCCCCTCTACACCTTTAAGAGCTTAGGACGAGGGCTGGGGAGACAGCATGGTGGTCATGCCCGGGCACTCACATATACCAGAGCTCAGTGCTCTGGTCTCTCTAAAAAAAAAAAAATTGTGGTCCAGGAGGTGGCGCAGTGGATAAAGCGCTTGACTCTCAAGCGTGAGGTCCTGAGTTCAAGCCCTGGCAGCACATGTACCAGAGTGATGACTGGTTCTTTCTCTCTCCTATCTTTCTCGATGCCCTGCCAGAGCAGAGCGATTAAGTAGCAAACGGACCAAAGGATCCAAGGCAGAAGAGAATGTTAAGCATCAGTCCTTGCAGCAGATGACATGAGAGATGACAGACGGAGAGCACCCGGAAGACTGAGAAGCTACTAGAAAGCAGGTCCAGCCAAGCAGCTGGTCACAAGCTACACACAGATCTCGGCCACTGCCGCACAAACTGAGATGGAGCAGAGAGGGGCCCGAGGGAAGCAGGTTTCTGAAAGGAAGGGGTGGGGGGCACCCGGATGCCTGATTGGCAAACACACTACAACCGTGAAAGCTGTGTGGTGCTGGGACAGAGGACCCCCCAGAAAGAAGCCAGACACAGGAGATCTCTTGCACAGAGCTGAGCTCTTGCTCAGAGGAACCGGAAGTCCCTCCACAGGTGGCGTCAGGAAACAGCCACAGGAGATGGAAGGACCTAGCACTGCACACTCAACTCAAGGGGCCGAGAGAGCCGAGGCCCTTAGCCCAGACACTCCCCAGGACCCTGACATCAAAAATGCATTTGGAGACTCAGGTCCTCGACAAGGGAAACCATATTCCTCAGATCTAAAGACTTCTCCACAGGGAAGCTGACTTGCACACAGCGAGACAGACAGGCAGCTGGGAGAAGGTGTCTGCACGTCACACGTCTGACTAGGCTCGAAAAGTTTCTACAAAAATCAAAACAGCTCGACAGCAGAACAACGACTTGGTAAAAAAAAATCTGGAGGCCGGGTGGTGACACACATGTTATAAAGTGCAAGGACCTGGGTTTGAGCCCCTGGCTCCCCCACCTGCAGGAGGAAAGCTTTGCAAGTAGTGAAGCAGGGCTGCAGGGTCTCCCTCTCCATTTCTGTCGCTACCCAATAAAGATTTTAAAGCTATAGATATAGTACCATCATAAGCTGGGTCTGAACGGTGCTCTGGTTAAAAAGTTCTATAAAAATATATATATATCCGGGAGTCAGGTGGTAGTGCAGTAGGTTAAGTGCACATGGTGCAAAGCCCAAGGACCGGCTTAAGGATCCCAGTTCAAGCCCCCGGCTCCCCACCTGCAGGGGAGTCACTTCACAGGCAGTGAAGCAGGTCCGCGGGTGTCTTTCTCTTCCCCATCTGTCTTCCCCTCCTCTCTCCATTTCTCTCTGTCCTGTCTAACGATGACATCAACAACAATAACTACAACAACAATGAAAAGCAAGGGCAACAAAAAGGGAAAATAAACATAAAAAAAAATAAAGTGGTCCGGGAGGTGGCGCAGTGGCTAAGGCACTAGACTCTCAAGCATGAGGTCCTGAGTTTGATCCCCGGCAGCACATGTACCAGAGTGATGGCTGGTTCTTTCTCTCCTCCTATCTTTCTCATGAAAAAATAAATTATTTAAATAAATAAAATATCTGAATATAAAGGGCCAGGAGGTGGCACACTGGGTTAAGTACACACAGTATGAAGTGCAGGGATCTGGGTTCGAGCCACCTGGTCCCCACCTGCAGGGGGGACGCTTCACAAGCAGTGAAGCACGTCTGCAGGTGTCTGTCTTTTCTCTCCCCCCTCTATCTTTCCTCCTGTTTCTCTATCCCATCTAATAAAAAATGGCCTCCAGGAGCAGTGGTTTCACGATAACCCTGGAGAACAAAACAAAAAAAAACCTGAATATACTTTTTTTTTTCCAATACTTTGTTTTTTACCAGAGCACTGTTCAACTCTGGTTTACGATGGTGCTGGGGACTGAGTGTCTTTTGCAGAACCACTGTGCTGTCTCCTTGGCCCAAAATGGGCAGTTTTCTTAAGAGATACAGGTGAGTGAGGCCCACAGAGGGGAGAACGGTCCACCTCACTCACTAGAGATGCAGATTAACATCACAATGAGTGTGGTAGAGCGCAAACAGGCAAAAGATAGTGCTGCCTGAAGTTCAGAGGCCCCAGGTTCAATCCCATCATCCCAGGAACCACCATCACCCAGAGCTGAGCCAGTGAGTTCTCATTAACAACAAAAAAAAAGGGGTGGTGGTAACACCTGATTGAGTGCATATGTTACAGTGTGTGAGGACCTGGGTTCGAGCTCCCAGTCCTCTCTGCATGGGGAAAGCTTTTGCAAATGGTGAAGCGGGGCTGCTGGTGTCTCTCCCCTACCCTCTTGATTTCTGGCTGTCTATGCAATAAGTAAATACAATAAAAATTTTAAAAATGCATTAAAAAGTTGGATAGACAGCATCATGGTTCTGCAAAAAATTCTCCTGCTTGAAGCTTTTGAGGGCCCCGGGATCAATCAACAGTCAGAGCTGGGCAGGGCTCTGGACACATTCTCTCCTCTCTATTCCCCTTGTTAAAATATTAAAATGTTCGATTCAGCAGCACATATACTAAAATTGGAACAATACAGAGATTAGCATGGACCCTGCACAAAGATGACACACGAATTCATGAAGCGTTTCATATTTAAAAAAATAAAATATATATATATATATATATATATTTAAAAAAACACCACTACATCCACCCTGGGCTAATTGGTGCAACCCATAAAGCACACCAGTTTTGGGAGTCAGGCAGTAGCGCAGCGGGTTAAGTGCAGGTGGCGCCAAGCGCAAGGACGGGCATAAGGATTCCAGTTTGAGCCCCCAGCTCCCCACCTGCAGGGTAGTCGCTTCACAGGTGGTGAAGCAGGTCTGCAGGTATCTGTCTTTCTCTCTTCCTCTAGTCTTCCCCATCTCTCTCCATTTCTGTCCTACCCAACAACAACGATGTCAATAACAACAATAAAACAACAAGGGTAACAAAAGGGGATATACAAAGAGGGGTTATACAAAGAGACTTCAAAGTCCCCTGAACCATCTTAAGCCAGAGCTGAGCAGTGCTCTGGTAAAAAAAATAATAATCACAACAAAAATAAAACAAGGGCAACAAACGGGAAAAATAGCCTCCAGGAGCAGTGGATTAGTGCAGGAACCCCAGCAATAACCCTGGAGGCAAAAAAAAAAAAAAAAAGAGCTATTTGAGAATAAGTTGTCACTTCACAAATGGCTAAAGAATTGAAAAGGCGGCCAGGCAGGGTGTCTGGAGCTGGGGCAACTGGCAAGGGCTTCACACTGGAGCCCGGCATCACACCTGCAGTCAGAGCCCACAGGCGCTTGGGCTCCAGGGACCTTGCAGACACCAGCACCACAGCCCCATCCCTGGGGGCCCGATGTGCTCCCCGGGGGTGAGCCAGCCTGCTCTCACCATCCCGACAGAGCACCAGCGACCTCCACGCACCCACAGGGTGTTATCACTTCAAGGGCTTCACTGGTCCAGAGACAGAAATAGAGGGAAAGACCCAGGGTGCCGAGCTTTCTGCCTTGCGATGGCGGCCAGGCTGGAACCTGGGTCCTGTGCTCAGCAAAGCAGGTGCATCCTTCCGCTGAGCTACTCTGATGACCCTCTTGTTTGTAACAATGCTAAAAGTGAAGGTGTGGAGCCAGGAGGTGGCAGAAAGGTTAAGCGCTCACATTACAAGGACCCAGGTTCAAGTCCCTTGTCCCCACTTGCAGGGGGGAAGCAGGGTTGCAGGGTATTTTTTTGTTTGTTTGTTTTGTTTCCAGGGTTATTGCTGGGGCTCGGTGCCTGCACTGTGAATCCACTGCTCCTGGAGGCTATTTGTTTTCCTTTTTGTTGCCCTTGTTGTTGTGGTTATTACTGTTGGGTAGGGCAGAGAAAAATCGAGGGGGGGGGGGTGAGAAAGACACCTGCAGACCTGCTTCACCGCCCATGAAGCGACCCCCCTGCAGGTGGGGAGCCGGGGGCTCAAACCAGGATCCTTACGCAGGTCCTTGGTGCTATGTGCGCTTATCCCGCTGCGCTACCACCAGACCCCCTAAAATTATCTTTATTTATTTGATAGAGGTAGCAAGAAATTGAGACGGAAGGTGGTGGTAGAGAGGAAGAGAGACACCTGAGGCCCTGCTTCACTACTCACAAAGCTTTCCCCCCCCGCAGGTGGGGACCAGGGGCTCGAACCTGGGTCCTTGTGCAGTGTAATGTGTGCTCTCAACCAGACGCACCCCCACCCGGCCCCTCTATCTGCCTCCTCCACCTTCAATTTCTGTCTCTATCCAGTAATTACTAAAATTTAAAAACTGGTTTGGAGTGGACCTGGTCGAGGGCACGTTGTTACAGTGCCCAAGGACCCGGGTTCGAGGCCCCAGTCCTGCAGAGGGGAAGCTTCCCAAGTGGTGAAGCAGGACTGCAGGTGCCTCTTCCGCCTCCCTTCTCAATTTCTCTCTGTCACTGTCCAATAAACAATGAAAGCATTAAGATCAATTTGGAAAGCCGACCTGCCAAGCAGAGCAGGCAGGGCTGCCCGCGGCTCATGGCCCAGGAGGCAGGCAGGCAGACAGACCACCGCCGCCGGCCCGCTCACCGTGAGGAAGGGGTTGCCCTCCAGGCTGAGCTCCTGCAGCTGCGGGAACTGGCTCAGGCCGCCCACGTCGGCCAGCTGGTTGTTGGCGCAGCGCAGGACGCGCAGGTGGCCCAGGCCCAGGCCGGCGGGCAGCGTCTCCAGCTGGTTGTTGGACAGGTCGAGCTCGCGCAGCTGCGTCAGGCGGCTCAGCAGCTTGGGCTCCAGGTGCTCGGACAGCAGCTCCAGCCCCGACAGGCTGCGGGGCGCAGGGCCGGTGGTCAGGGGACAGGTCAAGGAACGGGGACAGGGAATGAGTGATGGGGTCAGGGGACAGGTCGGGGATGGAGGATGAGGGTCCACGGGACGGGAGTCAGGGGATGAGAGACGGGGGACGCGGTCTGGACGGGAAGAGGGGATCAGGGAACAGGGATCAGGAGAGGGGTGATGGGGTCAGAGCACAGGTCAGGGGATGGGGGTCAGGGGTCGGGGGCCGAGGGACAGGGAGGGGTGCGGGCACTCGGGCGCAGACCCGCCACCCCCAACCCGCGTCCCCCTACGTTAAGGCCTCAGGGGACCCAGCTGAGACCCGGCCGCAGGGGTCCCCCGCCCTGGGGCTGATCACTGCTTCCAGGGGCTCTTCCCTGACTCCGGGGGTCCCTCCGTAAATCTGGGGAGATTCCCCGGGTTCCGGGGTACCCTGGCCCGCGAGGCTCTCCCCGACTGTGGGGCTCCTCGTAATTCTGGGGGGCGGGGCTGCCGTAGGGCCCCGTGGCTCAGCTCCCCGCCCGCGGCCCCGCTCACTCCAGGATGCGGATCTTGCTCAGCCGGTCGCACTTGGGGCGGCACCGCAGCATCAGGAGGCGCGGCGTGAGAGGAGCCATGGCGAGCAGCCCGCGTCCCGGGAGAACGGCGGGAGCGCCGAGGGGGAGGAGCCCGGCGCCCGTGGCGACCGGAAGGAAGTGGCCCCGTGCTCGCGCGGACTACAACTCCCGGCAGCTCCCGCGGCCGCGGCCGCGCCTGCGCACGGGCGACGGGACGCGACGATGGCGGCTGCAGCGGTGGCGGCCCCCGAGCCCCTGGGCGAGTGCGGCTGCAAAGGCATCCGGACCTGCCTGGTCTGCGAGCGGCAGCGCGGGGAGGACGCATCCTGGAGGCCCGGCCCGCTGGTAGGGCGCGCGAGTGGGCGCTGCCACACCCCCGATCTCCACCGGGGGGAGAGGAGGCCCAGGAGCCCCATCGTGAGACTGGGGGGGGGCGGTGTTCAGAGCCCCAGCCGCCCCTGGGTACGGGGCTGCGGGACCTATAGAAGCCCAGCAGAGCTGCCCAGATTTAGGCCGCAAGGTCGCTCACCTGGATAGTGCGCCCGCTCCGGCCTGGGCCTGACTAGGGTTTGAGCCGGGCCTGGGGGAGAGGCAGGGGCGGTGCCATCAGTCGTCGCGCCCCGCCCCCGCGGCACGTGACTAAGGTGCGGGGCGGCCTCCCTCCCCGTTAACGTTTTAAAGTTAAAAGACCTGGAGGCGGGTGAAGTGTTGGGCTCCCGAGCTCAGGTGCCTGGCGCTCAGGTGGGCGACCCTGGGCCGGTGTGAGTGTCCCTGTGTTATTGGCGATTATCAGGGACCCGCCACACCCACCGGCCGCTCGTGCCTCCCACCCGCTGGGAACCAGCCTAACAAGGTGCCCAGCTCCGAGGGCATCTTGTTCAGATTTAGGTACCTGTTCGCACAGGAGAGGAGCGGGGACCACAGCCTCACCTGAGGGCCGAGGCTGTGTCCTCTGTGCCACCCACCCACCCCCAGGTGCTGCTCGTAGCCCCTCTAGGGCTTCAAAGGAAGAAAGATCCCGGGGAGCAGGGGCCTGGGAAGGCGAGGAAGAGACGGACAGACATTTACAAGGTCCTGTGCCAACAGCAGCGTCTCTGCAGATGTGGAGTGGGGGGAGATAGTATAATGGTTATGCAAACAGACTCTCATGCGTGAGGCTCCAAAGTCCTAAATTCAGTCCCCTGCACCACTATAAGCCAGAGCTGGGCAGTGCTCTGGTTTAAAAAGCAAAACAAAAAACCAAGGGGCCAGGCAGTGGCACACCTTGTTAAGTGCGTATATTACAAAGCTCGAGGGCCCAGGTTCGAGCCCCCAGCCCCCACCTGCGGGGGAAAGCTTTGCGTGTCATAAAGTAGGACTACAGGTGTGTCTCTTTCTCTACCCTCTTGATTTCTGGCTGTCCTCATCCAGTAAATAAGGATAATTTTTTTTTTAAGGGGCTTATCTGACAGCTGCACCAAAAGGCTTAGAAGCCAGGTGTCCACAGCGAATAAACAAAATGTGACCCGGGCTTGTTATTCAGGCCTGAGAAGGAACCGATTCCAACACCTGCCTCCTGTTCTGTACTGACGGTGCTGTTGAGGGACCTAGACCTGCCACAGAAGGACAGATCCGGGGCAACTCCACTTACAGGAGAATAGCGGGACCCAGAGAAGGGGGAGCTGTGGAGTGATCTCCCTCATCCTCACCCCAGAACCACAGGGAACATTGGGCCCCAGGCTGTACCCCCTCAGTCTGGGGCACCCCCTCTGCGCAAAAGGGAGGGAGAGGGGTTACTTGGGGGGTCCCACCCTTACACAGAGGAAACAGGCACCTGAGCAGGGACCCCCCCCCCCACTTCAGCCTTTCCTAAGAGGCTTCCAGGCCACCCTCCTGCCCCGCAAAGTCCTGAAGGCCCCCCATTTGTGGTGGGAGGAAAGGCCGAAACAGCTCCAGGAACCTCATCTTTTTTAACTTCTTTTATTTAAATATTTTTATTTATTTATTACCTTTCGTTGCCCTTGTTTTATTGTTGTAGTTATTGTTGTTGTTGATGTTGTCGTTGGATAGGACAGAGAAATGGAGAGAGGAGGGGAAGACAGAAGACAGAGGACACCGCCTGTGAAGCGACTCCCCTGCAGGCGGGGAGCCTGGGGCTCGAATTGGGATTCTTATGCAGGTCCTTGCGCTTAGCGCCACCTGCGCTTAACCCAAGGTGCTACAGCCCGACTCCCTTTAACTTCTTTTTCCCCACAGAAGACTCACCGTTTCAGTTACTGCCCTGACACCGGCTGGGCCATGGGGACTGAGGATTCCGACTTCGAGGGCTGGGCCTTCCCTTTCCCGGGGGTAACACTACTCGAGGACTTCGTGACCCGCGAGGAGGAGGCTGAGCTGGTGCAGCTCATGGACCGAGACCCCTGGAAGCTCTCTCAGTCGGGGCGGAGGAAGCAGGTGCCTGCCAGGCATCCTGACCCTGGGTGGGGGCGGCGTAAGGGGGCAGAGGTGTGCTGGGCCGCTCACCTGCAGACCAGGACCAGGTGGGGCTCACAGGCAGCCAGAGCTCTCTCCTGCTCCTCTTCCTCACTGGTGACGGCCATGGAAGGTTCTGGAAGACTGCTGATGCCTTCCCATCCCAAGTCCTCCCCCCACCTTCATTTTTTTTTTTTTTTTTGTCTCCAGGGTTATTGCCAGGGCTCAGTGCCTGCACCACAAATCCACTGCTCCTGGAGACCATTTTTTTCCCTTTTGTTGCCCTTGTTTTTCATCATTGTTGTGATTATTATTATTGTTGTTGTTGTATAGGACAGAGAGAAATGGATAGAGGAAGGGAAGACGGGGAGAGAAAGATAGACACCTGCAGATCTGCTTCACCACCTGTGAAGTGGCCCCCTACAGGTGGGGAGCTGGGGGCTGGAACCGGGATCCTTATGCCAGTCCTTGCACTTCTCGCCACATGCGCTTAACTCGCTGCGCTACCACCCAACTCCCCACCTTCATTTTTTTTTATCGCTACTGGGGTTGTCACAGATTCGGTACCTGCAGGGCAAATCCATTGCTCCCTGTGGCCACTTTTTCCTGTATTTTTTTTTCTTTGTACTTGGCAGGGTGGAGAGAAATTGAGAGAGGAGGAAGCGAGATAGAGAAAGGAAGAGAAAGGGAGACACCTGCAGACGTGCTTCACTACTCGTGAAGCTCCCCCCCCCCCCGCAGGTGGGGACTGGGGGGCTTGAACCTGGGTTACTGCACATGGTGATAAGGTGTGCTGCCCTCCCCCCACATTTACCCTCGCACCTGCTCACACTGATACCTGCCCATCCCCTTCAACTGCTGGGTCACGTGGTGGCAATTCTCTCTGGGGACTTTGCACCCCTAGTTGTACCCAGGATCCCTGCCTACCCCGCCCCCATCTTTCCCAAATCTCAGCCTGTAGGTCTCAGACTAGGACATTCCCAGGTCCCCAGTTTTGCTGTTGGGAGCACCCTAAGGACGCTGGTCGCCTCTGTCTCCCATGGAGCAGTCAGCCTGTTAGTCGGGTCAGTTGTGCTGGCCTGACCCCCAAGTCTGACACCTGCCCTCCTCCCCTCCCCCAGGACTACGGACCCAAAGTCAACTTCCGGAAGCAGAGGCTGAAGCTGGGCGGCTTTTGCGGGCTGCCTCCATCCAGTCGGGAGCTGGTGCGCAGGATGGGCATGTACCCAGGGCTGGAGGACTTCCAGCCGGTGGAGCAGTGCAACCTGGACTACCGGCCCGAGCGCGGTGCGGCCATCGACCCCCACCTGGATGACGCCTGGCTGTGGGGGGAGCGGCTAGTCAGCCTCAGCCTGCTGGCGCCCACCGCGCTGTCCTTGTCGAGAGAGAGCCCGGGCAGCCTGCTGCTCAGCCTGGCCCCGTCCGGCCTGCCCATGGGCCTGGGCGCGGTGGCCACATGCCGCTCGGTGTCCTGTCTCGAAGTGGAGGTGGCGGTGGCCCTGCCCCGCCGCTCTCTGCTCGTGCTCCGTGGGCCTGCGCGCCACCAGTGGCAGCACGCTATCCACCGCGGGGACGTGCGTGCCCGGCGCGTGGGCACCACCTTCCGCGAGCTGGCAGCCGAGTTCAGGCCTGGTGGGAAGCAGCAGGACCTGGGCCGAGAGCTGCTGCAGGTGGCTCTGTCCTTCCAGGGAACCCCTGTGTGAGCCCCCTGGGAGCTGGCTGTGATAGGGTACCCTCAGTCACGTGCCCTAAGCCCTCGCTGGAGTTGTACTCTGAGGGCAGTGGGCTAATCTGATTTTTTTTTTCTTTGTCATCACCAAGGCCTTACTGCAGGCCCTACTTTTTGAGCTAAAGAGACAGAGACAGACAGGGGGAGACACACCACAGTGGCGAAGCTTCTTCGAGGTTGCTGGGGGCCTGAGTCGAACCCGGGTCGTGTGCATGGCAGAGCAGAGCACCGCCTGGGTGAGCTATCGCACCGGCCCGTGCGGTGCCCTGATCTGATTTGAACTTGACATGGCTGGTGCTGCTTAGAATCACGCAGGCTTCATGTACCCTAGCCCAGGGTTGAGGTTCCCTGACAGGCCACCACCCCTAGGCAGCCCACTGGGTGCAGCTGCATTGTGGAAGGTGGGATATGATGGCTGTTCAGGCTCCACCTGCCTCATGCTTGGTGCCCTGCGGACAGGGACACCTGAGAGCCCCCTCCCACACTATTAAAATATAGGAAACTGGGGAGTCGGGTGGTAGCATAGAGGATTAAACGCACGTGGTGCAAAGCCCAAGGACCGGCGCAAGGATCCCCGTTGGAGTCCCTGGCTCCCCACCTGCAGGGGAGTCACTTCACAGGTGATGAAGCAGGTCTGCAGGTGTCTTGTCTTTCTCTCTCCCCCTCTCTGTCTTCCCCTCTCCATTTCTCTGTCCTATCCAACAACGACATCAATAAGAATAACTACAACAATAAAATAAGGGCGACCAAAAGAGAATATTAAAAAAAATGTAGGAAACTGACTCAAGTCTCAGAGTAGTGCCCGTGCTCCATTTCAAAAGGAAATCATGTGGTCCGGGAGGTGGCACAGTGGTAAAGCTTTGGACTCTCAAGCATGAGGTCCTGAGTTCGATCCCCGGCAGCAGATGAACCAGTGATGTCTGGTTTTTTCTATCTTATAAATAAATTTAAAATATCTTTTTGAAAAAAATCACTTGGGACTAAAGCAAGATGAATTTTAATGGGGGAGGGGACAGGTTGTGGCACACCCAGCTCAGTGCAGATAGCACCATGCCGGATAATATGCTCAAGGACCCTGGTTTGAGCCCCCGCTCCCCTCCTGGAGCCGTGGATGCTTCATGCTATGTGTGCTTAACTCACTGCGTCACTGCACAGCTCCCCGGGGATGTTTCATGAGTGGTGGAGCAGATCTGCAGGTGTGTCTATCTCTCCACCTGTCTCACTTTGTCTCTGTCTGGGGAACACAGCCCAGCCCCGTCCCAGCCCAACACTCCACACGAGGGCTATCGGGTGTGTGTGTGGGGGGGTGGCCGCTCTGTCAGCCCAGCCCACCACCTGCCTCTGGAAACATCATGAGCTGGCTGGGCCCCCACACACTACTTGTCCTTTGGGGAGTGGTGGACTGGGCACCGTGAGTTCTGTCCTGAGCCCTAACCTTGGGGGACTGCAGGTTCAACCTGATGCCCGGGGTTCACAGAACCTCTCCTGCTCCAGGCCAACTCAGACTGAAGCTGTCTGCCCAGAAATGCCAGAGCGCCAAGCACACGGGACAGATTTCCCCCTAGATGGCGGACCGGTACCCTACGACCACCGGGGGCTTCCACACTGGTGGGGGGGACGGAGAGCCCCCCCAGGCCCTGTTCAAAGCCACAGACCCAGTGACAGCCAGGGGAGAGGCTCCAGGCAGGGAAGCCCTAGGCAGACGCTCAGCTCAGGGGTGCCCTCTCGTGGCCCAGCGCCCAGTCTGCTCTGCAGCACCCCCTCCCCGGGGATAACACTCAGCGGCTCTAGAAGTGGTCCGTCAAAAAAAAAAAAGAAGTGGTCCGTCACACTGACAGCACAGCACCAAGAGCGGACAGCATCACCCAGAGCTCTTTATTCAGTCCAAGGTGACCATTTCAGATACCCACAGACAGGACACGGGGGATGCACAGGGCCCTGATCATGCACGGGAACCCAAGGAGGACACAGTGACAGCTGTCGGGACCCCAACCAGGGCCAGATGCCAGGTCTGCCCGCAGCCCCGCTGCCTGCCTCCACGAGCCTGAAATAGAAGCTGGCGGGCAGCCATGCCCCACTTCCAGACCCCAGACTCTGCCAGGAAAGTGGGGCGTTGCAATCAGGTCAAACCTCCACAGGCCGAGTTTCCAGGTGGTGCTGCCGCCCACCCCACCGGAAAGAAGCTGCGACTGAGCCTCAGCTCCAAGTAGCACAGTCCCAGGATTCCCCGAGGCCCCCCACAATGACCATCTGGGCCCAGAGAGACAGACACCACATGCAAGTCCCAGGCGAGGGAGGCTCAAGGTCACAACTCTTCACAGGTTATTATTACAAGTCGCCCTGACACATCCCCCTGAGGTGACAGCTTCTGACAAGTGGCAGGTCACAGCACCACCAGCCAGCCAGCCAGGCCCCTCGAGGCGTGGGCTCCTGTCTGGGTTGAGGCCACGGGGGCAGAAGGGAGCACCTTGGGGTGTCTCTGTCCCTGTCCCTGCTCCTCATGGAGTTGCTGGGCATGGCCTCTGCCTCCCGTGCCGCCGGCCTGGCCACCTGTCACTGCAGGGGAGCTGGGACAGCTGGTGGGGTGGTGGCCTGTGGGTGGCGGCCAGGAGGGGAAAACCGGGGCGCTGTGACACTGAGGGCCCGGCGCCGAGGCCACCCGCACCCCTAGCTGAGCCCGCGTGCGCCCCGTCCCGCTCTCAGAAGGGCCCGCCCTGCCTTTGGGGTGCTGCAGGGGTCTTCCCTGGACTCCTCAGGGCGGGTGGCAGGGAGTGGGCGGGGCCGGGGGCGGGGTCACACGACCTGCAGGCTGCGCTCGTGGCCGTCCAGCTGCACCTTGAGCTGATGCAGCTCCTCGATCTCCCGGTGGTGGCGCTCCGTTTTGTGGCGCACGAGCGAGCGGTAGAAGTGGATGGTGAACACCACGAAGATGAACCCCACGGGCACCATGATGATGGTGGACACCAGGGCAGCCTGCCAACCCGTGTGGCCGCCGGGCGCGGGCGGGGGGCCGGGCGGGGGCCGTGCATCCACGGGCAGGAACTTGATCCAGCACAGCAGCACCACCTCGGCCAGGAAGAGCAGGATGCCCAGCACGGTGGAGAAGCCCCAGGCCAGCTCGATGTAGGGGTGCATGCGCTCGTGGGGGGACTCGCTGATGGAGTTGAGGTTGTGGATGTTGCTCACGGCCTCCACGTTGGGCAGGATGCACGTGCTGATGAGCAGCGCGAACAGGTGCACGGCCACCAGCACCGTGGTGCAGGCGCTGAAGGCGATGAGCAGCGGCCGCGGGTACTGGTACTGAGTCTCCAGCTGCACCTCCACCATTGCCACCTGCAGGGACGGCGCGGATGGGTGGGGGCAGGAGGCACCCCCAGGGCCCCAGAGTCCCCTCCCTGCTGGGATGTCCTCTCTTGGGACTACAGACTACACCCAGGGGTGGGGAAGATGGCAGCGCTGGCTGCAGAGACTCTTGCCCCGAGGCACCAGGGCCCAGGTTCAATCCCCCAAACACGGTCAGAGCTGAGCAGGGCTCTGGGGTCTCTCTCTGGGGCACCTGGTTAAGCGCTCACATTACAGTGCACAAGGACCGAGGTTCAAGCCCCTGATCCCCACCTGCAGAGGGAAAGCTTCACAAGTGGTGAAGCAGGGCTGCAGGTGTGTCTCTCTCCCTCACCCCTCTCAATTTCTCTGTCTCTATCCAGTAATAAATAAATAAAAATATTTAAAAGAAAATAAATAGGGCTCAGAATGGTTTTGCAAACAGCATTCTACCTGAGGCTCCACAGTCCAGGTTCAAAGCCCTGCACCACCATAAGCCAGAGCTGAGCAGTGCTCTGGTAAAAAAATAAATTTATAATAATAATTGGTGTATTGCACCGAAGTAAAAGACATTGGGGTGGGGGTGGGAGGTTCAGGTCCTGGAACATGATGGCAGAGGAGGACCTAGTGGGGGTTGAATTGTTATGTGGAAAACTGGGAAATGTTATGCATGTGCAGACTATTGTATTTACCATCAACTGTAAAACATTAACCCCTGAAAAAAGCGATCAATCAATCAATAAGGCTGGGGAGATGGCATAATGATTATGCAATGACCTTCCTGCCCCAGGAATCAGGTTCAATCCCCAGCACCACCATCATTCAGAGTTTGGCAGTGCTCTGGTCCCTCTCTCCCTGTCTCCCTCTTTTTCTTTTTTATTGTACAGGACAGGGAGAAATTGAGAGAGGAGGGGTAAACAGAGAAAAAGAGACACTTGCAGCCCTGCTTCAACACTCCCTTTAGGTGGGGGCAGGGGGATTGAACCTAAGTCCTTGCACATGGTACTATGTGTGCTCAACTGAGTGTGCGTGTGTCTGTGGGGGGTGCACCAGGTTAAGTGCATATAATGAGAAGCACCCACATGAGGATCCCGGTTTGAACCCCCGGCTCCCCACTTGCAGGAGGCCACTTCACAGGCGGTGAAGCAGGTCTGCAGGTGTCTTTCTCTCCCCCTCTGTCTTCCCCTCCTCTCTCCATTTTTCCTCTGTCCTGTCCAATAAAATGGAAAAATGGCCTCCAGAAGGAGTGGATTCTTAGTGCAGGCAGTGATAACCCTGGAGGTAAAACAAACAAACAAACAAACAAAAAACCTGAGTGAGTATGTCACCACCCAGCTCCCCCTACTACCTGAAATAAATATCTTTACACCTCCCTAAGGAGTGAGTGCTGAAAACAGACTGGTGGGCAGAGCGCTGGGCTTGCTGGCCTGAGGTTCTCGGTTAAACTTCCAGCACCGCAGGCACCACAGCTGCCCTGGCTCCTCCTCTCTCATCTCTCTCTCCCCTTGTCTCCCTCGCATGGGAAACCCCTCACATGCAATCAACAAAACAGATCTTTAAGGGGCACAGCCGGTTGCAGCCCCTGTGCCCCGCCTCACGAGTGGTAAAGCAGGGCTGCAGGTGTTTCTTTCTCCCCGTCTCCTTCCTGCTCAATTTTTACATCCTATAAAATTAAAACACATGGGGGAGTCGGGCGGTGGCGCAGCGGGTTAAGCGCATGTAGCACAAAGCACAAGGACTGGCGTAAGGATCCCGGTTCCAGCCCCCGGCTCCCCACCTGCAGGGGAGTCGCTTCACAGGCGGTGAAGCAGGTCTGCAGGTGTCTATCTTTCTCTCCTCCTCTCTCCATTTCTCTCTGTCCTATCTAACAATGACGACATCAATAACTACAACAATAAAAAACAAGGGCAACAAAAGGGAAAATAAATATTAAAAAAAATAATTAAAACTTTTTTTTTTTAAATCTATCTCATTAAGGAAACATCTAGAAACCTCAGGAAAGCCAGAGGGGCAGCTGGGGGAGGTGGCACAGTGGGAGGGCACAGGACTTGCATGCTGAGGCCCCACCACCTGTGTCAAGGCTGAGCAGGGCTCGACCCTCAGCTGTGCCCCTGTCAAGCAAGGGGTCCACCCAGTGAGATGTTCCTCTGGCCCCGGGTATGTCAAGTCCCTGGTCCCCATCTGCAGGGGGGAAGCTTCACAAGTGGTGAAGCTGGGCTGCAGGTGTCTCTCTGTCTCTTTCCCTCTCTATCTCTCCTCCCCTCTCAATTTCTCTCTATCCTATCAAATAAAAAAAATGAGTAAAATTTAAAAAAGAATTGAAAAGACAGAAAAGGAGCTGTAAGCCTCACGGGGATGTTTAACGCTCTCTCACAAGTTCCTTCGCGTAAGACTGAGGAAGCTCTGTTATCTTGATGTGACCAGAAAGGGGCGGGGGGGGGGGGGGGGAGGAAGTCACTGTGGGGGTTGGGGGAGGTAGACAGCATAATGGACTCTCATGCCTGAGGCTCCAAAGTCCCAGGTTCAGTCCTCTGCACCACCACCAGCTAGAGCTGAGCAGGGCTCTGGTAAATCATCATCATCATCATCATCATCATCTCTCATGCCTGAGGCTCCAAAGTCCCAGGTTCAATTCCTGCACCACCATAAACCAGAGCTGATAAATGCTCTGGTCAAAAAAGTAAAAGAAGGGAGTCGGGTGGTAGCACAGTGGGCTAAGTGCACATGGCGCAAAGCACAAGGGTTGGCGTAAGGATCCTGGTTCAAGCCCCCGGCTCCCCACCTGCAGGGGAGTCGCTTCACAGGTGGTGAAGCAGGTCTGCAGGTGTCTGTTTTTCTCTCCCCCTCTCTGTTTTCCCCTCCTCTCTCAATTTCTGTTCTAACAATGACGACATCAATAACAACAATAACTACAACAATAAAAAACAAGGGCAAGGGAGCCAGGCGGTAGCACAGGTCTGCAGGTGTCTGTTTTTCTCTCCCCCTCTCTGTTTTCCCCTCCTCTCTCAATTTCTGTTCTAACAATGACGACATCAATAACAACAATAACTACAACAATAAAAAACAAGGGCAAGGGAGCCAGGCGGTAGCACAGTGGGTTAAGCGCATATGGCACAAAGCACAAGGACCAGCATAAGGATCCCAGTTCAAGCCCCCGGCTCCCCACCTGCAGGGGAGTCACTTCACAGGTGGTGAAGCAGGTCTGCAGGTGTCTATCTTTCTCTCCCCCTCTCCGTCTTCCCCTCCTCTCTCCATTTCTCTCTGTTCTGTCTAACAATGACTACAGCAATAACGATAACAATAATAACTACAACAATAAAAAAACAAGGGCAACAAAAGGGAAAATCGATAAATATAAAAAAAAATTAAGAAAACAAGGGCAACAAAAGGGAAAATAAATATTTTTAAAAAAGTAAAATAAAGGGAGTCGGGCGGTAGCACAGTGGGTTAAGCACACGTGGCACAAAAGCGCAAGGACCGGTGCAAGGATCCCGGTTCCAGCCCCCGGCTCCCCACCTGCAGGGGAGTCGCTTCACAGGTGGTGAAGCAGGTCTGCAGGTGTCTGTCTTTCTCTCCTCTTCTCTGTCTTCCCCTCCTCTCTCCATTTCTTTCTGTCCTATCTAACAATGATGACATCAACAACAATAATAACTACAACAACAATGAAAAACAAGGGTAACAAAAAGGGAAAATAAATAAATATAAAAAAATAAAGTAAAATAAAATAATTGTAAAAATAATTGTAATAATAGTAGCAGCAGCAGCAGCCTGGCCTGGGAGGTCTCGCAAGGCTGGAGTAGTGGACTCTCAAGAATGCGGTCCCTTGCTCAACAATTTGTTTGGCTTTGTATGTTAACTCTCTTTTCAGTCACCAGGTTCCAGATGTCATCAGGATGCCGGCCAGGCTTCCCTGGACTGAAGACCCCACCAATGTGTCCTGGAGCTCCGCTTCCCCAGAGACCCACCCTACTAGGGAAAGAGAGAGGCAGACTGGGAGTATGGACCGACCAGTCAATGTCCATGTGCAGCGGGGAAGCAATTACAGAAGCCAGAGCTTCTACCTTCTGCAACCCACAATGACCCTGGGTCCATGCTCCCAGAGGGCTAGAGAGTGGGAAAGCTATCAGGGGAGGGGGTGGGATATAGAGATTGGGTGGTGGGAATTGTGTTGAGTTGCACCCCTCCTACTCTATGGTTTTATTAATTTATCCTTTCTTAAAAAAAAAAAAAAAAGAATGGGGCTGAATCCCTGGTATCACATGTGCCGGAGTGACGCTCTGGTTCTTTTTTTTTTTTCTTCTTTCTTTTCATCAGAGCACTGCTCAGCTCTGGTTTATGGTGGTGTGGGGGATTGAACCTGGGATTTTGGAGCCTTAGGCAGGACAGTCTGTTTGCAGAACCATTATGCTATTTCCCCCTGGTTCTTTTTCTTACTAATAAATATCTAGGAAGTAATAGTTAAGTAATGTTAAGACATTGGTAAGCTTGGGCCTTATCTATACACCTAAAGCCACACTTCACACGGAATTCGAGACCCTCAGCCCCACCCTGTCTCTTTTGTTCTTCTTCCTTTTATTTTTTCCTTTGCCTCCAGGGCTATCCCTGGGACTCGGTGCCTGCACTATGAATCCAATGCTTCTGGCAGCCACTTTTTCCACTTTATTGGCTAGGACTGAGAGAAACTGAGAGAGGAAGGGGAGGATAGAGAGGGAAAGAGACAAAGAGACAACTGTAGACCTGCTTCACTGCCAGTTCTTAGCAACATCGCCCCGCCAGATATTCGTCAGGATGCGGCATCATCTAAGTTCATTTCCCATGTCTACGCTCAACCGGACCTGCCAATATACGCGGATATCTTCGCCCACCCTGTCCAACGCTGGACATCTCGTCACCCAATCTGGTCCCCTACGCCTACACTGAACTTCTCTGTTCCAGACTCTTGGAAACAGAGCTGGCAGTCAGCTGAGGTAAAGAACAAACACCTCATCACAGACCCCTGCAAGTGTCAACCCGGCTTTGACCTAGCACGTTATGATTGGGCCCTCCTCAATCGCTATCGAACAGGCCATGGCCGGTGCGCCGCTATGTTCCATCGCTGGGGAGCCAGAGACGACCCGAACTGCCCCTGCGGCTCCAGACAGACTATGACCCACATAGTCAACGACTGCCACCTCTCCAGATTCAAAGGAGGCCTCGAAACTTGACATCAGGCTCAACCTGACGCTGTTGACTGGCTGCGGAAGAAGGGCGAACGCTAGAAGAAGACTGCTTGTGAAGCATTCCCCCTGCCCCCTACAGGTGGGGAACTGGAGGCTCGAACCTGGGTCCCTGCACTTAGCACCATGTGCACTTCACCAGGTGCCCACCGCCAGGCCCTGTCTCTTTTCTTCTTTTTTAATTTTTTTTTTTTACCAGAGCACTGCTCAGCTCTGGCTTTTTTTTTTTTTTTTTTTTTGTTATCTTTATTTATTAGGTAGAGACAGCCAGAAATCGAAAGGGAAGGGGATGATAGGGAGGGAGACACCTGCAGCCCTGCTTCACCACTTGCAAAGCTTTCCCCCTGCAGGTGAGGAGTGGGGGCTCGAACTCAGGGCCTTGTGCACTGTAATATGTGCGCTTAACCAGGTACACCACCACCCGGCCCTCAGCTCTGGCTTATGGTGGTGCAGGGGATTGAACCTGGGACTTTGGAGCCTCAGGCAGGAGAGTCTATTTGCATAACCATTATGCTGTCTCCCCCTGCCCCTATCTTTTCTTTTTTGGTTTCTGTTTTGCAGAGGTGGGCTGGTTTCCCTGCTCCAGGTCACATGTTTCACTCCAATGGAGGCAGAGTGCAGAGCAGGAGAGGGAGAATATAGAGCTAGTGGGGCCCTGGAGGGAGCTCCGGTCTGAAGCCTTAGTGCCTCCAGGTGGTGGCAGGGCTGGGACCTGGGCCCTCCCCTCTCTCCAGCCTGGTCTCACTAGCTCCGGGCGAGGGAATCAGAGTTTCACCACCATGTTGGATTTGAGGATCGAATTCGGGACCTCCTATCCCCAGGACTTTATCCCCATTCCTGGTGTCCCCTCCCAGGCCAATTACTCATTTTTACAAAAATTCCTTTGGCTCATTAGAGAGAGAGGCCAGACCTGGATCCTCCCTCACACACGGTGTTTGTGCCAGTCTCCACCCCCACCCCAGGGCCGTAGAGCACCCACTACCCTGGCGTGTTTGATGTCTGCCATCGAACCCAGGGCCGCAGGCATCCAGGCCCTGCGCTCTACCTGCTGAGCCACCTCCAGGGCCACCGAGACGTCATTTGGCCCAGGCGGCGTGTCCTGATGGCCAGCAGACCCTTGGTACCGAGAGCCCTACCCCTCACCCTGTGGGACAGGTCCTTATTGGCAAGTGGTGGTGGGGGGTCAGGACAGAGGCTCACCGGCTCCAGCTCAGAACCTATGAGCCAAGAGGGGGCAGATGTGGATCCCTCCCCCCAGCAAATCCTGTCCCCAGAGCCACCAGAGTCATCCCACTCCCTGTGGGACGTTTCCTCTTGCTCGGTCCCAGCCGCCAGCAGGGCCCAGAACAGACCCTCGTACCCACCCGCTCCCGGCTGACACTCACCATGGCAAAGCCTGATAGCAGGGCAGAGGTGCGGCCGGAGGCCTTGAGCTTGGCCCTGCTCAGATACAACTTCCTCCAGGACAGGGCCTGCACTGAGTGGTGGTTGGATGTGACCAGCTCCAGGTAGCTGCGCCGCACCCAGTCGCGGTAATCCATGCCCTTGTGGCCGGGCTCGGGGCAGGCAGGCGTCGGGGGCTCGGCGGGCACGCTGAGCTCAGCACTCATGGTGGGAGCCAGGCTGTGGGGTGGCAGGGGGCAGGTGGCACTTAGGGCCTCTGGCCAGCCTGCACACCAACAGAGGGGCCCCAGAGTGGAGGGCTGAGAGCCTGGGGTCCTGTTCTCTCAAGAATGGGGGTGCCCAGCTGCAGGGGAGACCGGGCTTCCGGCCACTGGTGTGTCACTCCATGTCCCTCTGCAGAGGGGGAATCTGGACTCCCTTCCTGAACTGAACTTGGGGCCCCAAGAAGCCCCAGGTTGAGAGGCCCAGGAGGGGGTGCAGCGGGTAAGGCACTGGACTCTCAGGCAGGGGGTCTCGGGTTTGATCCCCAGCATTGTGCGGGCTCCAGTGTTCTCCCTCTCTTTCTCCCTTCCTCCCTTCCTCCCTATTAAACAATCTTACAGCTCAGGATATGGTCCGGTGAGTAAAATGTTAGACCCTCAAGCATGAGGTCCTGAGTTTAATCCCAGCATACCTGTACTGGAGTGATACTCTGGTTTTTTCTACTTTCTTTTGTACTATTAAGTAAATCTTGAAAATAAGGAAACAGAAGGGGGCAGGCGGTGGTGCACTTGGTTCACAACTACAGTGTACAAGGATCCAGGTTCAAGCCCTGATCCCCACCTGCGGGGGGGGGGGGGGAAGCTTTACAAGTGGTGTAACTGAGCTGCAGGTGTCTGTTTCTCCCTATCTCCCCCCCATTACCGTCTCTATTAAAAAACAACAACAACAAAGAAACAAAGCTGGAGAGGGACAGTGTAGTAGTGATTATGTCAAATGTCTTTCATGCATGAGGCACTAGTGGTCTCAGGTTCAATCCCCAGCACAATCACAAGGTGAAACATATAAGTGCTCTTGCTAAAGAAATGAATAAAAGGGGAGGGAGCTGGCAGTAGCACGGTGGGTTAAGTGCACATGGCACAAGGTGTAAGGACCAGCATAAGGATCCTGGTTTGAGGCCCTGGGTCCTCACCTGCAGGGGAGTCGCTTCACAGGCAGTGAAGCAGGCCTGCAGGTGTCTATCTTTCTCTCCCCCTCTCTGTCTTCCCCTCCTCTCTCCATTTCTCTCTGTCCTATCCCACAACAATGACAACAATAATAACTACAACAATAAAACAACAAGGGCAACAAAAGGGAATAAATAACTATTTTTTAAAGATGGGAATCAGGCAGTAGCACAGTGGGTTAAGCACATTTGGCGCAAAGCACAAGGACCGGCATAAGGATCGTTCGAGCCCCCAGCTCCCCACCTGCAGGGGAGTCACTTCACAAACAGTCCTATCCAACGATGATGACATCAATAACAATGATAATAATAACCACAACAATAAAACAACATGGGCAACAAAAGGGAAAAAAAATATATATATATATATGAAAGAAAATATTGAAAAAAAACCCTGAGGAACTGTCACAGCACTGAATTTACATGCCTGGGATTCCCTGTTCCATCCTCCCCGCCATGGTTTCTCTCATGCAAAGTTTCTCTCAGGTGGGGGTAGATATCAGAATGGTTACGTGACTCTCATGCCTGAGGCTCTAAAGTCTCAGATTCAATCTCCTGCACCACCATAAACCAGAACTGAGCAGTGCTCTGGTTAAAAAAAAAAAAAAAAGAGTGGGGGTAGATAGCCTAATGGTTATGCAAAAGACTCTCATGCCTGAGGCTCCAAAGACCCAGGTTCAATCCCCCACACCACCATGAGCCAGAGCTGAACAGTGCTCTGGTGTTTCTCTCTCTCTCTCTCAAAAATAAAATAAACCAAAAAAAAAAATTAAAAAAAATAAAATAAAAAATAAAAAAGTTTCTCTCTCAAATGGATTAATATTCAATCAACCTTTAAAATGTCAATAGGTTCAATTAGACCTTTAAACCTTGGGGTAGCCCGAACACACGCACCTAGAGTAGTGAGCTGTATGTGTAGACAAAGACCTTGGGATCGATGGTTCAAGCTGGGATTTGACTGTGTGACTCTGAGTGTCACCCCTGACTGTTCTGACCTCCCTCATCTTCAACTGGGGAGCACCCCCACCTTCCAGGACCCGGAACCAGGCCCTGAAAACTCAAAACTGCTTCTCTTTTCTTTTTCCTTTCTTTTCTTTTTTTAATATTTATTTATTTTCCCTTTTCCCTTTTTTTTTTTATTGCTGTTGTAATTATTATTATTGTTGTTACTGATATCGTCCTTGTTGGATAGGACAGAGAGAAATGGAGACAGGAGGGGAAGACAGAGAGGGGGAGAGAAAGACACCTACAGACCTGCTTCACCGCTTGTGAAGTGAGTCCCCTGCAGGTGGGGAGGCAGGGGCTTGAACCGGGATCCTTACACCGGTCCTTGTGCTTTGCACCACGTCTTCTTAACCTGCTGCGCTACTGCCTGACCTGACCCCCTCTTTCTTTCTTTTCTTTTCTTTTTTTTTTTTTTTTGCCTCCAGTGTTACTGCTGGGGCTCAGTGCTGACATTACAAATCTACTGCTCCTGGCAACCACTTTTCCTATTTTTTTTTCTTATTATTGAACAAGACAGACAGAAAGTGAGAGAGGAGTGGAAAATAAAGCTAAAGGGGGGAGAAAAAGACAGCTACAGCCCTGCTTCACCGCTTGTGAATCTTCCCCCCCAGATCTTTCAGATGTCCCTCTGCACTTCTCCGGCTCAGTTCTGCCCAGGCCAGGTTCCCTTCAGGAACTTGAGTCTTGAGTTTGGGAAACAAGTAGCTCTTGGTTTCCCGATTGGTTCCTGGGCTTTGAAAAAGCAGTTTTGTGGGTGGGAGAGGTGGATTAATGGTGATGCACATAGACTCTTCTGCCTGAGGCTATGAGGCCCCAGGTTCAATCCCCTGCACCAGTGCTCAAATGTTAGAAAAAGGGCGGGGGGGGGGGGGGCTGGCAGTGGTGCACATAGTACTATGTGCAAAGACTCGCAGAAGGAGCTGGGTTCGAGCCCCGGGCTCCCCACCTGCAGAGGACATGCTTCACAATCAGCAAAGCAGGTCTGTAGGTGTCTGTCTGTCTTTCTCCCTCTCTATCTCCCCTCCTCTCTCAATTTCTCTGGGTCCTATCCAATAAAATTGGGGGCGGAATGGCCACCAGGAATAGTAGCTTCATAGTGCTGGCAGCAAGCCCCAGAAATAACTCTGGAGGCAAAAGAGAGAGGAGAGAGGGAGGGGGAGAGGAGCATGGGGATCGGGCGGTGGCGCACCGGGTTAAGCGCACATAGAGCAAAGAGCAAGGATCCCGGTTCTAGCCCCCGGCTCCCCACCTGCAGGGGAGTCGTGGTGAAGCAGGCCTGCAGGTGACTCTCTTTCTCTTCCCCTCTGTCCTTCCTCTCTCCATTTCTCTCTGTCCTATCCAACAATGACATCGATAACAGTAATAACCACAACAACAATTAAAAACAATACAAGGGAAACAAAAGGGGGAAAAAATAGCCTCCTGGAGCAGTGGATTCAAGGGGAAGACACGGTGCCCCAGCAATAACCCTGGAGACAAAAAAAAAAAAAATTTCTGTGGAGATTGTGTGAAGGGAGCCTCTCCACAGTGGGTTGGAGGGTGTAGCACCAAGAGCCCCTTATGCCATGAGGAAAGCCAGCTCTGCTGGTAGCTGCCGGCTCCTTCAACCCATGGAGTTGTGGGCTGACTCTCAAGAAGTTCCATCCCCGGCACCACACATGATGCTGACTCTTTTTTTAATATTTATTTGCTTATTTTCCCTTTTGTTGCCCATGTTCTTTTGTTGTTGTTGTTGTAGTTATTATTGTTGTTGTTATTGACATCATCATGGGGAGCCACGGTGGGATCCTTACACCGGTCCTTGCCCTTCACGCCACATGTGCTTAACCTGATGCTCTACCTCCCAACTGACTCACTGCTCTGATTTTTTTTTTAAATTATTATCTTTGGGAGTCGGCCTGTAGCGCAGCGGGTTAAGCGCAGGTGGCGCAAAGCACAAGGACCGGCATAAGAATCCCGGTTCGAACCCCGGCTCCCCACCTGCAGGGGAGTCACTTCACAGGCGGTGAAGCAGGTCTGCAGGTGTCTATCTTTCTCTCCTCCTCTCTGTCTTCCCCTCCTCTCTCCATTTCTCTCTGTCCTATCCAACAACGACAACAACATTAATAACTACAACAATAAAACAACGAGGGCAACAAAAGGGAATAAAATAAATATTAAAAAAAATTATTATCTTTATTTATTGGATAGAGACAGCCAGAAATTGAGAGGAAGGGGGAGATAGAGAGGTAGAGAGACAGAGAGACACCTGCAGCCCTGTTTCACCACTTGTGAAGCTCTCCCCCTGTAGGTGGGGACCGGGGACTCAAACCTGGTCCTTGTGTGCTGTAACGTGTGCTCAACCAGGTGTGCCACCAACCAGCCCCTGATGCTGATTCTCTTTCCCTCTCTTATTAATAAGTAAATCTTAAAAAAAATGCATGTGCTTACACAGGCACACCCCCACACGGAAGGAGTCATGTGGTGGTACACCTGATTAAAGACACGTTACCATGCACAAGGACCTGGGTTCAAGTTCCCTGTCCCTACCTAGAAAGGGGAAGCTTCATGAGTGCTGAAGCAGTATTGTAGGTGTCTGTCTCCTCTCCGACTCTGTCCTCCCTGCTCCTTTCAATTGCTCTGTTTGATCAAATATAAGGGAAAAAATGAAGCAAATATTTTTTTTTCTAATTAAAAAATTATCGGGCTGGTAAAATCGCTCGCTTGGGTAGTGTGCTGCGCGACCACACCCACCCAGTTCCCAGCTTCAAGCCCAGCCCCCACCACACTGAAGGGAGCCTCAGTGCTGGGGTCTCTTTCTCTGTTTCTCTAAAAACAAACAAAAAACAAAATAGTGTCTGGGAGGTGGTGCAGTGGACAAAGCACTGGACCCTCAAGCCTGAGGTCCTGAGTCCCATTGCTCGCATTATATGTGCCAAAGTGAGGTTCTCCTTCTCTCTCTTAAAAAAAAAGGGGGGGGGGGAGTCGGGCTGTAGCTCAGCGGGTTAAGCACAGGTGGCGCAAAGCACAAGGTCGGCATAAGGATCCCGGTTCGAACCGCCGGCACCCCATCTGCAGGGGAGTCGCTTCACAAGCGGTGAAGCAGGTCTGCAGGTGTCTTTCTCTGCCCCTCTCTGTCTTCCCCTCCTCTCTCCATTTCTCTGTCCTATCTAATAACGACGACATCAATAACAATAACTACAACAACAATGAAAAACAACAAGGACAACAAAAGAGAAAATAAATAAATAAAATATTTTTTAAAAGAACCATTTTTTTTTAAAGTTACTTACTGAATAGAGGCAGAGAGAAATTCAGAGGGGAGCGGGAGATAGGGAGAGACAGAGACACCTGCAGCCCTGCTTCACCACTCGCAAAACTTTCCCCCTGTAGGTGGGGACCGGGGGCTTGAACCTTGGTCCTTGACCTTTGTAACATGTGCTCTCAAGCAGGTCTGCCACCGCCTGGCCCCTCCCACTAAAATACAGCAAATAAAACAATCTAGGATGTTACCATTTAGAAATGAGCTTTCTCCCAACCTCTCCTCCCAAATACACCAGACGGAGGTCTGTGTGTCTCTGTGTGTGTCTGTCTGTGTGTATGTGGGGGGCTCGTAGCTCCTCATCCTGGGGTCCCTCTTAAGGGGGGAGGTCGCACTTGGGAGCGATGATGACAGGCGAGGACCCTCGCTCCATGGCCCTGGGAGGGATGGGTGTGGGGGGTACTCACCCAGGAGCTCATGATGCTTGGGGGAGGGAGCTGCCTGGCGGGGGCAGGAGGCAGGATGGAGGGTGCAGGGTGCCGCGGGGCGCTGGGAGGGTGACACCGGCACAGCGACCCCTCCCGGAGGCGCGGGCGGGCGGCTGATGGTTCCGTACACGCGGCGCCCCTGCACCCCGAACCCCGCCTGCGCTGGGCTCGGCCCCCAAAGGTCCGGGTGCCGGGGCTGCTGCTTCTTACATAAGGGGGGGCTGGAGCCAAGACCGCGCCCCAAGCTCCGACCAGCTGTTCAGCCGGGATGCGGGGGTGGGGGTGGGTGTCTCAACTCCACCGAGCACTCAGGGTTCAACTGCCCGCATGGGGGGGGGGTCCTGCGGCACCCACCGGGGCGCCGCAACATCTCGGGGCCACCCCCAGGGAAGCCCCGGTCGGCACCCCCCCCCCCGCCTCCTGGGGGACCCTGGGAGCTGGGTCACCCCACGTCCCATCCCGGCCCCTCCCGCCATCCGGAGCGATGCGGATTCCCCGGCAGAGGCTGGGGACCCCACCCCCCAGCCCTCTCCGCCCGGAGCACTCACCGCGCCGCCCCGCCCGGCTGGCTGGCCTGGCCCAGAGCCCGGGGGCCCGAAGGCGGGGCGCCCCCTCCTGGCTTCCGCGTCCCTGGGGGGTCCCCCGGCCCCGCCTCCGCGAGGCCCCGCCCCCGATGCCATGGCAACGCGGGCGCCATCACGTGACCACCTACTCCCAGGCCACGTGACCAGGCGGCCCAGGACGGGCAAAGGAGCTGGGGTTCCCAGGGGAATCCTTGGGTCCGCTGGGCCACCTGGAAACACACACACACACACACACACACACACACACACACACACACACACACACACACACACACACACACACACACACACACACACACACACACACACACACACACACACACACACACACACACCCACACCACACCCACACCACACCCACACCACACCCACACCACACCCACACCACACCCACACCACACCCACACCACACCCACACCACACCCACACCACACCCACACCACACCCACACCACACCCACCCACACACCACACCCACCCACACACCACACCCACCCACACACCACACCCACCCACACACCACACACACCACACCACACACACACACACCACACACACACACACCACACACACCACACCACACACACACACACACACCACACCACACACACACACACACACCACACCACACACACACCCAGGGAATGGGAGAGAGGAGTAACGACCCCTTAAGCAGCCACCTGGACACACACACACACACACACACACACACACACACACACACACCACACACACCCAGGGAATGGGAGAGAGGAGTAACGACCCCTTAAGCAGAGCGAGGCGGCCGCTCCCATGTGCACCCCTCCTCAGATTGGGGTGCTAGCGGGGTGCCGCAGACCTGGTCTCCTGTGGATGCACAGCGCCCGGGGACTCGGGGGTGCCCCCTCCATTCCGGCGCCTGCACCGTGTCCCCCAGCCCAGGGCCCCCCAGGAGTGACTCTGCGCCCCGTCTTCGTGACCTGGCCCGGCCACTGCTGCACAGGGGACCCGCCTTCTTCCTGGCTTCTGAGGCTTCCCCGTTACAGGGCGGGGGTCACAAAAGGGGGGGAGGAGCTGCAATACTCGGGCCTGAAGCTCTGCATCTCAGATTCAGTCCCTCCATAAGCCAGAGGCAAGTGCTCTGGTTTCATAGAAAAAGAAGAACAAGAAAGGTGCTGGAGAGACGGTACAATGGTTCTGCAGAAAGACTTTAAAGCCTGAGGAACCAAAGGTCCCAGGTTCAATCTAGCATCACCACAAGCCAGAGCTGTGCAGTGCTCTGGTTAAAAAAATAATAAAATTCGGGAGCTGGGCGGTGGCGCTGCGGGATAAAGAACACATGGCTGAAAGCACATGGACCGGTATCCGGATCCATCAGAATCCCTGTCCGAGCCCCTGGCTCCCCACCTGCAGGGGTCCCCTTCACGGGCGGTGAAGCAGGTCTGCAGGTGTCTCTCTCCCCGTCTTCCCCTCCTCTCTCGATTTCTCTCTGTCCCAGCCAACAACAACGACAGCAATTATAACAACAATGATAAACAAGGGCAACAAAAAGGGAAAAAAAAGTTTTAAAATATCGCCTCTAGCGTTATCACTGGGTCTTGGTGCCTGTACTATGAATCCACTGCTCCTGGAAGCCATTTTTTTCCATTTTGGTGCCCTTATTATTGCCGCTGTTGTTGCATAGGACAGAGAGAAATCGAGAGAGGGGAAGGCAGAGAGAGGGAAAGACACCTACAGACGTGCTTCACCGCCTGTGAAGGGGCTCCCCCGCCGCCTCCCCCCAACCGGGATCCTTAGGCTGGTCCTTGTGCTTCGGGCTATGTGTGCTGTCGTCCAGCCCCCAAAAGTGATATTTTTTTAAAGAATATTTATTCCCTTTTGTTGCCCTTGTTTTATTGTTGTTGTCGTTGTTGGATAGGACAGAGAGAAATGGAGAGAGGAGGGGAAGACAGAGAGGAGGAAAGACACCTGCAGACCTGCTTCACCACCTGTGAAGCGACTCCCCTGCAGGTGGGGAGCCGGGGTTCGAACCGGGATCCTTATGCCGGTCCTTGTGCTTTGCGCCACCTGCGCTTAACCCGCTGCGCTACAGCCCGACTCCCAGAAACGTTATTTTTAATACTGTGGAACTAGTGTGGTCCAGGAGGTGGCACAGTGGTAAAGCTTTGGACTCTCAAGCATGAGGTCCTGAGTTCGATCCCCGGCAGTATATGTGCCAGAGAGATGTCTGGTTCTTCCTCTCTTCTATCTTCCTCATTAATAAATAAAATCTTAAAAAAAAAAAGTGTGGAACTAGCATAGTAATATTACAGAAGAGTCTTCAGGCCTGTATCACCAAAGGTTACAGGTTCAAACTGCAGTACCTCCAGAAGCCAGAACTGAGCAGAGCTCTGGGGCGGGGGGAGTTACATGTTATTTTTAACCAGAGTGCTGCTTAGCTCTGGTTTATCATGGTGCAGGGGACTGAACCCGGAAACATGAAGCCTCAGGCAGGAGTCTTTTCGCAGAATCACTATGCTGTCTCCCCCCACCCAATAAACCGTTATCTTCAAAACAAAGTTGGCTTTTGACAGAGACCACAGGCCCTCTGTAGAAAGCTCAGGGGCACAGGAAGTGTACACTGAGCTATGGTTTCCTCACAACCCCGTGTCCTCTGCAGTTCGCCTGGGCAGCAACCCCAGGGCCTTTAAGGCAGGTCTCTCAGCCAGCCCTGGGCAAGGTATTCCCCCAGAGAGAGGCAGGCAGGGCACGGCAGGACAGGGTGCTGTGGGAACCTTCCCAAAGCCTGCCACCGGGCTCGCAGGTGCACCGGCCGCTGGAGGGAGTCGCCCAGGAAGGAAGTCCAGGTCAGGCCCTGGCCACCAGCCAGGATGTTCGGCTGGGGTTTGAGAGCCAGTCAGCTGACTCTGGCAAGGGGCTTCCTCTGCCCAGACTGTCACAACTGAGAAAGAACAGTCCCTGTGCGGAGGGGGCTCAGTCACACAGTTCAGGGGAGATCCCCCAGGGCTCCCAGCGCTGGTGCTGAGCAGAGGTTTGGTCTCAGTAATGTCAGTGGTCTGGGAGGAGGCACAGGGCATCAAGTGCTGGACGCTGAGGCATGAGGTCCTGAGTTTGATCCCTGCCACTACATATCCCAGAGAGATGCTCTGGTTCTCAGTATCTCACATTCTTCCCACTTTTCTCATGTTTTGAACTTTGTAAGGACGTGGTACAGTGGGTAAAGCCTTGGACTCTGAAGCACTAAGTCCCGCATTCTATCCCTGGCATCATACATGCCAGGGTGATGCTCCAGGTCTCTCTCCCCCTCTCTCTTAATGAATTAATCTTTAACTTTTAGTATTTTCTTTTAATGACAGAAAGATAGAAACAAAAACAAAAACAGAGCCCTGCTCAGCTCTGGCTGATGGTGGGGCTGGGGATTGAACCTGGGGCCTCAGAGCCTCAGGAAGGAGAGTTTTTTTGCATCACCATTATGCTGTCTCCCCAGCCCATGAATACATCTTTTAAATAAATAAATCTATTTTACAGAAAAGAAGAAAACTCAAGAGTGATCCTATCTCTGAAAAAGGAAAGGGTGGAAGAGATAGCATAACAGTTATGTGAAGAGACCCACATGCCTGAGATTCTAAAGTCCCAGATGTGATTGCCACCATCAGTGCTCTGGGGAATTTTTTTTAAAATATAAACTTCAGGGAGTCAGGCAGTAGCACAGTAGGCTAAATGCACATGGCGTAAAGCACAAGGACTGGTGTAAGGATCCTGGTTCGAGTCCCCAGCTCCCCACCTGCAGGGGAGTCACTTCACAGGTGGTGAAGCAGGTCTGCAGGTGTGTATCTTTCCCCTCTCTGTCTTCCCCTCCTCTCTCTATTTCTCTGTCCTATCCAACAACAACAACATCAATAACAACAATAATAACTACAACAATAAAACAACAAGGGCAACAAAAAGGAAAAAAGTATATATATACACTTCAATTAACTATATAGTAAAACACTAATGCCCCCCCCCCTTAAAAAAACACAAAAACCTCAGGAGTAATCCTGGGTCTGACAATGGAAAGGGGCTGCAAATAACTTTGCACAGGGGTTCTGCAAATAACTTTCCTGCCTGAAGCTCTGACCTGTGTTCAATCCCCGGCACCACCATCAGCCAGAGCTGAGAAGAAAGAAAGGAAGAGAGAAAGAAAAGAGAGAAACCAAGTCTCATGCCTGGTCACAAGGAAGGGCCTTCCCGCCAGCGTCCACCCTCACTCTGGAGACTGGTCCTGGCTCCTCTAACCCTGGGTCTTACCGTCAGGCCTGAGGTGGCCTCAGAGCTGGTGTGTCCAGTCCCTGCCTTGGGTCTGTCCCTCTGGCCCACAGTGACTCCTCCACCAGCCAGGCCCCGCCCCCTCCACACTCTCCTGCTGTCAGGGCTGGCTGCTTCCTTCCCGGCCCCACACGCCTGACACCGCCTGTCTGGGTGCCCCTCCCTGCTCTCTTAGTCTTCACTCTCCCAGGCTGGAAGGACAGGGTGCATCTGAGGCCCCCCACCCCCAGTCACCCCTCAGGTCCTGCTCCGCCAGCTGTGATGTCAGCCCCAGTCCAGAACTCCTGACTGGCCAACGGGTCAGGAGCCACACGCCACACCCTGTTTTTGATCCCTGGCTCCAGCTTCCAGAGGAAGCTCTGTGGATGGTGGGTGTGGTGCTGTCTGTCTGTCCCTCTCTCTAGATTTAGTCCCCTCTCTGAGATATAAAATGGTGGTTATGCAAAGTGACACCCCCCCACACACACACACACAGCACTGCTCAGCCCTGCCTTGTACTGGTGGAGGGGATTGAACCTGGGACTTCGGAGCCTCAGGCAGGAGAGTCTCTTTGCATAAGCGTTATGCTATCTATCCCCTGCCTGCAAAATGACTTTTGTGTTTGAAGTTCTGAGATTCCAGCACAAGCCACTGCTCTGGTAAAATAAAGGACTGGCCCAGAATAGTGTGTGGATGGATAGACACACACACCCCGTAGGCACCCCTGAACCCCTCACTGAGGCCCCTGTGGTCTCTGCTAATTCAGTCCAGCACCACTTCCTGAACACAGAATCTGCCAGTCTGTCCTGTCTACCCCAGTCCTTCAGGGCTCTGACTCCTGGCCACATAAACGGGACTCAGGCCAGGGCTGGTGTCCACCGCCACCCAGGTGCTCAGCTCAGCCCCGTGCTGCCCCACGCTGCCCCTCACCTGTCTGAGTCCCTGGGGCTCCCGGAGGGCCACCATGTGAGGAGGGAAGCTTATGAGCAGTGGAGCTGTGCTGCAGGGGTCTATCTCCTCTTCTCTCCCTGCTTATGTCTCTTGTAAATATTTTCTTTATTATTGGATAGAGACAGAAACTGAGAGGGGAGGGGGAGATAGAGTGGAAGAGAGACAGAGAGACACCTGTAGTCCTGCTTCACAGCTCATGAAGCTTTCCCTCTGCAGGTAGGAACCAGGGGTTTGAACCTGGATCCTTGCACCCTTGCACACTGTTATGTGTGCGCTCAACCAGGTGTGCCACTGCCTGGTACTCCCTACTTCATTTTTTCCCCCTTGTTGTAGTTACTGATGTTGTTGTTATTGATGTCGTCATTGTTGGATAGGACAGAGAGAAATGGAAAGGAGGGGAAGACAGACAGGGGAAAGATAGACACCTGCAGACTTGCTTGGCACCACCTGTGAAGCGACTCCCCTGCAGGTGGGGAGCCCTGGGCTCAAACCGGGATCCTTACGTCGGTCCTTGCGCTTTGCGCTGTGTGCACTTAACCCCACTGCACTACCACTCAAACCCCCCCACCCCGCCCCCTACTTCTGTTATCTATCAGAAAGAACGAAAAAGGAAAAAAAAAAAAAAAAAGGCTGCTGGGAGCCATAGATTCCTTGTGCAGGTACCAAACCCCAGTGATAACTCTCGTGGCAATAAAAAATAAGAACTTAGGTAGCCCCTGTGTCCCTCCCGTCCTCCCCTCCCCTCAGGTGAGAGCCACTGACCTGCCCAGAGGAGGAGAGGAAGGCAGGGAAATGCAGGAGTACCCTGCCTGGCGGCCAGCAGGGCAGAAGTGGACAGCTCTCCCCTTTCCGGCTCCCACAGGCTCCTCCACCCCAGAGAAAGTCAAGAACAGGTCTCAGAAGCTTCTGGTGGTTCCTCATTTTAACTGACGACAAGGGAGGAGGTGGGCCTAGTACTTTCCTGCTCTCTTCTACCACAGGCAGGGAAGCGGGCTGGGCTGGGGTAATGGTTAAGCAAAGTGACTTCCAGGGTCTCAGGTTCAATCCCCGGCACAAGCCAGAGCCAAGCAGTGCTCTGGTTAAAAAAAAAAATAAGTGATGGGATTCACTTTCTAAATGGCTACTTTCTGGGCCTGAGCTCCTGCCTTCCCCCTGCTCTAAGCATTAGCCTTTATTATATTGCAACAGGTCGCTGCTTGCCGCGATCCCCACCTACAGAGTACAGGGAGCTGTCAGATGGAGGCCATTTCTTTTTTAATTTTTTTCTATTATCTTTATTTTTTCCAGAGCACTGCTCAGCTCTGGCTTATGGTGGGGCTGAGGACTGAACCTGGGATCTTTGGTGCCTCAGGTATGAAAGTATTTTTACATAACCATTATGCTATCTCCCCAGCCCCTATTATCTTTATCTATTAGTTGGATAGAGACAGAGAGAAATTGAGAGGGAAGGGGAAAGATAGCGAGAGAGAGAGAGAGAGAGAGAGAGAGAGAGAGAGAGAGGGACACCTGCAACCCTGCTTCACCATTCATGAAGCTTTGCCTCTGCAGGTGGGGATGGGGGATTGAACCTGGGTCCTTGTGCGTTGTAATGTGCACTCAACCAGGTGCACCACCGCCTGGTCCGGAGGCCATTTCTTTTCTTTTTGCCACTGGGGTAACCACTGGGCTTGCTTTTCTTTTTTATTTCCCCCTACCAGAGCACTGTTCAGCTCTGCTACAGTAGGGGGAGGGGGATAGAACCTGGGATTTTTTTGAATCAATTTGCATAACCATTATGCTATCTACCCCCATCTCCCTTTTCTTTCCTTTTTGATGAGCTGGTGAAAGGTGGGGGGAACTGGGGGGAGGAGGAGGCATCTGCATCACTGATACACGCCTTGTGAAGCTCTCCCCATGGGGATCCAGGGCTTGAACCACACAGACAGATGGTCATTTCCCAGTGAACCACTTCAAAGACCCCTGGACAGCCCCTTAGGCCCACACCTCCTTCTCTCCCCCCTACACCCCTCCCGACACTGCAGTTCCAGTGAGACAATGGGGTCTTCTCTGGGGAGGCGCCTGAGAGTCGGTCTTTCTCTCCCATACGAGGGGAGACCAGGCAACCTTTGAAAAATGACAAAGATGGGGGCTGGGTAGTAGTGCAGCGGGTTAAGTGCACACACAGTGTGAAGTGCAAGGATGGGCACAGGGAGCCCAGTTCGAGCCTCCAGCTCCCCACCTGCAGGGGAGTCGCTTCACAAGCGGTGAAGCAGGTCTGCAGGTGTCTGTCTTCCCATCCTCTCTCCATTTCTCTCTGTCCTATCCAACAACAGCAGCAATAACAACAGTGGCAATGAAATGGAAATAAATGGCTTTTAGGTGCAGTGGATTCATAGTGCGGGCACTGAGCCCCAGAAATAACCCTGGAAGCAAAAAAAAAAAAAAAAGATTCATTTACTCCTGGGGGTGGGGGAACCACATCACTCAGGCCTCTTCGAGGCTGGGGATTGAACCTGGGACCTAAAGCTTCAGAGTCCAGTGCTACCTACACTGCGCCCCTCTGGATCGGCTCGGTGCGTTGCCAGGGCCTGAACCTGGGCCTCACACTCGGCAGGTTGAGCTGGTGAGCAACGCACCACCCACCCCAAGGCCCCTGTCATGCAAGGTTCTTATCCTCTGGGTTGAGGCCACCGACCTCTGCAAATAGACTTTCATTCGCCTCCTCCAGCTCTGAGTCAGTGGTGAGGGGGCTGTCCTGAACCCAGCTTTTCTGAGGGGGGCCATGCACATGCTGTCTGGGCCCTGCATTCTGGCAGGATTGGGGGGGGAGGGAGGGAGAGGGAGAGAGGGGGAAAGAGGTAGAGAGAGGAAAGAGATGGAGAGAGGGAGGAGACCCATACACACCCCACAGTCCTGGGGGCCAGGCTCAACCCTGGCTCCTGCACCGTGAAGCAGCACACTACCCAGGTGAACTATGTCGTGGCCCCTCTCATCAGTTCATTTACTGACACCAGGGCTGAGCCCTGCGAGACACCGATGCTCCAGGCGGACTTGTGTGTCGCCCAGATGGAAAGTGAGAGACAGATAGGGAGACAGAGACTCCACAGCATGGCTCCCGCCTCCGTGAAGCCCCCTAAGGTGCTCACGCGTGGCACTGGGGGCTAGAACCTGGGGCCCAGGGTAGGTGCAGCGGGGGCTCTATAGCATGAGCTGTCACCAACCCACCCCCCCCAGGCTCATGGACGGGCCTGAGACCCCCGCCCCAGCCTGCTCCTGAAGCCAGCAAGGGTCCTCCCGCTCCTTCCTGTCCCACTGGTGTCCCCCAGGCGCCCCCTTCCCCAGCCACAAGAGTGAGCACCCAGTGTGAAGAGTCCCGGCAGGGCAAGGTGGCTGCTGCCCATGCTGTCCAAGCTGTGGGGCCCCAGTGCTGTCTGCCCGCCCCCCCCCCCCCCCCCACGTCATACCCTCGGAATTCAAAGACAGCAGAGAGCAGACAGCTGGCCAGTGGGGTCTGGCAGAGAACAGAGCGAGGCTTCAAAGCGTTGAGGGCAGGGTGTGTGCTTCCTGGGAAAGACAACTGCCTGAGGACACCAGGGGGCACAGGGCGGGCCTGGGAAGCAGGACACCCCCCAGGGAATGGAGAGTGAGCTATTTCCTGCCCCCCCACCCCACCCCACGCAGAGCCACTGTTTCCTTATTTCTGTCAGACTCTGACAAGGGCACACACACGTGGTCTCCAGGAAGCTGGAGAACCCCAAAGCGAGCACGGGCCCCAGGGTGCGGGGGAACCACCTCTGTCCCCGCCAGCTTGGGGGGAACCTGTCCCCTGCTGCTTTACAAGCCCAGGCCACCCACAGGTGCTGCTGTACACCACCCCCACCGCGAGATGGGGCAGCCGCTCTGGGGGGCCCTCGATCCGCCCAGGCCCCCTGCCCCAGCGCACAGGCCACTGCCCGCCCCGAGTCTGGAAACCCTGAAACAGGACATCAGTGCTTAGTGTGTCACCCCCCCACCAGTGTGTCACATGTTGTAACAAACCTCGAGGCTCTGCACTTTACTGAATAAATGCTACTTTACAGAGCCCGGCCACGCTCAGCACGGTCCAGCAGGCGGCGACAGGGCTGGGAGTGACACCTCCTTTCCTGCCCCCCTTCTGCAGGAAGCTGGGGCGCTCAGCGAGGGGGAAGCCCTCTGTCCATCCACGGTCTCTGTCCCCAAGGCCTGAGTCCTGCAGGGAGGGGGGGCTAGGAGTAGCCAGGAGCGACCTGTGGCTCGGTGTCCGGCCCCGGGGGGGTCTCTTCCTGGCTGTGTGGCAACTGGTCACGCAGCTCCCTCGGCTGCTGCCATCACCGCCCCGTGAGGAAGCTGGGCTCCTCCTCCTCTTCTTCCTCCTCCTCGGATCCCGACGCCTCCTCAGAGCTGCTGGGTGGCTGCCCCTGGGCCTGGCCAGGCCCTGGAATCACACGACACTCAGGTTAGAGACTGGGGGTGCGGGTGGTGGCAGGGACAAGGACCTCCGGGCCTTAGGCCCCTAGGCGGGCAGGGCCCAGGGTCACCCACCAGAAAGCATTGCAGTGCGGGGCCCTGGGTTCGGGGGTCGGCTGCGTGAGCCAGAGGTTGTGGGGCTCACTCCCACTGTGGCTTCGTCCTGACACCCAGGACCCGGGCCACTGCTGTGTCCCCATGTCACGGCAGGCAGCCAGCTGCACCCCAACCTAGTCTCATGCTCCCAGGTTATCCTGCGGTGCACACAGCAGGCTGGTGGTGGCGGGGTGGGGGGCCCCAACAGCTCGAGGTCTCTGTCTCCCGAGGGCTGGAGAGCGGCCTCAGCTGGGAGGGCGCACACCTTGTGTCTCGGCACCACATGGGAGATGCTACGACCCCAGGGGAAGCTCTGAGTCTGTGGAGTCTCCCTGTGCATAAGAAGAGCCTGAGGGGGTGTGGCAGCACACACATGCATGAGCTGGGACAGGTGGAGATGGCCTCACGGCAGTGAGCCAGAGCCATCGCCGGTGGCACCGTGGACACAACCCTGGGCTGACGGGCACCAGCTGACCATTCACTGTGGGCCAGGCAAGATGCCAAGTCTTCACACACACCAGGCAGCAGTCGCCACCCAAGGACTCAAGTCAGTGGCAGGGGGAACTGGGCCCAGCCCAGTGGGCTCTAGGCTCTGCCTCCCTTGCCTACAGGGGGTGTGGAGGGACGAGGATGGGGAGACTGGAGGGAGGTTGGCGCTGAGCCCACCACCCAGCTGGGCCCTGACGGCCCCACTCCAGGGGCCCAGGGCCTCCTCCACCTGCCCCCAGCCCCACACCCAGCTGGGGAGCCCCTGGAACCCAGTTCCAAAGCTGGGCCTGCTGGGCTTCGTCCCGACACGTCACCTTCTGTGGCCACCAGCCCAGGAACAACCAGCCACACCCACGGCGTCTGGACCACATGTCTGACCGCTAAATGCTGGGCGGGACAGACAGACGTCTGGCCTGGTGCCAGAAGCCTGTGCCACATGGAGTGGTGTGTGCTGTGTGCACCCCAGATCCACGGACAGCAGAGCCTTCCTGTGTTGCATTATATATAACCGGGGACAACAACATGTGTCAGAACTGACTGAACCGGATGGCAAGAATGCGAAACCCTAACAGCCCCAACGCGGGCAAAGTAGAGAACTGAGCTGTCACGGACACCACAACAGAACCTGTAGGTCACACATGGACCCAACTGTCTGGCCGGCGGGTCAGGCTGAGGTCACTGTGGAGACCAGAAGGGCTCAGGGGCCACCCGCTGAGTCCCCACAGGCAACAGTCCTGAAGCCCTGAGCACACAGCCCGCTGCTCGCAGAGGAGACGAGGACGGCCCCCAGCAACACCCTGGGCCTGTGAGGGCAGAGTGAACTCACGTCTGGCCCAGCACGCACACAGCACCACACGGAGGCTTTGACAGGGGCTGGGAGGTAGCGCAAGGGTGACATAACACCCTGAGTCAGAGCCGAGTGCTCTGGGGAAAAGAGAAAGAAGGGGGGGAGGGGGACATTAGGGTGACAGTACTATCAGTAAGAGTGGGCACTAGTGGCCCCTAGGGGCACACCTGCTTAAATGGAAATGTAACCAGGTTCAGTCCCCAGCACCACCATAAACTGGACCTGAGCAGTGCTCTCATAAAAATAGACAGACAGACAGACAGAGCCTGGTGCGAGTATGAGGTCCTGTATGCGATGCCCTGGGCCCACTACAGGCCGAGGGTCTAGACGCACTCGGCAAATTCTCTTGCTCTGAAAGGGCTCTCAGATCTGCCAGAGAGGGAGACCTCCCCATATCAGGTGACTGAGAGACGGTGAGGCTTCTGGAGTGGCTGCAGCACAGGACGCAAAGTCTGGGCAGAGCTTGTCCTGTCTCAGGCCACACAAAGCAACGTTCCCACTGGGCAGGAGCAGCTGGTGACGGGTCAGTGAGCCCGAGAAGGAGCTGAGGACGGCGTCCCGGATGGCTCTGCTGCTGGGGCTCCTGGCACCCCCGGGCGGGAGCTTTCTACCCAGGAGCCGGCGCGGCTCCACCTTTTCACCGAGCAGGATGGAGCTTGGTGTAACCCAGAGAAACTCGGAGAACCACACCCAGACGGGCCACCAGGGAGCACATGCAGTGTACTGGCCGGCAAGGCAGGGGGCTGGTCTGCACCTAAACCATCCAGAGTGGGACAGAAATTACTTGGCAAGTGAAGACTTGCAGGAAAGTCTCCCAGAGCCGGATGCTGAGAGGAAAGAGGCAGCCAGGAGTCAGACAGGGAGGAACTATCCAACACGGACAACAGCAGCAGAGGGGGGGGGGGGGGTCCCAGAATCTGGCAAGAGGCTGGGCCTTAAGGTTGGGGGGGTAGCTTAGAGAGCCCACACGGCTCAGCTTAAGGAAGCTGTAACTCTGATGCCGAGCCTTGAAAGCCACCCAGGCAACCCAGCAGTGGGCACATGCCAACGCCACCAGGCTGCTCACTAGAAGCCATGGAGCCCGAGCAAGCGTGAAGGATCCTGAAGCGTAAAAGGAAAAAAAAAAAAAAGCCTTGGAGTGGCCAGGTGCGGAGGCAGGCAGGGTCGGCAGCACCGTGGGAGGGTGGCACCGGACTCCCTACTGGGTCCTTCCTCCTCAAGAGCAGAACCTCAGTTCTGGGACCCAGCAAGGGTGCACTGGCTTGAGTGCAGTCCCCGGTCCCCACCTGCAGGGGGCGCTTCACGAGCGGTGGGGCAGGGCTGCAGGCGTCTCTGTCTCTCTCCCTCTCTGTCTCCCCCTTGCCTCCCGATTTTGGTTTCTAGTCAAAATAAATTCATACATCTCAGTGCTATCTAGGGTGGCAATGTTCCAACTCCTAGCACGGACCATGAAAGGTGAGGTGCAGGAGGTGGCGCAGCGGATTGTGCTGGGCTCTCAAGCATGAGGTCCTGAGTTCAATTCTAGGCAGCACATGTACCAGGGTGAGGTCTGGTTCTTTCTCTCCCTCCTCCTACTTTCTCACTAATAAATAAAACCTTAAAAAAAAAAAAAAAGCTTTAAGATAGTCATAAAAATCCTATTTCTTCTTTAAGATTATGTATTTTTTTAAAAAATTATTCATTTATTTATTTATTTATTCATGAGAATGATAGGAGGACAGAGAGAAAGAGCCAGACATCACTCTGGTACATGTGCTGCCAGGGATTGAACTTGGAACCTCATGGTTGAGAATCCAATGCTTTATGCACTGCGCCACCTCCCAGACCACTGTATTTTTCTTTTTTAAAATATTCTTTTTTAAAATTTTATTATTTATTTATTCCCTTTTGTTGTCCTTGTTTTACTGTTGTAGTTATTGTTGTTATTGATGTCGTTGTTGGATAGGACAGAGAGAAATAGAGAGAGGAGGGGAAGACAGGAGGAGAGAAAGATAGACACCTGCAGACCTGCTTCACCGCCTATGAAGTGACTCCCTTGCAGGTGGGGAGGTGGGGGCTCGAACTGGGATCCTTATGCCAGTCCTAGCGCTTTGTGCCACCTGCACTTAACCTGCTGCGCTACTGCCCGACTCCCAAGATTATGTATTTTTCAAATAATTTATTGTTTTTTGCCTCCAGGGTTATTGCTGGGGCTCATGCCTGCACCTCGAATCCACTGCTCCTGGAGGCTATTCTTTCCCCTTTTTGTTGCCCTTTTTTTTTATGGTTATTATTGTTATTGCTGTCATTGTTGTTAGACAGGAGTGAGAAATGGAGAATGGAGAGGGAGACAGAGGGGGGAGAGAAAGATAGAGACCTGCAGATCTGCTTCACCGCTTGTGAAGCGACCTCTTGCAAATGGGGTGCTGGGGGCTTGAACCGGGATCCTTACACCAATGCTCTAGTTTAGTGCCACGTGTGTTTAACCCACTGTGCTACTGCCCGACCCCCAAATACTTCTTTTAAAAATTATCATTCATGTATTTATTATTGGATGGAGACAGAGAGGAATTGAGAGGGGAAGGGAGATTAGGAGAGGGTGGGGGAGACAGCATAAAGGTTATGCAAACAGACTCTCATGCCTGAGGTGCCAAAGTTCTAGGTTCAATCCCCCACACCACCGTAAGCCAGAGCTGAGCAGTGTTCTGGTGTTTCTCTCTGTCTCTCTCTCTCTCTCAAAAATAAAATAAATAAAATATTTTTAAAAGAGGGGGGAGGGAGAGAGACAGAGACACCTCTCATGAGGCATTCCCCCTGCAGGTGGGGACCAGGGGTTTGAACTCAGGTCCTTGCGCACTATAAGGTGTGTACCTCACCAGCTGCACCACTGCCTGGCCTCTTAACATTATGTATTTATCGGAGAGAGACAGAGAGAAACTGAGAAGGTGGGGGTGGAATGGGGGAGAGAGGAAGAGACACACCTGCAGACCTGATTCACTAATTTTGACGCCTTCCCCTTACAGGTGGGGATAGGGGTTTGAACCTGGGTCCTGGCCCACGGAAATGTGTGTGTTTAACCTGGTGTGCCACCGCCCAACCCCTCAAATCATCTCGCACCCGAAGCGAGAATCATATCCCTAGTCCAACGAGCCACGAATCCAATTTCTACTCATTCCAGACCAATGAGATGTCAGGTGACATCCGTTAGGACACTTCTTGGATGTCTTTTGCTCTATAGATAAAACAAAAAGGGCAGGGGGAGTAGACAGCATAATGTTTCTGCAAAGAGACTCTCATGTCACCACCCGCCCATAAACTTCCTGTTTCATGAAGAAAAGGGGCTCTTCTTGGTACAGCTGCTAGGTGACTTCTCTGGCTTTTTCTGTAGGCAAAAGCATTTCTCTTTTCTCTCCCCCCTCTTTTTCTTTAATAGATATACTTTTAAAAAAAATTTTATTTCTTTTTTTTATTATTTTATTCTTTCCCTTTTGTTGCCCTTATTGTTTTATTGTTGTAGTTATTGTTGTTGTTACTGATGTCGTTGTTGTTGGACAGGACAGAGAGAAATGGAGAGAGGAGGGGAAGACAGAGAGGGGGAGAGAAAGACAGACACCTGCAGACCTGCTTCACCGCCTGTGAAGTGACTCCCCTGCAGGTGGGGAGCCGGGGGCTCGAACCAGGATCTTCATGCCGGTCTTTGCGCTTTGCGCCGCGTGCACTTAACCCGCTGCGCTACTGCCTGACTCCCAGATATACTTCTTTTCTTTTATTTATTTTTTTTCTTTTTGCCTCCAGGGTTATCACTGGGCTCTGTGACTGCACTATGAATCCACTGCTTCTGGAGGCCATTTTTTCCATTTTGTTTCCTTTTTTGTTGTTGTTGTTGTTGTTGGATAGGACAGAGAGAAATGGAGAGAGGAGGGGAAGACAGAGAAGGGGAGAGAAAGACAGACACCTGCAGACCTGCTTCACTCACTGCCTGTGAAGCGACTCCCCTGCAGGTAGGGAGCCGGGGGCTCAAACTGGGTTCCTGATGCCGGTCCCTGCCCTTTCCACCATGTGCACTTAACCTGCTGCACCACCGCCCCTCCCCCTTTCATGCCAGAGTACTGCTCAGCTCTGGCTTATGACCTCTGCAGCTCAGGCATGACAGTCTGTGCAAACTGCTGTGCTATCTCTTTAGGTTCCAAAAGCATTTCAACCTGACCACCTGTCAAGTAACTGAGCCAGAGCCAGAGACAAGCCCAATTCCCCAGCCTTTCCTCTTAGCGAGGAAGGGGGCCGGCCACACCCCATCAGCCATGCGGTTGGCCCAGCTCTAGAGCACTGCAAACACTGCCGTCACATCTGCAGTGGCCGTGACCGTGTGAGTGCCACCTGTCAGCCACCGTGCGTGGCAGAGAAAGGCCACAGCCCAGCAGAGTGGGCACCACTCACCTCCTGTCTGTTTCTTCTGTTCAAGCTTCATCTTCTTTGCTAACAATTTCTTCTCTTTCAACTTCTGGCTGCAAAGGTAAGAAATAAGTTAACTCCTTATCGATTTTTATATTAAAAAAAAAAAAGAGGCAGTCGGGCGGTGGCACAGGGGGTTAAGTGCAGGTGGCATCAAGCGCACGGACTGGTGGAAGGATCCCGGTTTAAGCCACCGGCTCCCCACCTGCAGGGGAGTCGCTTCACAGGCGGTGAAGCAGGTCTGCAGGTGTCTTTCTCTCCCCGTCTCCCCTCCTCTCTCCATTTCTCTCTGTCCTATCCAACAACAATGACATCAGTAGCAACAACAAGAACTACAACAATAAAACAACAAGGGCAACAAAAGGGAATAAATAAATAAATAGTTGAAAAAAAAAAAGAAAAGAAAGGAAGTATCTACTCAGGGCTTAGGCCTGGGGAGGCTGCATAGTGGTTATGGAGAAAGATTTTCATGACTGAAGCACCAAAGTCCCAGGGTCAACCCTCAGCACCACCATTAGCAGTGCTCTTATGAAACAAAACAAACAACAAAAAAACTAGTATTATGAAAACACTACAGTAATCAACATGCAAGTGGTCGGGGAGACAGAGCAGTGGCTAGAGCCTTGGCCCTTCAAGTATGAGGTCCAGAGTTCAATTCCTGGCATCATGTGCGCCAGAGTGATGCTCTGGCTCTCTCCACCCCCAGTTACAAATGAATGAACTGATAAGTTCTCTAGATTTCACTGCTCTGACACCATCAATACCATCAGCCGCTGAAGGAGAGTCGCCCCCACGGGCGACTTACAAAAGAGAGACCACCTAAACTAATTACGGGCCCCAGATCACATCAAATCGAGATAGGGTTTTCAGTCAACAATATTTATACCCCTTTCCCACATTGGGAGCTACTCTCTACCCTGATCCAGCTTACTGGTCCTTTTCCCAGCCATGACATCATCTCCCCAGATAATAACTTGGATCCACCTTCATATCAGATTTCAGGCTCAGGGAAAAAAACAACAAAAAAACAAAAAAAGTATAGCTACAACCCTTTGAAATATAACTAAAATATGCCTACTAGCTATCAACAAAATGGAGGACCCCCAACACTTCATCTGCACTATTCCAGCCTTTAGGTCTGTGACTGCTCAACAATTTGTTTGCCTTTGTATGTTCTCTTTTCAGCCACCAGGCTCCAGATGCTAGCAGGATGCAACCAGACTTCCCCGGACAGACAACCCCACCAAATGTACCTTGGAGCTCCACTTCCCCAGAGCCCTTCCCCACTAGGTAAAGAGAGAGACAGGCTGGAAGTATGGATCGACCTGTCAATGCCCATGTTCAGCGGGGAAGCAATTACAGAAGCCAGACCTGCAGCCTTCTTCATCCCACAATGATCTTGGGTCCATACTCCCAGAGGGGTAAAGAATAGGAAAGCTATCAGGGGAGGGGGTGGGATACGGAGTTCTGGTGGTGGGAACTGTACGAATTTGTACCCCTCTTATCCTATGGTTTTGTCAATGTTTCTTTTTTATAAATAAAAAAAATTAAAAAAAAAAAAAGAGAGATCAGGGACTCAGCACAGTTCTTTGCAAGGCTGGGGGATAGGTATGACCCCTGACAATAGGAGAACGAGAAGAAAAAGAGAGAGACAGGAAGAAGAGGACATTCTGGCTTCTCTCTGCCCCCAGCAAAGAGGAAAGAACCACACTTCCCATGCGAAAGACACACTTCCTGTCTCACGGGGCAGAGAGGACTCAGCATCAGAGATGGGAATATAGTCTTGCAACTTCTGTAAAGATAACCAGCAAATCAGGGAATGGAAACTGATGCCACCTTGTGGACCTAGCTCCTGACACCTGGGATTGGAGAAGTTCCTTTTCTTCTTTTCATCTTCCCCATCCCTGGAGTTTCACTGCTTGGGATTTTTTTTTTTTTTAATGGTTTTATTTTTTCAGATAGACACAGACAGACACACTGCTTCCCTGTCCTGTAGTGCTCCCATGTGGCATGGCGGGCAGGGGGGCTTAACCCTGGGCAGAGTATGCACTGGGTAGCTCCTCGGCCACTGGGAAGTGGGGCCTGCAGGGCCTCGCTCACTATCCTGCAGACCGCCTTCCCCTTCCCAGCCGTGTTCATTTCCAGACCACTCTGGCTCACTGACTTTTGTCAACTCCTCATTCACTTATTACTGGGGGGGTGAGGGGTGGGGATAACCCCAGGGATACTGCCAGGCTCTTCCTGCCCCAGGGCTCTAGGGGCTGCTCTGCTCTCTGACAGCGGAGGGAGCACAGATCTGCACACGCATGGCCTGTGAAACTGGGGCTGCCTGGGGCCCCGGACCTGGTTTAAGGAAGCAGTAATGTGGTAAACTTGCAGTCTGTGAGGCTTCCTGTTAAAATACAGAAGTGGGGGGGGTCAGGTGGTAGCTCAGCGGGTTATATGCACATGGCGCAAAGTGCAAGGACCGGCGTAAGGATCCTGGTTTGAGCCCCGGCTCCTCACCTGCAATGGGTTGCTTCACAAGCTGTGAAGCAGGTCTACAGGTGTCTGTCTTTGTCTCCCCCTCTGTCTTCCTCTCCTCTCTCCATTTCTCTCTGTACTATCCAACAACATCAGTTAACAAGAATAATAATAACCACAACAACTATAAAACAGCAAGACAACGAAAGGGCAAAAAGTAGCCTCCAGGAGCAGTGGATTTGTGGTGCAGGTACCGAGCCCCAGCAATAACCCTGGAGGCCAAAAAAAAGAAAAAGGGAAAAAAAAATACAGAAGTGAAAGGCAGGGCCCACACAGGCCTCACAGGTAGCTTCTGAGTGTGAGGATGTGCCCGGCAAGCGTCCACTCTCCAGCCCTGCCCGAGACTCCCTGTGGTGGGTGACGCCCCTTACCGTTTTTTCCTCCGCTTTGCGGTCTGCTCCTCGGCTGCCATTTTGTTCTTTTCCAGTCGCTTCTGAAACTCAGCATCCAGCTTTTGCTGCAAGAAATAAAAATGCATCTGATGGGGGACGGGTGGTAGCACAGCAGGTAAAGCACACAGGCACAAAACTCAAGGAGTAGCATAATGATCCTGGTTCGAGCCCCTACTCCCCACCTGCAGCGGAGTCACTTCACAGGTGGTGAAGCAGGTCTGCAGGTGTCTGTCTTTCTCTCCCCCTCTCTGTCTTCCCCTCCTCTCTCCATTTCTCTCTGTCCTAACAGTGATGACATCAATAACAATAATAACTACAACAATGAAGAGCAACAAGGGCAACAAAAGGGAAAATAAATAAATAAATATAAAAAAGTTAAAAAAAATATGGATATATCTCTTTGTTTTTTGTTCTCCTCCAGGGTTCTCTCTGTGGCTTGGTGCTGGAACTATGAATCCACTGCTTCTGGAGGATAATTTTTTTCCCGTTTACTGGACAGGACAGAGAGAAGCCTAGAGAGGAGGGGGAGGTCAGAGGGGGAGAGAAAGATAGATATCAGCAGACCTGCTTCACCGTTTGGGGCTCGAACTAGGATCCCTGTGTGGGTGCTTGTGCTTGGTACTATGCGCACTTAACCCAGTGTGCCACCGCCTGACACCCTCTCTGCCATCCTCCCTTCCTTCTCAACTTCTGGCTGTCTCTATCCAATAAATAAATATGGTAAGAAAAAGTTTTAAAAGAAACTCAGGAATTCGACTTCCTGAGGCGGAGCTACGAGCAGCAGATCGCTTTCTCTCCTCTCCTCTCCTCTCCCAGATCAACTAGGAATACCAAAGGAGACCACCCGGACCGAAACAAGACAGGACTAGAATGACCACAGGAACCCAGTAAATCACTCGTGAGTACAAACATGCGTGGCTGGTGACAGAGAGGAGAGAGGGGCCTAAGGAGAGATTAAGTGGCTGCTAACAGTTCAACAGTTTATCAGTGGAGACACCACCTCCAGTCTGCTCCACAACAAGGGGACAGCTGAAGGGAGGAAAGGACTCCCCAGAGACTCACTAAGTGCAACTCTGAGTCTCCATTGCTACTACCCTCAGAATCTGGAGCAGCAACAGGGAGGGACACCAGGGGACAGAGATCTAACCGGGAAACTCAGGAGAAGACCTATACCTCGGTGGCATAGCTGAGGGGCTGTGAAAGTCTCTTTGCATAACCACTAGATTATCTCTGCCACACCCTGCTTTATCTCTTGGTCAGGAGTCAGTGATTAAGCTAAGAAGCCTATTGATAGTTTAAAAGCCCTCAGGCTCCCATAGCCTACAGGGAAGAAAAAAAAAGAGGCTTTTACACCACTGAGCTCCAACTCAGGGACTGAAAAAACTGTTAACAAATATAAAATGGTTAAAACAACAAGAAAAAATATTGGAGACTCGAACCAGGACAAGATTCCAGCTAAAACTCCTCCAGAGGGTGAAGCACAAAACAACGAGTTCAACATCCAAACATTAGCTAAGGAAATAATAATAGGAGTGAGTAAAGAATTTGAAAAAACTGTAATCAGAAATGCAGGAACAACAAATGAGAAGATGGAAGAAAATTCTAATTATCTCATGGTTATTAGAGAGCTGAAAGCTGAAATTGCTGAGCTAAGAAGGCAACTAGCTGAACAAGCTAAAACAGTATCAGAGCAAGGCAACAAAATAGATGAACTCCAGAAAGCAGTAAAGGGCAGAGAGAATAGAATCTATGAGGCTGAAAACAGAATTAGCAAGATTGAGGATGAATTAGAGACAACTAAAAAAGAAGTAAGAGATCTCAAAAAGAGATTAATAGATGCTGAAAACAACAACAGAGTCCTATGGGATGACTTCAAAAGAAACAATATACGCATTATTGGCTTACCAGAGGAAGAAAGAGAAGGGGAGGAAGAAAGCATTCTCCAGGCCATAATAGCTGAAAATTTCTCTAGTCTAGACAACACCAAAGACATAAAGATTCAAGAAGCCCAGAGGGTCCCAAACAGAATTAACCCAGACCTAAAGACACCAAGACATGTCATACTTAGATTGGAAAGGAATAAGGATAAAGAAAGGATCCTCAAGGCTGCAAGAGAAAAACAAAGAGTCACCTACAAAGGAAAACCCATAAGATTAGCAGCAGACTTCTCCATACAAACACTACAGGCCAGAAGAGAATGGCAAGATATCTGTTGAGTGCTCAATGAGAAAGGCTTTCAGCCAAGAATACTATATCCTGCTAGACTGTCATTCAGACTAGATGGAAGCATCAAAACCTTCTCAGACAAGCAACAGTTGAAGGAAGCAACCATCACCAAGCCTGCCCTGAAAGAAGTTCTGAAAGGTCTCTTATAAACAACCAGACCACCACAAATACGACATATATCAAAACACTCTAAAACTCTACAAGAATGGCGTTAAAATATCTTCAATCTTTGATATCAATAAATGTCAATGGCCTGAATTCACCTATTAAAAGACACAGAGTAGGAAGATGGATCAGAAAACACAACCCAACAATATGTTGTCTACAGGAAACTCACCTAACTCAACAAGACAAACACAGACTTAAAGTGAAAGGATGGAAAACTATCATACAAGCCAATGGCCCACAAAAAAGGGCAGGAACAGCTATTTTCATATCTGACATGATAGACTTTAAAATAGATAAGATTAAAAAAGATAGGAATGGACACTACTTAATGCTCAGAGGATCAGTCAATCAAGAGGACTTAACAATTATTAATATCTATGCACCCAATGAGAAGCCATCTAAATACATCAAACTTCTACTGAAAGAGCTACAGCAATATATTAAATGGACCTACCCTATGACCCTGCAATTCCCCTCCTGGGGATATATCCTAAGGAACCCAACACATCCATCCAAAAAGATCTGTATACACATATGTTCTTGGCAGCACAATTTGTAATAGCCAAAACTTGGAAGCAACCCAGGTGTCCAACAACAGATGAGTGGCTGAGCAAGTTGTGGTCTATATACACAATGGAATACTACTCAGCTGTAAAAAATGGTGACTTCACCGTTTTCAGCCGATCTTGGATGGACCTTGAAAAAATCATGTTGAGTGAAATAAGTCAGAAAGTGAAGGATGAATATGGGATGATCTCACTCTCAGGCCGAAGTTGAAAAACAAGATTAGAAAAGAAAACACAAGTCGAACCTGAAATGGAATTGGAGTATTACACCAAAGTAAAAGACTCTGGGGTGGGTGGGTGGGTGGGGAGAATACAGGTCCATGAAAAATGATGAATGAAATAGTGGGGGTTGTATTGCTAAATGGGAATCTGGGGAACGTTATGCATGTAAAAAAAAAAAAAAAAAAGAAGTAGAAACGCAAAGCAGAAAATGACTGAGTTTGGTGTATGGCACCAAAGTAAGAAAGCAGAAGTATACTAGAGTTTGCAGTGAGTACCTCCCTAATACTTCCTCTCCACTTTTCCAAGCTTTGGGTCCATGATTGCTCAACAATTTGTTTGGCTTTGTATGTTAACTCTCTTTTCAGTCACCAGGTTCCAGGTGTCATCAGGATGCCGGCCAGACTTCCCTGGATTGAAGACACCACCAATGTGTCCTGGAGCTCAGCTTCCCCAGAGACCCATCCTACTAGGGAAAGAGAGAGGCAGACTGGGAGTATGGACCGACCAGTCAACGCCCATGTTCAGCGAGGAAGCAATTACAGAAGCCAGACCTTCTACCTTCTGCAACCCTCAATGAACCTGGGTCCATGCTCCCAGAGGGATAGAGAATGGGAAAGCTATCGGGGGAGGGGGTGGGATATGGAGATTGGGCGGTGGGAATTGTGTGGAGTTGTACCCCTCCTACCCTATGGTTTTGTTAATTAATCCTTTCTTAAATTAAAAAAATAATAATAATAAATAAATTAAAATAAAAAAAAAATAAAAAAAAACAAGATTAGAAAAGAAAACACAAGTCGAACCTGAAATGGAATTGGAGTATTACACCAAAGTAAAAGACTCTGGGGTAGGTGGATGGGTGGGGAGAATACAGGTCCATGAAAAATGATGTATGAAATAGTGGGGGTTGTATTGTTAAATGGGAATCTGGGGAATGTTATGCATGTACAAACTATTGTATTTACTGTTGAATGTAAAGCATTAATTCCCCAATAAAGAAATAAATTATTTAAAAAAAAAAAAAAAAGAAAAGAAACTCAGTAACTAGTTCTTAGTAACTATTTCCATCAAGTCAATGATTTGACATCTGACACCAAGTAACGTCAGCCTCAAAGGGAGAAAACTCAAAGCAGCAGCAACACTGGCTGCCCCAACAATCTTCCTGGAGCTGTCAGTGTTCAGTCCCAATGCAAGAGACAACCGTGGCTCAGGTGGAGAGACGGAGAAGGTGGGCAGCCCCCAGGCCACAGTGTGTGCACACACTCTGCTCCCGAGGCTCCCCGAGTCTGCAAGGGCCCCACCAGCCCTCACTGACCTTCTCCGCCATGGCGTCCATGTAGTCCTGCCGCTGGTACTCTCTCCGCCGCAGGTGTCTGTACACGTGGAACTCGCCGCTTCCAGCCCCCGCGCTGGAACCTGTGGCCGGGCCAAGAGTCACCGATGAGACTCAGTTACCCGCAGAGGCAAAGGAAACCAGAGACAGGACAGTGCAAGCAGCCCTGCTCCCCCTACACACACCCCCCGTAGCCCAGTCCCAGGCACGGTGCAGGCCTCACTGGGTATTTCTGGTATGAATGGTGAACATTAACATCACTGGAAAACCCACCTGGCGTGTGTAAGAGGGGCCAACTGGGGCCGGGTGGCGGAGCACCAGTAAAGAGCCTAGGTTACCATGTGCAGAGACCTGGGTTTGAGCCCCTGGTCCCTACCTGCAAGAGAGGGGCTTCATGAGCGGTGGAGCAATGCTGCAGGTGCCTCTCCTCTCTGTCTGCCTTTTCTCATTCTGTGTCTTTAAAAAAAAAAAAAAAAAAACTAAAGAAAGGAAAGGAACAGTTAAAGTGAAAACTAGTATGTGCAGGATGACCACACTATCATAAAAACAAGTTTTTCTAAGTGTGAGTGGTTTTGACTGTAGAGGCTACACCAGGATGTTTGGGGTCCAATGATGAAATTATGGGGGTTCCGGAGTTTTTATAACTCTATTGCTTGTTTGCCTTTAGAATTAGTATGTTAGTTTACAATCCAACCAAATAATAAAGCCTTTTAACAACATATTTATTTACTTATCTATTTATTATTGGATAAAGACAGAGCGACACTGAGAGAGGAGAAGAAAATAGAGAAACAGACAGAGAGACACCTGCAGCCCTGCTTCACCACTTGTGAAACTTTTCCCCTGCAGGTGGGGACCAGGGCCCCCCCCCCTTGAACCTGGGTCCTTGTGCACTGTAATGTGTGTGTGCACTTAACCAGGCACATCACTGCCTGGCCTCGGTAAAGGCTTTTTGGGTTAAGAAAAATCCAGTTAGGGGGCTGGGCAGTAGCGTACTGGGATAAGCACACATAGTATGAAGCACTAGGACCCACACAAGGATCCTAGTTAAGACCCCAGCTCCCCACCTACAGGGGGGATGCTTTGGGAGTAGTGAAGCAGGTTTTTAGGGGTGCTTTTTTTTTCTTTTTAACTTTATTTAATTTATCTTTATATTCATTTATTCCCTTTCGTTGCTATTATAGTTGTTGATGTCTTTGTTGTTGGATAGGACAGAGAGAAATTGAGAGAGAGGGAAGACAGAGAGGGGGTGAGAAAGATAGACACCTGCAGACCTGCTTCACCGCTTATGAGGTGACTCCCCTGCAGGTGGGGAGCCAGGGGCTCGAACTGGGATCCTTACGCCGGTCCTTGCACTTTGCAGCATGTGCGCTTAACCCGCTGTGCTACCGTCAGACTCCCAGGCGTGCATCTTTCTCCCTACCTCTCTATCTCCTTCTCCCCTCTCAACTTCTCTCTTATCCAGTAAAAAAAAAAAAAAGGCCTCCAGGAGCAGTGGATTCATAGTGCTGGTACTAAGCCTCAGCAATAATTGTGGAGGCAAAAAAGAAAAAAGAAAAAAATTCAAGAAAGTGGCCAGGGAGGTGGCACAGTGGATAAAGTGTTGGATTCTCAATCAAGCATGAGGGCCCTCAGTTTAATCCCCAGCGCTGCGTGACCCAGAGTGATGCTCTGGTCCTCTCCCTTCCTGACATTAATAAATAAAATCTTTTAAGAAGAAAAGAAGGGAGTCAGGCGGTAGCGCAGCGGGTTAAGCGCAGGTGGCAGGAAGCGCAAGGACCGGCGTAAGGATCCCGGTTCGAGCCCCCGGCTCCCCACCTGCAGGGGAGTCGCTTCACAGGCGGTGAAGCAGGTCTGCAGGTGTCTGTCTTTCTCCCCCCTCTCTGTCTTCCCCTCCTGTCTCCATTTCTCTCTGTCCTATCCAACAACAAAGACAGACAACAATAACTACAACAATAAAATGACAAGGGCAACAAAAAGGGAATAAATATAAATAAAAAAAAGAAAAAGAAAAAGCTACATCTCTCCGCCGGGTAGTGCCCTGCGCTGTCATGCGCACTGGCCAGCCTTGAGCCAGCCCTCTCACATGCTGAAGGGAGTTTCGGTGCTTTGGTATCTTTCCCTTTCTCCTTGTCTGGGGGGGGAGCTGGTCCGAAGCAGTGAAGCCCTGACAATGAGAAAGCACAACCCTGCCCCAAAAGAACCATCTTCTCTAGCGTGACAGTTTTTTTTTTTTTTTTTTTGCCTCCAGGGTTATCTCTGGGGCTCAGTGCCCCAGAGATAGTGCCACACTGGCCCTGTGGCTTTTTTTTTTTTCTCCTTTAATTGGATAGGACAGAGAGAAATTGAGAGAGGAAGGGAGGATAGAGAGGGGGAGAAGAAGAGAGACACCTGCACACCTACTTCACCACTCATGAAGCTTCCTCCCCAGCAAGTGGGGAGCCGGGGGCTCAAACTGGGATCCTTGCGAATCGCACCACTGCCCGACCCCCACGTGTCTTTTTCATTCTATCAGCGGTCTGATGAACAAATGTAACTTTTTTTAAAGCAATTTTATTTATTTACTTATAATATTTATTTATTCCCTTTGTTGCCCTTGATGTTTTATTGTTGTAGTCATTATTGATGTCGTTGTTGTTGGATAGGACCTGCAGACCTGCTTTACCGCTTGTGAAGCGACTCCCCTGCAGATGGGGAGCCGGGGGCTGAAACCGGGATCCTTACGCCAGGCCTTGCATTTGTGCCATGTGCGCTTAACCCGCTGCGCTACTGCCCGACTCCCCAAATTTAACTTTTTAACTAAATAAACTGCGGGGGTTTCTCCAGCTGCACCTTATAAAAGTATTTATGGGAGTCGGGCGGTAGCACAGTGAGTGGGCTAAGTGCACATGACGCGAAGTGCAAGGTCCGGTATAAGGATCCTGGTTTGAGTCCCTAGTTCCTCACCTGCAGGAAGTTGCTTCACAGGCTGTGAAGCAGGTCTGCAGGTGTCTATCTTTCTCTCCCCATCTTCCCTTCCTCTCTCCATTTCTCTCTGACCTGTCCAACAACGACAACATCAATAACAATAATTACAACAACAATAAAAAAGGGCAACAAAAGGGAAAATAAATATAAAAAAACTAAAAAAACCCCACATTTATATCAGAGGAAGAGAAAGAGAAAAAGACGTCAAAGACATTACCCATCACATCTCGGACAAACTCTGGGGGAGGTCGAGGTGCCCACTCGCTCATTTTGTCTGGTATCGGAACCGCTTTGTCCTGCAAATAGGCAAACAGCGAAGCATTTGTCAGCCCATACCCACTGGTCCCGTCTCCTACATGCCAAGGATTTCAACAAAACTAGCGCAGGAGGCTGCCTTGCACCTTGGTGGCTCTTACTTTCTTCCCTTGTTTCAGCTTGATTCCGCATCCTGCCCACTTCTGGGTCTCTCAACAGCCTGTTGCCTGGCCCGGGCTGCTCGGGAACTTTCCAAGCAGCCCTGGGAATCAAAGTCATCAGCCCAGGGTGGGGGTGGGGCGCACCTCTACCTTCAAGCCCACTAGACGACAACCAAACCTTCTAGCTGAAAGAACCTTTCCTCAGCTACTTTTAAATAATTATGATTATAGATTTTATGTATTTATTAATGAGAGAGACAGGAGGAGAGAAAGAATTAGACATCACTCTGGTACATGTGCTGCCGGGGATTGAATTCAGGACCTCAGGCTTGAGAGTCCACTGCTTTATCCACTACACCACCTCCCGGACCACAAAATTTATTATTATTATTATTATTATTATTATGACTGAGGGAAAAGGGGTAAGGGTTTTAAGTGACTTGCCTCTGGGGTCTCCACCATGACTCATGCTGCTTAGAAAATTAAACCCGGGGCTGGGTGGTGGCGCACTTGGCTAAGCGCATGTGTTACAATGCACAAGGACCTGGGTTCAAGACTCCGGTTCCCATTTGCTGGGGGAAAAGTTTCATGAGTGGTGAAGCAGTACTGCAGGTGTCTCTCTCTCTCTCTCTACCTCCCCCCCCCCCCCAATTTATGGCTGTCTCTATCCAATAAGTAAATAAAGATAACCAAACCCTTGGGCAGACCCACGCATTCTACCTTTCTTTTTTATATTTTATTACTATTTTGTATGTTTTATTTATTTTAAATTAAAGAGAAAGAGGGAGGAAGAGAGAGTCCCGAGTCCTGCTCAGCTCTGGCTGATGGCGGTGCTGGGGATTGAACCTGGAGCCTCAGAACCTCAAACAGGAGAGTCTTTCGCAGAACCATCAAGCTGTCGCCGTGCCTCTGTATGCTCTCTTTCCAGCCTGTCGCTTTTTATCACAAAAGTCTAACAGGAAAGAGTCGGGGCCGGGCGGTGGTGCACCTGGCTAAGCGCACACATTACGGTGCGCAAGGACCCAGGTTCAAGCCCCTGTCCCCACCTGCAGGGGACAAGTGTGAAGCAGCTGCAGATGTCTCTGTCTCTCTCTTTCTCACTCTCTAAGAGTCTCCGAGCACGGGGACTCGGGCGCGCTCTGATACAAGGACACGGGGGAGTCCGCCGTCTTCAGGGCAGCCTGCTCCTTCCCACGGGCTGGTCCTGGGGTCCAGGGGCGGACTCCCCGCCTTAGCAGACAGGGGCGGGGGGGTCCCTAGAAGCGAAGGGAGTGGGTTCAGGAAGGGCCAGGCTCACCGGGTTCTTCATGAGCCGCTCCAGCTTGAGCTTCTGCTCCTCCGCCGCATTCTTGGGGATGATGAGGGCCTGAGGCTCCTTCTTGGGTCTGGGGGGGCGCACCGAAGAGGCGGCCGAGCTCGCCATGACAGCTCTGCAGGTCCCCCGAGAACGTCGGCGCCTACGTATGACGACAGAGTCGCGCCGCCGGCGACGCGGGCGCAGTCTCCGCACCGGGTGGGGGCAGTGGGCGGAGCCTCCGGGCGGAATCTACTGAATATTCATGAGCCCGGGACCTCAATCGGGTGAGCGGTTGGACGCTGATTGGCTTCATTTCCTGTTACGGAAGGAATCTGCAGAGCAGGCCGCGTGACCCGGGTCCGAAGAGGCACACCTGCTTGAGCGCACATGTTACAATGCACGAGGACCCAGGTTCGAGCCCCGGTCCTCACTTGCGGGGCTGCAGGTGTCTCTCTATCTCTCTCCCTCTCTATCTCCCCCTTCCCTCTTGATTTCTGGCTGTCTCTATCCAATAAATGAATACAGATACTAAAAAAATAAATACAATTAACCAAAGGCAAAAGAAACAAACAATAGATGTTAAGAGAATGACAGGTGGTTGTGCACACAGTTGAATGCACACATTACACTGTGCAAGGACCCGGGTTCAAACCCTTGGTCCTCACCTGCAGGGGGAAGCCTCACAGTGTTGAATCAGGGCTGCAGATGGATCTATCAATCTAGCTAGCTAGCTCCCCTCTCAGTTTCTTGCTCTCTAACCAAAATTAAAAAGTAAAATAAAAACACGTTAAAAAATGAATCAGGGCAGAGGGTAGATAGCGTAATGTTTATGCAAAGTGACGCTCATGCCTGAGGTTCCAAAGCCCCAGGTTTAATTCCCTGCACCACCATAAGCCAGAGCTGAACAGTGCTCTGGTAAAAATAAATAAATAAATAAATAAATCAGAGCAGCAGGGGGAAACGATAATCTAGCATTGCTACAGTTCTAGCCACTGGGCCACCTCCGTATACATTATTCATATTCACATTTTTTAAAAGATTTATTTATTTATTAATGAGAAACATAGGAGGAGAGAGAAAGAGCCAGACATCACTCTGGTACATGTACTGCCGGGGATTGAACACGGGACCTCATGCTTGAGAGTCTGATGCTTTATTCACTGCCACACCTCCCGTACCACTCATATTCGCATTTCTTTTTTTATTATTATTATTATTATTGTAGTCTTTGTTGGATAGGACAGAGAGAAATGGAGAGAGGAGGGGAAGACAGAGAGGAGGAGAGAAAGATAGACACCTGCAGACCTGCTTCACCGCCTGTGAAGCGACTCCCCTGCAGGTGGGGAGCCGGGGTTCGAACCGGGATCCTTATGCCGGTCCTTGTGCTTTGCGCCACCTGTGCTTAACCCGCTGCGCTACAGCCCGACTCCCCTCATATTAGCATTTCATTGATTTATTTTCTCAGATTCCCTGCTGAGCCCAGGCTTCTGGTGATGGAGGGGATTGAACCTGGGACCTCAGAGCTTCAGGCAGGAGAGTCTTCAGTAGTCACTATGCTTGGTCCTAATAGGGAGAGGGTGGCAGGGCTGGGTGGTGGTGCACCTGGTTGAGCGCATATGTTACAATGCATAAGGACCCAGGTTCAAGCCCTTGGTCCCCACCTGCAGGGGGAAAGCTTTGCAAGGAGGTGAAGCAGGGCTGCAGGTGTTTCTCGGTCTCTCTCAAAAGCAGCCCCACCTGGTGGCCAGTGCAGGTGACAGACAAACGGCTTTGTAGTCACGACTGAGCGCAGATGCTGAGCGCAGATGCAAACCAGGGTGTTGCCGGAGCCAGAAAAAGATCAGACATTTCCCCTTTCACCCCGGCGTGAGTAACTGCTTCTACTCCACAAGCGCCAGCCACCATTCTTACCACCCACTGTATTTTACTGTATTTTTAGACAGAGACAGACAGGCGGGGAGTGAGTGGGGGAAAGACCACAGCACCAAAGCTTCCTACAATGCAGTGGAGGCTGGCTCGAACCTGGCTCATGCACTTGGCAAAGCAGCACACTGTTCATGTGAGCTAGTTCACTGCCCCCCGCCCCCCTGCCCACTTCAACTACTTCCCACAAAAGACCAGCCCAGAAATGTTGCTGTCACCCCAGGGCATCTGATCTGGCAGATATGCCAAAATTTACTCATTGTCCCCAGGCCCCCAAACCCAAGCTGGATCTAATGCCTCCTCTTTAATCACTTAGATGGACTCATGTTTACTTATTTTTAAGATGTATTTATTTATTAATGATCAAAGAGGAGGGAGAGAGAGAGAGAGAAAATCAGAGCATCCATCTGGCAATGAACTGTCATTGAATTAAGAGCTTAGTGAGAGAGTTCTGCCAGAACACAGGCAAGACGGAAACTGTGAGGGCACCAACACTTGCCCAGGAAAGAGATGGATGCATAAATTTGTAAAGGGATGAATGAAGGTGCCAGAGGACTAGAGATCATGAATGAACACTCTGCACAGAAGCCATCGCTGCACAAATGAGTTCTGGGACAATGGCCCTGCAGTCACAGAGATGGGGTGGGGACAGCCAGGAGTCCACTGGCAGATTGGAGCTCAGGCTGTGACTGCAGGGTGGTGGTGTGTGTGGGGGGCAGCACACTGCTCCCATCCTGCCTGTAGACCTGGGGGGCCCAGAGCGGGGAGGAGACTGGCCCAGCGTCTGCGAGCCCCCGAGTTATCAAGTGGCTCACGGATAGCTGCCGTGGTCCTGGGTGGCACCCACCTAGGACAAAGACCAGGTTTGAGGTCCTGCCCATTTGAGGGAGGAGGAGGGACAGAGGCCAACCTTCCAGCCACAGGTTGACTCAGACCAGGCGTGCAGAGTCCATGGCCACCAGAGGGCAGCAGAGCCCCACTGAGGCTTGCCACCCTGTTCTCTGAATCTGAACCCAGAGTTTTGGGAATGAGGTCTCCAGCCCTGGAGCCTGGCAGAGCTGGCTCCACCCTCTGGGCCCTGGGTGGCACAAGTATCTCTGCCTCGCTGAGGGCTGTCGCTGAGTTTCTGCACCTGTGTGACCCCTTCACTGCTGGCAGACTCTATTTTTAAGAGACTGAGAGACAGAGACTGAGAGAGACAAGAGAGAAGACACACTGCAAGAACTTCCATGTGGCGGTGTGTGTGTGTGTGTGTGTGTGTGGTTAATCTGGGTCCCTGGCTGAGCTCTCTCTTGGCTCAAATACTATATATAAATATATATGGAAAAATATGTTTTTTTTTTTTTTCATTTTTACCCTCCTAATAAAAATTTTCATTTATCTATAGGAGAGAGACCAGAGCACTGCTCAACCACCCACCCCACCCCCCGGTATATGTCATTACTGGGATCTGAACCTGGGGCTTCCTGTATTTCTTTTTTCTTTTCTTTTCTTTTCTTTTCTTTTCTTTTCTTTTTTTTTGCCTCCAGGGTTATTGCTGGGGCTAGATGTCTGCACTACGAATCCACTGCTCCTGTGGCCATTTTAAAAGTATTTTTATTTTTGGATAGGGCAAAGAGAAATGGAAAGAGGAGTGGGAGACAGAGAGAGGGAGAGAAAGATAGACACCTGCAGACCTGCTTCACTGTCTGTGAAGTGACTCCCCTGCAGGTGGGGAGCCGGGGGGCTCGAACCGGGATCCTGACTCCATTCCTTGCACTTTGTGCCACCTGCACTAGGGTATTTCTTTCTTAATGGGAGAGAACCAGAGCAATCCTCTGGCATTTTTGATACAGGCAATTAAACTTGACACGTCATGCCCGAAGTCCTATACTCTACCTGTCACCTCCTGGGTACACGATTTACTTACTGTTATTTCATTTTATCCCATTAGAGTCCTCCTCAGCTCTGGCTGATGGTGGTGCTCAAATTGAACCTGGGACCTCAGAGCATAGCTAGGAGAGTCTTTTTGCAAAATAATTATATATAAATATATGTATACATATGTATATTTTATTTTATTATTATTTTTTTTCCTCCTCCAGGGTTATTGCTGGGCTCGGTGCCTGCACCATGAATCCACCGCTCCTGGAGGCCATTTTTCCCCCCTTTTGTTGCCCTTGTTGTAGCTTCGTTGTGGTTATTATTATTGCCCTTGTTGATGCAATTCGCTGTTGGATAGGACAGAGAGAAATGGAGAGAGGAGGGGAAGACAGAGAGGGGGAGAGAAAGATAGACACCTGCAGACCTGCTTCACCGCCTGTGAAGCGACTCCCCTGCAGGTGGGGAGCTGGGGGCTTGAACTGGGATGCTTTAGCCGGTCCAGTCCTTGTGCTTTGTGCCACGTGTGCTTAACCCGCTGCGCTGCTGCCCGACTCCCCCTTATTTAACTCTTAAGACGAACTTTTTGAGATAGATACCAGTCTTTTATTTTATTTTATTTTATTTTATTTATTTATTATTGAGTAGACAGATATTGAGAGGGGTAGATAGAGAGACAGACACCTACAGCCATGCTTCACCACTTGTGAAGCTTCCCCCCTGCAGGTGGGGACCAGGGGCTTGAACCTGGGTCCTTGCACACTGTAATGTGTGCACTTAACCAGGTGCACCACCGCCTACCTCTGATAGACCCCAATTCTAAATGTTTGTATCTTAAACCCATGAAGAAAACGCTCAGAGGCACAAAGCAGGGCTAACGCCATTCTGGTGAAGAAATAGAACCAGGCCTACTGCCAACACCCCAAGTGGTCCCCCCACAAGAACTCCTCTCTTGGCTGTGAGCCCCTTCCCTGATTCTTGCCTGTCTTTGCCCCATTTGATGCCCTGTGTTTGGGGTTCTGCTTACTTGGGGTCACTCGCAGTGGGTTTGCCAAGGTCCCCCACTCTTCTCCTCTGCACCCCACCTACCGGCTCTCCCATCAGTCCCTCTTCCTTTGAAGAGAGTAGAATGTGTCACCCACCCGTCTTTGCTGCAGGTCTGTCCCCACCCCAAGGTCCCCTGTCCCAGGTCAGCGCTGACCTCACGGAGTGACTGGCTAGTCTCACCTTCATACCCAGGCTGCACGTCACCCCACATTGTTCTGAGAGCTGCTGCAAAGTACAGGCTTGACTACATTTTTAAAATTTTTAATAGCGATAGCAAAATTTTCCAGAACCACTTACTGGGGGGAAAAAACCGTAAAAAGCCTTTCATCATGGCCCTTGTCTCCGCTCTTAATTCTCTTGACCCAGATTGAAATCTGATGTGTCTCCTGGGTACATGACCCGGGATTGAACTCAGGACCCCCTGCTGCAGAGTCCAGGACCTTGTTCACTGTGCCACTGCAGGGCTGCCCGATGTGCCCCTCTTTTTATCTGAAAAGGCAGCCTGGGTGGTGAAGCCCCAGAGAGAAGCAAGAAAAGACAGAGAGATGGTGCTGGCGGAGAGATGCCGGTGGGAAAGTACAGAGGAAAGGAGGGAAGGAAAAGTGGAAGTGAGATAGGAAGGAAGGAGTGAGTCTCGGGCCAGAGAGACGGCTCAGCCTGTTAGAGCATCAATTTTTATGTCTGAGGCCCCAAAGGCTGCAGCTCAGTCCCAGCACCACCTCAGGCCAGAGATGAGCAGAGCTCTGTTCCTCTTTCATAATAAATCAATCCAGGGGCTGGGTAGTGGCGCACCTGGTTAAGTGCACATAGTACTAAGCCAAGGACCCACTCTGAACTGGGTTTGAGCCCCCGGCCCCCTACCTGCAGGGAGGACAGGACACTTCACAAGCAATGAAGCAGGTCTGCAGGTGTCTCTCTTTCTCTCTCCCTTCTCCATCGCCCCTATTCTCTCAGTTTCTCTCTGTCCTGTCCAATAAAATGGAAAAGAGTGGTTGCTAGGAGCAGTGGATTCGCAGTGCCTGCACCAAGCCCCAGTGATAACCCTGGAGGCAAAAAGAAAAACAAACAAACAAACAACCCTACAATGAAGAAACTGAAGCAGAGGAGGAGGAAGAGGAGGAGGCAGCAGGAAGGAAGGACAGGGAGAAAGCACAGTGGTCTGTGCAATAGACTCTCCTGCCTGAGACTCTGAGGCCCCAGTTCCAATCCCTGGCACCACCATTAAGAAAACACCAGAAGGGACACTGGCCTTTATGTGGCTCAAACTCAATGGTAAGTAGATTTTATCAACCCTCTTTCATGGTGGAGGGGAGGTGAATAAGCCTTCTAGTCATCTGTTGATCTATTTTGCAGCCTGGGACCTCCCTTGTGCTGACAAGAGAAGACTGCTCCCAGGCCAACGTTCCCCCAATCTTTCAGTTTGAGATACAGATACAGTTCAGGGCCAGAGGAGAGAGAGAGAGAGAAGATACCACAGCCCTGTTGCAGCATCCATGTAGCTTCCTCTGGTGCTGTCCAGGGTGCTCCCGTGTGGAGCTGGGGCTTGAACCCAGGTCTCCTGCATGGCCCCTGTCTGGGCCACGGGCTCTGGTCTGGCCTTCCCCTGTTGCATCTCTGTTGCCAGCACCATCATTCTGTCTTTTCTGGATTGTCTCCAGGGCTTCACTTCACCCCCCTTAAAATTTTTTTTCATTTATTATTGGATAGAGACAGAGAAAATGAGAGGGGAAGAGAAGATAGAGAGGGAGAGAGAAGCTCTTGTGAAGCTTCCTCCCTGCAAGGTGGGGAACAGGGGCTTGAACCCAGGTCCTTGCACACTGTAATATGTGCACTTTAGGTGTGCCAACTGCCTGGCCCTGGGCTTCACTTCTTTGGGCTGAACTTTTTTTTTTTTTGCCTCCGGGGTTATTGCTGGGGCTCAGTGCCTGCACCACAAATCCACTCCTCCTGGAGGCTATTTTTCCCCTTTTGTTGCCCTTGTTATTATTTTTGTTGTTATTGCTGTCGTCATCGTCCTTGGATAGGACAGAGAGACATGGAGAAAAGAGGGGAAGACAGAGAGGGGGAGAGAAAGACAGACACACCTGCAGACCTGCTTCATCGCTTGTGAAGCAACCTCCCTGCAGGTGGGGAGCTGGGGGCTCAAGCCGGGATCCTTATGCCAGTCCTTGTGTTTCGCACCATGTGCGCTTAACCCACTGCACTGCCCGGCCCCCTGGGCTGAACTTTTTTTTAGATATAAAGACAGAGATAGCAGCCTGGGAGGTGGCACAGTGACTAAAGCCCTGGACCATGAAGCAGGTGTCAAGTTCAATGCCAGGACAAATGCCCAGGACATTTCCACCAGGTACACAGGGACATGTCCTGGGCGTGGGGGAGGCGGCTTCTCACGGGCCATGGAATCAAGAGGCAAAAGTGGAAGTGGCCCCTCCCATGACTACCCTGGAAACCCTTTTGGGGACCTTCACTTCTCATTTCCCTCTTTTTTTTTTTTTTTTTTTTTTGTACAGAATCTAAAGATTGTGTAGGGGCCAGGCAGTGGCACACCGGGTTAAGTGCACACAGTATGAAATGCAAGGACCTGCACAAGGATCCTGGTTGGAAACCCCCGGCTCCTCACCTGCACAGGGGTCGATTCATAAGCGGTGAACCTGGTCTTTCGCTCTCCTTCTCTATCTTTGCCATCCTCTCTGTTTCTGTCATATCCAAAAAATTGAAAAAATGGCCACAGGAGCAGAGGATTGGTAGTGCAGGCACCAAGTCCTAGCGATAACCCTGGAGACAAAACAAACAAACAAACAAACAAACAAAAAACCAATTGTGTATGAGAGGGAGACTAGAGCACCATTCTGTCATCTATGATGTTCTGTTTCAGTCTTAAAAGTAGTCAAGGGGCTGGGTGGTGGCACACCTGGTTGAGTGCACATGCTACAATGCACAAAGACCCAGGTTCAAGCCTCTGGTGCCCGCCAGCAGGGGAAATCTTTACAAGGGTAAAGCAGGGCTGCAGGTGTCTGTCTTTCTCCCTCTCAATCTCCCCTTCCCTCTCAATTTATGACTATATCTAATAAAGATAATGAAAAAAATTCTAAAAACCAAAACAATCAAAAAATGATTTGTTTACTTTTTAAAAATAACATTTATTCCCTTTTGTTGCCCTTGTTTTTATTGTTGTAGTTATTATTGTTGTTATTGATGTCGTCATTGTTGGACAGGACAGAAATGGAGAGAGGAGGGGAAGACAGAGAGGGGGAGAGAAAGATAGACACCTGCAGACCTGCTTCACTACCTGTGAAGCGACCCCCCTGCAGGTGGGGAGCCGGGGGCTGGAACTGGGATCCTTCAGCCGGTCCTTGCATTTTGTGTCACGTGCGCTTAACCTGCTGCGCTACCGCCCGACTCCCAGTTTGTTTGCTTTTTTAAAATATTTATTTATTTATTCCCTTTTGTTACCCTTGTTGTTTTATTGTTGTAGTTATTACTGTCGTCATTGTTGGATAGGACAGAGAGAACTGGAGAGAGGAGGGGAAGACAGAGAGGGGAGAGTAAGACAGACACCTGCAGACCTGCTTCACCACTTGTGAAGCAACTCCCCCTGCAGGTGGGGAGCTGGGGGCTTGAACCGGGATCCTTAAGGCTGGTCCTTGCACCTTGTGACACATGCGTGCACTTAACCTGCTGTGCTACTGCCCAACTCCCGGTTTGTTTACTTTTATGAGAGAGATACACAAGGAAGAGCAGTTAAGTTCCTGCTCAGCCCTCACTTCTGTTGGTGCTGGGGACTGAACCTGAGGCCTCAGAGCCTCAGGCAGGAAGGCCTGTGTGCGTCACCACTGTGCTATCTCTGGTGCTTATGAAGCTTCTGGGGGCTCGATGTCTCTGCCCTGATTTTTCAAGCATTTCCCTCCAGCTACTGTCTGTGCCTGTGTGGTATCCCTCTCCAGCTCCCCCCCCCCCCCCCGCCTTTTGCTACTTAAGTGTTATTCATCCAAGTTGTGTGGGCAGGCAGCCTCGACTTGAAGAGTTCTGCTCAGAGACCTGAAGCCCCAGTGATGACAAAAAGAAATAATTCGCTTTGAAACCCACCCAGCAACCCCAGTGTCCTATGTGCCAGAGTGATGCTCTGGTTCCTTTACTCCCTGCCTCTCTCCCTCGTGAATAGAGAAATAAAAACTTGGGGGGGGGGTCAGGTGGCAGTGCAGCCAGTTAAATGCACACATCACAGGACCCAGGTTCAAGCCCCTGCTCCCCACCTGCGGGGGGGGGGGAGGGGAAGATCGCAAGCGGTGAAGCAGGGCTGTAGGTGTCTCTCCAATAATTCCTGTCACTTGTCTGCTGAGCTGCCTGACAGTGTCCCAAGTTCACTGGTGCTCAGCCTACTTTGAAAGCGGCTGATTCTCTTTAGCCCCTCAAATAATGTGCCACCGTAACTAACTCAGAGTGAACCTGTGATATCACCATCCACGTCCCAGCTGTTTTCTCTGCTGCAAACAGAACTTCCAGGGCCATTAATTAACCATTGCTGTCCCTCCCTCCTCAGCTCTGAGACTCCACCCCTGCACCCCTTCCCCAGCCAGGATTTATTAATTTTTACCACAGGGGTTATTGCTGAGGCTTGGTGCCTGCATGATGAATCCACCATCATGGGGAGCAGGGCTTGCACCTAGGTTCCCGTGCCTGGAAACATGTGCTCTCTACCGCCTGGCCCTTTGGCCACTATTTTTTTTTTTCCTCCAGGGTTATTGCTGGGCTCAGTGCCTGCACCATGAATCCACCGCTCCTGGAGGCCATTTTTTCCCCCTTTTGTTGCCCTTGTTGTTGTAGCCTCGTTGTGGTTATTATTGTTGCCATTGTTGATGTTGTTCGTTGTTGGATAGGACAGAGAGAAATGGAGAGAGGAGGGGAAGACAGAGGGGGAGAGAAAGATAGACACCTGCAGACCTGCTTCACCGCCTGTGAAGCGACTCCCCTGCAGGTGGGGAGCCGGGGGCTCGAACCGGGATCCTTAAGCTGGTCCTTGTGCTTTGCGCCACCTGCGCTTAACCCGCTGCGCCACCGCCCGACCCCCTTGGCCACTATTTGTTTAGATTATCCTGGCCTTGTCCTCTGCAAACCCAGCCTGACATCCCACGCGTCTTCTCAGTTCCCGTCACTGCATCTTATCCTGGGGGCCACGTTCCTTGCTGACAGCTCCAAGCCTCCCAGGAGCTCTGAGCATGCTGCAGCCTCCTCCATCAGCCCCGGGGACTTTGTTCTTGGCACTGCAGAGTGTCCTGAGAGCTGAAGACGACACTAAGCCCGCCTGCGGAGACAGTTCCCCGGTGACAGGTGACATGCACCTATGCCTGTGCGTAGCACACAGGAGAGTGAGGCTCAGATCAACAAAGGGAGTCACAGACCATGGCAACAAGGGGCTGTCACAGAGGGAGGTCTTTATGCATTGGTCTGCACAGTCTTGTCAGACCCAGGTTGCCAGGTAACTGAAGCCCGGGAAAAGGAACCTTCCCTGAGATAGGGTTACCGTAATGTAATTACTGATGGGGTTACCATAATTATAAGTTTCATCATCCTCATCTGGTCTTATCACCTGAGTCATTCCTGATGTGTTTTGGTTGGCTGAATTTTCTTCTCACAAAGGGTTGGATTTCCCTTTTCTTTTCTTTCTTTTTTTTTTTTTGGTCTCCAGCGTTATTGCTGGGGCTTGGTGCCTGCACTATGAACCTACTGCTCCTGGAGGCTATTTTTTCTCTTTTGTTGCCCTTGTTGTTTATCGTTGTTGTTATTTCTGTCAATAGGACAGAGAGAAATGGAGAGAGGAGGGGAAGACAGAGAGGAGGAAAGACAGACACCTGCAGACTTGCTTCATCGCTTGTGAAGTAACCCCCTGCAGGTGGGGAACTGGGGGCTCGAACTGGGATCCTTGAGCTGGTCCTTGCACTTTGTGCCATGTGCGCTTAACCCACTGTGCTACCACCTGATCCCCAGATTTCCCTTTCTTTTCCCAGGCCTGGTAAGTCTTTTAAGATTTACACTGTTGGGGCCTGGGTGATGACCCAGTGTTAAGCGATGAAGCAGGTCTGCAGGTGTCTGTCTTTCTCTCTCCCTCTCTATCTTCCCCTCCTCTCTCAATTTCTCTGTCCTATCCAATAAAATGGGAAAAAAAATGGCTGTCAGGAGCAGTGGAGCCCCTGGAGCCAGAGCACCACTCTGGTACCTGTGCCTGTGGTGTTGGAGACTGGACCCAGAACCTCAGGCATGCAAGTCCGATGCTCTGTTAGTTCAGCTACTACCTCAGTCAGGCCTGAAAAATTCTTTAATTTTTGTAAAATTAATTTTTTTAATTATTATCTTTATTTACTGGACAGAGACAGCCAGAAATTGAGAAAGGATGGGGTGGTAGGGAAAAAAAAAAAAGAGAGAGAGAGAAAACTGCAGCCCTGCTTCACCACTTGCAAAGCTTTCCCCCTGCAGGTGGGGGCCGGGACTTGAACCTGGGTCCTTATGCATTGTGACATGTGCGCTTAGCCAGGTTCGCCATCACCCAGCCCACTTAAAATTATCCTTTTTCCTTTCTTTCTTTCTCTATTTCTCTTTAAAATTTTATTTATTTATTAGTATTTTAAAATATTTACTTCCTTTTGTTGTCCTTGTTTTTATTGTTGTAGTTATTGTTTTTGATGTCGCTGTTGTTGGATAGGACAGAGAGAAATGGAGAAAGGAGGGGAAGACAGAGAGAGGGGGAGAGAAAGATAGACACCTGCAGACCTGCTTCACCGCCTGTGAAGTGACTCCCCTGCAGGTGGGGAGCCAGGGGCTCAAACTGGGATCCTTAGGCTGGTTCTTGCGCTTTGCGCCACCTGCGCTTAACCTGCTGCGCTACTGCCTGACTCCCTATTTTTTTTTTTTTTTTTAATCAGAGCACTGCTCAGCTTTGTCTTATAGTGGTGCAGGGGATTGAACCTGGGACCTTGGAGCTTCAGGCAGGAGAGTCTCTCTGCATAACCATTATGCTGTCTCCTCCACCCCAAAATTAATTTTTAAATTATATTATTTGCCACTGGCAGAGATTTACTGCTCTGAACTGACTTTGTCATTATATATATATGTGGAGGGAGAAAGAGACCACAGCTCTGGAGCTTCTTCCAATGTGGTGGGGGGCTGGGCATGAACCCAGGTTGAGCTAGTGGCAGAGTGTTGTGCTGTCCCTGTGCAGGGCTCACTATTTATCGGAACTCGCTAGCTGAAGGACTCACAAAGAAGCACATATATCATCTGCAGACTGAGTGCCAGGGTGTGTGACATCACATCACAGATTAACAAATATTTTGATTGCTTTTTGATTGCTCTTAATATTTGGGCTGAGTCTCGGCCAAGTTGGTTTCTTCTGAGTTGTACAACACCGCTCTGAGAGGACTCCCGGGAGTAGGGAAGAAACAGGGCAGGCGCCTGGGCTAGGGGCGCTGCAGCAGACTGCCTCCCTCCCCTTCTTGACAGGCTTTTAGGGCTCTGAAGACAACACAGTGGTTCTGTAAAAAGACTTGTGTGAGGCTCCAGGTTCAGTTCCCATCACTACCATAAGCCCCAACTCATAAAACATGCATTCTCTCTCTCTCTCATATAAAAAACAAGTCTTTAATTTTGAGAACACCAATTCCATTTGTTCTATTTTTCTTTTTTTTCTTAATTTTTAAAAAGATTTTATTTATTCATGAGAAATGATAGGAGAGAAAGAGAGAAGAACCAGACATCACTCTGGTACATGTGCTGCCAGGGATTGAACTCAGGACCTCATGCTTGAGAGTCCAATGCCTTATCCACTGCACCACCTCCTGGACCACCCATTTGTTCTATTTTTCTATTCACTTATTACTTTTCATTTTAAGTTTTTATTTTTACAAAAGAGACACACAGAGAGAGATTCCAGAGCCCTGCTCAGCTCTGGCTGATCTGATGGTAGTGCCTGGGATTGAACCTGGGACCTCAGAGCCTCAGGCAGAATTTTTTTTTTTTTTGAATCATTATGCTGTGTCCCCAGGCAGCCCCTCATTTATTACTTTCTTATTTGACAGAGAGAAATTGAGAGGGAAGACATGGGGAGAAAGAGACACCCCTGCTTCACCTTTCCTGAAGCGTCCCCCTGCAGGTGGGGACTGGGGGCTTGAATCCTGGCCTTTGCGCATTGTAATGCAAGTCACTTCCCAGGACCCTTAAAGGTTTATTTTAATGACAGAGAACCAGAGCATCACTGGGGTATGCACCTTGTCAGGGATGGACCCAAGGACCTCACAGTCCACACCCTCAGGGGTCCTAAAACCCCCGCTTTCCCTTTGGGTGGGGGGAGGGCCTTCCCCTCCCCAACCCCCAGCACACACCCCTGGATTGCTATGGCAATGCCCACAAAGTCTGGGGTTGAGTGTGGGGGTGAAGAGAAACAACCCCCCACATACACACACAAGGTCAGGGCTAAATGTACCCCCTGGGGTGTGTCTCTCCAATTGGGCTCTGCCTGGAGCCAGCCCTCCCCCCGCCTCCCCCCCCCCCACAGTTGTCCTCACCTGCCCCACTAGTACCAGCCTCTTCCACAGAGGGACTGGTGACAGTGGCTCTGGGCACTTAGCTACAGAGATGTGGGACCCCCCCACACCTCTTTCAATAGGGAGAGTTCACCTTTTACCTGAAGGCTGGGAGGTCAGGTGGCTGAGGGTGTGGGGGTGTGGTCCCCTGCAGGAAATGGCCCAGAGTGTTTCCTCTCTCCAAGTTGCCTTGTACAAGTGGCTGTCCAGCTGTCCAGGCCTCCACATTCAAGCCAGAGGTCCCGCTCCCCACCCCCCAAGTGTCCCCCATGCCCCCCTTCTAATTCTCTTCCTCTACCTGTCCCGCCTCCCATCCCATTTTTCTTAGAACTTCCCACTGAGACCCAAAGGTCAGTTTGGGGGACTGGCCCAGCTGTGCTCGCCTCTGCCACTCCCCCCATTCACAGAGCCAGCCCGGGCAGACTGCCCTCCTCATTTTCAGATGCCAGGCCCCCCCCATCAGCTGAGCATGGGCTTTAGTGCCTCCTGCCCATGCCCAGCCCATGCCCAGCCCATGGTCTGGGGATGAAATGGACAATATGTGTGTGTGTGTGTGGTGGTGGGGGGGGTATGCACACAGGATGTTCAAGGTGAGATTTTTTTTGGGGGGGACTCTGCTCAGAGCTCCCCAGAGTGAGAGCCCCAAGGCAGCCCAGCACACCTGTCTCCCCTTGGTGCCTGCCCAGCCCACCTCACCCCACAACTTCTGCCCTATAGCTGTGGGGGGCTGCTCTGTACCCCAAAGCTGCCGGTAGTAAGGCAGGACTACAGAGGGGGCTTCCCTGTAATAGACTGCTCCCCAAAACACTGCCCTGCTCCCAGCCCAGGGCAGCTCAGCCACTTCCAGTCATTCTGTGTGGCCTTGGGCTGAGGGGTGGCATTGCCAGCGCTGGGGGGGGACACACAGTTTGGGGGCTCTGGCTCAGCACGAACAAGCTCCCTTGCAGAGGCCACGGCCCCCTCTCTGTTCCTGGGTAACCTCGCTTTGGTCCTCCTTCCACCCCACCAGGCCAGTTCCCAAGCCTCTTCTTGTCCCCCCCCCCCCCCCCATGGCTCACCGGGCAGCAGAGCTCCTAAGCTCTGTGGTCCCAACGGCACCGGACTCAGCCAGGTGCCATGGGGGAGGCCCACGGGAGGAGGCGAGGGGGCGGAGGCCTTGGTGCTGTTGGGCAGAGGCCAGCTGGACTCCATTTGCCATCAGAACTGGAGGGAGAGGGTCCCCTGACACCCAGGTGAGGTGGGTGGGGCCTGGACTCTGCCCCTGCCCCTCCCAGAACAGCAGAGAGAACAGCAGGATGCAGTCCCTAAAACAGGCCCTTTTAATAACATTTATGTCTTCACTGAAGAGCGTTGCGTTCCCGCCCAGCACAGAGCGGGGTGGATGGACAGGTGGGGGGCTGCGCCTCAGGGCCGGGGAGTGGGGACCCCCAGGGTGGCAGAGACCCCGGGTTTGGCGACCCCTGGGCATGAGGGTCCCTGGGGTGGGGGAAGACCCTGGGGTATGGGGGCCCCCAGCATGAGGGTCCCTGGGGTGGACACTGGGGTCCCCCAGGGGTGGGGGAGACTCCAGGCTGGGGGAGGACCCCGGGATGTGGGAACCCTGGGCATGAGGGTCCTCCGGTTTGGAGGGAGCCCCAGGGTGTGGGGATCCCCGTGCATGAGGGTCCCTGTGTTGGGCATTGGGGGACCCCTAGGGTGGGAGGATCCTGGGATGTGGGACCCCTTCTTAGTAGAAGGAGTACTGGTTCTCCACCGCACGTGTGTGCCCCCTGGCGGCCTCCCCGGGCCTGGTCTCGGGGGGCTCTTCAGGGCCCCCCACCTCCAGGAGGCGCTGGGCGCTGTTGCTGCGGCTGCGCGCACCCAGGGGCCCGTCGGGGGCGCGCGGGGGCCCGGGGGCCGAGGATGCCGACGATGAGGAGGTGGAGGTGGAGGAGGACGAGGCGCCGCCCGGGTCCGAGGGCGAGGCGGGTGGGCAGGCGGCCAGGCTGGAGAAGTAGTGCTGGCCGGCCAGCTCGCTCCAACAGGCTGGGGGCGCGGCGCCGGGTGGGGGGCCGGGGTCTGTGGGGCGCCCAGAGGAGGGGGCGGGGTCACTGGGAAGCGGGGACCCCCCCCACCCACCATTTAGCTGTCCTGCACACCCTCACTCAGCCCTCCTTCAACTGTTGAACCTCGCCTGCACCCTGGGAATGCTGGGGTGCTTTAGCCAAGTTTCCCCTCCTACTTCTCACTCCCCCAGGAAAAACTCCCCAAGGGCTGCACTTTCATTCCAGCAGAGGAAGGGAGAGACATCACTGGTCCGGAGCGGAACCTCCCATGTGCTGCTGGGATTTGAACTTGGGCCTTGAGACAAGCACCCTCCTGGCTCTCGCTCCATTTTTTAGGGCGCACCCTGCCCCCCTTCCGCAGCCCTCCCGCCGGCTGCCAGGGGACACCTTACCGGGTGGGGGGCCGGGGGCACACACGTAGCTGCGCAGGGTGATGTCGGCGGTGCCCCCCGACTCCAGGGGGATGGGGTGCGTGTGGAAGTGGCGCAGCATGTCCAGCACCGACTGGAACCACAGGTGCTGCACGTGGCAGCGGCCCTGGCCGTTGAGCGACAGCCGCAGGTGCTGGGGGGACATGGCGGGACGTTCAGTGGGCAGCCCAGGCGCCACTAGGGGCGTATCTGTCTCCAAGCCAGGCCTCTGGGAGGGCCTGTCCTGTGCACAGTCACAGAGGAAGAGACCGGGGGTCCCCGTACTGCCCCAGAGCTCAGGGAGGGCAGAAGCGGCCTAGGCTGGGCGGGAGCTGGAGGCCCAGCTGTCCTGGGGTGGGAGGCACGGCTTCTCCCTGGGGTGCTCAGGCCCCTGCTGTCCCCACCCCTGCTTCCTCCCTTAGGGGATCTGAGAAGGCAACTCCCCGCGGGGGGTCTAACCAGGTAGGGGGGGACCTTGGGGAGTTCCCGCGGGGGTCTAACCAGGTGGGGGGGGACCTTGGGGAGGTATGACAGCAGGAATTTGGGGGCCTTCCTCTGTGCCCTGTAGCCACGCTCTCTGGCTGGAGTGGGCATGGGAGGGACCTTGGGGGCCCAAGCTGTCTCATCAGAAACTGGGGGTGGGGGTACAGTATAATGGTTATGCAAAGAGACTTTTATGACTGAGGCTCTCAAGTCCCAGGTTCAATCCCCCAGACCTCTATAAGCCAGAGCTGAGCAGTGCTCTGGCAAAAGAAAAAACCAAAAAAACAATTGGGGGGGTGCACCGGGAACCCCGTCTCCAGTCTCCCAGCAATGGCCCAGGCAGGGCTGGGCTGACCCAAGGTGGAGGGGGGGGTGCTGTTCAGAGGGGACAAGCTAGCCCCAGGAGGGCTAAGTGGGGGTGCTGGGAGGCGGGTGCCGGGGCCCTAGCTGCCAAGTGCTTTCCATAGTGCTTCCCCCCTCCCCCAAGGAGTCCCCCCACCCACCCGCCAGTGCCCGACTCCACCTGCCTTGGCCTTGCCCTGGAAGTTGAAGGTGAGGACGAACTCCCCAGGCCTCGTCTCGCTCTGGCGGATGACGAAAAGCCCATGGCTGCGGGGGCCACCCACCAGCACCAGCTGGGCGGCTCGCACTCGGGACAGTGTGCCGTGGAACCAGGGGTAGTCAGTCAGCTCCAGCCGTGCCTCCGCTGGGGGCTCCGGCTCCTCCTCACCTGGGGGTGGGGGTGACACTGTGAGGGGCAGCTGAAGGGGATGTTAAGTGGGGTCTGTGGGCTGAGCAGCCGAGAGGTGGCACAGCGGGCAGGGCACCAGCCTTGCAGGGGTGAAGCGCTGAGTGAGACTCCTGGTATTGAGTGTGCCAAAGGGAGGTCCTGGTTCATGCCCCTCCCCAAATATTTATTATTGGATAGAGACAGAGAAAAATTGAGAGGGGAGGAGACAGAGAGGGAGAGAGACAGAGAGACACCTGCAGCCCTTCTTCACCATTTGTGAAGCTTTCCCCCTACAGGTGGGGACGGGGCTTGAACCCGGGTCCTTGCACACAATAATGTGTGTGCTCAACCAGGTGTGCCACAATCTGGCCCCCTGTCCTATCCTTCTCTCCCTCCCTCCCTCTCTTTCTCATTAATATGTAAGTCTTTTCTAACCTTTTATTTGATAGGACAGAGAAATTGAGAGAGGAGGGGAGATAGAGACAGACACACACACACCTGCAGTACAGAAAGCTTCCCGTCTGCAGGTGGGGAGCAGGGGCTTGAACCTGGGTCCTTAGGCAGGTGTGCCACCTTCCACCCCTTAATCTTTTTTTTGCCTTGAGGGTTATCACGGAGGCTTGATGTGGGCACTATGAACCCCCTGCTCCTGGAGGCTATTTTTCCTTTTTTTTTTTTTTGCCTTCAGGGTTATCGCTGGGGCCTGGTGCCTGCACTATGAATCCACTGCTCCTGGAGGCTATCTTTTCCATTTTGTTGCCCTTGTTGTTTTTATCATTACTGTTATTGATGTCATTGTTGTTGGATAGGACAGAGAGAAATGGAGAGAGGGGGAGAGAAAGATAGACACCTGCAGACCTGCTTCACTGCTTGTGAGCTGGGAGCCCGAACCGGGATCCTTACACTTAACCCACTCCACTACCACCCAGCTCCCCCCCTTTTTTTAAATAAGTTTTTTGTTTACTTTATTTTTTAACATTTTATTTATTTATTATTGGATAGAGACAAAGAAATTGAGAGGGCAGGGGATATAGAGAGGGTGAGACAGAGAAACACCTGCAGCCCTGCTTCACCGCTCTGGAAGTAAGATGTGGTTTGGATCCGTTTAGAGCAAGGGAGGGGGGCTGACCCCTGAGTTAAGTATGGAGGCAAACTGAGGCCCAGAGCTGGCACAGAATGACTCAAGCATCTAATGGAGGTGTCCTGTTCAGGATCTGGGGGCCCCTTCTCCCCAGCATCTCCTATGTAGCAAGTGTGTGTGTGTGGGTCATGGGTCCAGACCCAGTGCAGGAACCACCCAGGAAGGGTTTGGGGGGCCCCTTTCCCCACTCCCCCCAGCACCTGGGTCGTTGCTGTCACCGCTGTTCGGGGGGTCCAGGGACTCCAAGAAGGTCTCCAGGGGTACATGGGTTGGGGTCTCCCCGACGCCATCCCGGGCTCGGCCATGGGGCGCGGTCACCACCGCGGCCGGGGGTTCTGGGGGCCGGGGCCCATCAGCGGCTGCAGGAGGGGTGGCAGGTGAGTGGCTCGCCAGTCAGGTCTGTCTGTCCACCCAGCCCCATCCCCCAGGCCGGCCTGTCTGTCCGTCCATCCAGCCCCACCCCTAGGCCGGCCTATCTGTCCACCCAGTTCCGCCCTGCCCCACCCAGCCTGTCATTCAGTCCACCCAGCCCTGCCCCCAGGCTGGCCTGTCCATCCGTCTGTCTGCCCACCTTCTGTCAGGATCTCGCAGCTGCAGGAGGCCACCCTGCTGGTCAGGCAGCCGCCCTGGGCGCATGGGGGCTCTGCCTCATCCTCGCTGTCCCTATGGGTGACACAAGTGCGTGGTGTTCCAAGCAGGACTCGAACCCAGGCCTCCAGCCGGCTCCTGGAGCCAAGCAGGGACTCAGGAGGGCAGGCTGCTGCCTCTGTGGCCCCTGCCCCGGCTCAGCCTGTTCCCTGGCACGTGGGGGCTCTATGGGCTCCTGCAGCAGCACGCAGAGACAGAGAGACATCTAGAGACATATGGCACAGGCATCACTGGGGTCAGACTGGGGTCTCAGGTGTGCTGACCAGTGTCTTTACAGGGGAGCTGAGATTCACTGATGAATGAGGGCAGCAGGGAAGGGGGGCACAGGAAGAAACCACTGGACTCTCAGGGGGGAGGCCCTGAGATGGGATCCCCACCACTGCAAGTGCCAGTGAGACTCTGCTTCTGTGTGTCTGTCTCTGTGCCCCCAGGGCTATGGCGGGGCTTGGTGTCCGAACGGAGAATCTACGGCTCCTGGCGGCCATTTTTCCTTTTTTGCTTTTCTTTTTTCAATAAAAAAATTTTTTAAAATATTTATTTATTCCCTTTTGTTGCCCTTGTTTTACTGTTGTAGTTACTATTTTTGTTATTGATGTTGTTGGACAGGACAGAGAAATGGAGAGAGGAGGGAAAGACAGAGAGGGTGGAGAGAAAGACAGACACCTGCAGACCTGCTTCACTGCCTGTGAAGTGACTCCCCTGCAGGTGGGGAGCCGGGGGCTGGAACCGGGATCCTTACGCCGGTCCTTGCGCTTTGTGCCACCTGCGCTTAACCCGCGGCGCTACCGTCCAACTCCCTCAACTTTTTTTTTAGATAGTACAGAGAAGTTGAAAGAGGACGGGGGATAAAGAGGGACAGAGAGGGGCTGGGTGGTGGTACACCTGGTTGAGTGCATGTGTTACAATACCCAAGTACCCAGGAGCAAGCCACCGGTCCCCACTTGCAGGGGGAAAGCTTCATGAGTGGTGAAGCAGTACTGCAGATGTCTCTCTCTCTACTTCCTCCTTCCCCTCAATTTCTGGCTGTCTCTATCCAATAAAGAAAGATAAAAAAATAAATAAATAGAGAATGAAGGAGAGACACAGACACCCACAGCCCTGCTTCACCACTCTTGAAGTCTCCCCCTGTAGGTGGGGAGCTGGGGGCTCAAACCTGTGTCCTATCTGTACTTAAGCAGGTGAGACTGCCTGTCTCTCTCTCATGGATAAATCATTTCAAACATTTAGTTTGAGATAAGGGTAGGGGGACAGAGCAGTGGTCATGCCTGAGGCCCCAAAATTCCAGCACCAATCCCCTGCACCACAAGCCAGAGCTGAGTAGTGCTCCGGTAAAAAGAAATGAAAATAATCAAAAAATTAGTTCTTTTTTTTTAAAGTTTAAATCTACTTATTTATTGGATAGAGACAGAGAGAAATTGAGAGGGAAGGGGGAAGGTAGAGAGGAAGAGAGACTGAGAGACACGACCTCACAGCTTGTGAAGTCTCCCCCCTGCAGGAGGGGACTGGGTTTTGAACCTGGGTCCTATGCAATGTGATGTGTGCACTTTACCAGGTGTGCCACCACCGGAAGCCCACACTAAAAAACAAGAGAGAGAGATGTGACATCACTGTGCCCCCTCCCCCCCATACATGTGTCCTGGGCTGCCTGACATTTTTAAACATTCTCTCTCTCTCTCAATAATGAAAACAACCAAAATGTCTGGGAAGACAGCTCAGCTGGCAGAATGCAGGGCTTGCACGCCTGGGGTCCCCGGTTCAACCCTCAGGGCCTCAAGCATGAGAGTGGTGCTCTGGGTTCTCACGAGATAGATGAAATCAAGTCTTAAGGGGGGTTTGGCTGACTGGTGGGAGCACGGGACTTGGCCGTGTGGGTGGCCTGGGTTCGAGGCCGGCCCCTCACGCTATCCCGGAGGGAGCTTTGGTGCTGTGCTGTCCTCCTCCTCCTCCTCCTTCTCTCTCTCTCTCTCTCTCTCTCTCTCTCTCTGCCTGGGAAAAAGTCAGACTGGTGCAAACGAAGCCCTGGCAATGACAAAAAAAAAAGAAGGAAAATAAACAGGAGAGAGAGAGAGAGAGAGAGAGAGAGTGAGAGAGTGTGTGTGTGTAGCATAATGGTTATGCAAAGAGACTCATGCCTCAGGCTCCAAAGTCCCAGGTTCAATCGCCAGCACTACCATAAACCAGAGATGATGACTGCTCTGGTTAAAATAAATAAATAAACAAACAAATAAATAAACAGACCAGGTGCTGGTGCAGCAGATGGCCGGAGGCTGCAGAGGGAGGGCTCTCACCACTCTGAGGACCTGAGTGGCTACAGGAACTTAATTGGCCCATGCAAGGAGGCTGTTAATTAGACAGTGGCGGCCCCTCCCCTGCAGCTCACCCATTAGCAGACCCAGGCCTCTGTCTCCCCTCCTTGCGTTTCTTGGTAGCTGCCCTCTGCTTACAACCTGCCATGGCTCCCCAGTGCCCCTGGCTGGCTGGCTTCCCTGACTCCCCTCTGAAGTCGTCCTGCTGGTCCTGCCCTGTCCCCCACTCTGCCCCGACCACCTGGGTACTTACCCGGGGTCCACACAGCCCTGGATGTCGGCCACCCAGGAGTGCTTCTGCAGAGAGTCGATGGTCTCCAGAATGTATTCCGCCCCGTTCTCCACCTGGGGGGACCTCGGTCAGCACCCTCTGCCCCCTTGCACGGGCCCTGAAGGCAGGCAGCAACCCTGGATCCGGGGTGGGTGGGGCCCACCTCTGGGGGCCAGTCTCCCTCTGCCTCCCACTTGAGGTCCCTGAGATGCCACCTCCTGCTGGCAGGGCAGGGTGGGGTCCCGGTGCACCCAGAGACGGGGAGAAGGGGGCTTCACAACTTGGCAGGTTGTGGGGTGCACACAGCCCCCAAAGAGGGGAGAGGAGACTGAAGAAGCCCACTGACCAGAAGGCCTGGTCAGAGTCACTCCTGGGGTGTGTGGTGGGGAGACTGAGGTGCAGCCCCAGGCAGGAGAAGCAGACTCTGGAGGCAGGGTTCAGCTTGGAGGGCTGGTCTCCCTGCCTGGCTTCATCCTGGCAGAGGGAGGCCAGGCCATGGCAGGGACGGTGACTGGGGCCTGGGAACACTGGGGGTTGGGGGGGGCTCTGTGGCCTGGCTGGAGCCTGGTTCCCACACTCCTGCTGAGGGGGCAGGGCAGCTGATTTGCATAAACCCTGGAGCTGGCTCCAGCGGGCAAGGAAGGCGGGGCAGGAAGTGAAACTCTCGGGGCATTGACCCCAGCCCCAGGTGGCAGGGTGGCAGGTTACCAGGCCCTGGAGCCCAGGCCTGGGTTTGAGAGGGACACCCCCCTTCCCCACCGCGGGACCAACCTTGAGCACAAAGGTGTTGTCCTTTTCAGGCATTTCAAGTGGCATAGTGGTGCGGACTTCCACAATGGCTGCAAGTGGGATGCTGACCTTGGGCCGCGAGGCCTGCGGGCACAGGGTGGGTGTCACGGGGTTGTGGGACCCTTCCCTCGGCACCCTCAGGGAGAACACCGAGCCTGCTCTGACCACTGCTCTCCCCCCCCTACATCTGACCTTGGCCCAAGTGGGGGCCAGGCTGGCCTGATGTCTTCTGGTAACACAGTGCACACGTTACCATACACAAGGACGCGGGTTCCTGCAGGTGGGGAAGCTTCAAGAGCAGTGAAGCAGGGCTGATGCCTCTTTCTCTCTCCCTCCCTGTCTCCCCCTTCCCTCTCAATCTCTCTCTGTCCTGCCAAGTAAAAGTAAATGAGTGAAAAGAGGCCAAGGGAAATAGTGGCTTCACTGAGCAGGCACCAGACCCCGGCAATAATCCTGGTGAGAGAGAGACTGCAGGGCTGAGGAGACAGCTCAGCAACAGGGCACAGGACCTGCAGGACTGAGGCCCCAGATTCAATCCCCGGCCCGGCCATGTGCCAGGGCTGGTGCTCTGGTCTGGCTGTCTATTGCTCTTACTCATGATAGTGAAGGAATCTTTCCCAAGAAAGAAGGCATGTTGGCCGCTGCGAGCCGGCTCAACAGGAGAGCAAGGGTTCTCCTTGCCACGGAAAAATGAAAAGGAGAAAGAAATAGGGAGTCGGGCGGTAGCACAGTGGGTTAAGCACACATAGTGCGCAGTGCAAGGATGGGCATTAGGATCCCAGTTCAAGCCTCTGGCTCCGCACCTGCAGGAGAGTCGCTTCACAAGCAGTGAAGCAGGTCTGCAGGTGTCTGTCTTTCTCTCCCCGTCTTCCCTCCTCTCTCCATTTCTCTCTGTCCTATCCAACAACAACATCAGTAACAACAATAATAACTACAACAATAAAACAAGGGCAACAAAAGGGAATAAATAAATATTAAAAACTCTTTAATAAAAAAATTAAAGGAGAAAGAAAGAAAGAGTGAGTGAGAGGGAGGAGGTGGCACAGCAGGTAGGGCACTGGATCTGCCCACACTAGGTCCCGAGTTCGAATCCTGACATCACTTGTGCCAGAGGGAAGCTTTAGTTCTCTCTTTCTCCCTCCCTCTTTCCATTACAAAGGGCTGAGAGAGGGGTGGGAGTGGGTGGTTAAGTGCACATAGTACAAAGTGCAAGGATCCCAGTTTGAGCCCCCAGCTCCCCACCTGCAGGGGATCGCTTCACAAGCAGTGAAGCAGGTCTGCAGGTGTCTTTCTCTCTCTCTCCATTTCTCTCTGTCCTATCAAAAATGAATAAATAAATGGCCACAGGAGCAGTGGATTCATAGTGTAGGCACTGAACCCCAGTGATAACCCTGGAGGCAAAGAAAAAAAGAGAGAGAGAGAGAGAACAAGAAAGCATCCCAGAATGCCACTCTGGCACAAGTGATGCCGGGGATTGAACTCAGGATCCGCTGTCTGAGAGCCCAGTGCATCACACACACACACACCCACCCAAGGCTGCGACAGTGTCAGGTTCAGCCAGGGCAGCTTCCTGTGCGTGCTGGCAGCCCTGGCCGTGGCCCAGGACCCGGGCCGGCTGGAGACAGAGCTTCCCAGCAAGGCCGCCTGGGCTCGGGACGGGACTTTCTGAGGAGGAAGGGCAGGACACCGGTGTTGGAAGAGGGGACGACTTCCTCAGGGCTGGGGCTGAGACCGAGGACACCGTGGGGGACAGAACAGAGACAAAGCCTCCTGGTGTGGACCCCTCCTCTAGGACCAGTGTCACGTGCCTAGGTCCCTGGCTGGCCTGGCACGTGGCTGAGAGGGGACGTGGGGTCTGGAGACCTTTCCTACCAGCTGAGGGGCCTGACTCATGCGGCTGTGGGAGAGGGAAGCTGGAGAGCATCCCCCTAAGCCTGTGGGCCCCCAGACTCTGCTGCTCCCAGCATGCAGCTGGGCCCCAGGGACAAGAGGGTTCAGGACCCAGGAGCCCCCTCAAATGGAATAAGGCAGCTGGGGTTCACTAGACTTGTGTGTGGGGTCCAAGCAGGGGGACCGAGCGGGGTGTTAGAGTGGCCAGCTGCTGCCACTGGCTATTTCCAGACCCAGCTGCCACTGCCACTCTGACCGAGGTCCCACCAGCCCCCTGTGTGACCCTGACACCCAGGCCCTCAGGGCCTCGGGGGGGCCCTGCTCTGGGGGGAGGCAAAACGGTCTGGGGAATCCGGGGGTCTTGGGGCGAAAGCTCTGAGGGGAGTGTGTTCTGGGGAGCCACCTGCCTTGGGAGAGCACACCCTCTCTGACCTGAGGGCACCATGCGGGGTCCTGGGCGTGTCCACTGGGCTCCCCAGCAAGCAGATACTCTCATCAGTCTCCCCCATTTTCTGGACAAGCGGGGTGCCACCCCAGGGGAGACCTAAAGTGGGCCTAGTGCACTCAAGCTGAACCCCAAGAAGCAGGGAGGGGACAGGTCCTCAGACTGGACCAGGACAGGCAGGGTGGGAGCTGAGGGGATCCCGTCCTCCATCCCTCACCTCAGGCCTGCACCCAAGGGACCCTGATTAGGTGAGGAGGGGCCTTCCAGGGGAGACAGCTCAGCAGAGACAGCACTTGCCCCGCATGCCTGGGGTTCTTGGGCTCTGGCTTCTCCTGAGTGTTTCCTGTAAAAATACTCTCTCTCTGGTAATAAATGAAAAAAAAAAAATGTTTTTTTTTTTGGTGCCTCCATGTACCAATGGGAATCCACCACTCCCAGCTCACTTTGTGTTTTTAGATAGAAACAGAGAGGCAGAGAGAGAGAGAGAGAGACAGACAGACAGACACCACAGCACTAAATCTCCCTTCAGTGTGGTGAGGGCCAGGTTTGAACTGTACAAGAGCACCGTACAAGTGAGCTCTTCTGCTGCTCTTTTTTTTTTATTATTATTATTTTTGCCTCCAAGGTTATTGCTTGGGCTCGGTGCCTGCACTACAAATCCACTGCTTCTGAAGGCCATTTTTTCCCCTTTTGTTGACCTTGTTGTTGTTATTATTATTAGTTATTGCTGTTGTTGGGTAGGACAGAGAGAAATGGAGAGAAGAGGGGAAGACAGAGAGGGGGAGAGACACCTTGTGAAGCAAATCCCCCCCCCGCCCCTGGCAAGAGGGGACCGGGAGCTTGAACCCGGGTCCTTGAGGCTTGTAGCATGTGTCCTTGACCAGGTGCACCACTACTCAGCCCCGCTACCACTCAGCCCCGCTGCTGCTCGGCCTTTTAATCTTAGACAAAGGCTTCAGGGCAGAGAGGGAGAGAGACAGAGAGAGGAGACAAGACTCCAGAGTGCAGAGGCCCACTGTCGATGAAGCTTCCCCCATGCAGCTGCTCCCTGTGGGGCTTGGGGCTTGAACCAGGGTCCCCGTGCCTGTGACAGTGGGTGCTCTGTCAGGTTCGCCAGCTCCTGGCCCCGAAAGATAAATGAGGGATGAGGAGAATGGAGCCAGGAGGTGGCACACCTATTTGAGCACACCCATCACAGTGCACAAGGACCCAGGTTCAAGCCCTGGGTCCCTACCTGCTGGGGGAAAGCTTCGCAAGTGGTGAGGCAGGACTGCAGGTGTCTCCAGTTCTATTTCCCTCTCAATGCCTCTGTTCCTTATCAAAAGTAAATAAAATGAAAATAATAATAGTAATAAAAAAAAGGACGGCCGGGTGGTAGTGCACCTGGTTGAGCGCACATGTTACAGTGCACAAGGACCCGGGTTCGAGCCCAGTTCCTCACCTGCAGGCCTCTCTCTTTCCCTCTGTCTCTTTAAGAAAAAGATGGGGGGGTGTCGGGTGGTAGCGCAGCAGTTTAAGGGCAGGTGGCGCAAAGCGCAAGGACCTGCGTAAGGATCCCTGTTCAAGCCCCCGGCTCCCCACCTGCAGGGGAGTCACTTCACAGGCGGTGAAGCAGGTCTGCAGGTGTCTGTCTTTCTCTCCCCCTCTCTGTCTTCCCCTCCTCTCTCCATTTCTCCCTGTCCTATCCAACAACGACGACAGTAATAAGAACAACAATAATAAGCATAACGATAAACAAGCGCAACAAAAGGGAAAAGAAATGGCCTCCAGGAGCAGTGGATTCATGGTGCAGGCACTGGAGCCCCAGCAATAACCCTGGAGGCAAAAAAAAAAAAAAAAAAAAAGAGGGAAAGAGAAAAAAGAGAAAAAGACATGGGCCGGTGGTGGTGTACCCGGTACAGCGCACACGGGCCAGGGTTCAAGCCCAGGCCCCCACCTACAGGGTGAAGGAAGCTTCCATAAGCACTGAAGTAGTCTCTCTATCTTCTATTTCTCTGTCATATCAAATAAAAATTATTTAAAAAGGAACAGATTAAAGTGGCTGGTCTAGAAGATCTGTCTCCCCAGTTGGGAGATGTGCACCCATGGGCGCCCTGCCCTGGAGCCCTGGACGCCCTCCGTCCCGCATGGCAGGTGCCCCCCCCCGAGTGTCGGGGACTCACCTTGGGAGGCACGAAGAATTCGAGGCGGAAGCGCTCCCCGGTCACGCGGCGCAGCAGCAGGCGACACTTGTGCCACTGGCCCGCGCTGGCACCCGCGTCGTCCGCCACCATGAAGCGCAGCGCCCCTTCGCGCTGCACATCGGGTGGCTCCCTGGAGGAGGTGGCGCGGGGCAGGCGCAGGCGGCGGGGCCAGCGCTCTCTGGCGGGCTCGGCCGGGCCCTCGGGGCCGCCGCGGCGGGGCCACAGGTCGCGGACGCCGCCCGCCACGCACAGGCTCAGGTTGCGCAGCGAGAAGCCCTTGCGGACGCGCGCGCGGGCCGACAGGTCCTCGGAGCTGCGCGAGTGTCCGCGGGGCCCCACAGTGGGTGCCGGGGCCAGGGGCTCCATGTCGCCGCCTGCCAGCACGCGGCGCACCTCCTCCGCAAAGGCCTCCAGGAAACTGGCGGCGAAGTGTCTGGAGAAGGCGGCGCCCGCGTCCGGGGTGTCGAGCGCTGGGTGGTCACGCAGGAAGCGGCAGAATCGGGGCGCGAAGTCGGCGGCGGCTGCCCGGGCCTGCAGCTCGCAGAAGTGGTGCCAGTCGGGGCCGGGGGCGGCTGCGGGGACACCACTCATGGCGCCCGGCCCATCGCAGCCCCCGGCGGCTGCGGGCGAAACAACGTCAGTGGGCCTCGAACCCAGTGCCAGGGCACCCCTAGCTTCCCTCCACCCCTCCCTGCTAGCCCCCCACCCTTCTCCACGTGTTTCAGGGGGACAGCAAGCCGCCGGCACCCTGCAGCACCCCATGAAGACCAGGAAGCCCCCCCCATATCCATTCACTTCCAACAAGCAGTCTTGGGGGGCCATGAGGCCACCCCTGGAGCTTGCAAAGGAGGTCAGGTGACAGGGCCCTTGAAAAGAGGAGCCCCACAGGGGCTGCAGGTGTCCGTCTTTCTCTCCCCGTCTGTCTTCCCCTCCTCTCTCCATCTATCTCTGTCCTAACCAAAACCAACGACAGCAATAATAATAAACAAGGGCAACAAAAGGAGAAAAAAATAGCCTCAAGGAACAGTGGATTCCTAGTGCAAATACCAAGCCCCAGCTATAACCCTGGAGGCAAAAAAAAAAAAAAAAAAAAAAAGAGCCCAAGTGGTCAGACTTTGCCCCTTCCCCCAGACCAGGAAATGGGGGACCCCTCCTCCCCAGGCCTAGCCCAATTTGCTGCCTCAGGGCCCACATAACCCCTTATTGGGGGGGCAGTCATTTGATAGCCCCTTCATTACCCCCTGCCGCAAGACCCTGACCCCCGCCCCCATAGTCTGTGCAGCTCCCAGACTCAGCATTAAACATGAAGCCAGGCCCTGGCAATGCCCCCCCTCCCACAATCCCAATCAGAGGCAAAACCCCAAAGTCCTCCAGCTCTGCCTTCGGTCAGGTCTCTGGATCTCAGTCTCTCTCTCTGTCTCTCCCTCTGTCTTCCCCTCCCCTCTCAACCTCTCTCTGTCTCTACCCAATAATAAATAAATACAATGCAATCAAGTAAACAGAAAGATACTTGTGTCACTGGCTCCCGCCCCACTTCCTGTCCTCATGCCCTCCTCAGACCCGTCTGGGGGATTCTGTAATTAACCACTGAGGGGTGTGTGTGTGTGCTCAGGCCTCTGGGTGGCAGCCAGCAGCCCCAGGGAGGAACTGAGGCCCCTGCTGAGCTCGCAAGCTGCTCTCCACACTAGCAGGGCCCCAGGAGGACAGAGGGGCTCCCCAGAGGTGACAACTGACTTCCCAGGTCACTGTGGGGGCAGGGGTCAGAGGCTGAGGTGCCCCTGGGTGGGGCCCAGGTGGGCCTTTTCCTGGTCCTGCTCTTCCTCTTTCTTCCAGTGACCGTGGTGATTCACCAAAAGCCACCACCTCCAGGAAGCCTTCCCTGATCTCTGCAGCTTCCCTGAATGTCTCCCCTGAGCTCTGACACCCCCTCCCTCAGACTCTTCCTCTGGGATCTGTCCAGCAAGGTGTCATACAGGGGCTCCCGAGTTCCTGCCTGTGTCTGCTCCTCATGCTCCAGCTTTCCCTTTTCTCTATTTAGCTGCCCCTGCCCCAGGTGAACCCCCGGAAGACTTCCTGGCGGCAGTGGCCCCTGATTAAATTAATGAAGGACAAATAGGATTTAGCCGGGTAAAGAAAGAGGAAGCAGGGCAGAGCAGGAGATGAACGCTAAAGGGTGCCCACTCGCTCTCCAGGTTCCTCCTGCATCAGTGGGCAGGAGCCCCATCTCCAACAGCAGAGGCCCTCAGCCGCCCACCTCGTCACCCCAGGTGGTCTGCCACCTCCATAGCTTTCTCTGACAAGTGGGTCCAGAGACCACTGGACCCCTTGCCCTAAGCCCCAGTAGCAGACCCCCATCACCCTGGGGGATTCTGGGGGCGGGGCTCAGCTGGGTGGTCTGGAAAAATGGCTTTTGTTCCTGCATGGTTGGTCCTGGGAAGTCAGGGAACCCCCCAGCTCCCCCTGTGCAGGGGATGGGGGGACTTTCATAGGTAAAAATAGTGCTGATGGTGGAAAAGGGGGTGGGGTCTGGCTGTCCCCCACCCAGGCAGCTTTGGATAGTGGGGCCAGGCTGCTTCAAACACAGCTGTGCTTGGCGTCCACTAACAGGTTGGGACCCACCCTGCACCCCGGGGACTCACCGAGCACCCTGTGTGGCTGCCTTGGGTGCCCTACACACCAGCCCCTTTTCCCCACTGAGGCCCCTTCCTGTCCCCCAAACCCAAGAGCAGCCCCCACCTTGGCCCAGCTGGTTCTGGACTGCACAGACACTCAGCTCTAAGGTACCTCTGGGTCACCTGACGGAGGGGCCTGAACCACAGATGGGGGCTCCACCCTGCCCCTCAGTACCTACCCCACACCCACACCCAATCGGGTCTGCTCAGGACCCTCCTGGGGTTCCCTGCCAGGAAGAGGAGCTCCCCTATAGCACAGAAACGGGGTGTTGGGCAGGGAGGGACTCACCAAGGTTACTGATCTGGACAGGGGTCCCCCCTGTCAGGGACCCTCTGTCTATAGGGTGCTTTCCCTTGGTACTCTCAATCCAAGGGCACAGTGGGGGTCCCCAGACCCTGCCTCAGGAAAAGGGCTGCCCAAGAAGGGGCACCTGAGAAGCAGGAGGGCTGCAGAGGGAGCTCCCCATGCAGGGCATCTGGCTTGAGCCCTGACACCACATGAAAGGTGCCATGACACCAGAGGAAGCTCTTGTGCTTTTCCCTGGGATACACCTCCCCCCCCCAAAAAAAAAAGCAGAAGAGAAAGTAGAGCCCAGGACAGGACCCCAGAATTTGGGGGACTCATCAGGGAAGCCCATCCTCCTTCAGGACCGCTGAGGGCTGGACAGTTCCCAGGAGGCTCTGGAGGTGGAGAGCAGGCTGGGTTGGCTCTAGCTGCACTGAGGTGACAACCTGTCTCTCCCTCTGTTCCTGCTCCTGACGCCTGCAAGGTCCCCTCCATAGCCCTAACAGTAGCACACCAATGTGTGACAAGCCTCCGGTACTCCCTCACTCACTCTGTACAACTGCTAGACTGTGATGAGCCCTCGTTGGGTGCTGTGTACCCCCCAGGGGCAGAAGCATCTGGAAAAGGAGCCTAAAACCTACCTCCCTGCGCACCACCCACCTCCCCAGGGACCAAACACAACTACCAAAACAGATGCAGCCAGGTGAGGGGAAGAGAAACCACCCTGGACCCCTGGCAGTCCCCCCCCCCCCCCACAGCACAGAGCACAGAGCAAGGGGCTCCCAGGCTGCCTGGGCACCACCCCTAGTTCCCTGCTAGCAGGTCTCAGCCACTGGAGCTGGGGGGCTGGCTTGGAGCCCCCCAGGGGGGATGAGGACAAAGGGGGGAGGAGCTAACATTAGGTGCAAAACCCACCAGCTGCCCTGTAGGGCTGCGCCTGGTTGAGTCAGTCCGAAACTGGGGCTTTGCTGGTTCCCACACTGCCCCCGAGGGAACCCACCCAGGGGTGCGTGCTGGGGGAGGGTGTGCCCAGGAGCCCCCAAAAGTGGGGGGGGGTTTGGGGTGGGGTGCAGCCCAGCCCAGCTGTAACCACTTAGCTAAGGCTGCGATGAGCCAGCCCCCGCCCCAAGTTCTTCCAGGCCTGGAACCAACCCCCTCCCCATTGATGGACCGGCTGGGGCAGGGAAGCCAAAAGGGAAAAGGTTCATTCAAAGAGGGGGTGCAGCGCGGGGTGTTTCAGGCCACAAAGCCTCTCCCCTTCAAAAAAAAAAAAAGATCACAGACTGGCCTGGACGCCCCCTTCTCTGCCCCCTCCCTGGGGCTGCTCGCCGCGCGCTGCTTACCGACCGTGTGGTGGAGAAAACTCGCAGGGTCTCCCCGGAGCCAGGTAGGCGGCACCCCGTCTGACCGCGTAGATCAGAGGAGGGGTGCATTGACCCCCCCATTCGGTGATGTGCCCTCCGAAGCTCTGCCTTGCTCGCTTCGGGTAACCTCGGCACCCGCGCCCCCCCCAGCGTGGCTCCCCCGGGCGGCCCTCTCCGTAGACTGCTCCTGGGTGGAGGGTGGGGGGCCGGGTGTGCCCTCCTCTCCGCCCCAAGCCCCGGCCGCCCGCAGCTCCATCAATGGCCCAAGGCTGAATGGAGGGTCGAGCCCGCCCCTTCTTAAAGGCGCCGGCCTCTGGGGGGGAGGGTCTCCGCACCCCCTTGTCGGAGGCCCCGGGGTGGGTGGGTCGGGAACCCGGGAGCGCAGAAAGGGGATCCGGGGCGAGCGGAGGGCGAGCCTGCCTGGGCGCTGCGCTCCGAGCCCGGGGTTCCCCCCGAAACCCATCCTCCGCGCACCGTGTTCCGGGCGGACCCTCCCTCCCGCGCCCCCGCAGCCCAGGGCGCGCCCCGAGCCCCTCCCCTTGCCGGAGACGCCTCCTCCGGGCCCCTGACGCCCTGGGCCCGGGATGGGGGGCCTCGGAGGCGCAGCAGCTCAGGGGCGGCGAGGTCCCTCGCGGGGGGCGCACCCCGGGGCCGCGCGCCTCCCACCCACCCGCGCACACAAAGACGCGGCGCGCGGCCGGAGCGCGCTCCCGGGGTCCCCGTGCGCGCACGCAGCCCCGGGGCGCAGGGGGGCGGGGAGGGGGCGGCCGTACCTACATGCGCGCGGCGGCGTCCGGTGGAGCCGGGGGCGCCGGGGCGCCGGCGAGGAGCTGCCCCGACCGCGGCCCGGCTCGGGGGGCCCGGCGGCTCATGGCCCGGCCGCTCCGCCTCCCCGGGCGCCTGCGCTCCCCGCCGCCCCGCCCACCGGAGACCACGCCCCCACCGAGGCCCCGCCCCCAGAGCGCCGATCGCCGAGAAGCCCCGCCCCAGGCCCTGTCCCCGCCTGCGCGCTCTGGGAGCCGGCGACCAGCTGCACCGCCCGGACTTGGGGGCCACTGCACCGCCGCCCCGCCTCGCAGATCCCCCTTCCAGCCCGCAAGGAGTCCTATGGGCTCCCTCGGGTGCTGGCCTGAGTGGGGGGCCCCGGGGACCCTTCGCGCCGGGGACAATGGGAGGCTGTCGCGAGTGGAGGGGGTGGGGGGATTCGGGGCCTGGCTCTCAGGACCACCGAGGGGCGCGCTACGTCCCCCACCTGCGACCTTCCCGCGGGGTTGGGGACACTGGTGCCCCCAGGCCGAGATGGGGGGAACAGTGGGCACCCGGAGAACTAGGGGTTTCCAGGCTGGGACAGGGGGCTGGGGACCCTAGATCAGGGTGCAGTCGGGGGGGGGGGGTCGCGGTCTGCTGGTTCTTGGGAAGAAATTGGGGGGTGGCCAGCTCCTGCCTCTCGCCCTCCCCTGTCCCCAGGTTCCCGCCCTCTGCGACCCCCAACTCTGGTGGCCTCCCGCTGGATCGGGAGAGGGGCTCCATCTGCTGCCCTCCCCCTTCCTAGTGACCTCTGACCTTGGCAGGGAGGCCTCTAACCTCTACCAAAGCCGCCCCCTCCCCCAAGGGAGCAGCACAGAGGGGGAGAGGGGGCTTCGATCCTGGCTGAGAGTTGGAGAGGGTGGTGCGTGACCTCAGCCCTCACCTCTGACCCCAGCCCCAAAGGCCAGCTCACCACCACCCCCCACCCCCCCACCCCCGCCCCAGCTCCCCAGGCTGCGGGTAGAAGTTTGAATGGAAGTGTGGGCAGAGGACCAGGCATTGATTATTTGTCTGCCTGGCTTCCAGCAGGAAGCTCATGAATGGGGCCGGGAGGAGGTGCGGCCTGAGGACGGAAAGGGCACCCCAGGTGCCCCAAGACACTCACCCGTTGCCAGCAGTGGTGGGGAACCATGGGTCCGCGTCCTGAGTGGTCTGGGCAGCTCTGATTCCTGACCTCCGGGAGCAGGAAGTGAGGACAGGCAGCCCAGCCAGCTGACTGACAAGGAGGAACTGGAGACTGGAGATGTGGAAGTTTGGGGGCCCCCCAGGGTGGGGATGGGGTGGGGGTGGGGGGTACTGATTGGCCAACTGAGCCCTTCACGGGGCCCCCTGTCCCTGAAGCAGAGTCCTGACAGGGCAGAGAAGGGGTGCAGGGGCCCCCAAAGTTCCCCCCCACACACATCACCTACTCTGGAGTGTTCAGGACTAAACAGAGAGGGCTGGGAGGTGGCTCAGCAGCCCAACCCACAATAACCCCAAAGCGGGGGGGGGGCAGGGAGATAGTGCCATGTCAGAGCACTCACTGGGCTTGCATGGGGTGGGTGTTCAGAGGCCCCAGGCTCAGTCCCTGGCATGGCTGCATACTAGAGCTGAGCAGTGCTGTGATCTTTCTCATTCATTATCTCTTATAAAATAGATTAATTTCTTTTAAAAAAAGAAAGGGGGGCAGGCACATCTGGTTAAGCACACACATCACAGTGCTCAAGGACTCCGGTTCAAGCCCCGAGTCCCCACTTGCAGGGGTGGTGGGGGTGAAGTTTCACCAGCTGTGAAGCAGGGCTGCAGATGTCTGTCTCTATCCCTCTCTAGCTCTTCCTCCCTTCTCAATTTCCCTGTCTCCATTCAATAATAAGTAAATTAGGGAGTTGGGCGGTTGCGCAGCAGGTTAAGCACGTGGCACAAAGCACGAGGACCGGTGTAAGGATCCCTGTTCGAGCCCCCGGCCCGGCTCCCCACCTGCAGGGGAGTCGCTTCACAGGTGGTGAAGCAGGTCTGTCTCTCTCTGTCATATCTAACAACGACATCAATAACAACAGCAATAACTACAACAACAATGAAAAACAACAAGGGTAACAAAAGGGAAAATAAATAAATAAATAAATAAATATAACAAAGTATTTAAGAAAGAAAGGAAGAATTGTACAAGGGAGGCGTGCTGGGGGTGGCTCACTCAGCGGAGTATTCCCCAGGCCTGAGGACCCCAGGTAGCACGTGGCAGCAGCTGAACCACTGAGAAGTGCCCACTCCCAGTACCACCAGTTGGCTGGGAGGGGACCCCACAGGAGTTACAAGGGGTCCGGGCAGTGTGTGTGGGGTGTGGGTGGGGTGCCTGGCAGCAGTGACTTAGCAGGAAGGGGTGCTCCCACAGAAAGGGAAGCCCTAGGTGCTGATGTCACAGCCCTCCCTATTCGTCACACTCAGGAAGCTCTAGGTCTCGCTCTCTTGCCCCAATGCCAAGGGCTGGCCCCCTCCCAGCTCTGGACATTCTTGGGGGAGGGAGCTGTGCTTCCCCACTGTCAGAGACCCAGCCTCAGCCCTGGCCTCCTGTATCCCCAGTACCCCAGCCCCCCCCCCCCCCCCCCATGAATCACATGGCTCAAGGCAACACTGTGGCTGCAATAGTGTTTATTCCAGGGGTGCAAAGCTGAGCAGGAAAGCCTGTCTATCTCAAGAAGGTCTGGGAGTGGGGGGGCTGGGTCACTGACTTGGGGGGACCCAAAGACACCCCAGCCCCCAGGTGTGAAGGGATGGAGGGTTCACTGGAGACTCTTCCCCTAAAAAGCAAGCTGTCATGTTAGAGAAGTGACAATCACGGTGGGTGTGACAGTGGGGGGTAGGGAGTGGGGAAGAGGAGACCACTTCGGGTTACCCCTGCTTGGGTGGGTTAGGGTTAGGGTTAGGGGGGCCCTCCTCCACCATTTTGGGGTGTGATAGTGGATTCCAGTGTGGTCCCAGAGGACCCCCTTGACACAGAGGACCTGGTGTCCTGGGCGTGGTCAGATCTGGTCCCGGTGGGGGACAGGGTCAACACTGGGCGGGGTCTTGGGGGACCATCGTGCTGGGGGCCTCATGTATTGTAGCTGAGTCAGTCTTTTCACGCCCTCCCGTGGGTGGAGAGGGGCACCTGTGACGCAAATAGGGTGGAGGGCAAGGTGAGTCTGGGGGCTTTCTCTGGGGAGGGGGTTAGTCATTAGAAAGAGCCAGGCAAGCGGAGGGGGTGGCTGTGGGGGTGCAGCCTTCACAGCGGGGGCGCCCCATGTCACTGCCACAGGTCACCGGCAGCCCCGTTGTCATTCTCGTGGAACTTGTGCAGGTGGTCGGCGAACCTGGGGGGCGGGAGGGGGCACAGAATCCCTGGCTGAGGTCCAGTGCAAAGAAGGGGTAAGTGGGGGCCCATGGGGGTCTCTGGGAGTAACGGGGGGCTGTGGGGCAGGTAACATGTGGGGCTGGAAGTGGGCAAGTATGCAGTTAGGGCTTCAAATCAGGGAGAGGGGGTGGGGACCAGGGGGTTCAGGGCGGGCTCAGGGGGTTCAGGCGGGGCCAGGGGCTCAGGGTGGGGTCAGGGAGTTCAGGGCGGGGTTAGGGGGCTCAGGGTGGGGTCAGGGAGTTAAGGGCGGGGTCAGGGAGTTCAGGGCGGGATGGAGGCCGGGGCTCAGGGTAGGGTAGGGGCTCAGGCTGTGGTTAAGTGCTCCCAGCTGGGTCTGGGTGGGGGTTGGGGGGTCATGGTTCAAGGGTCTGGGGTGGGGCTCACTTCTTGGCGCAGAAGGTGCTGCAGTCCCTCTCCATACTCTCGCTCCAGGCCAGCTTGTAGAGCACCTTCCGAGGGGATGGGGGGGCACGGTGAGCAGACACCTCCCCCCACACACTCGGTGTCTCAGGGCCCTCAGGTCTTGGGGATACTGGACCCGCAGCTGCCGCCCCCCCACCCTTGCCGGCAGAGCGGGACGGCAGAGGCCTGGGGTGAGTGTTCCCCAGACCAGCTTTGAAGAGGGATGGGGTGGAGATTGAGCCCCCCCTCCCAGGGGCTCCCCTTCTCCGCCCCTTGGGGGTGCAGCCCCACCCCGGTCTGGAGTCTCCCAGCTCTGCCAGAAGGCCCAGCCTTCCCCTGCCCCCACACCAGGGACCTCAATGCAGAGGTGACCCGACGGTGGGCTGAGGCCCCAGAGGGGAGAGAAGCGACTGTGAGTGTGGCTTGAAGCGCCAGGGTGCGGGGGCCAGGGTTGCCCCTGTGCTCCTGGCAGGGGCTGGGGAGTGGGGGTGGGGGGCTGCACCCCAGGACTCACCAGGAAGACCAGGCAGTGCAGGAAGAGCATGTAGAAGAAACCCACGGTGCGCGCCACTTTGTTGGAGAGAACCAAGCGGCCCTGGGGGCAGAGGGCGTGAGCAGGCCTGGGGGCGGCTGGGGGAGGGTGGGGGGGGGGCTCCCTTCTCCCATCTGGGCTCCTGCTGAGTCCCATTCGAGAAGCTGCTGTGTGTGTGTGTGTGTGGGGGGGTGCTTACCCATTTGGGGTCAGTGGGTCCCCGACAGACCCCTGTACTTGGGAGAGAGACTCACCATGCTGAGTGTGGCCTTGTCCCAGGGGCTGAGACTCATGTACTTTCGCTGCCGCTCCTGGGAGGGGGGGTGAGGGGTGAGGAGAGACCCGCAGGCCCCCCCAGGCCTGGCTCAGAAAGGGGGTCCTGCAGGGCTGCTGGGGAACCCCAGGGGGCTGCCAAGCTCGGCACGGTGCCCCAGGCTCCCCCGAGTCTGAAAACTTTGTCTCTCCCGTGTGTGTGTGTGTGTGTGTGTGTGTGTGTGTGTGTGTGTGTGTGTGTTTTATGCCTCCTCCTCTAGGCAGCCCTCAGGGGCAGGGCTCCAGCCCAAGAGAGGACCACTGCGGGTCACCCCGCACTCAGAGCTCTTGCCTGTCTGTCTGCCTGGGCATGTCGCCCCCTCTCTGCCCCTCATCCTGGAGTGGGCATAGGTGTGGGGGGGCTGCACTCTGGACAGACCTGGGTTCCAGGGAAAGATGGGAGGTGCAGAGCAGGGTGGAGACCTGGCCCTTCCCCTCCTCTCCTCTCCCTCCTGCTTTCCCCTCTTCTCCCCTCCACTCCCCTCCCTTCCCCTCCCACCCCCTGCCCTCCCCTCCTTTCCTCTCCCCTCCCCTCCTCTGCACACCCGCTTGCTGAAGGAGGAGAAGGGGTCCAGGCGCTCCTCGTACTGGGACGAGTACCTCAGCTCCGTGTCGTCACTGCCGCCCCCCTGCACAGGGAGAAAGGACAGCCGGTCAGTGGGGTCTGGGGACAGTGGCCTCAGGGCCGGGGGAGAAGGTAGCAGGTGAGCCCTGGGGAGGGATGGGGGGGGGCTGCCCAGCGCGGAGTGTGGTCAGTGTGAGAGCCTGGCGCCCCCTGGTGGCCAGCCCCCAGGTTACCCCACCACCACCATGGGCTGCAGGGGCGCCGCCCACCCGGCCCGGGTAGGTCTGCAGGAACTTGATCTTCTCAAAGAGCTTGATGTTGTCTGCGCGCAGACTGTCCAGCTCGTTCTGCAGGGCCTGGATAGTGCGCTGGGCCAGGCGGCCTTCCTGCAGGGGGAGGCGGCGGGTGGGTGGCGGGCAGGGGCCCCAAGACTGTCCGCACGGCCCCTCCTTCCGGGACACTTCCCCCCCCCCCCCCCCCCGCCCCCGGCGTCTGCACGCTTCTCTGTCTGTGGGCTCAGCAGCCTTGAAAATGATTCTTACTTTGCCGAGCAGGGCTGTTCCTTTAAAACATTATCTACTGGGGGCCAGGAGGTGGCGCACAAGGAACCAGCTTTGAGCCCCTGTTCCCCACCTGCAGGGGGAAAGCTTCAAGAGTGGTGAAGCCAGGCTGCAGGTGTCTTTCTGGCTCTTTCTCTCTCTTCCCCTTCCCTCTCAATTTCTCTTTGTTCTCTCAAATAAAATCTAAAGGAAACTATTTATTATTATATTTTTAAACCAGAGCCCTGCTCAGCTCTGGCTGATGGTGATGCTGGGGATTGAACCCGGCACTTGGGAACCTCAAGCAGGAAGGCGTTTGTAGAACCATCATGTTGTCTCCCCAGCCCTATTTATTTACTTATTTATTTATTCCCTCTTGTTGCCCTTGTTGTAGTTATTATTATTGTTATTGTTGTTGATGTCGTCGTTGCATAGGACAGAGAGAAATGGAGAGAGGAGGGGAAGACAGAGAGGGAGAGAGAAAGATAGACACCTGCAGACCCGCTTCACTGCCTGCGAGCCGGGGGCTTGAACTGGGATCCTTATGCCGGTCCTTGCGCTTGACTCTATGTGCACTTAACCCACTGCGCTACCACCCGACTCCCTCTCTCTATTTTTCTTAGAGGGAGAGAGACAGAGAGCAGGACAGAGAGAGACAGAGAGCACACTCTGCTCCACTGCTCCTGAAGCTTCCCCTTGTGGGGCGCCGCTCCCATGCGGTGGCTGGTGGCTTGGACCCCGGTCCTCCAGTGCTGTCAGTGTGCTCTCTTCTGGGTGCTCAGCTGTGTGCTCTCCAAGCTCCTGTTCCCCTCCATGTATGGCCATAGGGTGCTGGCCTGGCCTTGACTCTAATTCCTGCACCCTGGGAAGGACCTCACAGTCCCTCTGGGACCCCCCAGCCTCCCCCTACTGCCCACGAAGTCTCTACTTTGAGCATCTGATGCTTCTTGCAAAAGCCACCTCCTTCAGGAAGCCCTCCCTGACTGCATAGAACACACCTGACCCCAGGGCCATTTATGGTTTGTGATGCCCCTTCCTCTCATGCCCCCTCCAGACATGGGTGTCTCCTACCATATCTTCAGGTCCCCAGAGTGCCAGGGAAGTGAGGGGAGGAGGGGTGGGACTCACAGCCTCCAGTTCCTGGTTCCGGGCCCGGAAGCGCTCCCGCTGGCTGGAGATGATGGACAGCAGCGAGTCCATCTGTCCCTCAGGGAGGCCACCACTGCCCCCCACTGGTGGCCCTGGGAGATGGATGGGGAGACATGGGGTCTTAGCCCAGGGCTGGGGGGCCGGGTGGGGCTGATATGGCGGGAAGGGGCCCTGGAGGGCGGGCAGGGGGCCCTGCCAACACCACGCCCAGAGCCCCCCATTACTGTCCTGGGATCTGGGCCCCCGAACCCATCAGATGGAGCCCCTCCCTGCACACTGGGTCACGGCTCCCTGAGCAGGTCCCCCACCCCCAGGTTAAGGGGGTCAGGCTGAGGCTTGCAAGTGGGGGTTGTTTGGGGGTCGTGCTGGGTGTGGGGGCATCCTGATGTCTTTGAGGGAGGGGGAATCCTGGGTGCAGGTGCCTTCCCCAGCCCGGCTGTTAGAGCCGGGCCCCTCACACCCACTCTCACCGTAGAACAGGGCAGAGGCTTCCTTGATAGGCTTTGGGATCTTCTCCAGGCTGAGCTGAGCTGCACCCTGCGGGGAGGGGGGTGGTGAGCCCCAGGGGGCTGGGACGGCAGCATCCTGGTTCTGCTAAGAGACCCTCCTGCCTGAGGCTGTGAGGTCCCAGGTTCAGGTGAGGAGACAACATAGTGATGACACAGGCAACTTTGATGTCTGAGGTCTGAAGGCCCTGGGTTTGATCCCTGGTCCCAGGCCAGGCCAGAGCTGGGCAGTGCTCCAGTCAAACAAGCAAAAACAAACAAACAAAGGAAAACAAACAAACAAACAAACAAATACAGGTTGGCACCAGGGTGGCACAATGGATAAAGCCCTGGACCCCTGGACCCTCAAGAGTGAAGTCCTGAGATCGATCCCTGGCATCGCATGTGTCAGAGTGATGCTCTGATTCTCTCAATAGTTAGTAAAAAGAAGTCTTAAAAACCCAGAGGGGGGAGTCGGGCTGTAGCACAGCGGGTTAAGCGCAGGTGGCGTAAAGCACAAGGACCGGCATAAGGAACCCGGTTTGAACCCCGGCTCCCCACCTGCCGGGGAGTCGCTTCACAGGCGGTGAAGCTGGTCTGCAGGTGTCTATCTTTCTCTCCTCCTCTCTGTCTCCCCCTCCTCTCTCCATTTCTCTCTGTCCTATCCAACAATGACAACAACAATAATAACTACAACAATAAAACAACAAGGGCAACAACAGGGAATAAATAAAATAAAATATTAACAAAAAAAAAATTAAAAAAAAAAAAAACCCAGGGGGCTGGGTGGCGAGTGCACATGTCACAGTGCGCAGTGCAAGGACTGCAGGGGGGCAACTTCGTGAGTGGTGAGGCAGGGCTGCAGGTGTCTCTATCTCCCTTTCCCGTCTCAATTTCTCTCTGTCTCTATCCAATAAAATAAACAAAGAATTTCTTTTTTGCCTCCAGGGTTACTGCTGGGGCTCGGTGCCTGCACTATGAATCCACTGTGCCCGAACGCCATTTAAAAAAAATATTTGTTATTACCTTTTTTATTGCTCTTGTTGTTTTTTATTGTTGTAGTTATTATTGTCGTTGTTGGATAGGACAGAGAGAAATGGAGAGAGGAGGGGAAGACAGAGGGAGAGAGAAAGATAGACACCTGCAGACCTGCTTCACCACTTGTGAAGCGCCTCCTCTGCAGGTGGGGAGCCGGGGGCTCCAACTGGGACAAGCCCGTCTTTGAGCTTTGTGCCACCTGCACTTAACCCTCTTACTACCGCCCGACTCCCAAGGCCATTTATCCCCCCTTTTGTTGCCCTTGTTGTTTTTCTTTCTTCTTGTTTTTATTGTTGTTGTTGGATAGAGCAGAGAGAAATAGAGAGAGAAGGGGAGAGAGAGAGGGAGAGAAAGACAGACACCTGCAGACCTGCTTCACTGTCTGTGAAGCGACTCCCCTGCAGGTGGGGAGCCGGGTGCTCGAACTGGGATCCTTACGCCGGTCCCTGCGCGTTGCGCCACGTGTGCTTAACCTGCTGCTCTTACTTTCCAGCCCCCCAAAAAGAAATCTTAAAAAATCAAAGAAAGAAAGAAAGGAACAGGGACAGGGACAGGGACAGGGACAGAGAGAGAGAGAAAAGCACTCAGTGGGGCTGGCACCCGGGTATCTGTCAGAACAAAACAGCGAGCCGTCCAGGTGAGCTATTCTGCCACCTGTCATGGCGTCGCAGGTGAAGAGATCAGGTAAAACCTGAGCTGCGGGTTGTGTGTGTGGGGGGCTCACCTCTGCGTCGGGTCGCAGGGCACGCACGGTGCTCAGGTCCTGCTCCAGCTGGCCCACCAGCTCCCTCTGTTCCGCCGCCGCAGCCGCTGCCTCCGCCGCCTGCACCTGCAGCTCCGCGCAGCGCCCTGGGGTGGGAGTGGGGGGACGGTCAGCAGGAGCCAGGGGGACCCTCGGTGCCCCTCCCACCCCAGGCCTCATCTGTCAGTGGGGTCTCTGCACCCCACCTCCAGGCCCCATGAAACAGCCCCTTCCCTGTGGAAAGAGGATTGGGGTACAGGGGACACGGGGCCCTGTGGTCAGCCCCGTCCTTCCCAGCAGGCCCCCCCAGGGGTGGTAGAAGAGATGAACCCCGAGTTTCTTCCAGGGCTGAGGCCGTTGGACAGTAAGAAGAGGGAGGGCCTGGGGGTAGGTAAGACAGAGAAAAAGGGGGTGCAGGGGTGCAAATGGAGGGTGGGTCGCCTCCAGACCTGGCTGAGGGTGGGAGAGAGAGGGGTCCCCTCCTCTGAAACTGCCACCAGCTCACAATCCCCTTTCCCCATTCAGTCACAGCGGTGGGATTGGGGTGCCCCACTAGGCCCCCCCCCAAGCCTTTCCCTCCCTCCACGGGAGAGTCGTCTTCCTGATGAAGCAAACCCAACATAACTTTACGGGGCGGGGAGATATTGGGGCGCCCCCCCAGCCCAGTGGGAGCCCGCTGAGGCTGATACTGGGTAGCCACCAGGGGGCGCCCGCCGACCGGGGCGCGGCCACCAGGGGGCGCAGTGGACTCAGAAATGCAGACGGCGCGGGGAGCCCAGTGGGGAGGAGGGGTGGGTGTGTGGCGGGGAGGTCGCTGCACTTCCTGGGCGCCCCATCAGTCAGAAGAAGGGATGTCCCCGTCTTATAGCGCAAAAGCTGAGGGTCCTGGGCGGAGGCCCCGGAACCCCCATTGTGTTCTTCGCGCTGCAGCGGGCAGCGGGTGGGTTTCTGGGGGCCCCAGAGCGGTACGGGAGGGGGCAGGGGTAGGTTTAGGCAGCCCAAGCTCTAGAAGGCTTCATGAATCTGCCCCGGAGACTCCAAATTTTGTGTCTGGGAGGTGATCAGCTGTCTCAGGCTCAGACACAGGGGTGGGGGATACCCAGGGGTGCAGGGCTGGGGACTGAGGTCTAGGATGGCCTGGAGCTGCAGGAGTGCCCAGTGAGGCCCCCTCCAAAAAATGGGGGGTGTGGCGATGTGGGCGTGGGGGGATGCTCCAGGTCCAGCAGCCCACGTGAAGACCAGAGAAGGGGTAGAATCTTCCAGAATGCTGTTGAAGCAGGGGTTGGGGGGCCCCTGGACGGATACAACAAGGGAGCTCCCCTGAAGGGTCTGTGGGAAGAAGGGAGGGGAGGAGGGTGGGTGAGGGTGGAGAGGGAGCCCCGGCCTCAGAGATGTTCCCCAAGGATTGTTGTTTTCCGGGGTGGGGGCAGCCAGGGCTCTGGGACTTGAGGTCAGATCTGGACTGAGTCCGCGTAGACAGTTCTGTCCTCAAGGTTTACTGCCCGGGGGCACCTGGTCTTGGTGTCTCTGTGCTCCCCAGCCCCCCTCTGCTGTCCCCGGTTTCTCTCCCCTTTGCCACAGCCACCCCAGAGCCACTGAGCCCTCCACCCTCACCTAGAGGAGTCAGGTTCTCACGCCACATGCACCCTGCCTTCCCCGTAAGGTGCCCCCACTGCCACCTTACAGGACCAGGCTTTCCCCCCAACTCTCATGCTGGGACCCCAGGAGGCATCCAGCGCCCCCCTCCCCCAACAGCTGCTTGGGGGCCTTCAACATGAGTGGGTCTCATGACTACTAAGGAGCAGCCCAGGCCCAGGTGAGGACCTGCCATGACTCAGCCTGGAGACCCTGTCAGCCCACCTGAATCAAGGCAGCCCCAGTGGTCTTGTCTCTGACCCACCACCCCAAGGGACAGCGGGCAGGAAGAGGGTCCCCCAAAGTCAGAACAGAGAGGCCCGCTCTCTCCTGCCCTTGAGGCTGGCACTTGGCAAAGGCAGAGTCAGCTCTACACAACTGGAGGCTGATTTGGTAGGACCCCGGAGCACTGACACACCAGGGGAAGCGCTGGGGGAAGTGCTGGTGCTGTGATGTCTCTCCCCTCTCTGTCTCTCTCTCGTTCTCTTTCTGAGATGCAGAAGAGTGAAGCCAGGCCGGGAGCGCTGGGACTACATCCAGGTTTGTGTCACCCCCTCCCGCCCTCCCCAAGCAGAGTCAGTCAGAAGAAAGGCCAGACAGCACAGCGGTTCTGCAGACGACCACCCTGCCCAAGGCTCCAGGGTCCCAGGTTCAATCCCTGGCACCACTGTCAGCCAGAGCCGAGCAGGGCTCCGAGAAGAAAACAGAAGCAGAAATATCGTGACCCTGGGAGTGGCACACTGGTTATAGCACCAGACTCTCAGGCATGAGGCCCCAAGTTTGATCCCTGGCCTCACACTGCCAGTGAGACACTCTGGTTCTCCCTCCCTCCTCTTTCCCTCTCTGTTATAAGTCTTAAAAAAATGTGGGGGCCAGGTGGCGAGGCACTTGGTTAAGTGCTCACATTACAGCATGCAAGGACCCAGGTTCAAGCTCCTGGTCCCTGCCTGCAGGGGTAAAGCTTCATGAGTGGTGAAGCAGGGCTGCAGGTGTCTCTCTATCTCCTCTCACCTCTCAATTTCTGTCTCTCACCAATAATAAATAATATTTAAAAAGAAAAAAATGTAGGGAGTTGGGCAGTAGTACAGCGCATGTGGCGCAAAGCTCAAGGACCGGCCTTAGGATCCCGGTTCAAGCCCCCAGCTTCCCACCTGCAGGGGGAGTCCCTTCACAGGCGGTGAAACAGGTCTGCAGGTGTCTATCTTTCTCTCCTCCCATCTTCCCCATCTCTCTCCATTTCTCTCTGTCCTATCCAACAACGATGACATCAACAATAACTACAACAATAAAAAGGGCAACAAAAGGGAAAATAAATTTTAAAAAGTCTTAAAAAAATGTGTGAAGTGTTTGCTTTCTCTTAGGGTCTGCACTGAGCAGCCAGTGAGAGGGACCCCATCAGCTCTGTGTCCCACGTGGGGCCTCATGCATGCAAGTCCTGGGCTCTGCCACTGCACCCGTCTCAGGGAGCAAGGGGTCAGGAGTGGGGGGCAGCACCCGAGCCTGTGGATAGGGGGCATGCATGGTTCCTGCCTGAGGGACAGCTGGGGACAGAGAGAGAGAGAGAGACAGGTGAAGGAGACACCACTCCTCAGGCAGCTTCCCGCCTGCAGGGGCCCCCAGTGGGATTGGGGGCTCGAGCCTGCGTCCCTGTGTGTGGCAATGCGTGTGCTCTCCTGGCGAGCTACCCCATGCCCTCTGTTTCTCCTCTCTCACCCTCTCTCCCTCTCTCATATGCATCACAGGGGGAATAAATTAAGGGCCCCATCACCTTCACAGGTATGATAAGGATGACTGGCATCCCTGGTCCTTTTTATTTCCTTCCCCCAGAGCACTGCTCTGCCAACTCTGGTCGGAGACAGTGCTGGGGACTGAACCTAGAACTCCAGTGTCTTGGGCACAATAGCTTTTGATATTTTTTTAAAAAAGATTTTATTTATTTATTCATGAGAAAGATAGGAGGAGAGTGAGCAAGAACCAGACGTCACTCTGGTACATGTGCTGCCTGGGATTGAACTCAGGACCTCATGATTGAGAGTTCAGTGCTTTATCCACTGCGCCACTTCCTGGACCACATTTTTTTTTTTTTTTTTTTTTTTTTTTTTTTTAAACTAGAGCCTTGATCAACTCTAGCTGAGGGTGGTGTGAGGCTTGAACCTGAGACTTTGGAGCCTCCGGCATAAGAGTCTCTTCGCATGACCATTATGCTATCCTCCCCTACCCACACAATAGCTTTTGTTGGTCCAATTACTTTTTCTTTCTCTTCTTTCCTCTTTCCCTCTTTTAAAATGATATCCTTTAGTCTCGGAGTTTCTCTCTCTCCCTCTCTCTCTGTTTTTAAATTCTATCTTTTGGCCTGGGAGGTGGCACAGGGCACTGGACTCTCAGGTGTGACTCAGATTCAGCATCGCGTCTGCTAGAGTGATGCTCTCTCTGGGTCTCCTGCCCCTTCTTTCTTGTTAATAAACTTAAACAAAACACTTCAGGTTCAGACCTGCCCTGACACTCTGGAGAAAGCTGTGGTGTTGTGGTGTCTCTCCCTCCTTCTCTCTGAGACTGTCAGCCCAGAGTGGTGAGCTCCTGAGTAAACAAGTTCTGTGACCGGGTGGTGGCACACCTGGCAGAGCTCGCATGTTACTAAGCACAAGGACCCAGGTTCAAGTCCACAGTCCCCACCTGTAGGGGAGAAGTTTCATGAGTGGTGAAGCAGGGCTGCAAGTCTCTCTCTTCCTTTCCCTCTTCCTATCTCCCCTTTCCCTCTCCATTTATCTCTGTTTCTATCCAAAAGAAAGGGAGGGGAAAAAAGAAAGAAAGGAAGGAAGAAACATGTTTGCCAGGAATGGTGCATTCATTTTGCAGGCTTTAATTCTGGTGGCAAAAAGTCCAAACCAAAACCATACCCGTAAAGAAGCGAGAGGGACTGGGTGGTGGCACATCTGATAGGACACACACACACACACACACACACACACACACACACACACACATTACCATGTGCAAGGACCCAGGTTCAAGCCCCTGGCCCCCACCTGCAGGGTGAAAATTTCACAAGTGGTGAAGCAGTGCTATAGGTGACTTTCTCTCCATATCTGTCCCCCCTTCCCTTTCAATGTCTCTATCCAATAAATAAATACGTTATTTAAAAAAAAAAAAAAGACAGAAAAAGCGGTCAGGTGGTGGTGCACCTGGTTAAGTGCTCACATTACAGGGCACAATGACTGGGGTTCAAGCCCCTGGTCCCCACCTGCAGGTTCTGGGGAAGCTTTACTAGTGGTGAAGCAGGGCTACAGGTGTCGCTATCCATCTTTGTCCCCCCCCTCTAAATTTGTCTCTATTAAATAGAGAAAGAAAGAAAAATAAGAGACAGGGGTAGGGAGGAGACCCCCACAGCCCTGCTCCACCATCCATGGGGCTCTCTGGGTGCTGTCCATGGTGCTGAGAGAGGAGAGACCCCACAGCCCTGCTCCACCATCCATGGGGCTCCCTGAGTGCTGTGGCTGGAACCCAGGGCCTCAGCCAAGGTGGGATGTTTGCTCTACCCATTGGGCCACCTTCTGGGCCCTCAACTTCAGTTTCACTCAGAGATGCTCAACTTCACACTGAGATCTACAAGCAAACACACCAGGAGCTTCACCCTTGCCCTAGGAGGGGTCATGCCTCTCCAGCTCCTCAGCTTGGGGACATCACCTTGCAGCTTCCCCCACAGAGCAGGCTGTGGCCACCACCCCCCCCACCCCAAGTCACAGAGGAGGAACCTGGATGGGGGTGACCCCAGAGGGCAGGACTCAGGACCTGGTGCTGGGGGGAGGGGGCCAAAGCCCACAAGAATCTCCACCAGGTGGCCCCCTCATGCACAAAGTGTTTGCTGCTTCTCAGGCCTTTGAATAAAGACAACCCACGCGTGCTTGTGTTTGTATAAAAGATATTTACTTCGATGGTCACACCTAGGGTGCTAGTGAGTAAGAGTATACACGGTGTGAGATCATACGGTGATATTGCTTCTCCATACCATTGAGGGACCCTTGGACAATGCTAAGGACAGACAGCTATGGCTGATCCAGAGGCAGAAGGGACGGCGCCAGGGTACCTCCCCCCCCCACCGCCGTGCCCAACAGCTTTTCACTCTGGATGGTGGGGGGGAAGAGAGAGAGGGAGAGAGAGAGAGAGAGAGTGAGAGAGGAACCAACACATCGCAAGAAAGAAAAATATCACCAGGAAGGGCACAGCAACGGGACAGAGGCTTCTTGAAGTTATTTGTACAAAAAAAAAAAAAAATAGTAATAATAAATCGACGCGCTTTTTTTCCTTTTTCTTTTCTTTTCTTTCTTTTTTTCTTTTTTTTGGTCAGTGGGGTCTCTGTGAGGGTTCAACCGAAGAGAGAATGAGAGAGAGAGAAAGTCTGTGATTGTATTAACCAACGAGCTCTAGAAACATCTGCGACTTAGTGCGTTACAGAAAATATATAAAAATACTGCTAAAAACATAAGACACCCCAGTACATGGTGGGGGGAGGGAGGGGGGTTGAGCTTATTCAAAGAGTATCCGGAGGATTCCGCCGGTTGGCGAGCGAGCTGTCTTGTGCTGTTAGTAGTCTGTTGGAGAGCGAGCGGATGCTCACCTCACGCTAGTAGTTATTGCACATACCATAGAGCTAGGTCTCACTCAACTCGGTGGGGTGCGGGCCGTCCGTCTGTCCGTCCGTCTCCCCCAAACAAGCTAGTCTCGGAGTGCCTTCGGGGTGCAGGGAAGGGAGGGGTTTTTCTCAAGTCTCCACAATGCACAGCATTTTCTGAGGGGTCTCGGGTCTTAGGGGCTCAGGGTGGGGGGGAGGTGCCCGTTTTCTCAAAGGGAAGAGGCAGAAAAAACAGGTTGGGGGAGAGACGGAGAGATGCATAGAGGAGTTAGGGGGGAAAAAATCAAGACCATTTTCTTTTGGGGGGAGGTCTTTTTGTGGGAGGGCCTGCCTGCTTCCAAACTGACAGGGGTAGAATCAGGGACCCCCTCCCTGAAGATGTCGGGGGGGGGAGGGAAGCCAAGTGAGTGGGGGAACCTTGGGAGTGGAGCCCCCCACGGGTGGGCAGGACCCCAGCCTCAGCCTGGTATGGGGTGGGGGGGTTTCCTTCTCAACAAGCACCTGGGAGTCCGATGGCTGGGCCCAACCTTCCTTCACACTCTACTGCACAAGGGGGTGTGGGGCCCCCCCACAAACTCCTCTGGAATCTAAGGGCCACCCACAGTCACGTCTCCAGCTGCTTCTGGTGGCGAGAGGCCCCTGGCCCCACCTCGAAGTGTGGGGTCTTCATGGCAACGCCCTGAAACTTCATGAACCCAGAAGTCGTATCAGAGGCTCCAAGAGGCTTTGGGGGGGGCAGTGAGGGGCTGTCCGCTGAACACGCCTGTGCTCACCGCCCTCTGCAGACACCCCCTCACTTCCGTAGGTCCTCGGAGAGGCAGGGAATCACTGAGAATGATGCTTATTATTATATAGTTCTACCAACTCTTACTTCTACTGAGACACACAGTGTCTTGGCATCCATCCCCGGGAACACACCTGCTTGTGCTGGGAAACTTCTCTGTCATCTAAGTCTGCCCCCAGGCCCTTGGTTCCATCCATCCATCCATCCATCCATCCATCCATCCATCCATCCATTTCTTTTCAGGGAGGGGGGACGGGAAGGAGGGAGGGAGGACAGGAGGCAGCAGAACATAGCAGCTACTGGGCCAGCAGTAGAAAGCATCTCTCTCACACGCACACACAAACCATCGACGCGCTCCTGGTAAGAAACTTCCACGAAAAGCCTTGACAATAAATACGAGAGGGCACACGGCAACTTCTGAGGGTTTTTTGTTTTTTTTTCCTTTCCTTCTCAAGAGGGGGAACATCTTTTTTTTTAAATGTTCTTCAGTAGCAGTTAAGAAAAGGTTAAGTGCTGGGGGTGTGTGTGTGGGGGGGCTGTGGACCCCCTCAACACCCCACCAGGGGTTCTGAGCGGAGCTGCAGCCCTGGATGGTGAGAGACAGGGTGGGGGGGGGGGGCCGGGGTGTGTGGGGGAGGCCCTGCATTCCCTCCAGCACACAGACAGACAGAAGTACAGTGGATGGGATGGGCTGGGGGAAAAGACAGCATAATGGTTCTGCAAAGAGACTCTCATGCCTGAGGCTCCAAAGTCCCAGGTTCAATCCCCCGCACCATCATAGGCCAGAGCTGAGCAGTGCTCTGGTAAAACAAACAAACAAACAAAAACAACAACAAGTACAGTGGTGGACACACCGCCAGAGAACTAAAGCTTACTGTGAGTTCATTTGGTGTGCAATACATTATCTCTTTTTTTTCTAAAAAAGAAGAAAAAAATACCACCAAAAATAAAAACCAACAAAGGAAGTCCTATTGCACAGAGCTTTTATACACGACATATCTATTTTAAGTGCTTTCTGTTTCAGCAAACTACCAAAGAAAAGAAGGAAGAAGGAGGAGGAGGAGGAGGAGGAGGAGGAGGAGGAGGAGGAGGAGGAGGAGGAAAAATCCAAAAGTAGCCCAGTGCCGCTGGGAAGGGGGTCTGGTGGCCCTCTCTGAGAGGCCCGACTCTTCTGTACAAATGTGCTTCTGACCCATTCCCAAAGAGACGGAGCCGTGGCATTGGGGTGGGGGTGGGGGGCAGCGGGGGCAGGGGATAAGGCACCTTCCTTTCTGATCCCAGAAAGCTTGTCACAGAGCTCACGGCGCTGCCTAGAGGTGGGCCAAGAGCCAGCACACCACAGAAATGGCCTGGGGGTCGCCTTCTCCCTCCCCGGCCTGCCCAGGACCCCTCACCTGAAGTACCCGACTTTTGGAGTCAGCATTTATGTTATTATTATTATTAGTCTTATTTTTCTTTTTTGGAGGAGGCCGGGTGCTTTGGAAATGTCTCATTAAAGCTAAAGGTCACTTTTTCCCCAGGATGAAGGTGGCGGTGAAGCCACTGTGGGTGTGGGCACGTATCTTTGGAGGGGGTGGGGGCTGGAGTGTGGGGGTGCCTCTTGAAGGGGGGAATCGGAAACCCCATTTCCTTTTCTGTCCTGGTGGGGTGGCCTGGGGCACCCCCAACCCTCGGGGCCCTCACTCCCCCTTCCTTCCCCAGCTGGGGCTCAGCTTCAGCACCTCTCCTAAGGGCTTCGGGTGGAACTTTCTAGAACTTCATCTGGGGACTCGCTTTCTTTTCTTTCCCTGTAGTTCTTATCTGCAGCAGGGCAGGAGCCGGGGGAGATGGAGCCGGGCCATCTGTTCTCTGAGCCAGTGAGCGAGTTGGCTAGGCCTCCACCATGTCACCTAGAACACAGCTCTGTCTCACGGCCACAAGGGGCCCCAGGTGCTTTCATGCCCCAAGTGTGACCACTGTCCCAAGTGTGGGTATTCCCTGACAAAGGGCCAGGCAGTCTCCCAATTCCTCAATGTTCTGGGCAGATGGACATTGAAATCTTCAGGGTGGGGTGGGGGGGTTGTGCTGGAGCAGGCCTTGCCCTCTTCTGTCCTTGAGCCTATTTCAAAGCCCCCTCCCCCCAAGTCCCCACGTCTCCTGGGGCAATGTCCTCACTCAGGAGGCAGCTGTGGAGGCATCAGGAACAAGTGGGGCACAGGAGGCCCCCCGTGCCCCAGCCTCACAGAGCTCAGCTACTGGCCCAAGACTCCCTCAGAAGAGGCAGCTGTGTTTCTGGAAGCTTCCCTTGTGGCTGTGTGTGGGGGGTGGGGGCTGAATGACATCAGTGGGAGCACAGGCCAGTGAGGTAGAAGGGGGGGGGCCCTCTAGCATGGAGACTCCTGGCCTCTGAGGCGGGACAGGCTGCTGCACAGGTGCTGCCACCTCCGGCCTGGCATTGCATAGATGTCCTGGGCACAGGAGGATAGCCCACACTTGTCCCCAGTCCCCTGGGGCATCTGCCAGGGCCCTAGGGACACTGCCTTCTCTCTGGACTGTCACCTGCCTGGTTTGCTCAGGGCCCAGCCAAGGAGGCAGATAGGAGCGCCCCTTCTGGAGGCAGTAAGCTGGGATGCAGAGGGACAGGGCTGGTCTGGGAAAGGGTTGGGGAGGGTCTGGCAGGAAAGCCACAGGGAGGTGGGTGGGGAGGCCTTTGTGCTTTGCAAGTTGGGGGCTGGCTAGGGAGGCGCCTTTCTCTCCCTCACGGTTCCAGAGGGTCGAGATCAGTGTGTGTGTGTGCGTGTGCGTGTGCGTGTGCGTGTGCGTGTGTGTGTGTGTATGTGTGTGTGTGGTACCCCCTGGGCCACCTGGCTCCCAGAAGGGTAAGAAGAGAGGGCACCCAGGAGCCAGACACCCCAAGAGAACGTTTGTGTGTTGGGGGAGAGGGAGGGGACAGGTGAACCCGGACTTTCTTCTGAACTCTCCCCGATTTGCTGGCTGAATCAGGCGTAAACCTCAAGTCTTGAGCACCCACCGATCAGCACAGGACAGGATGAAATGTTAGTGTTTTTCATAGAAGGGGGGAGGGGGGACATATCAGCTTTGGGGACTGATGGAGAGGAAAGAGGAGGTCAGCTGCCCCATGACGCCAGCCCACGGAAGGTCAAGGCACTTGAATATTGCTTATCAAGATGGAATGTCCACCCTTAGACGCCCTCGGGGGCCCCACCCCCTCCCCGTTCTGTTCTCCAGTGGCAGCTGGCAGAAGCATCAGAGACTGCGACAGCGGGGGTGGGGTGGGGGGGACACTCGAGGTCACGGGGTTGGGATTATAATGAAGACAGCAACACCAATCAAGAATAAATAGAGTGGGGGACCAAAAAAAAAAAAAAACCAAAAACACCCTAAAAGCAACTAAAACCACAGACCGGCGAGCCAGATGTAGCCAAACACCCAGGAACTGTAAGTCGACATCACCGATGGCCGAGGCCAAAGACCGAGCGAGCAAACGACCAAAGTGACATTATTTGAAGGTCGGCTGTTTCCGGGCCTTTGCTGTCTGGCTCCCAGGACAGACAAATGGAGATTCTCCCCCACTTCCTTGGCCTGAACACCTTAGTATGTAACAGTCATGTCTTTAGAACGAAAGACCCACCCCCAAAAGTTCTTGCTGTAGCTTCCAGCTTCTCACTCTAACAGAGGGGGAGAGCCTTCGAGAGCCCTCACCCCGAGGGAGGACCGCACGCCGGGGGCCCTGTTGCCTCCTCCCCCAGCAGCCAGACTGGCCTGAGTCCTCTCCCCCCATCCCGTCTCCCACCATCCCAACTCCTTCATTTTCAAACTTCTTCTCACTGAGCCAGCTTTTAAGTCCACGGAAGATGTCACCATCCCCACATCAAATCAAGTCAGAAAAGTTAAGAAGATAAAGGAAGGAAAGACTGTTGGTCTTTCCACCCAGCCTCCTAAAGCCTTCTGCAACCTTCTCACTCAGGACAAGGCAATGTCTTTAGTGTAGTAATTCTTGACGTCGGTGAGACCTTGAACGAGGCGCTGCAGCCACCGGCCCAAAGACTGGAAAGGAGAGACGGGGAGTCCAAGGGACGTCACTCGAGGAACGTGGTCTCATGTCTTACGTATGGTCCAAGTCCTACCGGTTCATCAATACAAGACTCACTCCCAGCAGGGGCAAAGCCTCTCACGTGACTCCCTCCTGGCCTCCCCAGCGGAAAAGGAAAAAGCAAAGAAAAAAAGGAAGGCCATATGAATTCAACTTAAGGAATACCGAATTCACCATTTAAATGTCATCCAAAAAAATGCTGACTTAGGACAAAGTTTCCTTGATACATGACAGTCAGTAATGGACAGCAGGGCTCTGTGGCCTGTCAACCAACCCCAATACTGCCGGCAGCCTATCCTTCTAGAGAAGATTTGCCCCTTTTCATCCCTTCCTAACAATCAGATAATAAAATACAGCACCTATAAATAAGCAAAAAAAATATATATATATTCCGAAATCATCTATTGTTAGTTTAAAGATATGGCAATAAAGGACGTCTAAGTTAGCAGATTTGTAGAAGCCTTAACTTAGAAAACAGCTTACTGAGAAAAGGTGGCAGCAGTGCACCCATGTGCACTTGAGCAGACGCACAGACGTATAAAACCGCACACATGCACGCACTCTCTGGGTTCACGCACACACGCATCGGACGACGGGAGGGGTCTGAGACAAGTTAGAGTCTTGATTCGTACTTTGAGACTGCCTGCCCTAGACTGTGCAGAGAACGGTCCGCGAGGCGGGGGTGGGGCAGGGGTGGTTTGTGGTTAATATTAAGAATAATAATTATAATAATAATAATAAAATCCAAAAAAACGAACGCAGGGCCAATGGTCTGGACTGGAAGTGGAGAGCGCCGGTGTTTTGGTGTGGGGTTTGGCCGTTGCTACGGGGTTGGGAGTGGAGGGCAGACTGTCTCAATCTCTCTCTTCCTGGAGGGTGGGGGGCCACAGAGGAAGCTTTCCTGGCCCCCCTCCCGCCTGGGGGGTGTGGGTGTCCACAGTCCATCAGTGCTTGAGGTGTCGAGATGAGAGATTCTATGCCCAGGCCCAGGCAGCGGCAGGGGCCCCTGGTGGGGCTCAGTCCATCAGGCGCCTGGTTGGGGGGGGGAGTGGTGTGAGGTGAGGCTGGCATCTGCAGAGGGCTGCCCCTACCCCAGGCCGGCCACCTTGGGGTGAGGAGTCTAGTCTGAGCTACAGTTCTGACTTGTCTCCTAGCTCTCCGCCATATGAGGTCTGGTCAGCGTGCTCTGTGGTAAGAGGTTAAAAGCAGATCATAAAATACCTAGATTCTAGATTCGGATCTCCTTCTTCCGTTCTTTGTCTGTTTGTCCTGATTTGGCCTAGAATGGAGTGTATCAAACAGACCCCCGGCTGGCCCGCCAAGGCCCCGGACGGTCACTTAAAGCTATGGATCAATGTGCACTATTCCATTTTGCTATCCGCGCGGGAGGAAAAAAACACTACAGCGGCTGCCACCCAAAACCAGTTTCCTGATGAGATGTTCTTTCTTTCTTCTTTCTTTCTTTTTTTTTGTCTCTTTTTTTTTTCCTTTTTGTTAAAAAATATGTGGGGAAAACGTGTCTTGTTGTTTAAATTCTGCTTCAAAGTTTCAAACGAGAAGACTCTTGGAAAATATTCAGGGATCCAAACTAGTGTGTTTAGAGTCGGTGTGACTGTGCAATCTCTTAGTGGCAACTCGACAGCTACAAAAACGTTCTTTTTAAATTTTCTTTTTTTTTTTTTTCTGAAAAAAATCCCCTCCCTCCCCCCTTTATTTATTTATTTATTTATTTTTCCTGGTTTAAGAAGATAATAGTGTATTATCGCTCGGAAGCCATTAGATGGCAGGTTAAAAAGTCCCCTTTTACTATGTGGGTTTGACTGCTTTCTTTTTCTTCCTGTCTTTGTGTGTGTGTGTGTGTGTGTGTGTGTGTGTGTGTGTGTGTGTTTTAAGCCCACACAGAAGAGGAGGGCACAAGGCAAAGAGTTATTCCAGAACTCGTGGAAATCACTTCCGGCATTTAAAAAAAAAAACCAAAAAAAAAAAAAAAAGAAAAGAAAAAAGAAAACCAACACTTGAGGGTACAAAAGAGCTGGACTACACGTTTTTTTCCGTTTTCTTCCTTGAAAAACACGGCACGGGTTGGGCTTACTGCTCCAGTGTCTATATGCACCTTGGCCTATGGCGGTGTCGCCCTGTGGCCCGCAGGGCAGGAAGTGCGCAGGCGCAGAGGGCCCCGGCCCCGCAGGCCCGGCCGGGCGGGGGCGGTGCGGGGGGAGGGCGCTCTGCCCTGGGTCCGGGACCCTGGGGTGGGGGTGGGGGGCTCAGAACTCCCACTCGGCGGGCTCGTCGCGGCTGGCGGCCTTCTCCAGGCGGTGGATGATGCTGTTGAGGTTGGCGGCCTTCTTCTTGCGCAGCGGGCTGTCGCGGGGGTCCCGGGCGCCCCCCGCGTCAGGGAGGCCGAACAGGCTCTGCAGCGAGCGGGCCCGGCGGCCCGAGGTAGCGGCGTCTTCCGCGGGGGGCACGGGGGGTGCGGGCGGCGGCGGGGGCTCCTGGGGCGGTCCGGCCTCCCCGCGCCGGTCCCCGAGCCCCCCGGGGCCCCTCTCGGCCGCCCCTCCCTGAGACTGGGCCGCGCCGCCCGGCTCTTCGTCCGCCTCCGTCTCGGCTTCAGCTTCGGCCTCGGCCTCGGCCTCGGCCTCGGCCTCCACCTCGGCCTCCGCTTCCGCCTCCGCCTCGGCGCCGTCGCAGCTGTCGCCCTCGGAGCTGGGCGCCGCCCGGCGGCCCGACGGGGAGTCACTGGCGCCGGCCTGGCCCTGCGCGCCCGCCTGGATTTCCTCGATGAACAGCTCCCTGCGGATGCGGGACCTGCAGGGACAGGGGGCAGTCAGGGCCCGCCAGGCCTGGCCCTGTCCACGGGGTGACCCCCACCCCACAGGGTGCCCCCCCAGCTTGGCCCCTGTCCACGGGGAAGGGGCGTACCCCCGGCCCCCACAGGGTCCCCACTCATGCTTGGCCCCTTCCACAGGGGTGCAGGTGCGTCCTACCGCCCCCACAGTCCCCCTTCCACTCTGGGTCCCTGTGTCACAAGAGAAGGGAGGGCCACCCCTCCATCTGCCTACAGGGTTCCCACCCACACCCGGCCCCATCTCACAGGGGACCCCACCCCCAGGCCTGGTCCCTGTGTCCATGGGGGGAGGGGTGGACCCGTCTGGGCAGGCCCCAGCAGGTCCCATCTGCCCCCCAGTCCATGCCTGGTTCCTCACCCCTGTTCACACTGGGCAGAGGACCTGAGCCCCTAGGCCCCATCTCTGCAGTGCTGCAACCCGGGCTAAGCCCCGCCTCCAGCAGAGCAGAGCCCTAAGGCCTCAGTCAGGGAGGCACCCCTGGCCCTGCCTCCCCGGATGCCTGTCCCCCTAGCCCAGAGTCCCCACACATGGAGCCATGGGGGCAGCCCGCTCAGAGGAGAGCGATGGACAGAGACTCGCCACCCACCCACAGTGGACTTGGATGGGTCCCTGACTGCCAGGCCCAGCTCTCTGCTCTCACCAGGTGGGGAGCGTTCCCCCTGCAGAGGCTGGGCTTCCACAGAATGCTAATAATGTCTGCCATGGCCCCAAATAAGACTTCCTTCTATTCTCACTGGCCAGTTGCTGCCTGAACACCAGAGCTCCTGTTATAAGCACTCAGCATCAAGGCTCTGGGGGGTGGGATTGGAGCTGGCTCAGTGGGTAGAGCACATTCTGCACCATGCACGAAGCATAGACAGCACTCAGGGAGCCCCATGGATGGTGGGGCAGGGCTGTGGGGTCTCTCCTCTCTCAGAACCCTGCACAGCACCCAGAGAACCACATGGATGGTGGAGCAGGGCTGTGGGGTCTCTCCTCTCTCAGCACCATGGACAGCACCCAGGGAGCCCCATGGATGGTGGAGCAGGGCTGTGGGGTCTCTCCTCTCAGCACCATGGACAGCACCCAGGGAGCCCCATGGATGGTGGGGCAGGGCTGTGGGGTCTCTCCTCTCTCTAAGTATAAAGGAAAAAAAAAAAAAGCATAAACTGGGCTGAGGAGGCTATCTGGTGAATGGTGCATGTACTAAGCTCCAGGTTCATTCAGCAGCCCAGGAAGTGACACTGGATAAAGCTCTGGCCTCTCAAGCCCAACCGGTCCTGAGTTTGACCCTTAGCACCAAGTGTGCCAGAGTGATGTTCTGCTCCTCTTTCTTATTAATAAATAGTTGGCTTAAACATAAATAAACAAATAAACACCCTTCAAGTTCTTTTCTTTTCTTTGCAGCTAGTTATTGTTGGGGCTCTGTGCTCTGCGTGATCTTACTGCTCCTAGTGGCTTTTTTTTCTTTCCCTCCCTCCCTTTTTTTCTTTTAGATACAGAAAAAGAGGAAGGAAAAGAGAGAGAGACAGAGACACTAAAGCACTGGGGCAAGGGAGACAGTATAATGGATATGAAAAAGACTCTTATGCCTGAGGCTCTTAAGTCCCAGGTTCAATCCCCAGCACCACCACCAGCCAGCACTGAGCACTATCCAAGTGAGCTATTTTGCCAGTCCTTCAGTTTTTTTTTTTTTTTTTTTTTTAAACCATAGCACTGTTCAGCTTTGGCTCATGGTGGCGGTGGTGAGGATGAGGAGGGGCTGAACCTGGGACTTTGAAGCTTCAGGCATGAAATCTGTTTGCATGATCATTATGCTGCCCCCCCCCCCCACTTCTGCCTTTCGTTTTGATAACAGAGAGGAGAGGTGGAGGGAAGGAGAGACACATGCTCCAAACTTCCTCTCTGCAGGTTGGGACAAGGGCCTTAAACCAAGGTCCTAACATTTGGGAGAGCCCCTGGATACATCAATCTCTGAATACATAAATCACAAAGAGGAAAGAAGTGTATCTCTCAGTCAGGGCCATGCCTAGGCCCTGTGGGCACTGAGGGGAAGTGCAAGGGCAGAGGAGAGTGGGTAACTGCCTCCCTCTGAGCCTGGGCTCTGTCCTCCCATAGACAAGTGAGTCACTTCTTACCACGTATAGAGAACCAGCCCTGGACTATCCTGCCCCCCCCCTTCCCTTTGCGGCAATCATGCGTATACAATTCCACGGCTCCTGCCTCGACTTTTCCATTATTTTAATTATTATTATTATTTTTGCACTAGGGCTATCACTGGGATCCTGTGCTTGCACTCTTGGCGCTGTACCTTCTTCTCTTCCTCCCTTCCTTCATCTGTTACTGAATAGGGACCGAAAAACTGAGAGGAGAGGGGGAGATAGTGAGGGAAAGAGACAGAGAGATGCCTGCAGACCTGCTCCAGCCCACTTGTGAAGCTTTCCCCCTGCAGGTGGGGACCAGGGGATTGAACCTGGGTCCTTGGGCACTGTAATGTGTGTGCTCATCTAGGTGCACCACTGCCTGCCCCCCCCCCCCCTTTAGATAGAGATTGAGTGACACAGAGGAAAGACAGTGAGAGAGAGAGACACCACAGTACTGTCCCACCATTTGTAAAGCTTTCCCAGAGCAGGGGCTCCCAAGTGGTGACCGGGGGGGCTTGAACCTGGGTCCCTGCACGTGGGAAAGTGTGCTTTCCACTGGCTGAGCTAGCTTCTAGCCCTCCATTATCTTTTTTTTTTTAAGTTTTTAAAAATTTATTTATTTCCTTTTGTTGCCCTTGTTGCTTTATTGTTGTAATTATTACTGTTGTCTGTCTTCGTTATTGGATAGGACAGAGAGAAATGGAGAGAGGAGGAGAAGACAGAAGGAGGAGAGAAAGACAGACACCTGCAGACCTACTTCACTGCTTGTGAAGCAACTCCCCTGCAGGTGGGGAGCCGGTGGCTCAAACTGGGATCCTTCCGCCAGTCCTTGTGCTTTGTGACACATGTGCTTAAGCCGCAGTGCTACCGCCCAACACCCTATTATCTTTTAAAAAAAATTTTAAAAATATTAATTTTCCCTTTTGTTGTTTTTGTTTATTTTTTATTATTGTTGTAGTTATTGTTGTTGTTATTGATGTCATTGTTGTTAGATAGAACAGAGAGAAATGTAGAGAGGAGGGGAAGACAGAGGGGGAGAGAAAGACACTTGCAGACCAGCTTCACCGCCTGTGAAGCAACTTCCCTAAAGGTGGGGAGCCGGGGCTCGAACTGGGATCCTTAGCAGGTCCTTGTGCTTTGCGCCACGTGAGCTTAACCCGCTGCGCTACAGCCCGACTCCCAGCCCTCCATTATCTTTACTTCCTCTTTTCCCACAGCACTGGTCAGTTCTGGTTTATGGTGGTGCTGGGGACTGAACCTGGGACGGCAGGACTCTTGCCGCCTGCCTCTCCAGAGATCAGCTGAGCACCACGCGCTGAGATTGCTAGAAGGCTGGCAAGCTGAGGGCAGAAGCCCAGGAGCCTGGAGAAAGTGCACCCTGGACGGAGGCCATGCCTACCCTCCTGGGGCCTGGCGCCCATCTGGGGAGGAGCAAAGCTGGTGATGTGATGAGGGCACCTTTGCCCCACTGCTGAGCCACCCCAGCTCTGGGCACACCCGCCCAGAGTTACCACACTTGCAGCTCAAAGTTCACATTTGAGGCACAGCTATCTAGAAAGTGGGGGGTGGGTGGGGGTGCACCTGGTTGAGTGCACACATTACAGTGTGCAAGGACCCAGGTTCAAGCCCCCAGTCCTCACCTGTAGGGGGGAAGCTTCACAAGTGGTGAAACAGTGCTGCAGGTGTCTTTCTCTCTCTCTTTCCCTATCTCCCCTTCCCTCTCAATTTCTGCCTCTATCCAAAATAAATAAATAAATAAATAAATAAATAAATAAATAAATAAATGGGGGATGGGCTTGTGTAACCTGTGGAGTAGTTCACATCCTCCCTCTCCGCTCCTTGCCTCTTATGGGGGGGGGAGGTGAGCTTGAGGGGACCCTCGTGCTTTCTCTGTCTTCACGGGGGGTAGCCATCGGCACTGCTGTGGTTCTGTGTAGCTCTCTCACTAGGCTACATCTGTGAATTTAGCATTTTTTAATTTGAATTTTTCTTTAAGTCTTATTTATTTATTTATTTATTTATTTATTTATTCATTCCCTTTGGTTGCCCTTATTGTTGTAGTTATTACTGTTGTTGTTACTGATGTCATTCTCGGATAGGACAGAGAGAAATGGAGAGAGGAGGGGAAGACAGAGGGGGAGAGAAAGATAGACACCTGCAGACCTGCTTCACTGCTTGTGAAGCGACCCCCCTGCAGGTAGGGAGCTGGGGGTTTGAACCGGGATCCTTACTCTGGTCCTTGTGCTTTGCCATCTGTGCTTAACCCACTGCACTACTGCCTGACTCCATTAAGTTGAATTTTTAAGAGACAGAATGAGAGGGAGAGGGAGAGGGAGAGGGAGAGGGAGAGGGAGAGGGAGAGGGAGAGGGAGAGGAAGAGAGCTCAGTACTGGCTCATGGTGGTGCTAGGCCCTTTAGGTCCGAGGCATGCAAGTATTATGCGCCAATACTGATCTGTCTTTCCCCCTGGAACTCATCTTTTATCAGCAGTGAATAGGTTATTTCAACTCCTGTTTACTATTTAAAATGTTTCTGATTTGTTCAGTATTGGGAGACTTATTGGGGGGGCCTTTGGAAACCCCAGCAGAGTTTGTCTGTCTCTCCATCCATCCCATGTCCACCAGTTAGAGCCGTCAGCCTCTTGATCCATCCATCACCACCTGGCTCTTAGCATTTACTTATTTATCTATTATTAGTTAGTTTTTTTCTTTTCTTTCTTTCCTTTTTTTTTTTTTTTGCCTCCAGGGTTACTGCTGGGGCTCAGTGCCTGCACTATGAATCCACTGCTCCTGGAGGCCATTTTTTTTCCCATTTTGTTGCCCTTGTTGTTGTTATTATTATTGTTGTCATTGCTGTAGTTGTTGGATAGGACAGAGAGAAATCAAGAGAGGAGGGGAGGCAGAGAGGGAGAGCAAAAGATAGATACCTGCAGGCCTGCTTCACTGCCTGTGAAACCACCCCCCTGCAGGTGGGGAGCCGGGGGTTTGAACCAGGATCCTTAGGCCAGTCCTTGTGCTTCATGTCATGTGCACTTAACCCGCTATGCCACTGCCTGGCCCCCTTTTCTTTTCTTTTTTACCAGAGCACTACTCAGTTCTGGTTGATGGTGGTGCCGGGGATTAAACCTGGGACTTTGGAGCCTCAGGCATCAGACTCTCTTTGCAGAACCACTGAGTTATCTACCCCCCACCCTGTTTGTTTGTTTATTTATTTATTTTACCAGTGCCATGCTCAGCTCTGGCTGGTGATGGTACTTGCTGGGATTCAACCTGGGACCATAGAGCCTCAGGCAGAAGAGTCTCTTTGCAGAACCATGATGCTGTCTCCCCTGCCTCCAGGCTATCATTTATCCATCAGTCTACCCTGCCTACCAATCACCTAGTAATAATCCACCTATCACCTGTTTTTATGGTTCACTCACCCACCCATCCATCCGTCCAGCCATTCATTTGTTCTGTCAGCTATTGTATCCATCTATCTATCCTACTAATCACCTATCAATCTATCCATCAACTGTTTCACCTATCATTTATCAATCCAGTGCATCTATCATCTATTTATCTATTATTCATCTATCTGTCAATCCTCTATTCATTTACCAATCAATCTGTCCTACCATCAATCAATCAATCCTCCTTCTTTAACCCCCCCCCCCCATGCTGACTGTGGGCTAATTTGTCACACCTGTCTCAGGTGAGTGACCCCAACTGCCCACACCTCCATTGGCTCCGTGTGCCTGTTGTCTTGGCCCCACCACCCACTGAGAGAGCAGAGCACAGCTGTGCTGGAGTGGCACCCAGTGGCCCACGCCTTTGAGTCCTGGCCTTTCCCTGCTGAGATGGTGCTCTGAGAGACGTGACCGTGCGCACTCCACAGAGCCGGGGGCTGAGCCGCTTGGCCCAGCATCTGGGGCCTCAGTAGATGCTCCACACTCCGCTCTGTTTCCCAGAGACAGCGGGCCTGAACTAGAGCCCAGACTTGGGTAGCAGCAGGGGAGAGCAGAGTGCAGGACTTGTGTGCCTGAGGCCCCAGGCCCCATCCCCCAGGCAGAGCTGTGCTCTGGCCTCTCTCTTTCTCTCAATAATAACAAAACTTGAAGAAGCAAACACAGTAGTGTCTCATACTAATATTAATGTGGGCTGGCAAAATAGCTCACTCGGGCAGTGTGCTCGCTACTTTACCAAATGCACAGCCCAGGTTCGAGCCCAGGCCCCATTGTGTTGGAGGAAGCTTTGGTGCTGTGGTCTCTCTCTCTTTCTCTTCATCTCTCTAAATAAAGACTGGTGTAACATTAGTATTGACTTGGTTACTTCAACTTCATATATTTTACCAGAGCCCTGCTCATCTCTGGCTTGTAGTGGTGCTGGGGATTGAACCTGGGACCTCAGAGTTTCAGGCATGGAAAGTTCTTTGCATAACCACTGTACTGTCTCCCCAGCCCCAACATAAATATTAAAGATAAAAATTCAGGGTGGCTCAATTTGCAGAGTGTACACCTTACTACTTGAAAGGCCCTGGGTTTCAGCCCCTACTCCCCCCTCACCTGCAGGTGGGAAGCTTCACGAATGGTGAAGCAGGGCTGCGGGTGTCTCTCTGTTCCTCTCCCTCTCTGTTACTCCTCCTCCCCTGTCTGTCTCTGAGATAAAGAGAATATAGTAAGACAAAGAGATGAGAGATCAGAAAGTGCCAACGCCTGAGAGCTGTGGTTTCTCTGAGGAAAAGACACAGCCAAGACCTGCATGACCAGAAGGGCAAAGTCCTGCCTGCAGGGGGCGCCGTGCACACCTGTAGTTGTGGAACCAGTTGATGACCGTACTGGTCTTGAGGTTGAGCTGCGTGGCCAGCTCCTCGATGGTCTTGGGAGAGGGGTATGGCTTCTGCTGGTAGGCCCGCTTCAGTGCCTCCTTCTCCTCGGGTGCCAGCACCACGCGCGGCTTCTTCAGCTGGTGCTGGGGCTGCGGGCTAGCGCCCTGGCTGTACTCCAGGCCCACAGGCGCGGGTTCGCATGGCTGGCTGTCACTGACCGAGCTGTGCCGTCGCTTCATGTAGGCTGTGGGGGAGGGAGGCGGGGACGAAGGGGTCAGTCCTGCAGGTTGGTGGGCAGGGCTGCTGGCCGTTCCCCTCACCCCTCCACCCCCATCTCAGTCTAAACATTCTGACCCCCCGCCCCATGCACTGCAGCAAGGTCCCACTCCCCAAGGCCAGGGAGGGGGCAAGGGGGCAAGTGTGGGGTACCCCAGGGTATGATTCCTGTGCTCCAGGCCACTTTTTTCATTCAGATGAAGAGAGAGAGAGAGAGAGAGAGAGAGAGAGAGAGAGAGAGGCCAACACCACAGCACTGGAGATTCCTATGTTGCCAGGGCTCAAACCCGGGTCTCCATGCTTTGTAAAGTGTGTGCTTTTTTTTAGGAGGAGCTGTCTCCCGCCCCCAAATGAGAAGATGTTCACTTGGGGAAGGATGTGGTCGACATGGGAGAGGCTCAGTGGGTGGAGTTCAGGACTTGGGCTTGTGAGGTCCTGAGTTCAAGGCCTGGCCCTGCCTGTGCTGGAGGGATGCTCTGGTCTCTCGGCATTCACTGCTCCCAGGTAAATATCCTATTCAGAGAGAGAGAGAGAGAGAGAGAGAGAGAGAGAGAGGCACCACAGCACCAGAACCTGCCCCAGGGCCACAGGGAACTGGGGTTTGAGCTTGTGTGGCAAGGTGAGCCTTACCTGGCGAAGTATCCCTCCCATAATTTTATTATTTATTTATTTAAAATTATATTCATCTATTGGATAGCCGGAAATTGAGAGGGAAGGGGGAGATAGAGACAGAGAGACATCTTCAGCCCTGCTTCACCACTTGCAAAGTTTTTCCCGTATCATTTCACACATGGAGAAAAGTTCCTTGTTCTTGTTCTCTCCCTCACCCTCTTCCTCTTTTTCTGCCAGGCACTGCCCGGCTCTGGCTGATGGTGGTGCTGGGGATTGAATCTGGGACCCTAGAGCCTCAGGCACGAGCGTCTGACACAGACTGTCTATGGCCCAGGCGCCATTCCCAGTGCTCTTGCACGTGCTGGCTGCCACACTTGGCCTCTTTTGAGTCCTCCCTCCCTGAGAAGCTGGGGTGCTTCCAGGACTCTCCTGGCAAGATCACGCCCGCGGCTCCTCAGAGAAGACCCTGAATGGGATAGAGCTGAGGGCTGAGAGGACTGGAGTGGGGAGTCTAGCCAGGCCCTTCCCCGTGGATGGCAGCCAGGGCAGTGCCAGGTCTCCTGCAGGGGCTGAGGAGGCCTCCTCCAGTGGACAAGCCTCCTGGGGTTATGCTCAGGGGCATGGGCTGTGAGGAGGGTCTGGGGACAGTGTCTTGTCTGAACACAAGATGGCGCCCAGAGCCCATGGGAGGGAGGTCCAGCAGGAGCCACAGGGGGCAGCTCTGGCCTCCTCAGGAGGGCTGGGCCTGACCAGAGCTGGGTCAGGGGGCTCCTAGCATGCCCTGGGTCCAAGGCAGAGACTGTTCTAGGAAGCAGAAAGCTTTCCAGCTTACTTTCACAGCTCACTTCAGGAAACCATTTCTCTACGCTTCCTGTGAGAACGTCCCAGGGACATGGCTTACATGGCCAGAATGAGTGTTACCTGTGCAAGGTTTGAGCCCCTCTACTGCATGGGAGCTCCATGGATGGTGGAGCAGGGCTGGGGGTGGTGGTGTCTCTCCTCTCTCAGCACCATGGACAGCACCCAGGGAGCCCCAGGGATGGTGGGGCAGGGCTGTGGAATCTCTCTATGCTGTCTCCCTCTCTCCCTTCCTTCCTTCGTCATCAGTGGGGCTTCACTGCTCTAAGACCATTTTTTTTCCAGGTAGAGAAAGACAGAGCCAGAGAGGCAGAGGGAGAGGGGGGAGACACCACAGCACTGAGGCTTCCCCAGTGCGATGGGGGCCAGTCCTGATCCAGGGGTCTTGTGCAAGATGAAACAGGTACCATCTGAGTGAGCTATCTTGTAGGCTCTCTCTCTCCAAATAAGAAAACACTGACACTGGCTGTGTGGTGGTGTGGTAGCCTATGGGTAGCCCTGGTCCCAAAGCTGGGGGGGTGTAAGACCAGATGAGGGGACAGAGTGGGGCTGGAACAGCCATGGGGGTGCCTGGGATGCTCATCTTGGGGGAGGGCTGGCATCAGCAGAGAAGGTTCAGGAGGGTGCTCATATGCTCCAGGCCCAGCTTTAAGCAGTCTGACTCAGCCATCCCTGTTGGGGGAGCAGACAGAGGGGTGGGAATAGGAGGCCACATGTCCCCGCTTTCTCCTGCTCTTTGCAGCTCCCCCCAGGGGCCCTGGTGTAGGCAGAGTGGGAGCCAAGTTTCCAGAAGCTTCTGGGAGTATCTGGAGACAGGAGCTGATAGAGCTATCTGGGAGGCCAGATCCAGCGCTGCCTATGAAACCAAAGCATCGAGAAAGGAACGTTCTCGAAAGGACATGCTTTGGCATTTCCAGTCTGGGCGGCTTGAATAATGGAGGCTTCAGACTTGTTCTGAACCCCAGTCTCCTGGACCTCCAGATGCACTGGGCAGTGACGTCTCCAGGGAGCTGGCGCTCGGGGTCTGGGATGGGGAGTGGCGGGGAAAGTCCTGGACTCTCAGGCACAAGGTCCCGAGTTAGATCCTTGGCACCGCATGTGCCAGAGGGAGGCTGTGGTCCCCTTTTTCTCTCCCCTCTCTCTCTCTCTCATCAGTTAAGTCTTAAGAGAAGACAAAACTAAAGACCCTGCCATCCAACAGGACAAAAAAGCTAGTCACAGGTGGACATGGCGTGTGGCTGGTCACCTCTCAGTGACTGTCCCCTTCCCTTCAAGAATGAAGGTGTCCCGGGCCTCCAGGAGACTGAGACAGTGTTAAAGTGACCCTCCCAACAGGGCAGAAAAAGCTTTGGGGCTCAAACTTTTAAGAGGAAAAAGCCACCCCCGCCTCATCTCCTTTCTCATTCTCTTTCTCTCTCTGTTGTCACTGGAATTAAGCACCTGCATGATTCTTCCATCCCCAGTGCAATTCTTCCCCTTTTTTGTAAAGGATAGAAGGTGAGGTGAGTGGTGGAGAAAGAATGAGTGAGAGAGAGAGAGAGAGAGAGAGAGAGAGGGCGCAAAGAGGAGAGACACTGCAGAAACTGTTCCAGTAAAGCTTTCTCAAGCAGGTGTTCCTGGCCGGGGTCTCGAACCTGGGCCCTAGCACATGGAGACAGGGCAGGTGGGAGTCACCTTTCTTCTCCATACGCTTCATGTCCATGAGCTTCTCTACGTTGTTGGGGTCGTTGAGCCAGAGCTGCATTCGGACGAAGGGCTCCCGGCCCTTCAGGCTGAGCTTGTGCCAGGGCTTTGGCCGGGCCAGCAGGTCGGAGACGGAGCCCTGGGTCAGCCCCAGGATAGACTCCCCAAACAGGCGCTGACCTAGAGAGAGCACGAGAGAGGAGTCACCCAGGTGCCGGGAGGAGCAGCAGGCATCCAGGCTACAGGCAGACGCGGTCTGGGCACCCCTATGCACAGGGCAGGTGCGGTGGGTGGCGCCTGCAGACACCCCAATCGGCCGATGGTGTGTGTGTGTCCCTCCTGGAAGATGGCTCTGTCGCAAGGAGTGAACACGTCCTCCTCCCCACAACATGGACCAACCGGGGGGAGTCGGGCTGAGCAAGACCAGCCAGAAGGTGAAGAACAGATTGCAGAGGAGCCTGCTCCCTGACGGCTTGGAGAATCAAGGCAGAAAAGGGCTGTGCAGGGGCTCACATGGTTAAGCGCACACCTTACCATGCGCAGGGATGTGGGGTCAAGTCCCCGGTCCCCACCTGCACGGGAGAAGCTTCACAAGTGGTGAGGCAGGGTTGCAGGTGTCTTTCTCTGTCTCTCTCACTCTCCTTCCCTTCTTGATTTCTGTCTCTATCCAATAAAATAAAAGATATATATATATATATATATATATATATTTTTTTTTTTTTTTAAGATTTTATTTATTTATGAGAAAGACAGGAGGGGAGAGAGAGAAAGAACCAGACATCACTCTGGCACATGTGCTGCTGGGGATCGAACTCAGGACCTCATGCTTGAGAGTCCAATAATGCTTTATCCACTGAGCCACCTCCCAGACCACACTTAAAAAAATTTTTTTTTTAAAGATTTTATTTATTTTATTAATGAGGAAGATAGGAGGAGAGAGAGAAAGAGCCAGCCATCACTCTGGTACATGTGCTGCTAGGGACTGAACTCAGGACCTCATGCTTGAGAGTCTAGTTCCTTAGCCACTGAGCCACCTTCTGGACCACTAAAAAATATATGTAGTTTTAAAAATATTTATTTATTTATTCCCTTTTGTTGCCATTGTTTTATTGTTGTAGTTATTATTGCTGTTATTATTGATATCGTTGTTGTTGGATAGGTTGTTGGATCGAGCTGAGAGAAATGGAGAGAGGAGGGGAAGACAGAGAGGAAGAGAAAGATAGACATCTGCAGACCTGCTTCACCGCCTGTGAAGTGACTTCCCTGCAGGTGGGGAGCCGGGGGCTCGAACCAGGATCCTTATGACGGTCCTTGCGCTTTGCGCCACTTGTGCTTAACCCACTGCGCTACAGCCTAACTCCCTAAAAAATATTTTTTAAAAAAGGTTAGGGCTTCCCACTCAACCCTCTTCCATTAAGGTAAAAAAAAAAAAAAAGATTCACTTAATTTCTTTCATATGAGAGAGAGGTCAGAGTGCCTTTAAGGCATATGTGGTGCTGGGGATCGAACCAGGGGATTAGGTGTGCAAGCCCTGTACTCTACCAGTTGAGCTATCTCCTTAAATGCAACTTTCTCATTTACAGAGGCAGGGTGGTAGAGAGAGATGGAGAAGAGACACCCCAGCACTGCTCCACTGCTCATGGAGCTCCCCTAGTGTGTCTACAGTGTTCTCATGTAGTGCTTGGGCTTGAGAAGGTTAGTTGTCTGCCATCCCTGGATGTGGGTTTTGAAGGCCCTGAACCAGGTCAGCTGGGTGCTTGGGAGGGAGGATCATTTCTCCAACCAGACTGGGGACAAGTTCTTTCTGCAGTGAGGTCATTGCATTAAAAAAAAAAAAAAGACTAAAAAAAAAAAAAAGAATAAAAAAGGATTTATCTATTGAATATTTATTAACATGAGGGAGGGGGGAGAGAGAGCAAGAATGGGGCCAGGTGGTGGTGCACCTGGTTACATGCACACACTAAAGTGTGCAAGGACCTGGGTTCAAGCCCCTGGTCCCCACCTGCAGGGGTGAAGCTTCACGAGTGGTAAAGCAGAGTTGCAGGTATCTCTCTCCATTCTCCTCCCCTCTCAATTTCTCTCTGTCTCTACCCAATAGTAAATAAGTAAAAATATTTAAGAGAGAGAGATAATCAGAGCATCACTGTGGCAATGAGATGCCAGGAACTGAACTCCAGACTTGATGCTTGAGCGTCAGCAGGGCTCATTGGGCCACAAGGACAGGGCGGTGGTGGCTCAGTGCCATGACCTGTGGGCTCAGGAGCGCTGGGCTGTTCCTGGGGTCTACACAGCCTGGACTGCGGGGCTCAAGGGGATCCAAACCCCCTTCCTGGCAGCCTTTTCTCCTGGCAATGATGGCACCTCGGAGGCTCACAAAGCATCTCAGAGGGTAGAGCTGTGAAAGGCCCAGTGGGCACGGGGCCTGGCTCACCAGCCGGGGTAGCATGAGCAGGACCGAGGTGGTAGACAGGGGGACTGGCTCCAGGGCAGAGAAAGCCCCCAACTCAGGGAACATTCTCTCTGTAGCCTGTGGCCTGTCCTATTTGTGAACTTTCTCTATCTCTGTAAATGACGCGCAAGGGACTGAACTTAGGGCCTGTTGCCTCCCAGCCCAAATTTTATTTTATTTATTTTTCCAGAGCCCTGCTCAGCTCTGGCTGATGGTGGTGCTGGGGATTGAACCTGGGACTGTCTGAGTCTCAGGTAGGAGAGTCTTCCTACATCACCATTATATGCCAGCTGTCCTGCCTCCTCCTGCCTTCCTTCTAGTGGGTTTTGTGCATTGTGATACTCTAAGAGACCTCGCTTGCCTGTTTGTCCCCTCCTCCCCATTCTTTTTATTCTCCCTGCAGAGTGAGATGATTCTTGATGGGCTTTTGTATCTGTGTGATACCACTGCTCACTCTCTCATCTGTCTGTCTGATAGTGGGTGCGAGTCAGAGAAGGAGAGAGACAAAAGGAGTGGTCCAGGACGTGGCGCAGTGGATAAGGCATTGGACTCTCAAACATGAGGTCCCGAGTTGAATCCTGGCAGCACATGTACCAGAGTGATGTCTGGTTCTTTCTCTCTCCTCCTATCTTTCTCATTCATAAATAAAATCTTAAAGAAAAAGAGCAATAAACTTTGTTAAAAAACAAAAAAAGACAGACAAAAGGAGAGACCACGGCATTGCTCTATCACTCATGAAGTTTCCCCTCTGTGCAGTGCTCCCAAGTGGGAGCTGGGGAGCTCGAACCCAGGTTCTGGGGCACGGTGATGCTCTACAGGGTGAGCCATTTCCCACCACTCACCCCCAATTATTTATTTATTTATTTTAGAGAGAGAGAGATGCAAGAAGAAGAGAGACACTACAGCCCTGCTCCACCATCCAGGCAGATGCCTCGGTGCTCATGCTGCCAGGGCTCATAGCCATGGCCTGGTGCCCGGGAAGGTGTGTGTTCTACCCATCGAGCCATCTGGCCCTGCCTTAGGCCCTTCTGTCTTTCCAATTTAGAGCCCTGCCCCCGACCTACCGAGGTTGTTGTCCGTCAGCACCTCCTTCACCCTCTTGGTGATGCCGTAGGTGTCCAGCTCCGGGGACATGGCCACCAGCTCCTGGATGCTGAGGGCCGAGTGTCCAGAAAGGGGCAGCGGGGTGGCGGGCTGGGAGTCAGGGGCGGGCGCGTCGCCGGCGTCGGGGGGCTTGCCGTCCTTGCCTGTCTCGATGGCGGGGCAGGGCTGCTGCACCAGCTCCGTCAGGCTCTTGACCGACTCGCTGGAGCTCATGGGTGACTCAGGCGCAGGGCTGCAGCTGGCTGAAGTCTTTGGGGTGCTCTCTGCAAGGCAACAGAAGGTGGCTCAGACAGCACATCCTGACCCTTGGCGGCTCTCAGGCCCCCAGAGCTTCCCAATGAGGGCAAACTCCTGCCCACATTTAAAAGGTGGAAACCTTTTAAATGTGAAAATAGCAGTGGCCACAGGAAAATCGGGTTCAACACAAGGTTCGGGAAGGCTCAACACAACGGTCTGTCCAATTAACTGCGAGCCCGTGTCTCTCCTGAGGGGCTGTATTTCCAAGGTCCCGGGGGCACCACAGGGGTGGGGGAGAGAGTTTTGGGCTGTAACGCCTGAGGCTCTGAGGCCCCAGGTTCAATCCCTGGCACCACTATAAGCCAGAGCGGAGCAGGGCTCTGGTCCCTGCCTCTCACTGAAACAAATCTTAAAAACGAGGAGGAGGGGGAGGAGGAGAAAGAGGAACATGTTGGCTAGATAAGAAGGTTGCAGTCTGAGTCTGTCTGAGGCTCTCAGAACAAAGTGAATACACAAAGTATTTTATTTCAGTAATATTTTTTTTATGTAGGGACAAGGAATGAACAAGGGCCTCATGCGTTTGTGTCCTGAGTGGTCTTCCTGACACAATTATTCTCTTCCATATGCTTAGAAAGTGACAACCTACAGCCCTGCCCCACCATCCATGGGGCTCCCCGGGTGCTGTCCATGGTGCTGAGACAGGAGAGACCCCCACAGCCCTGCTCCACCCCCCTGTGCATGGTGCTGCAATGTGGTGCTAAGGACCAATCAGGGCTTTACTCCCAGCTCTACCGATGATCTATTTCCTAGTGTAGCGCTTTTTTTTTAACACTCAATTATTGATCTACGTTGCCTGTGGTCTATGGTTTTGGAAATACTATTTTAAAGGTTAATTTGTTCACTGAGAAAAAACAGAATCTGCTCGGCACCTGCCTCGATGGGGATTGAACTCAGGACCTCATGCATGCAAGTTCTATGCTCTACCACGATACTACCTGCCAGATGCTCCTGACATGGCATTTCAAAGGACAGCTGCCCCTGCTGTGGGGCACCCCAGGAACCGAGATCCCTAATGGGAGGATGTGCCCGAGACTCTGGGGGGACCCCCAGACCTGTTGGAGGGACCACAGGTGGGGTCTGGTCCTCTGCCAGAATGGGGGAGGCGGTTCTGGAGGCTGTCTATACCACAGCGGGGTCACCCTACAGGACAGAACCAACTCATGGAGCCAAGTGGGGGGAGCCTGACCCCACCCCTCCTGTCCCAGGGAGGGCCCCCGTTGTTTTGGTGCTAGGGGTCCCTCTGCTCTCATCAGGGCACCCAGAGAGACGGCTCAGGCTCGTCCTAACCCCCAGATGGATGGACAGAGGGACCCTGCCAGTCAGTTGGATGCCAAGTGACCCCGTGCCTGTGTCTACCATGGGGCCAGGTGTACCTATGAGCCCCCCCCCACTGGGTGCCAGGTGCTGTTACACGGACTTGAGGACTCCAGGCATGACGAGCTCAGTGTGCACATGGCTGGCGGCCCCCAACATTAGATGGGAGATGCAAGGCGGGCCAGGCTCTGCCTGGTGGCATCCCCAGGTGCCTAATTCACAGCTTAGGATGACACCACACTGATCTCAGGGATGCATGCGGCATCCCAGATCCCGGCGGGGGTGGGGGGAGCTGTGCACAAAAGCCTGGAGGGGGCCAACTCCCACCATGAGCTGTGAGCCTGTGGGGGGGGGCCCTCAGTCAGCAGGACCCTGTTTCCTCAACCCGGCAAACCAGAGAAACAGGGGCTGGGTGGGGTCCACCAGGTAGGCCCCTACCTGCAGGGGGGAGCTCCCCACCCCCACTGCTTTCTGTCTCTACCAGAAAAGATTTAAAAAAAAAATAGCCACAGGGAACGGGACCAAGCCCCAGCGTTAAGCCTAGTGGCAAGTAAACAAGAGAGAGAGAGAGAGAGAGAGGGAGAGGGAGAGAGAGAGAGAGGGAATGGCACACCCAGCTAAATGCACACAGTAACATACTAAATGCACACAGTAACATGCTAAATGCACATAGTAACATGCAGAGACCTGCACAGGCCCTGGGTTCAAGCTCCCACTCCCCACGTGCAGCAGGGACACTTCACAAGTGGTGGAGCAGGTCTGCAGTGCCTATCTCTCCCTGTCTCCCTCCTCTCCTCTCGGAATTTCTCTCTGTCCTATCAAATAAAATTGGGGGGGGCTCAGGAAAATGGCCACCGGGAGCAGTGGATTGAAACATAGCCCAGGCACCGAGCCCCAGTGATAATCCTGCTGGCACGTGAGAGAGAATATACATAAAGAAATCCCCCAGTGAAGGGGCCAGGCAGTGGTGTACCTGGTTGAATGCCTACGTTACAGCACACGAGGACCTGGGTCCTCGCCTGCAGAGGGGAAGCTTCATGAGCAGTGGAAGAGTGCTATATGTGTCTGTCTCTCTCCCTCATCTCCCCTTCTCTCTCAATTTCTCTGTCAAACGAAATCAATAATATCCCCTGTGAAAGATGGCAGAGAGGCAGGTGCACGAGATGCAGATGACCCAGATCAACTCTGAGGCACAGTGGGTTCTCCGGAGCAGACCCTTTCTCTCTGCTCAGCCTGGGCCGCTCCCCAGCCAGACAGATGCAGCCCACACGGTTCTGACGATCGTAGCGGGACCGTGCCCAGTCAGCCACACTCGGCTGGCAGCCCATCTGTCTTGCTCATGCCCCACAGGCTCCTTCCTCCTTGGCATTGTGTCCTCACCCACCCATGTCATGAGGCGAGGTCGGAGCCCCCACTGCCTGGCAGACAGACGACCCCCACATCCTCCGGGACGGTGCTGGGGGACAGAACCTCCCTTCCAGGCCCCCATTCCGCCATCACTCTCACGCTTGCAGACACATTTGTCCCAAGAGGCCTTGGAAGGGGCCGGCGACACAGCTCACTCAGATGGTGTGCTGCTTTGGGAGGCTTTCTGATGTCTGGACTGTGTAGAGCCGGGCCCCTACTGCGCTGGCGGGGGGAGGCTTCAGTGCTGGGGGTTCTTCCTCTGTCTACATGAGAAGAAAGGAAGAAAGAGAGGGGCCAGGCGATGGTGCACCTGGTTAAGTGCACACAGTACAGTGTGCAAGGACCTGGGTTCAAGTCCCTGGTCCCCACCTGCAGGGGGAAAAGCTTCACAAGTGGTGAAGCAGGGCTGCAGGCGTCTCTCTCCCTATCTCCTCTCCTCTCAATTTTTCTTAGTCTCTATCCAATAATAAATAAATAAAAATACTCGAGAGAGAAAGAGAGATTGAGAGGGGGAGACAGAGATGGAGAAGGGGCCGGTGGTAGCACTCTGGAATAAGTGCACATAGTACTAAGCGCAAGGACCCGCGCAAGGATCCCAGTTTGAGCCTTTGGTTCCCCACCTGCAGGGGGGGATCGCTTCACAGGCAGTGAAGCAGGTCTGCAGGTGTCTTTCTTTCTCTTGCCTTCTCTGTCTTCCCCATGGCTCTCAATTTCTCTCTGTCCTGTGAAAGAAAAAAAAAAAAAAAGGAAAAAGGAAAAAAATGGCCATAGGAGCAGTGGATTCATAGTGCTGGTACTGAGCCCCAGAGATAACCCTGGAGGCAAAGAGAGGGAGAGAGAGAGAGAGAGAGAAGAAGAAGAAGAAGAAGAAGAAGAAGGAGGAGGAGGAGGAGGAGGAGGAGGAGGAGAAGGAGAAGGAGAAGGAGAAGGAGAAGAAGAAGAAGAAGAAGAAGAAGAAGAAGAAGAGGAAGAAGAAGAATGTGAGGCCTTTGAAGGAGGCCAGGAGGCAGCTCACTCAGTGAAGCGAGAGCTTTGCCAGGGGCAAGGCCCTGGGTTTGAGCACGTCACCACAGTAGTCCACAGGGCAACGGTTGCGGCCTCTCTCTCCGTTTCTCTAGTAGGGAATGAAAGAATCGGGGGCCAGGAGGCAGCTCACGCAGGGAGAGGGCACCCTTTCCCACCCACGAGGATCCGGTTGGAGCCCCAGACCACCACATGGGAGCACCGTGCAAAAGCAGTAGCTTCACTGCTGGTGGAGCTGTGCTGTGACACCTCTCTGCCACTCACTTCTACGGAGGCAGGAGGAGGTGAGGGAGGGGCTTCAGCTCTGCCTGTAGTTTCTTATAAAAGAGGGTCCCTGTGGGCTGAGTATCACGGGGGTCATCTCTGGGGCTTAGTGCCGGCACTAGGAATCTACTGTTCCCTGCGACCTCTTTTCCCTTTGATTTTTTATTGGATAGGACAGAGAAATTGAGAGGGAAGGGGACACAGAGAAGAGACACAGAGAGTGACCTGCAGCCTTGCTTCAGTACTCACAAAGCATCCCCCCTGCAGGTGGGGGCCGGGGGCTCGAACCCTGGTCCTGGTGCATGGCAACATGTGCACTCAACTGGGTGCGCCAATGCCCGACCCTCATTCTCCCTTCTTTATGTTAACATGTTGACATGTTGCATTGCTGGGGCCTCATGTGCGTGAGATGCTAGCACTTCTGGGCCAAGCTTTTCATGCATATATATATTTTAAAGATTTATTTAGGTCTTAATGGGGGAAGGGAGAGTCAGAACAACACTCTGCAACATGTGATGCTGGGGACTGAACCCAGGACCTTGTACTTGAGAGCCTGATGCCTTCTCTGTTGTGCTACCCCCTGGGCTGCTGCACTGACACTTAGAATCAATTATCATTATTATTATTTACCAGAGTGCCACTCAGCTCTGACTACTGGCAGAGCTGGGGCCTGACCCTGCTCACGTACAAGCCCTATGCCACCTCCCAGGTGCCCAGTCACCAAGTCTCAAGCACCTACTCTATGCCCTGCACATGGGCACAAAAGACCCCGGGCCCAATCTTGAGGGACAAAGACCCATGTCTGCCGTGCATGCCTGAGGCGCCCGGCTGGGCGCCACCTGCAGAAGCTGTCCCTGGGACCCTGTCTCCAGGGTCTTGCCTGAATGCCTCTTATTGGAAAGACACAGGAAGCACAGAGAGACAGGGTCCCTGAGGGTCATGGCCGCACCATCTCTGGCATAGCAGGCAAACAGCAGTTGCCGACAATTTCCGGAGGGGCTGACTGACTGCAGGGACCAATGGGCACCCTGCCCCCTGGCCAGCTCCAGCAATCACCCCGATTCCACTCGACAAGCATGTGAGCAGTCGGGGTGACGCTGGCTCTGACGGTCTCGGGAGTAGGGAGTCAGTCGAGTTCTGTGCCGAGAAGTAATTATTTTAAGTGACATTTTTACTGCTGGCACACCATAAGGCGAGCTGTGCCTTCAAAGGACAAGTCGCTGAAACAAAATGACAGGGTACTCGGTGACATTCTGACAAGAACCCAAACACCATTTAACTGGTTTTAGACTCTGAGCCCAGGGCCTAGCCAAGAAGATTCTGAAAAGACTAAACAGACAGATAGGCCTGGAGAGATGGGGGGGGGGGGTGAGAGAGGACCTGGGGTGCTGGGGAGGGGTGGAGGGAACCCCAGGCGGTAGGCAGGAATCAGCAGCTGCTGGAGGCAAGAGGAGGTACAGAAGGTTCTGGAATCCCAGGTGCTGGTGCCCGGTGGCCTGGAGGGTCCAGCCTGCCCAGGAGGCCTTTTGGGGCACGATGGCTCCTGAGGTCACACAGGGTGGCCATGGGCATGGAGGGTCACTGCTGAGGTTGAGAACTAGGGGTGTCGCTGCTGAACCTGGGGGTCTGACAGGGCTGAGATGGGATGCCCAGGGGACACTGAAGCAGAGGCCGAGGTGGGGAAAGGTGAAGGGGGCACCCCAGCTGGCTATGGCTTGGGGTGTGGGGAGGGGACTTCAGCTGACACAAAACTGTCCCATCAGTTAAAGAGAAGAGACACCCTATGCAGGGTCACCTAGATGCGCAGAGGCCAGGAGAAAGCAGAGGGGCTGCCAGGTGGTGGTGTCCGGGAGCTTGACTCTAAGGGGCGGGGGTAGGGGCACGCTCATGGAGAGAAGTAGCTGAGGTTTTTGTGCATCCCAGCAGAGGGGCTGGGGGCAGGGCATGCCCAGGGAGTGCAGGTGACTCAGCTTCCTCCACCCCTCATTTCCCCAGGGGGACAGAACTCTAGGAACTGAGTCCACTCCGCTGACCTGAGCTGGGCCTGACTGTAGGGGTTGGGGATGGACATCTCTCCTACTTGTCACCAGACTCTCTTTCAGCAGGACTCCATTCCCCCAGTGGGCATGCTCCCCCTCCCCGCCCCCTCTGGTTCTTAGATGGACAGGAGAGACACCACAGCACTGTTCCACCATTCTTGTGATGGCTGGGGGCTTGAACCCAGGTTCTCAAACTTGGTAGTGTGTGTGTGTTCTATGGGTGAGCTATCTCTCCATCTCTCTCTTGGGAGTTTCAACTGGCTCTGGACTCAACAGGACCCCCCGCCCAAGCGGAGCCTGCACAATTCAATGCCACAGCCCCCCCCACCCCCGCCCCGTGGAAAGCATGGAAGGCTGGGGGGGGGCACAGTTGGGACTGATGTGAGGACCGGCTCGCACCCCTACCCCACCCGCCCTGACACAAGGGGGACAGGATGTTGCACACAGAGTCTAAGCGGCTATTCCCGTGATGGGGACCCAGAAGCCACCAGTGCGATGGCTCCACTGTGCTCAGAGGTTAGTCACTGCATATGCACAAGGTGCTCTGGGACCCTGCGGAGACCCGGGGTGCGGTGTGGGGGCCTCTCCTATTCTGGGGGTCCATTTGGGGTTCACCACCCAGACCTCTAAGGGTCAGAGGGACTTCTGTTCTGAGGGCTCCTGTTCCCCTGCTCTGACTAGAGGTTCTGTTCCCCCATGTTCTGTCCCCCATGCTGGACACAAGAGTTCACCTGTGCCCCAGGGGCGACCTGGCCCCTCTGATTTTCTCTGTCAAGGGCCTGGTGGGCAGAGAGTGAGGGGATATTCCTTAGAGGTTCCAGGGTGGCTCCCTGACTCCCAGTAAGAGTGACAGAAGTTGGGGGCGGGAAGCTGCCCTCCTCCCAGACATTACTGGGGACTAGGACCCATGGCTCTGTGCAGCTCCCTGCCCCACCCCCACCCCCACTCTCTCCCCAGTTGTGGCAAGGCCGTGGAGGCCTGGGGAGCAATCCGTCATCCTCCACTGGCTGCAGTCCCTTCTCCCTGCTGATTATTTGCATATTAATCTCGCACTGGAACGTGTGGCACGCAGGGGGTGCCGGGGGACTATCAGACGTCAGCCTGCTGATGGGCTAATTAATTAGAACATCTCCTGCCGCCCCCAGGGAGCCTCTCTGGACAGACCTTCCCCCAAGGGGGAGTAACCACTACTCTCCCCTGGGCTGTTTTTTCTACAGCTTCATGGGGAGGTCTGTCATAGGTGTGTGTATGGGGGGGGGGGTCAGCCCCCCAGGCTTCAGGGAGAGAGCAGGGAGGCTGTGCTCCTCTGCCCCTGCTACAGCTTTCGAGAAAGTTCCCTGATGGCCCGGAACCCACGCTCCCATGTCAGGGGGACCTTAATTGCCAAGTGGGCGCAGAAGGCAGCCCAGATGCCTTATTTAGGAGCGGGATGACAGGCTAATTCGGGCCCTCGCCCAGCAGCCCGGCCCAGCACCTGCCAATCGCTCCTGGGGCTATATTTAGGGCTGGCTTTCCAGAGGGAAGAGCCCAACATGGAGCCTTGTCAGGGCCGCTGAGGGGGGCTCTGGGCCTGTTCTGTCCAGGGCTCCCCCTCCCAGGGCAGCGGAGTTGGTTCAGGAATCATTGGTAGGGAGGGAGGGATGCCAGCTAAAGGGGGTTCAGAGTATTAAGCACCATCTCTGGCTACCAGCAGTGCCTGGGATCGAACCTGGGATCTTTTGCACAAAAGTCCAGTGTGCTGCCACTATGCTGTCTCCCCGGCCCTGACACCTCTCTGTGCATCCTTTTCTCAGCCCGTGAGTTAGTCCTTAGGCCCACAGTCGCCTCTGACTGCCCTTCCTCTGAGTCTTGTCCTCAATCCAAGGGAGGGGAGAGATTTCTCCCACTCAGTGACCAAGGAGGGAGTTTGAGGGACAGAGACTTGAGTCTCATGATCCCCACTGGCCCAGGAGTCAAGGTCTGCAGCCCCTCACAGGGCTGACCTACTTCTGCCCACAGAGCTGAAGGCCTAGTGGTCCAGTGTACCATGAACACTGCTGGCCAAGGTGGGTGGGGATGGGGATGGGAGGCGAGCTGTGCCACAGCTGAGAGCCTCCCTGAGCAGGGACCTGGGGGTAGAGGCCTCTTGGGAGCCCAACAAGATACAGAGCACGGCCACCTCTGCCTCGCCCCTAGATGGCTCAGCAGTGACCTGCAGTGCTTCACGAGAAAGCTCACCATTGGGGGTGGGGGTAGATAGTATAATGGTTATGCAAACAGATTCTCCTCATGCCTGAGGCTCCAAAGTCCCAGGTTCAAGCCCTCGTACCACCATAAGCCAGAGCTGAACAATCCTCTAGTAAAAAACAAAAACGGAGTCGAGCAGTAGTGCAGCAGGTTAAGCGCACATGGCGTGAAGTGCAAGGACAGGCATAAGGATTCTGGTTCGAGCTCCTGGCTCCCCACCTGCAGGGGAGTCTCTTCACAGGTGGTGAAGCAGGTCTGCAGGTGTCTATCTCCATTCTCTGTCTCCCCCATCTCTCTCTATTTCTCTCTGTCCTATCTAACAACGATGACATCAATAACAACAATAATAACAACAATAAAAAAACAAGGGCAATAAAAGGGAAAATAAAAAACAAAACCAAACAAACAACAACAACAAAACTCACCACTAGGGGCTCCTAAGCCAAGCCACCCAAGGCCCTGGGTTCTATCCCTGGTACTTCTACCACCCGCCAGAGTGAGCGGCTGATCCTCTGGCCTGTCGTGAAATGAAACTCGTCTCAAAAAAGACAAAAAGAAAAAGACTTGGGTCAGCATTAAGGAGACAACATCTGGAGGGGAGGTGGCTTTTCTGAGATGCCTGCTGGGACTCCGGGGCCGCCGTCACGGACAAATGTGCAGGTGGCAGAAGAGGCTGGGAGACAACCAGAGGCTGCCCACTGTGTGCGCATGCCTATACGTCTGCGTCCAGCCAGCCTGCCACCTGTGACAGGCAGGTCACCTGCTCCTGGCACTGCCTCAGTGCAGGGTCCACTCCATCTCCTCTCTGCTTTCATGATTCGCTGGTTTCATGAAACATGCACACACGCACACATGCACGTGGTGCTAGGGAGTGAACCCAGGGCGTTAGGTGCTCTAACCACTGAGCAATCTCCCTGGCCTCTGCCCCAGCCTCCCTATGGCCTGCAGCCCCATACTAGTCACAGCCCAGGGTGAGGGAGGATGGCAGATGGGGACACTCAGTCTAGGCACTCAGAGAAGCCTGTTGTTACATATGACGCTCTCAAGAAAGTAACACTTGAAGACAGTCCTAACCTCTCTCCTGACGACAGGAGAGAAGAAAGAAGAAGCCCCCCCCCCCCCCCCCGAGAGTGGTGGGACCACGCAGGCATATGGAGTCACAGTGAAGCCCCAGCAGTAAAGGATAAACCAAACCAAACCAAACCCAACAATGATTAGAATCATGGTTTTGGGAAAGGATGAAGCCATGACCACTGTCTCTGATTGCCTGCTATTCCTTGGCCCAGAGCGCTGCTCCGCTCTGGCTTCTGGGGGTCCTGGCATTGAACTTGGGACATTGGAACCTCAGGATGCAAAGTTTCTCCCTTGGCTCTGCAACTAGTTTAAAAAAAAAATTCAAATCTTGTAAAAGCACCGAATCAGGCGCTTTGTCTGCTTCAGGCAGTGTAGTGGGGTGGTGTGGAGGGCCCCGTCCCCTCCTCCCCCTCCCCGTGATGCTGCCACACGGCGCACTTATTGATGGGAGTTTGGGGTGGGGGAACCCCCACCATGCGATGCCTGGGCCCAAACTTGAGACCTCATGCCTGGGAGTCCAGCTCTTTATCCACAGTGCCACCACTGGGCAGCTGTTATTATTTGTCACCAGGGCTTCAAACCTGTGTGATTCCACTGCTCCCAGCAAATTCTTTTACTTTCTTTTTTGCCCAGAAAGAGGATGAGAACAGGGGCAGAGACCACAGCATCTCTCTACTGCCCATGAAGCTCCCCTTTGCTGAAGAACCAGTGCGTCCTCTGGCAGCGCGGGGCTCAAACCCGGTCCTTGTGCGTGGTGTCCTGTTTGCTCTACTCAGTGAGCCCTCTCCTGGTCACCTTGAAATTATGGCCTTTAGCTTCCTGTACCTCCTTTTCTGTCATCAACACACTCTGGGCCTATAGCTCTCAGACAGAAAGGCTAAAAGGGTCAGAGAGACAGAGACAGAGACAGTACAGTACTGAAGCTTCCTCCAATGCCATAGTGCCTCCTATGTTGGTGCCAGGGCCTCACGGCCAGCAGGTGCCCTCCCAGCTGGGCTATGTCATAAATGGGCTGGAACCCTCTGGCCTCCTTACTCCCTCAAGGACCTGAGGGCCCTTAATGACACCCAGCGCCACTAGCCCCATGGCTGGGCCCTACTGAGCTCTCCTGATCCTGAAACTCATGGGCTGGCTGGACCCACAGAGCATCAGGGGCACCCCCCATGCCCCAGTCAGCATTCTGCCTGGCACACAGTGTGCCCATTCCTCCCTCCCTCCCGCCACCCTGTTGCCATGGTAACAACACACCAGGGTCAGGCCCACTCAGCGCCCAGCTCCCTGTGGCTGAGGCTGCCCAGGGCGGCAGAGCCAACCTTGTCACCAATATTCAGGAAGGACCTGGCTCCCGCAGCCATCTGGTCTACTGCTCCGAGCTGCCCTAGAGCACCACACTGTTCTCAATCTGGGGGTCTCTGTGGGGTGGAATGGGGGGGGTGTCTCAGTGGCTGTGGTGAAAACAAGGAACCAGAAGGTTCTGGGAACCCAGGGGCCAAAGGCCATTCTCCCCTGTATTGGAGGGGGGGAGTGGAGTTGAGTTTTGGTTCTGTTCTCCAGAGCCCTGCTTGGCCCTGGCTGCTGGTGTCGGGGATTGAACCTGGGATGTGGGAGCCCAGGGTGGAAGAGCTGTCCCTGGGCTTTCAGGCCATCCAGGAAGGTTCTGGAGTCTCCTCCGAGATTCACCAGCCCTGGGGAGGGAGGCTAAGGCAGAGAATTCTCTGCATTTTGACAGGCACTTCCTGGTCTACAGAGCTCTCTTCCACCACCAGGGTCATGCTACGCTTGGCTGTGTGTCTGCACTGCTCCTCCTATATTTGTCTTTAAAAAATTTTTTTTTTTTTTGCCTCTAGGGTTATTGCTGGGGCTCAGTGTCTGCACCATGAAGTCACTGCTCCTGGAGGCTATTTTTTTCCTCTTTTGTTGCCCTTTTTTTAAAAAAATTATTGTTGTAGTTATTATTATTATTGTTGTTGATGTTGTTCGTTGTTGGATAGGACAGAGAGAAATGGAGAGAGGAGGGGAAGACAGAGAGGGGGAGAGAAAGACAGACACCTGCAGACCTGCTTCACCACTTGCGAATCGGCCCTCCTGCAGGTGGGGAGCTAGGGGCTCGAATTGGGGACCCCTATGCCGGTCCTTGCGCTTTGCGCCACATGTGCTTAGCCCACTGCGCCACCGCCTGACCCCCCAAAATATATTATCTTTACTTATTTATTAGACAGAGACAGCCAGAAATTGAGAGGGAAGGGGGGTGATACAGAGGGAGAGAGACAGAGAGACACCTGCAGCCCTGCTTCACCACTTGCAAAGCTCTCCCCTTGCATGTGGGGACCGGGGGCTCGAACCCAGATCGTTGTGCATTGTAACATGTGTGCTCAATGAGATGCACAACCATCGGGCCCTATTTTTTCTCATAGAAGATGAAAGACATGGACAGACAGAGGGAGAAAGAGACAGAGAGAAGGAAAGGTACCTGCAGCCCTGCTCCGCTGCTCATGCAGCCCCCCACCCCCCACAGGTGGGCACTGGGGGCTGATATCTGATGACTGTAAAAAATGGCGACTAATCCCTAGCACTGCAAAAACGGTGTCATCTGTTTTCCATCTACACCTGCCTCCATGGGTGGCCAACACTATATCGTTTCTTCTCCAAAACAGAAGATTCCGGGTGCATCTGGGTGACAAGTCTAGCAGATGGAGACTTGTCTCAAGTGGCCTCCCCCAGGGCTCTGTTCTGGCTCCTACGCTATTTAATATTTACATCAATGACCTTCCAGAAACTTCTTCAAGGAAGTTCTTCTACGCCGATGACATCTGCTGTGCAACTCAGGCATCCAAGTTCGACATCCTTGCAAACGCTGATGTGTGTGCTCAACCAGGTGCACCACTGCCTGCCCCCGGCCCCAGCTCTTGTTTCTAAGATGGCATTCCTCTGGCCACCACAGAGACACGAGCAAGTGGTCTCATAGTCACCTCATCCTGGGGGACACAGAAGAGACCCTCCATTCTGGAAGCTTCAGATGCTGGCTGTCTGACGCAGGTTCCTCAAGAGTTTACAGATAATCCACTAGTTTACAAATAGCACTCAGGACAGTGGCTGAGAGGAAGAGACAGCCTCTCTGCTAGGGCTTCTGACTTCAATCCGAACTGAGCTAGAATGTGGGAAATTTCCTGTCTTATTAGGGGTGGGGGGCAGAGTTTGGATCTTAAAAAAATACTGAAACACACACCTGCCTCTTTATGCCACAGGCACGGGCTGGGGGAGGGGCAGCAGGGGGGCCTCACACCTGGCTTTGCCCGACTTTGCAACAGGCTTGGAGGAGACAGACCTGGTCTGCCAGGAGCTTGACGGGGGGAGGGGGGGAGGGCAGGGCTTCAGCCCAGTGGATCTCCAATTGAGGGGGGGTCCCTTGTGTCTCCCTGCTACAGACTGGAGGGCAGGTCGCCATAAGAGGCCAGTGGTCTCCCCAGAGCAGCAGGGGGGTCTGGTTAGTTACCTGAGCTCACACAGCCGTGCTGCAGGGGGTCCTGGAGTGACGTCACAGAGTGGATGACTGGGGAGAGAAAGTGCGTGCAGTTAGACGGGCAACACCTCAGTATGGGACGTAGAGGGCTATATCCCCACGCACAGGGAAAGCCTGAGGGGTGTCTACAAGGGCACAGGCTGCCAGGGTCCCCCAGGGGGTGAGGGAGCAGGGGGCTGGTCTCCACCCCTCCCTGTGGCACCGCTGCCTACTCTTTCCTGGGCCCTGATTTAGCTCTTGACTTTTCTCTCTGTTTATGCAAACAGCATTTCCTTAATTGGGAACTCATTTTCCACTGCTTATAAAATTAGCCAGGCATTTGCAATCTCCTCTCTCCTGTCTCTGCTGCCCGGGCCCCCTCCCCCGGCCCCGGCCCCCGTTACCTGGCCCTGGCTGCTGGCCCTGCACAGGCAGGACGCCCTGGCCCAGCTCACCATTGAGCCAGAGCTGCATCCGGATGAAGGGCTCGCGGCCCTTCTGCGTCAGCTTGCTCCACGGCTTCGGCCGTGACAGCATGTCACTCACGCTGCCCTGGGACAGGCCCAGCACCTGGGGGGGGGGGAGAAACACACACACACACACACATCAGGGATTCAGCCAAGGGTGGGGTGGAGCGTGCAAGGTCATGGCTGGGCACATGCTGGACACTGGGCGTTGTGGTCAAGTCACAGCCTCCGGCTCCCAGGAGGCCGGCGTTCTGTGACGGTAGAGGGGCGATCCCCAGGGCCTGGGTCCCAAGGCTGAGGTGCTGGGTGAGGGGACAAGGGACAAACATGAGGGAGGGGCAGGCATTGGGAAACTGGTGGCCTTTGTTTGGCATTTATATATTTATTATTATTATTATTTTTCCTTTTTAATTTGATTAGACAGAGAGAAACTGAGTGGAGGAGACAGACACCTGCAGCTGCATCATTCACGAAGCTTCCTCCCTGCAGGTGGGGACAAAGGGCTTGAACCTGGGTTCTTGCGCATGGTGATGTGTGTGCTTAACCGGGTACACCACCGCCTGGCCCCTGCCTGGCATCTGGACAGAGCCCTGGCATTTTGGTCACCCTACCCTGGATGTTGGGGGCCCGGAGCTGACGGCAGCCGGGGAGGGAGCTGCTGGGAGGTGGTGGTGATGGCGGAGTGGCACGTGCGTCCCCACGTCCCCTCCTGCTCCCATATGGCCATCCATATGCATGGGGCCGACGCCCCAGCCGGGACACAGATGCCGCCCTGAGATATTTAGGGGACGCCTCCCGATCGCCCCCTGGAGCAGCTCTCACTCGGCTTCCAGAATAAATGGCCAACCCAGGCCCAAGCGGCCCCCGCGTTCTCGCTGGGCGAAGTGAGGCACGTGCCTAGGCGCCCGCCTCTTCCAACGCTCCCTAGGGATATTTTTGCGGCTCTGAGCTCAGAATTCCCAGGGGTTCTCAGAGCTGCACCCTGGTTTTGGCTCACCAATGACAAAGACCTGCAAGGAGTTCACTGGCAGTCACATCAAGGCCCCAGACCTCAGCAGACAGTGTGTGTGTGTGTGTGTGTGTCGGGGAAAGCTACCCCCCCACCCGGGGGATCATGTGCCCTGCAGGGTGAGGAAGGTGAGGAACGTTGCTCAGGCTCAGCCACCCATGTCATCTTTGTGTATCTCCTACTCCTCAGGCCTGTTCTCTCTCTATTTTACTTATGAGTTAATTGGATAGAAACAGAGAAATCGAGAGAGAAGAAGGGGATAGAGAGTGTGAGTTAGAGAGAGACAGACACCTGCAGCACTGCTTCACCTCTTGTGAAGCTTCGCCCCTGCCGACGAGGGTAACGTGTGCACTCAACCAGGTGTGTCATTGCCTGCCTGCCTGCCCTTTTCCAGAGCACTGCTCAGCTCTGGCATATAGTGGCACAGGGGATTGAACCTGGGACTTTGGAGCCTCAGGCATGAGAGTCAGTATGCATCACCATGATGCTGTCTCTCTGCATGTGCCCGTTCTCTAGAACCTCGGCTCCCAGGAAGATTCACCAGGCTGTTACTCACTAGGGGGGGTAGACTGGTTGATGGGGGGAGGGGGCCTGGGAGCTGGGCTATGCCAACTCTCTGTGGCCCTTCCTGGACCACTCGCTCTGGTGGGACAACTGCCAAGTACTCAGCTCTGGCTGATGGTGGTGCTGGAGACTGAACCTGGGCCTCCCAGCTCTAGGCAGGAAAGTCCTTTGCATCACCACTGTGATGCCTCATATCCTTGTGGTGCTTTTTGAGGTTGTCCAACTAGATGCCTGCCAGTCCTGCCTGCCAGGGTCCTGCTATGGGACATGAGAGGATTTTTTTTTTTTTTTTTTAAATGGCTGGCTCTTCATAAAAATGATGAACTTGGGTTCAGGCAGTGGCACACTTGGTTAAGCGCACACACTACAGTGCGCAAGGACCCAAGTTCAAGCCCCTGGTCCCCACCTGCAGGGGGAAAGCTTCATGAGTGGTGAAGCGGGATTGCAGGTGTCTCACTGTCTCTCTCCATCTCTGTCTCCCCTTCCCCTCAATTTCTCTTTGTCTCTATATAATAAAAATAAATAAAATATTTTTTTAAAAAATGATAAACTTGTTGAATTTTTTTTAAAGCTTGTGAATATCCTCTTTTGTTTTTTAAAAAATATTTATCCCCTTTTGTTGCCCTTGTTGTTTTATTGTTGTAGTTATTATTGCTGTTGTTGGATAGGACAGGGAAAAATGGAGAGAGGAGGGGAAGACAGAGAGAGGGAGAGAAAGACAGACCCATCTGCAGACCTGCTTCACTGCTTGTGAAGCGACTCCCCTGCAGGTGGGGAGCTGGGGGCTCAAACCGTGATCCTTACGCCGGTCCTTGCACTTTGAAGCACGTGTGCTTAGTGCCCGACTCCCAAGGATCTTTTCCCATATATATATATATTTTTTTACTAGAGAGAAAGGGAGAGAAACAGATTGGAGAGAGGAGAGAACACATACACCACAGCATCTCTGGCTCATGTGATGCTCCCGATGGAGTCTGGGACTCACAGTTTCTGGTCCTGGGACTACAGCCCTGCACCAGAGCAGAGGCAGGAACGGTCACCTGTCCTGAGCCCCGAGGGCTACAAGGGCTCACCCCTCCCCAGCCATGTGGCTGAGAGGGTGCAAGGAGGGCAAGGCCCTTGCTCACTGGCCCCTGGACTCCCAGGGGCGCTCTGTCGGGAGCAGCGAGATCTGGGATCCCCCTGCCACAGCCCGACACGCTCACCTTCTCCCCAAAGATGCGCTGACAGATGCCGTTCTTAGCCAGCTTCTCCTTGACCTGGCGGGTCAGCTCAATGGTGTCCACCTCCTGGTACATGTAGACCTCGTACTGCTCAGGCGTAAGTGGTGGCACAGCAGGCTTGGTGGCCTTGCCCAGGGGCACAAGCGGTGATGCGGGCAGCGGGCTGTTCTGCGGGGTGTCGCTGCGGCTGGCGCCGGTCAGGCTCAGTTCCGAGCTCTGGGAGTAGGGCGACTCGGCACATGGCCAGTCCTTCCAGTACTCAGACCCTGCGGCTGCTGCCGTGGAGGAGGAAGACGAGGAGGCTGGGGGTGCGGGTAGGGGGCCTCGATCCGCCCTGCTGGGGCCACCCCCTTTGTCCTTGCAACTGCCTGGGGTCTCCTCCGTGGCCTTGGCATCGTCGGGAGCCGGCGTGGCCTTGCGCTCAGGGGGTGCAGTGCTCCACCAGGGGTCCTTCCAGGCGCCCCCCTTACCCAGGCGCAGCACACCTGGGGGAACCTCGGCGGGGCCCTGAGCGTCCAGCCCAGGAGTGTCTGGGGGCGCCTCCTTCTTCAGCCCGGGGGGCTCGGGGGCTGTGGGGGGCTTCTTGAGGGACACAGCGAGCGGGGCGAAGGCAGCCGTGGGGGGCAGGGGCGAGGTGGGCAGCAGCTTGGGGGCCAGAAGGCCCGCGTCAGGCTGGGGCAGTGGCGCTGGCTTGAGGGTGGGCTCCAGCGCGGCCTGCTGCGCCTCCATCTCCCGGCGCGCCTGCTGCAGGATGGAGCGGATGGCATCATCCGAGCTGCCGCTGCCTGGGGCCGCACAGGGCTGGGCTGGCTCTGCTGAGGGGAGAGGGGACATGGTGGCGGGATGGCCCCTTCCCGGGACAGCACCCCCGCCCCCTCACTGTGACCACTGGGGGCAGAGCACAGGCCCCGGTTCCATCCCTGGCCCCACACCTGCCAGAGTCGAGTGGTGCTCCTGTCTCTCTCACACAAAAACAATGAATCCGGGGCTGGGAGGTGGTGCACAGCATTAAGTGCACTTACCACCATGAGCAAGAGTCCGGGTTTGAGCTCCCTGCTCCCCACCTGCAGTGGGGAAGCTTCATGAGCGATGAAGTGGGTCTGCAGGTATCTGTCTTTCTCCCTCTCTATCTCTCCTCCCCCCTCAATTTCTCTCTGTCTTGTCAAATAAAAAAATAATAAATAAAAATAATCTTAAAAAATTAACTTATCTATTATTGGATAGATACAGAGAGAATTGAGAGGGGAAGGGGGAGATAGAGAGGGAGGGAGACAGAGAGACACCTGCAGCCCTGCTTCACCACTTTCGAACCTCTCTCCCTGCAGGTGGGGAGCAGGGGGCTTGAAACTGGATCCCTGCGCACTGTAGTGTGTGCGCTTAACCAGGTGCGATACCGCCTGGCCCCCAGAAGAATCTTAAGAATATTCAGGCTTGGAGAGAGCATCTGGTGGCGTGCCCGCCTGCCAGGACGCAAGTTCAAGTCCCTGGTCCCTACCTACAAAGGGAACGATTCATGAGAACTGCAGGTGTCTCTCCTCTCTGTCTCTCTCACCCTATCAAAAATAAAATAAAAAACCAAAAAATCTGCCAGGAATAGTGAAGTCCTGTGAACAACAAGCCCCAGGGATAATCCTAGAGGAAAAAGACAAATAAAAAGAAAAAAGGAAGAAAAAGAAAAAAAAAAAAAAAAAGAAAAGAATAGGGTCAGGGGGTGGGGGGGATAGCATAATGGTTATGCAAACAGACTCTCATGCCTGAGGCTCTAAAGTCCCAGGTTCAATACCCCACACTACCATAAGCCAGAGCTGCGTAGAGCTCTGGTGTTTCTCTCTCTCTCTGTGTGTGTCTCTCTCTCTCTCTCTGCATCTCTTTCAAAAATAAAATTAAAAAAGGGGGTCAGGGAGCTTGTTTGGCTTGGACTCTGCTGCCTTGAAAGCACAGTGCACAGTGGGTGTGTTTTCCAGCGGCTGTTCTCCTTACTCAAATATCGCTCGGCTGAGTACGCTCCTGTCCAAACGACAAAAGCCTACTTTCTATTTATTATTTTTTAAAAAGGAAAATTCAGACCAGCTACTTGCTAATTTGAGTCGAGTTTCTAGGCCAGGGGAGGGGGTGGCAGTATTAAAAGCCTGGGAGTCCTTAGCCAAAAAATATCCACTACATGGCACTGCTCCCTCCAGCTTTGCTTCCAGAACTCTGGGGAACACAGATGGGAAAGAAGAGGGAAGGGTCAGGAGAGCGCTCACCCATTGGAGTGAGGACCTGGGTTCAAGCCCCTGGTGCTATAGTCTCTCCCCCTCTATCTGAGACAAGGAGGAGGAAGAAAAGGAAATAAAAATGAAAAACTCAAGTGCTGGGAACAGTGGTGTCATGCAACTGTGAAACTTCTGTGGCAAAAAATAATAATAAATAAAAAAGGGCAGCTGGGTGGTGGTACACCTGGTTAAGCACACATAGTAGTAAGCTCATGGACCTATGCAAGGATCTGGGTTCAAGCTAGGGGGCAAGCTTCACAAGCAGTGAAGCAGGTCTGCAGGTGTCTATCTTTCCCTCTCCCTATCTCCCCCTCCTCTCTCCATTTCTCTCTGTCCTATCCAATAAAATAGAAAAAATCGCCATCAGGAGTAGTGGATTTGTAGTGCTGGCGCTGAGCCCTGACGACAACTCTGGAGGCAGAGAGAGAGAGAGAGAGAGAGAGAGAGAGAGAGAGAAGGGTGTGCGTGCTGACAAGGGCTCACACTGACTCTCAGCTGACCTGGAATCTGTGGGGTGGGGCAGGGGATGGGGGCACGTACCCGTCTTCTGGACCTGAAGCTCCCGCTTGGCCTGCTCCAGAATGGACTTGATGGCTTCGTCAGACCCAGTCTCTGAGGCCCTGATCCGGGTGGTGATGTTACCTGGGGGGGGGGGCACACCTGTGAGCTCAATGCCTCACCTGGGACGCGACACAGATGTTGTCCTGAAATGTCGCTCCCAAAAGGAGGCAAGGGGGGGTATGGGGGGGCAGTCATCAAGCCAGGACCCCACGGCAGGAAGCACTTTCTGCTCAGTCTGCTAGGCTCTCAAGGCTATTGGGCCAGTGGGACGAGCCTTGCTTCTCATTCTCGTCATCACCCCAGGGTGGGGACCGGCCAGAGAAGAAGGAGGAGCAGAAGGCCGAGCTTTCAGTGAGCCAAATACCCGGCTCCAGGAACGATTATGGCCACACGCAGCCGAGGGCTGAACCTGGCATCTCCGGAGCTCTTCCGGTGGACTGACTTTTGAGGAGAATGCGCGAGCAGAGAGAGAAGCCTGGGGGACCCTTGCAGGACTGAGTTTGGTCCTATGGTCACGATGGAAGCTTTGTGAGCGGCCTCATGTGCAGGTGCACTGAAGCCACTCCACGGGGGGGGGGGTGTGTGTGTGGGGGGGGGACGCTGGCCTCAGATCTTTCTAGAAGCCGGCCAGGTGTCTTGATTCTCCTGTAACCTTACTAAATACACACTGCCACTTTGCCGACAATTTCACCGCAGGCATTCCACCAGGCGACTCTGGGGGGGCGAGTCATGACACTTGGGGTGCCTCTGGCTCAGAGTGAAAGGAAGCAGCAGTATCTCCTGTGACTTGGTGACCTGGTTTCTCTCAGGGCGATACTTGGTGTCCTCTTTCGACCTGCTTTCTGAAAACACTGGAAGAGGTGTGCTTTGGATCTGTGGGGTGGGGTAGGGTCTGCAACTTGGGCTTGGGGGGTGGGGAGATTTTTTTTTTGGGGGGGATGGCCCCTGGCTGCCTCTGGGCAGCTCAGGTGGAGGGGGCCCTGCAGACTGGAACCCGCGCTTTGTTTTGTACTCACTAGCTGTGTTTTTACACCAGGTCTCCAGGCCAGAATGCCACCGCCCGGTTTAAAGCGTGAGTGGCAGCTAAGAACCTGCTGCTTCCTACAGCTAAGTGCCCGGAGAAGCGCCTGCCTGTGACATACCTTCAGACCCATTTCTTCGTTTCGGAACTTCCTGAAATAGTCTGTTCAGGCTCTGGCCTGGATTCTCTGTTGGAAAACAAGTGTGGTAAGAACAAAACAATCAGGGCGGTGGCGGTGGCGGTGATAAGACGGGCACATGAAACCAGAGCCGCCTGTTACTACAGAGAGGGCCTGGGGCATCTGGGGTAACTTGGGAGCCACTGGAAACTTCTGGGGTGGGGGTGCGAGGAGGGTCTGCCTGCAGCGGCAGGAGGTCTGACAGAACCAAGTGAGCTGTGGCCGTGCCTGGGGTGGGTGTGGAGTTTGACAGCCGCCAAGCACTTCGCCCACCGGCCCCGGGGACAGAGCTGGCACGAACCACCCGGGGACAGTCTCAGAGACCCCCACAGCCCACCAGTGCCCCATGTCCTTCTGGGGAGGGATCCTGCTGCTCCAAACGGCACGTTTGGAGTCTGCATTTTAGGGTGTCTCGGTGTGGCCAACAAGATTACCCCTGCCTCTCTCTCTCTCTGTCTGTCTCTCTTGCTCTCTCTGACAGCTGAGCAGGTCGAGCCCCAGCTCTTAAGGAGGGCTGAGAGCTTTCCTGCTGGGGAGGTGGGTGGCTCTTTCTCTCTTCAGTGGCGGAGATGTGAGTTGGGGAGAGGAGGGTGTTGGAATGGACCGTTTTCCATGTGTCTCGCTGGTGACAGGAAGGACAGACACACAGGGGCCAGCACTGGCCACTGGGCACTCTCACACCCTTCCTTGGCAGGCACCCAACCAGCTCTGCCAGAGGGCTGCCCCCGGAGGGTGCGAGTCCAGACGCCCAGCTGCCGAACACTTGGGGACACTGTGTCGGCCCCTACCCGGTGGCCCCGAGACAACAAGCTTGCCGTGGGCCTGGCGCCCAGGGCCCTGCGGGCGGGGTGCCCTATCCACGGGCGCTCACCTCTCTGCCGGCCCTGGATGCTGCGCAGTGCCAGGATGTTCTGCTCGTCCGAGAGGAACTGCTTCATCTTGTGGAAAGGCTCCTTGCCCCGGACAGTCAGCTTGCTCCAGGGCTTGGGCCGTGCCAGGATCTCGCTCACCGAGCCCTGCGACAGGCCCAGCACGTAGTGGCCGAAGATGCGCTGGCCGATGTTGTGCTTGATAAGCTGTTCCTTCACCTGCCGGGCGATCTCGGCTGTGTCCATCTCCTCACCCTCAGAGGTGCTGCCTGTGCCCTCGGACTGGCTGGGGGATGGGGCCAGGCCGTTCACATCGGGGCTCTGCTGTAACGGGCTTGGGGAGGAGGTGGGGTTTGTGCTGTAGGGACCTGTTGGGAAAGCCAGGCCTGTGCTGCCTGAGTCCTGTGTGGCTTTGCTGTAGAAAGACTGCATTAGCTGTCGCTGGAGGAGAGAGTTTAGTGCAAATTTTCCCGAGGAAGAAGCCAGGGGCAGGCTGGGGCCGGCCAGGGCTGAGCTGAAAAAGTCTTGTGTTAACCCGGCCGCTGAGAACTGGTGGGTACCATTAGTATTGGCAGCCTGCTCCCCCGGGTTTCGGGGTGACTGAGAAGGAGGGGAGGCCGGCAAAGTTCCAGGACGCCGACTTTCAGGCTGGTCTTTCCCTTTCCTCCTGGCTGACCCTACAAGGAAGGGCAAACATAATGCATTATGGGGGATTCAAAAAAAAAAAAAAAAAGAAGAAGAAGAAGAAAGAAAACAAACCAAAAAAAAACAAAAACAAAAACAAACAAACAAACAAAAAAACCAAAACACCAAGATCAGAATGCCAAGTGCACCCCATGAAAGGGAGAAGGAAAAAAAATCAGTGTAGGTTTGACCAGGCCCAACGAGGTGGGTTTGTTTGTGTTTGTTTCTTTGTTTCAATCAGATTTCCTTCTTCCTTCCTTCCTTCCTTCCTTTCTTTCTTTCTTTCTTTCTTTCTTTCTTTCTTTCTTTCTTTCTTTCTTTCTTTCTTTCTTTCTTTTGGAGGAAGGTCATTATTATTTTACTTGTTTCGTTTTTGTTGGTTTTTGTCAGCCAAACGTGGCCCCAGACAAGCCACGTGCATCTCATGTTCACGCCTTGCTTGTACGTTGCAGCCTGGAGAGCGCTCTCCACAGTAGTCAGATTCCAACGCCTAGTGACAGGAAGAAGGGAGGGAGGCCGGCGCCACAGGAAGGAGGAAGGGAGGAAGGGAGGGATGAAGGGAGCAGGCGGGTGTGCGGCCGCGTGTCCGTGTCCGAGGCCCCAGAGGGGCCCCACCTGAGGAGCAGCAAACACTGACATCTGGGGGCACCTGACCGTCCTGTGGCCTTGCGCCCCGTGGGCCCTGACGCGATAGCACGGGTCCCGCCATCAAAGTCGAAGCGCGCGCTTAAGAATGCACCATCATCGGACCCCAAGACGCCCTTGCTTTCTTGCTTTTTCTTTCTAATTATTACTTAACCAGAGGCCCAAACCTGAAGCAGCCAGTGTGACGCCAGCACAGAAAGTCTAAGGTGTATGTGTGTGTGTGTGGGGGGGGCGCACAGGAGTGGGGGGAGGAGCTCTGCTGAGCCTGGGAGGGCAGGGCCCAGCCCCTCTGAAGCAGCTCCCCCCGCACTACCCCCAGAGACACCACGAGCGAGCGAGCCCCCCCCCCCCCAATGCCCCTGAGTACTGCCTTCCAGAATATTCCACAGCACAACTAGGAAAAGACCAGAGAAGCCAACATCCTCTGGCGGGGCCCCAGGTGGGGATCCCCGGCCGCACACTCTCACTGACCACCACACACACCTTGACCTTGACCGAGGGCGAGCGGAAGGAGGAGGAGCAGTGAGGAGGAGGAGGCAGCCAGACACGCGAGGTTAGTCTGGGTGCTTGGTGACGCCCGCCATGCACGACCCACTCACGGTTGGCGGCGCGTCCTGACCCGGCGGCACCCGGGACCTACCGCTCAGTTCGCTGTTGGAGATGCGAAGTGCGGCGTTCTCGGACTGCAGCGAGCGGTTCTTCTCCAGCAGCAGCACCTCCAGGGGTTTGGAGGCATCCTGGGGGCAGAGCGGGGCTCAGCGGGCAAAGCGCTGGGCTTCGAAGCACAAGGCCATGAGTTCGAGGCCCAGTGTCGGCACTGTGCCTGGCGATGCTCTCCTCTCCCCCCCACCAGCACACACAGCACCACGTACAAGGACCTGGCTTCAAGTGCCTGGTCCCCAGCTGCAGGGGTGAAGCAGGGCTGCAGGTGTCTCTGTCTCTCTCCCTCTCTATCTCCCCTTTCCCCCTCGATTTCTATCCAATAAAATAAAAATAAATTCTTAAAGAGAAGAACTATACTAAGGAAATAAGCCAGCAGCCTGGGAGGTGGCGCAGTGCAAACAGCAAGGTGCTCTCAAGCCGGAGGCCCTGAGACCTGCCCCTGGCGCCACGGCTGCCAGGGAGACACTCTTGTTCCCTCCTATCCCTCTCCCACAAGGCAATAAATCAGTCTTCCAGAGCAGTGGCTTTTGGCACCGCTGACCCACTGGGTTCAATCACCATTTCTCTGGAATTGAGTCTGAGACCCGAGCTGCTGTGGTCTCCCCTTGCAGCAATGAACACGTCTCTGCTGCAAATGCATCTCTGCTGCAGTGGAGCCGGTGGGGTGGGGCGGGGGTCTGAGAGGGGGACCTGGGCAGTGAGGCCGCATACCTGTGTCCCAGCTCCCTCAGCCGCTGTGAACTCCATGGATTTCAGGATACTGTGGAGAGTAAGGAAGAGCAGTTACCTTCTGCTGGGCCTTCAGAAGGGCCTCACTATGGGCTGCCTGTGCGTTTCCAGGGTCCCTTGGGGATGGATGAGGACAGTTCCCCTACCGGTGCAGCGTGGCACAGCCTTTGGAACAAGCCCCTGGCTGGCTGGGGAGAGTGGCCCTTGCCATATGGAAGGCTCCCTGGTCTGTGTTGAGTTGAGCAGAGTGGAGGGGGTCCTAGCACTCGGGGTGGGGGTGGGGTGACAACTGTAGCAGGGGAGCCAGGGGCAGCTGGTAGGTCCTGGGGCTCTGTCCTGCCTGGTGGCTGGCCCTTGGGGTCTGGGGGACATGGATGTTGAGAGTCTGTCCACTGGATGGGGCTCAAAAGCCAGCAGGCGGGCCTGTTCTGTGGCCCGTCTCCCCCAACACTCTCAGCTCTATCAGCAATCAGGGCAGGGGTAGAGAGCCTGGTGGGAGAGATCTTCCTGGGCAATCAGGGCAGGGGTAGAGAGCCTGGTGGGAGAGATCTTCCTGGGGCACAGATACCAGCCAGAGACAACCTGGTGCAGTGGGGGAGGGCCTGAGAAGGGTCCCCAAGGGTCTCAGGCTTTACAGACTATTTGGGTAAGTGAGCCTCCAGGCAGAGAGGGGAGTGAGTGACCAGGGTACTTGGGTGACCAGGTAGGGGGAGGCTGGGGACATCTTTTCACAGCCAGGTCACTGAGGGGGACTGTTATACTTGGAGGCCAGGCAGAGAGGACCCGGCAGAGGTGTGTGTGTGTGTGTGTGTGTGTGTGTGTGTGTGGAGAGGCAAGAGGGATTGGACAAGGGGTGCTGGTTTGAGGTGTAGTTGGTCTGAGAGGTGACAGATGAGGGAGCTTGGCTCCTGGGATGGGGGTGGAGAGGGAAGGGAGGATGGAAGCTCTTATATCCTGCTTTTTTGCTGCTAGGGTCTCAAGACAGTACTATTCCACAGCTCCTAGAGGCCGCCCTTACCCCTCAGCAAGAAGGTGAGAGGAGAGAGACAGAGGAGAGAGACAGTGAGAGAGGAGAGATACCATAGCACCACTCTGCTGCTCATGAAGCCCTCTGCAGTGGGCTCCCATGTAGTGGTGAGGGGCTTGAACCTGGGCCCTTGTGCATAGTGAAATGCGTACTCTACTGGGTAAGCTGTCTTCCAGCCCCTTTCATCTCTATTTTTTTTTAACTTTTTTTTTTTTTTTGCCTCTAGGGTTATTGCTGGGGCTCAGTGCCTGAACTACAAATCTATTGCTCCTGGAGGCCATTTTTTCACTTTTGTTGCCCTTGTTGTTATTATTATTATCGTTGTTGTTGGATAGGACAGAGAGAAATGGAGAGAGGAGGGGAAGACAGAAGGAGGAGAGAAAGATAGACACCTGCAGACCTGCTTCACTGCCTGCAGGTGGGGAGCCCGGGGCTCAAACCAGGATCCTTACGCCGGTCCTTGCACTTTGCGCCATCTGTGCTTAACCCGCTGCACTATAGCCCGGACCCCAATCTTCTTTTTTTTATTATCATTATCTTTTATTTATTGGAGAGACAGCAGAAATCAAGAAAGTAGGGGAAGATAGAGAGGGAGAGAAGGAAAGACACCTTCAGTCCTGCTTCACCACTTGTGAAGCTTTCTCCCTTCAGGTGGGGACCAAGGACTCAAACCTGGGTCCTTGCTCATTGTAACAGGTGCGCTCAACCAGGTGCGCCACCACCTGGCCCCCATGCCTTTTTGTTGATGGGGAAGGAGGGAGGGCCGACCAGGTAAGTCACAGCCAAGGCAGACCAGACATGGGGTGTCTGGGAAGGGGCCTGGAGGAGGCTGCCCAAGGAGGGGACATGGCAGCAGGGGACTGACGGATGGCTGGAGGTCTCGCCCGTGGAAAGTGGCAGCAGAGAAGACCTGTGTGTGCTTGTCAGCCTTCACTGCAAAGGTTCACAACTCGAGCAGAGGAGTCACGGTGGGGAGGGGAGCACAGTAGTGGGCGGTCCAGGGCATGGTCTGTGGTCAGTGTCCCCCCAGGCTTCCCCCGCTCTGGCTGGTCATCCCCTCAGCCGAGGCTGCCCACAGGTGGGCAGCTCCTTACACTTACTTGAGTTCCTTCTTCACCTCTTCATAGTCAGCCTGACCTTTGAGCTTCTCTTCTAGTTGCTGAAAACAAGACAGGAGCTGCATTAGTGGCTGCATTTCACCTGCGTTGCATGAAATCGGGTACCTGTGTCCCCCTTGGCGTGTGGAGATGCTAGTGACTGGGGAGGAGGAAGGGTCAGGAGGTCACATGGCTGGCGCCCTCAGCACTGCGATTTGTGTCCTTTGAATGGACGCCCCAGGGGGCGCCCTCCCATCATTGTCTACCACAAGGGGGCGCACTGAGAGGCCCGTGTGCCACGCTGGTCCTCGCAGACGTGGCTGGCACCTTGACTGGACTCACAGCCTCTGTGACTGTGAGGAGGAAAGGACCCAGGGTCATATCGAGGGTCTGTGCTGTGCAGAGATAAGACGTCCTGATTCCTCTCCCTGGAAGCCACCCCACCAGCCACCCCAGGGCATGCATATACGGGCACAGGTCCAACGCACACACGCACATACACATCAGACGGTGACATGGGACTCAGACTGGGGGAAACAGTCTCTCGAGGACAGAAAGCAAAAGGCCGCTTTTCATGAAGGGCTGAGAAATGGCCAAGAGAAAACAGCAGGTGGGGGCGTCCCACCGTTCCCGCAAGCCTGATGCTGAGGGCTGGGGTGCTGGGGCATCAGGAGAGTTGCACCTGCCATACTGGACACCCACCAGGTGACTGTCCAGTGGCTTCCCCGACAGAGAGTCCTCCAGGGAGGGCCCTGTCAGGGCACAGCCAACTCCGTGATTCGAGAATATTCTTTTATTTCAGTTTTTTATTTTTTAACCAGAGCACTGTTCAGCTCTGTCTTATGGTGGTGTGGGGGATTGAACTTGAAACTTTGGAGCCTCAGGCATGAGAGTCTGTTTGTATAACCATTATGTTATCTACCCTCCACCCAATTCGAGAATATTCTTTAGAAGTAAGACGGAAGGCAAAGCCCAGGCCCCCATGATCCCCAAGGAAGGCTGTGCTCTAGAGTGTTCCCCCTCTCTGCCTGAACGTAAGAGTGGCCCAGAGCCCCCACAGTCTCCACTAATCAACATGTAGAAATGAAAGAAATGCAGGAGAGAAAAATAATAATGAGGTAGGCGGGGGTAGACAGCACAATGGTACTGCAAAAGACTTTCCTGCCTGAGGCTCCTGAGTCCTAGGTTCAATCCCCTGTACCACCATTAGCCAGAGCTGAGCAGGGCTCTGGGAAAACAAAGGAGGGGGCTGGGAGGAGGCTTGGTGGGGTGGTATCACGCAGGTGTGGAGCTATGCACCTCAGATCACACACCATGAAGCTCGGGGCAGAACACCCACTACCAACAAGGCAGGAGATGGCAGGAAGCTGTGGAAGCCTCAGTGACCCTCCCCCCAGAGCTGTGACCACCCTCTGCAACCCCCCCACCAGAGCTGGACAGTATGGTCCCAGCGGGAGCGGCATGTGAGGGGAGTAGTGCAGGGAGACAAGGGACCTGCACACTGGAAGTGGGGTGCAGTTCCTTGCCACTCTGACTGGGCAGCCTATGGGGTGACAGGGCTGTGGCAGAGGCACTAGGCCGGGGGGTCCCATGTGCAGAAGCATCTTGACAATCAACAGAGGCCACACGTCATGCCACTGGGCAGGAAAGGGTAAGGAGATGGGGGGCAGCAAGGTATCTCCTCAAAAAAGTCAGGCTAGGGACCGGGGCCCCCTTGCACAGACCAGCAGTGACCTGGGTGGCACTCTGTGCCCAGGCCAGCACCCAGCACGGCAGGGGTCTCTGCATTCTTGGCACAGGGGAGGGGTGCCACCAAGGGCGGCATCCAGGCTGGCTAAGTAAGAGGGGAGTTCCAAGGCTGGGAGATCACTCCTTACCAACTTGAGGCCCTGGGTTCGAGCCCTAGGATCACATGGGGGCACTGGAGGAGTCTCATGGAGGGTGGGGCAGGGCTGTGTGTGGGTGTGGGTCTCTCCTCTTTCGGCACCATGGACAGCACAGGGCAGGGGTGGGGAGGAGAGAAGCCCATGGAGGGTAGGACAGGGCTATGGGGTCTTTCCTTCCTCAGCACTATGCACAGCACCCAGGGAGCCTCATGGAAGGTGGGGCAGGGCTGTGGTCTCCGGGGAAACCCACCAGGACCAGGAATGACAGCTGTCCCCTTTGCAGAGAGAGGCCTGGGTTATGGCCACCACCCTGAGGACGTGTCCAAGATGCAGGGTTTGGAAGCGCCCTGCCCACAGGGAGCACAGGAACACTGGGTCAGCTGACCCGGAGCTCACGTGTGTGTACCTGTGCCCGCCGCTCACCGCCTGCGACCCTCACCTTGAGCGTGCTGTTCTTGGCGCTCAGCTGCTGCTCGAGCTGGGAGATCTGGCTGGCCGAGTTCTCTCGCAGCTTGCTGAGGCTGGCCTGGAGCCGCTGCACGTCCTCCACCAGCTGTGCAATCTCCCGCTCCTTGGCCGCCAGCTCCACTTCCAGGCTGGAGCGGGTCAGCACCTCGATGGCCTGTTCCTGGGGGTGGGGGGGAGATAGTGAGTGGCGGCTTGGCAGGAGGCTGTGTGGCCCTGCGGTGACACCGGCTCCCACCCCTGGTGGCCTTCCAGCACCTTCCTGCACACGTGGTGGATGCCACCCAGGCCTGCCCTTTCCACCACAGAGTAGGGGACAGAAGGACAGACAAGGCAGGGACAGCAGGACAGGACAGGATCAACAGGGGACAGCAGGGCAGGACACATGGGAGTGGTCAGGAAAGGTGGGGCGGTGACACTGGAGAGGACAGCAAAGACGCTGCTGATGGCTGGGGGATGAGAGCTCTGGCTTATGGTGGTGCAGGGGATTGAACCTGGGACTTCAGAGCCTCAGGTTGTTTGCATGACCATTATGCTATTTACCCCTTTCTTCTTTTTAGTTTATTTATTTATTTATTTATTTATTTCTAGCATTTATTTTAAAGAGAGTTACAGAGGGAAAGATACAGAAAGGAAGACTAGAGCCCTGCTCAGCTCTGGCTGATGGTGGTGCTGGGGATTGAACCTAGGACCTCAGAGCCTCAGGCGTGAAAATATTTTTGCAAGACCACTATGCTGTCTCCCCAGCCCTGGAACATTCTAACTTTTCTATCACAAGGCCAGACTTTGTGTCCTTTGGGTTTGAGACTGAGACTGCTGGACGCTGAGACATTGACAAGCTGCCTCTCAGAGCTGGCATTTCAGGAAGAGTCGGAGCATTGGAAGCCATTTACTCGAAAGTCTTAATGAGACAGGGCAGAGCAGAACCCTGTTCAGCTCTTGTGTGTTTGGTGCTGAGGACTGAGCCTCACGAATGCCAAGTACTGAGCTCTACCTCCAAGCCACGTCTCCGGCCACACTCAGGGTGTGGGTGTAGTTGAAGTAATTTTAGGATGGCTATTAATTTTCTTTGCCATAACTGGGGTTTTATGAATCCAGGCTGGCCTTTTCACACACACACACACACACACACACACACACACGAGAGAGAGAGAGAGAGAGAGAGAGAGAGAGAGAGGGAGAGACTGACTAGAGTCAGAAGTCTCCAGCGCAGTAGAGGCCAGGATCAAACCCGAGTAAAATGGGCTCACTATCCAAGGGAGCTCCTGTGGCTCTATTTTGGGAATTTTCCAGGGCAGGGGTGCTGGCCTGGGTTAAATGCTGTGACTGAAACCAAGGCTGCTTCGCAGTGATACCAGGCCAGCCCTGGGGATGGGGTGGAGGGGAGTGTCCGTCCCCAGGAGGACCATCCGGCCTGGTCACAAGCTGACCGGGTGACCCTGTGCGCAGCAGCCAGCTCTGAGTCACTGGGGGGTGGGGCGAGGGGCAGCAAATCCTCGTGTATAACGAGGCAGAGAGGACTTGTGTCCTTCGGAAAAAAAAAAAAAAAAAAAGTGTTCCCGTTTCCCACGTGTGAATGAGATGAGGGGTGTCCTCAAGGGCAGGCGGGTCTCGGCATGAGAGGGGGACATCCTGACAATGCACATGCCTGCTCTGCCCCCCACTGAGGGCGCCCCGACTGCCCCATCCTGTGAGCCCAGGTGACATGAGGAGTTGGATGGGGGTGGAGGGTCGCAGGTGGAAGCAGGGAGAGGTGCCTTGAAAACTGTGGGGAGTAGCGGGGGGCTGGTGAGATAGCTCTCTTGGATAGTGCGCTTTGTTACAAGCACAAGTTGGGTTCGGGCCCGGCCTCCATGGCATTGGGGGAAGCCTTGGTGCTGGCTGGGGTCTCTTTCCCTCTCTGTCTCTGTCTAAAAACAAATAAGCCTTTGGGTGGGACTCAAGGGGGACAGTTAGCAAACAGCGAAGCTTGTGACAGGGACTCGCTGGAGACACCAGGCCACCGGCTCCTAGTGTCTGGGGCCCTCAGCTCAAGCACTTGGGGGCTAGGACTAATTGGGGGGGGTGTTTTAGAATGCAGGCAGGTTCTGGTTGGAGAGGCAGCTCACCGGGTAGCCAGAGTCCTGGCCCCACATGGTAGGGGCCGAGGCACTGGTGGGTTCCAGTGCTATGGCGTCTCTCTCCTCTGTCTCTCTGAATGAAAAGCAGAAACCGCACCCAGTTCCACCAGTGACTATAATACCCAGGGTTCTAGGCCCCGTGCTGGGGACTGTAACCCAGGGGAGAGGGTTTTAGGGGGAGACCCTGGGGCACCTCGTGGTTCCGACCAGGCCCGGAAAAGCATCAGGAAGGAACCTGACTCCCTCGAATCTGCCAGTAGGCTCTGGGGGTGCCTGAAGCCTGGGGTGGGGGGCTGGGGCTCGGGGAGACTGGTAGGACCTACGGCTCAGCCTGCACTCACTCTGGAGGCCCAACAACCCCCTGGCCTGTGTCCGCTGGCTCCCCGCTGCTGAAGCTGGAACCAGACTGTGACCACATGGGGAGGCACCCCCTAGAGGAGCCATTGGGGGCAGGGGACGCCTGCCAGGCTGAACCAGCACCATGTAAATGGTCACTGAGCCGGCGACGAAGTGTCTAAGTGCCCTCAGACCCACAGCTCACGCTACCTGCACATATATTCGTTTCTTCCTGAAGTATTTGGGCAGCTCAGGACGGGCTGGTGCCAGGAGCTCTCTCAATCCAAACAGGGAGCTTGGCTGCCTCGGCCAAGGTGGCTGCGATGAGAGGACAGTGATGGTGACAGGAGGACCCCCTGGGTGAGTGGATGTCAGGGGCCACACAGCAGAGGGGGCAGGGGCTCCTTAAACAGTAGGCCTTTCTCACTGGCCTGGGAGCCCTTGAGCCATGTCTGCTGAATGTCAACTTACCTATTATTATTATTATATATATATATATATTTTTTTTGCCTCCAGGGTTATTGCTGGAGCTTGGGCCTGCACTACGAATCCACTGCTCCTAGAGGCCGTTTTTCCTATTTTTGTTGCTCTTGTTATTGCTGTTGTTGGTGGATAGGACAGAGAGAAATCGAGAGAGGAGGGAAGACAGAGAGGGGGAGAGAAAGACACCTGCAGACCTGCTTCACTGCTTGTGAAGCGACCCCCCTGCCGGTGGGGAGCCAGGGGAACGCCAATTTATTTTTAATTAATTAATTAATTAATTAATTAATTTTTTGCCTCCAGGGTTATCGCTGTAGCTCGGTGCTGGCACTATGAATCCGCCGCTCCTGGCAGTCATTTTTTCCTTTTTTTTTTCCCCTTTTGTTTTATTCGATAAAACAAAAAGAAATGGAGGAGAGGGGGAGATAGAGAGGGAGAGAGAAAGACAACTGCAGACCTGTTTCACCACTTGTGAAGCTTTCCTCGTGCAGATGGGGAGCTGAGGGCTTGTACCTGATCCTTGTACGTTAATACTGACTACCAGTAGAGAAAGGAGACAGGATTCACTCTCCAAAGGGGCTTTGGGAGCCTTGCTTTTCATGAGGCCCTGGGTTCGATCCCCATCACCACACAGCAGCACCAGAGGATGGTGGGGGAGGGGTTTGGTGTCTCTCCCAGTTCCGACTCTCTTCCTAAGAAAAAAGTGGAACGGAGACTGGGGTGTGGAGGCCGTCTGCTGGCATTCTGTAGGCACGAGGCCTGCAGTTCACTGCCCAGCACTGGTGTGGAAGGAATGAAGGAACAAATGAACAAATGCATGAACAAGTAAATTCAAGGTTCTGACGTGCATCTCTGGAGAACCATTCCAAGACCCCTGGGGTGAGGGGTTTATCTATTCCTGGGGCTTCTGTGGCTCACAGCAGGAAGAGACCATGTCTCCAGCCCTTCAGTCCCTTCAGGGGGATAGTGGCTGGGGGACAGCGTGGGCCCTTGCGATGGCATCCCAACCCTCATCCTACAGTGCTCGCCTCCATGTGGGGTCAAAGGTCGCCTGCAGGGGGTTTCCCAGGCAGCTGAGGGGGGATTCAGCAGGAAGAGTGCTGGACTCATGTGCCTGAGGTCCCAGGATTTGATCCCATGGTGTTGTAATGACCCCCGTCTGTATTCCCTCACTCCCAAAAATAATTAAGTGTGTCGCTCGATCGGAAGAACTAGAGAACTCGGAGCGAGAGAGCCAGAGCGCCGAGGCTGTCCCTTCCAGCGTCACATGCCAGGAGGCATCACGCCTGGGACGTGCCACAACCGGTCTGTCTCCCCACCTCTAGAAGCTTCCACCCCCCCCCCCCAAATCCTTCACAGCCCCTCTACGGAAACCCCCAACCAGGCACAGTGACCAGGGAAGGGGGACACGCAAGTGGGGTGCACAGAGGCCTCCAAGGCAGCTACCCACCACGTCAGGCGCCTTCTGGATCTGTGAGGCCAGTTGCAGGGAGTGGTTGGCAGATGAGAGCTGTTCACGCAGAGTCTCTGCCTCGCGCTGGGCCACCTCTGCCCTCTGCCAGCAGACACGGGAGACGCGGGGGGTGGGGGGAGGGGGGGAGAGAGAGAGAAAAAACACCCGCTTTAACAACTGACAATTATTACGGGAACATTCATCAATGCATGCCTGGCTGACTGTAATTGATTTTTCTAAACACTCCACCTAATAAATGCCGGGGAAAGAAACACCGAGAATGTGATGGATTTTTATTTTAAACAGTACAAGGGAGAAATAATTGAGCGATTATGACAGTAATTTAACGCTAGGAGCAAGGAATCCCCTGCTGATACTAATGCTGCGGCCCACTGCATTTCCCAGACTGAATAAATACCAGTGGAAATAGAGTCTTTTGATTCAATTTCTTTCTATTCTCATAGACCCAGAAGATTTTATTGCAGGGGGTCCTCTTGGGAGTCATTCTCACGGGTAAACAGTGAATTAGAGACACTCTGGCCATTCTCTGCCGAAAACCCACGCACAATGTTGTGGTTGTTTCTCTGGAGTTCCTCAGCCGTGCGGGGTGGGAACGCCTCTTCTTTTGTAAGGGGAGGGGGGCAGGCCCTGCTGCAGCCTGCCGTCACCTTCACCCGGCCTCTGCCCTGGGGCCAATCTGGGGCTGGACTATGGAGAGGCTGGTGGCTGGGGAGGGAGAGGAGTGGGCTTCCTCGGTACAGCTGGCAGGAGAGGGGTGTCTGGGGACAGAGGGACCCGGGGCCTGTTCCCTACACCCGTGGACTTCCACCTTCCCTTCCTGAAAATGGAAAGGCACAGTGACCTGGGAGGTGGCTTGGTGGCAGAGCGCAGGGCTAGCAGGCATAAGCTCCTGCGTTCGGTCCCCAGCCCTGCATGTGCCAGAGTAGTGCTCTGGTTCTCTCCTTCGTGAGTAAATAAATAAGCAGCCCGGGAGGTGGCTCAGTGGATAGAGCACTAGACTGAGGTTCAGGCAGTGGTGTACCTGGTTAAGCACACACATTACAGTCCACAAGGACTCAGGTTCAAGCCACTGGTTCCCACCTGTAGGGGGGAAGCTTCATGAGTGGTGAGGCAGGGCTGCAGGTATCTCTCTCTTCCTCTCTATCTTCCCCCTGCCCCTCAGTTTCTGGCTCCTATCTAATCAATAAAATGCACAGCTCCACTTCTCCTGACAGCCTCTTTGACTTCAGACAGTGGGCAAAAAACAGAGAGGAAGCAAGGGAGCCACTGCAGTACCCCTCCACCGTTTGTGAAGCCTCCTTGCCATGTGGTACTCCCATGTGGTGGTTGAGGGCTTGAACTTGGGAACCTGGGTCCTTGCGTGTGGTGAAATGTGCGTTCTACTGAGCAAGCCACCTCTCTGGTAGGCAAGCTCTGGGTCCTCATGCCCTGAGCTCTCTCCCTAGTCCTGTGGCTTCTATTTGCCCACCAGGTTTGGAACCTTTACTGCCCCTCATTTAGAGGGGTGCATGGGGCTGCCCCCAGTTGCTTCTGGCTCTAACTGGAAGCTTTGAATAGAGATGCCACTGGTAACCCACCTCTCTGGGCCTACCCTGAGGACCGAGGTGGCTGGACCAGATGGTGGTGGTATGGGCTAGCTCTGGGCTGTGTCGCCTTGCTCTGACCCACCACGCCGGAGGCCGACTGCTCTCCTGGCTGCAGCTGCTACCCCCACCCGCTGCTGTGAGATCCCGCTAGAACACAGAGCTGACACGGCTCTCAAGGTGGTGCTCTGCTGTCCTGGGGTGTAGGGAGAGAGGGAGGTCCCCCTGACGGGCTCCTGATGCCTGAGGACCCCTATGGCTTCACCTGCCTGCCCCACAAGGGCTTGTGAGACAAGGTCATGGGCTGCCCTGGGGCACCGAGACCCAGTAATAACCCTGGAGGAAAAAAAAGAATTGGGGTGCTGTACTCCATCTCCCATGGGGCTCCCCATCTGGCTGGTCCCAGAGCACCATGGGCGTGGGCGTGGGTGTGGAGGGTACCTCAGAGCTTTGAGGTCAAGGAGATGGTGCTGGGGGCTTGGCAGCTGCTCCCCACGGTGCCAAGTCAAGCAGTGGCGCTGATGACTGTTGAGTCAAAAAAGCAGAGCCCAGCCGGCCAGGTAGCTCATCTGGACGGTGCTGACTTGCCAAGTGCAAGACCCAGGTTCCAGCATGTGCCCCCCCCCCCCCAGCACTGGGGAAACTCTGCTAGTATGAGCTTCCCCCTAATACCGCCCCCCCCGCCCCAGTCTGGACAAGCCAGCCAGAAGCAGTGACACCCCAGTGGTGGCAACATCTGCCAGACCTACTAGTCTGAGCTGCGGAGGAGAAGCTACCAGGGTCTCAGGGTCTCATGAGAGCCCCTGGCTGATGTCCTACCTGGTTTGCTCGTTCCAGGTCTGTCATGATCATCTCGATCTCGTCGGCCCTGGAGGGGTGGACAGAGAGAGAGAGAGAGAGTCAGGCTGCAGCCTGCAGGCTTAGGACCAGCCAGATGGGGAGCCCCAAGGGAGATGGGGTGCAGCAACCCCAATTCTTATTTTTGCCTCCAGGGTTATCGCTGGGGCTCGGTGCCTGCACTACGAATCCACTGCTCCTGGAAGCCATTTTATCCCATTTTGTTGCCCTTGCTGTTGTTATTATTGTTGCCGATGATGTTGTTGGATAGGACGGAGAGAAATGGAGAGAGAAGGGTAATTCAGAGAGGGAGAGAGAAAGATAGACACCTGCATCATCATCACAAGTGCCTCACCGCTTGTGAAACAACTCCCCTGCAGGTGGGGAGCTGGGGGCTCGAACCGAGATCCTTATGCCGGTCCTTGCACTTCATGCCATGTGCACTTAACCTGCTGTGCTACTGCCCGACCCCCACAGAACCCCAATTTTGTGCAAGAGTCTCTGGCTGGACACTCACAGGTACAGGCACCCAATGTCCAGAAGATAATGTGTCACCCCAAAAGATCCTGGGTGCCCTCAGGATGCCCCCCTGCCCCCCACCATGGGGAGTTGGCTCCTGGGCAGCCTGCGGCCATCCCACAAGTGAACCCCAGTCTCCCAGTCTTCTGGAGATCTCAGCTCTTGTCACTCAGCAAACGGGCCAGGACCCTGAGCCCAATAACGACTGTGGCGCTGACCTCTGACTGGGGGCTCTCTCAGCTTTCCCCAGCACAGACCACAAGGCTCGGCAATTCCATGTGGGGACCCCAAGAAGGTGGGGCAGTGGGCTGTGCTCCCACACACAGAGTGACCAGAAAGCAAGGAGGGCAGGGGCCAGGGTGGGGGCAACAGCTCAGATTGCTGGTAAGCATGTCCGTCGGCTTGTGATCCAGCTTCCCAAGGGGCCTGAGCTTCAAAAAGTCAAAGAAAATACAACTGGTTGGGTCTCTGTGAGATAGGAAGTGCTGCTCTGGCTCCATAGACCTGGACCAAGATAGCAGCTCTGGGACACAGGAAGTGCCACTATTGGCTCTACCAGGACCAAGATAGTAACCCTCTGAGCATCCCTGGCTTTAGGAGACAGGAAGTGCTGCACTGGCTCCACAGACCAGGACCAATATGGCAACCCTCTGGGCATCCCTGGCTTTAGGAGACAGGAAGTGCCGCCATTGGTTTTGCAAACCAGGATCATGACAGTAGACTTTTTTTTTTGATCAGCCCTGATTCAGCAGCAGGAAGTACTGCCACTGACTTTACACACCAGGACTAAGATGGCACCCCCAGCTTTAGGGGACAGGAAGTGCTGCCACAGGCAGAGCAGGCTAGGACCAAGATAGAGGCCCTGTGAGTGTCCCAGCTGGTCTCCTCTCCAGAGGTCTCCGCCACACAATCTGTCTAATCCACTCTCTCCAGCCCACTGGCCCCACCCCCCCAACACTATGAACTCTTCCCAGGAATCCTGGGAAGAGGTGTCAGAGGTGCCCGCTCCTTCTGGAAACGTTATCTGCAGAGAGCAGCAGCGGGAACGCCCACCTATGCTGGTGTTGGTGTCAGCCTCACCTGCCGCCCCCTCTGGATATCCCCTCCACCACTTGTCCCAGCTCCACAAGGCCGCACGCTTTGTCTGCTCAGGGCAAACGTTAATTCTCAAACCCTGCTTCTCCTCACTGTCAGATGAGCTAACAAAACAGCTTCCCCTGATCTATATACCTGCCCAGCACAGGGAGTTCATTCAATCACCCTTTACAGATCATTTCAGGGCCTTGAGGTGGGGGAGGAGGGGAGTGGAGCACGAGTCTTTCTGAGGGATTTGAAGGGACTTGGCCAAGGTGGGTGGAGGGGACGTTCTCTCCATGGAGGCAGCGCTGAGCCATGCGTGGCTCTGGGTTTCGGTTGCACTGACATTGGGAGCGTTACCACACACAGGTGAGGACACCGGCGAGTCTCACCAACTTAAGTTTCCCCCTACACCTGGGGGTGTGTGTCTTGGCAGTGGAGGTTCCCATGCCATGAAACTGGGTCACTGTCCTGGCCACCCACACCCCAGGTCAGCCCCTCTGTGCATGGGGGGGGGCAGAGGAGGAGATACAGAAGTGGGGGGCCTTGTTGAACCCAGATCCCAAGGAGCAGGTGGGGAGCAGAGAAGAAGCTCCCCTCCCCTTGCCAAGAGAAAGGTCACCACGCTGTCTCTCGTGAGAGTCAGGGACAAGAGTAGGAATGTCATGGGGTGACAGCGGGACACATAAGGCAGGAGCTCCAGCCGGCACGTGTCTCTCAGGCCCCGGGTACGTCTTCCTGAGAGATGTGTGTCTCCCTCTTTCGCTGATGAACCCTCTGACTACTCACACATGGCAGAGACAGCTGAGCAGAGGGTACTGATCCCGTCAAACACACTCGAAGCACTTCCGCAGCTAATTACACGGGCCTGCGCATCTCCTGCTCATGCAGGGAGTGTGGCTACTGCCTGAGGAAGGGGGGTCATGACGCTGGACTATCCCTCCAGCCACCCAGGGTGCCCAACCACTGTTCCCTGAAGGGGAGGGCTGAAGACCCTTGTGTCCCTGAGACCCTGAGCTAGCTCCTGCAGGGCAGGGGACAGAGCTGGGCACAGCTGCGAGGGACTCAGGACTCAGCAAGTGACCATGTGCTCTTTGGGGCACAGTTGTCTTGGCAACCCTCACCTGAATGAGCACCCCCTTTCTTTCTTATCTACCTGATTCTTTCAACCAGAGCACTGCTCAGCTCTGGTGGCTCGAGGGGGCAGGGATCGAACCTGGGATGTGCACACACAAGTCATGTACTCTACCACTGCGCACTCTCTCTCTTTCTCCCACTGTCTGTTGTTCCCTTCTGCATCCCTGAGCTAACGTGTCACTCCAGATGAACCTCCAAGCCAGCTAAAGGGACTGGCTGCTAACTGTCCCCACCACGGGAGCATTTCCAACAGGAATGGAAACCACTAGTTGCAGAAAGTCCTCCCTCGGGATCACACTCTTCCCTCCACTCCCCCACCTCTGCATTTGATAGGTGTTAATCTGGGCGACATGTCTGCAGGAGACAGTGTCAGTGAAGTCTTCCACCACTTAACCGAATCTAGTTGACCAATGTGCTCTTTCGTTTGTTTCTTAAGATACATCTTTATGAGAGGAGAAGCTGAGTGAGAGCCACCGCATCATTCTGACCCGTGGTTGGGGGCGGGGCGGATTACAAGTTTGATACTCTACCCATTGGGCCACCCCCTAGACAGCTCATTCTTTATTTTTAGAGAGTAGAATGAGTGAGAGCAAGAGAGAGAGACAGACACAGAAAAGACAAGAGAGACCCCACAGCTCTGCCCTATCCTCCATGGGGGCTCCCTGGGTGCTGTCCATGGTGCTGAGGGAGGAGAGACCCCACAGCCCTGCCCCACCATTCACCAGGCTCCTTGGGTGCTGTCCATGGTGCTGAGAGAGGAGAGGGCTCCCCCCCAAGTCCTGCCCCACCATCCATGGCCCTCCCCATGGGTGCTGTCCGTGGTGCTACTATGCAGTGCTAGGGCTTGAACCTTGGGCCTAGCACATGGTGGTGCTCAGCTCTACAGGCTGAAGTGCTAGACAAACAGTTCCATCAGGAACAGACTCCCTACCCCGAGGAGGACGCCCTGACTGACACCGGTGGGGAGGGGGCTGGCTATGAGTCTCTCATCTGTCCCCGTCCTGAGCACCAGGAAGCTAATGATACTTAGGGTCTCGAGGAGAAGAAATAGAAAAGTTCTGTACAACATCAGCCCTTCCTCCAGCCAAGCAACACGGAATAAAAAAAAGAGGTCACACACACACAAAAAGCGTTGTTCTTAAAAAGTGTCAGAAGGGCTCAATGTTCTTTGTCTTGTGCATTTGAGTCACAAAAGGAAGCTGGGTGCAAGTATAAGCTGGACGACATTTTCGGATGCTTAAAAAGATAGAAAGTTTGGGCCGGAGGCGGCCTGTGAATAAGGAACATGTAATAGGTGGCCCAAGACAGGGCACAGAGGGCCAGGCTGGGGCTCTCCACACTTGATCCACAATGCTCTGGTTCTTGCTCCTCTTCTCTCTCAGAAACAAATATTTTTCTTTTTTTTTTTTTCCCTCCAAGGTTATTGCTGGGGCTCGGTGCCTGCACACCACAAAACCACTAATCCTGGAGGCTATCCTTTCCCATCTTTGCCCTGGTTGTTTTATCGTTGTTGTGGTTATTATTGTTGCTATTGATGTCGTTGTCGTTGGATATGACAGAAAGAAATGGAGAGAGGAGGGGAAGACAGAGAAGGGGAGAGAAGGATAGACACCTGCAGACCTGCTTCACCACTTGTGAAGACCCCCATGCAGGTGGGGAGCTGGGGGCTCAAACCGGGATCCTCAGGCCAGTCTCTGCACTTTGCGCCACGTGCGCTTAACCCTCTGCGCTACCTCCTGGGCCCCCTTTTAAAACAATTTTTATTATCTTTATTTATTTACTGGATCAAGACTGCCAGAAATTGAGAGGAACGGGGAGACAGAGAGGGAGAGAGATTCCTGCAGCCCTGCTTTACCACTCCTGAAGCTTTCCCCCTGCACTGGGGATCAGGGGCTTGAACCCGGGTCCTTGCGTCCTATAATGTGAGCATTTAACCAAGTGCACCACCACCTGGTCCCCAACAAATAAATCTTAAACCGTGAGTTAAAATGGGGTCCTAGTTATAGATAAAACCAGGCCAAACACAATTAAATTTTTGCCTTAATTCACCTACAAAGTTAAAATTACTTTCCTGCCGAAAACTCCAACTCTAGCATGATGATGTGGAAACACAAAACAAGCAAAAAGGCAATGACCAGATTTTTAAAAACAGGGAGGGGGAGGCCAGGTGGTGACGCACCTGGTTGAGTGCACATGTTACAATGTGCAAGGACCCAGGTTTGAGCCCCCGGCCACCACCTGCAAGGAGAAAGCTTTGCAAGTGGTGAAGCAGGGCTGCTGGTGTCTCTCTGCCTCTCTCCCTATCTCCCCCTCTCCTCTTAATTTCTCTCTGTATATATTTAAAAAAATTTTATTTATTTTCCCTTTTGTAGCCCTTGTTGTTTTTATTGTTGTTGTAGTTATTATTGTTGTTGATGTTGTTAGATAGGACAGAGAGAAATGGAGAGAGGAGGGGAAGACAGAGAGGCAGAAGGAAAGATAGACATCTGCAGACCTGCTTCACCACCTGCAAATCGACTCCCCTGCAGGTGGGGAGCCGGGGCTTGAACCAGGATCCTTATGCTGGTCCCTGTGCTTCGCACCACGTGCACTTAACCTGCTGCGTTACCGCCCGACTCCCAATAAAAATATTTTTAAAAAGAATGGAGAGAGATGTAATATAAGGCCGTAGGCTCCTACTAAAAACATGCCCTGTGACTTGGAGACTATCTCAGCTCAGAGGTGGGGCTCTACCCCAAACAACCAGCTCTGCAGTTCTATTTCCCTCCCTTTATTCTGTTTTTGAAAGAGACACACCACAGCACTGCTCCACCATTCATGGAGCTCCCATGTGGTGCTGGGGATTGAACCCAGGGCCTCACACATGGGATGTTGTATGCTCTCACCACTGAGCCATTGCTCTAGTCCCATGCAGTTGAATTAACAGCGGGGAAGGGCTCACACTAGGTTGTTTGGATGACATGAACCAGCCAGATACTTAGAAGCAAGAACCTTATTATTCTCTCTCTTCCCCTTCCTTCCTTCCTTCCTTCCTTCCTTCCTTCCTTCCTTCCTTCCTTCCTTTTTGCCACCAGGGTTATTGCTGGGACTTGGTGCTTGCACTAAGTATCCACTGCTCCCAGCAACCATTTTTTTTCCTTTTTATTTTTATTTGATAGGACAGAGAGAAATTGAGAAGGGAAGGGGAGACAGAGAGGGAGAGAGACAACAGACACCTGCAGACCTGCTTCACTGCTCTTGAAGTGTCCTCCTTGCAGGTAGGGAGCGGGGGCTCGAACCTGGGTCCTTAGGCACGGTGAAATGTATGTTTAACTGGATGAGCCACCACCTGCCCCTCGAACCTTATTATTCCCCGCGGAGGAAGAAGAGAAATGCTTCTTCTAGTGAAGTGAGATGGAAGCAGAGAAGAATCACAGAAAGGAGAAGCCCCCAGCCCCTCCTGGGGTTCACGACCAGATGAAAGTGAGTGGCCACATGGCTGCTGTCAATACCCAGAAAGTGAAACCGAAGAGCTCCGTCATGTACAGCAGGGCTGCAGCTGTTTAAAGTGCTCATTACAATGACATTGCGGGACTCTCGAAACACGAATGGAAGAGGAGACAGAACCCATCAGGCTGATCTGTATGACTTGGTAAAATGACGAGATGCCCACAGAAAAACCAGGTGACCGAAATAACAAAGTTAAAAAAACAAAACAACAACCCAATCAGTGACTTTAAACTAGTTGTATAAGCTACCAAACAGAATACAGAGTGACACCACCACAAACAGTATGGTACATTTTACAAAGACAAAAGTCAGATGGGTGGAATGGAATTCCAGACAGAAATCCAGATGGATGTGACTATTTCTACCTGGAAAGCTAAGAGTTAAACACCAACACTGCTGGGTAGATGGACTGATGTCCAGACTCTGAAGCAGACACAGGTTTACCTCACGGGCCAGGACAGCCAAGTCTCAGATGATGAAAACTAGAACAAATGATCCAATTTCCCAGAAATCTCCTGGGAAGGAGAGACTCTCCTACCACTGAAGCTGTATTAGAAATGGCCCCCGAGAGAAAGTGGATGGAACTGGAGGGGCTCTGCTTAGCGAAATAAATAAAGAGCAGAAAGACAACTAGCAGATGGCTTCACTCGTATGTGCATTATAGAGACCTGATTTACATGAACTTGCCAAAAATAAACAAACAAATCCAAACAAAACAGACACAAGCAAATTGTAAGACTTGTAAGAACTCTGGCAGATATCTTTGGGAGGTGGGGTGGGAGGGTGAGGATACAAAACTTTGGTGGTGGCTGTGGTGTGTAATCTTGCAATCTTGTAACAAACTATTCTTGGGAGTCCGGCGGTAGCACAGCGGGTTAAGCGCAGGTGACACAAAGCGCAAGGACTGGCATAAGGATCCCGGTTTGAGCCCCCGACTCCCCAACTGCAGGGGGGTCGCTTCACAGGCGGTGAAGCAGGTCTGCAGGTGTCTGTCTTTCTCTCCCCCTCACTCCATTTCTCTCTGTCCTATCCAACGACGACAACAGTAATAACTACAACAATAAAACAAGGGCAACAAAAGGGAATAAATAAATAAATGAATGAATTAAAAAAGCAAACTATTCATAACAAAAAGTTTAAAATATGGTGGCGAAATAAAAAAAGTAGTGATTCAGTTTCTAAAAAAAAAAAAAAAAAAAAAAAGGCCCACAAGAAGACAGGGAACAGGGAATTAATTTTCCCTCAGTGGAGTGCACACCTTACCGTGCTCAGGGACCTGGGTTCAAGCCCCGGGCCACCACAGGGGGAGGCCTGCAAGGAGGACGCTTCAGTGATGGTACACTGCTGTGCTCGCTCACTCCCTGCCCCCCATCTATCTCTCTCCTCTCACCCTCTAGCCAGAGGAAAGAAAAAAGTAAAAGTGTTTGCTAGGAGTGGTGAAGTCCCAGCCATGACTCTAGTGCTGCAAATTAATTTAAAAAGATCCATGAGGAGTTGCCAGGGCTCCCTTTCAGACTCTGCTCTTTTTCAGACTAGTGGGGGTGGGGTGTCTCCCAGGGAAGGGGCAGCAGGGATGTTCAAGCTGGCAGTGGTGCATCTGGGACCCTGTGCCCCTCTGCTCTGCCAACCGCTGGGGCTTCTCTGGTGCCTTCGAAGCCATCAACAGGCTGGGGGCTTGGATCCTTGGGACCTTCCGCTGCCCCAGCAGCACCAACGCCAGCCCTGTCAGCAGATGACGGTATCATGATGATTTTGTTTTAGACATAGACAGAGACAGAGACCACGGCTCTGAAGCTCCCTCCCATGTGCCGGGGGCTGGCTCGAACCTGGGCCACACACAGGGCAAAGCGGTGCACTGTCCAGGGAGCTATTTTGCCGGCTCTTGTGTTGTGACACTTATAGACGCCCCTCAACCTGCCTTATCTGGTCTGCTAAGAGCTGGATGGAGGAGGCCAGGAAGGGTCCCTGGAACAAAGGGGGGTCGAGCCGGGGATTGAGGGAATGGGAGGGAGGCTGGAGGTGGATCACTAGAGCCTAAGGTGGAGGTGTCTGGAAAGGAGTGGGGGCTGAAATTCTAGAGTTTTCTCTAAGCTCTTTCTGTTTTCTTTTTTTGTTTTTTAAAGATTTTATTTATTTATGAGAAAGACAGGAGAGAGAGAACCAGACATCACTCTGGCACACGTGCTGCCACGGATCGAACTCAGGACCTCATGCTTGAGAGTCCAGAACTTTATCACTGCGCCACCTCCTGGACCACTGTTTTGTTTTTTAATTGCCACCAGGGTTATCACTGGAGCTCAGTGCCAACACTACAGACTCACTGCTCCTGGAAGCCATTTTTCTTTTTCCTTTTCTATTTTTTTGGCCTCCAGGGTTATTGCTGGGGCTCGGTGCCTGCACTACGAATCCACTGCTCCTGGAGGCTATTTCCCGCTCCCCCTTTTTGTTGCCCCTGTTGTTATTTATTTATTAAAAATATTTATTCCCTTTTGTTGCCTTAGTTGTTTTATTGTTGTAGTTATTGTTGTTGTCGTTGTATAGAACAGAGAGAAAAGGAGAGAGGAGGGGAAGACAGAGAGGGGGAGAGAAAGAGAGACACCTGCAGACCTGCTTCACCGCCTGTGAAGCGACTCCCCCTGTAGGTGGGGAGCTGGGGGCTTGAACTGGGATCCTTACGTCAGTCGTTGCACTTTGCGCCACGTGCACTTAACCCACTGCGTTACCACCCGACTCCATTATTTATTTTTTTATTGTTGTTGTGGTTATTTTTATTATTGTTGATGTTGTCGTTGTTGGATAGGACAGACAGAAGTGGACAGAGGAGGGGAAGACAGAGAGGGCGAAAGAAAGATAGACACCTGCAGACCTGCTTCATCGCCTGTGAAGCGACTCCCCTGCAGGTGAGGAGCTGGAGGCTTGAACCGGGATCCTTAGGCTGGTCCTGACACTTAACACCACTCCTTTTATATTAAATTTTTAAAAATATTTACTTATTTTCCCTTTTGTTACCCTTGTTTTTCACTGTTGTTGTAGCTATTATTGTTGTTGTTATTGACGTCGTCGTTAGAATAGGACAGAGAAATGGAGAGAGGAGGCGGCAGACAGAGAGGGGGAGAGAAAGACAGACACCTGCAGACCTGCTTCACCATTCATGAAGCATTCCCCCTGCAGGTGGGGAGTGGGGGCTGGAATCTGAGTCCTTGAGCATGGTAATGTGGGTGCTTGACTGGGTGTGCCACCGCCTGGCCCCTCCAGACTCTGTCTCATTGCGTTGTAAGGTCAGAGGTATGAAGATGCTGTCAGAAACAGTACAACTATTTCTACCTACCTACTTATCTGTTTCTCCCTTCTGGAACTTTGAGTATTTCCCTTTGGACTGGCTCCTTCAGCACCATGCTTAGGAAGGTGTTATATCCTCAAGTTAAGGGAGCAGCCCCCCAAGACCTTCTCTGACCACTGTGGGAACCGCTGTTCGGAAGTGTGAGCTGCTCCAGGCCTGACTGCACAGGACTCAGCTGTCACCTCACACGTTCCCACCGATGCCCCTCAGGGTTCCCTCTCCCTCTTGTTCCTTTATTTAAACTCAAGCCACTTCTTCTTCTTCTAGCGTTTGCCAACTCAAGCCACTCTTTTATACAACTAATTCTCCACCCAACCTTCTTACTATTTTATTAGAATAGGACAGAGAGAAAATGAAAGGGGAAGAGACAGAGAGACACCTGCAGCCCTGTTTTGCCACTTATGAAGCTTCCCCCTTGCAGGTGAGGACTGGGGGGCCTTAACCCCTGTGCATGGTAATGGGTAAGCCGCCACCTGGCCCCCCTATACAGCGTGTTCTAAACTCCTCCCCTTTAATTTTGAAACCTTCAATATATATAGAAAGCTACTAGGAGGAAAAATTACTACTACTGGCAGAACGCCAGCACCCAGCACGAGCCACTCTGCATGAGGGATCTCTTCCCATGAGGCCTGGACTTTCAGGTCCCACCTGAACCTCCCATGCAGGGTGGCAGGGACCAGGGGGTCTCCCTGTGCTGCAAATGTGACAGGTCACTTGGCTCTGGGCTAAGCAGAGAGGTCACAGGGTGAAGACAGCCACTGAGAAGGAGCCTCAGATGCTGGCTCACTACTCAGTACCCCCCAGCTTCCCAAGCCCTCAACCCCCACTCCAGGGCTGCTTTCAGGGAAGCTGGAGGGTGGAGGTGGGGGTTAAGTCTCGCTGCTGTCACTGGATGCCCCCAATCTTTGCTCTGTTCATTGAAGCGTTAAACCAGAAGGGCTCTGGGGTCTGGGGCTGTGGGGAGGGCTGTCTGGGGGTGGCTTGTGAGGCAGACCCAATACCCCACTGTCTTTCTGGCAGCTGGACACATCCTTCTACAAACAGTAGCCCAGGTCGAGAGGCAAACAGCCTGTGAATTGGATCAGTCAGCTCTTGTCCTCTCCTCCTCCCCTTTTATTTTTTACAATATTCTGGAAGCAGACGCTCGATTTCCAAGTGAATGCCCAGATGTTTGGCACCTCTCTTAATCTGTTTTATGCCAGTCAGGGGGGCGGGTGGGTGGGTGAGGGGAGACCCTCCAATTCTCCCAGCTAGATGGAACTAGCCTTCCCCAACTCTGTGCGGCCTGGAACGGACCACACACAGAACAGTCTGTCCTCACTCTAGGGCACTGGTTTATCAGCGGCTTCCATGCCTGTTGGCCAGGGGTGGGGAATGAGGGGGTGGAAAGGACAGACTTCTACTGAGGTCCGGACTTGAACTGTCTACATCCCAAATGGTAGAGCACACAGATGGGAAGATCCCAGTCCCTTGGGGTGGGGAAATGACACAGATTGCTGCTTCCCTGCTGACAGCTGTGGCAGCTGGACTGTGGTCACAAGTTCACAGACAAGATGGGATTCCACGGGATTCAGCCTCCTCCCTACCCCGCCTGCTCTGTCTTTCTCACCAGAGGCCCAGGGGTTGGGGGTGGGCAGTTTCTGCCTGAATTTGATAATCACAAGCCCCCCCCCTTTTTTTACCAGAAGGGTGAACCTCTGGTTTCCCCCCTCCCTCCCTTTTTTAGAGGACCCCCACCCCCCAACTGGAGAGAAGCTTCTGGAAGGCCAAGCAGCTGTGGTCAGTGCAAAGGTCACGGGGAATCCTTCAATCCAGTCCATCCCCTGTGTCCCGCCTGCCCCGCCCCCCTCTGGTGTAGGAGAATTCTAGAAAGCAGAGTCAGATTTTTCTAGAGAACGAGTCTCTCCAATTGGATTCTGACCTGGAAGGGACTGTATAGGGTCTTTGTGGGGGCCCCTGGAGTAGCTGCTTCTGTCTTTTTTTTTTTGTCTTAGGAAATTAATCTCATCAGGGTAATTGCCACAGCCCAGGGCTGAAAAGCGATGACTCATCAAAAAGGCAGGAAGTGGGGAACCATGCATGTTCTTAAAGGGACAGGGGCGGGACACTGGTAGTGGCTCTTTCTTCAGCTTCCATCACGGAGGGTGGAATCAGCCTAATAAAGTGATCAGAATCCTGGGGGCCTTCCCAGGCTTGTCAGCCGCCTGGTCAGCCTCTTGAATCAGGTGGTACTGAGGTGATCCACCCATCCATCCATCCATCCATCCATCCATCCATCCATCCATCCATCCATCTGTTGCCAGGGGGAATAGTTCACCCAAAAGAATGCACGAATGGCTTGAGCCCTGGCACCACATAGGAACACCTGGAATGGAACCAGGGGAAGCTCTCTAGATGGCTGAGTGGTGCCTTCCTGCTCTTTTGTCTTTCCTGTTCTCTCTTTCTAAAACAGAGATTGTAAAAGCTGACCCTTGGGCTAGCTCGGCAGGGGCATAGGTAGTGTGTGTCAGAGGCCCCAGCTCTGCAGATAAATGAACAGCAGCCTGGGAGGTGGTGCAGTGATTAAGTCCTGAGTTTGATTCCTGGGCACTGATGTTCCTCTCTCCCTCCCTCTCCCTCTCTCCTTAATGAATAAATACATCTTTTAAAAAAAGGTGGGAGAACACTGCTGCCTGGAATTCCAGGGTCTTGGCTGGGAAGGGGACATTCCTCTGGTGCCCTGTACAGCGACTTGAACCCAGGCCTGGGCAGACAGCTGCTCCAAGGGGGGTGGGGCGCCTGGGCACAGCTGCTGGCGCCTAGTGGCCGCCCACCTCCCAGGTCGCAGGGCCACTCTCCGTCCGTGTGGCTGGGGTCTTGGGTCTCCAGGCCCTCTCTGTCCAGGGAGGCTCCGGCTGAAGCTGCCCCATAACTGTGCCCCTACTATGGCGGGCAACACTCATTAATAAACATGAAGGGCTCTCGCACCTCCCACACGGGGGCCACAAAGCCCAGCTGTCCTCATCAATGGGCCCTTGTTCTGCGCACAAAGGCCCGGCCCCCGCGCAAGCCCACACACGGAACTTTCCTGAAGCTGCTGGCCTGGACCCCACACAGCCACCCGGTCCCCTTCAGCCAGGAAGGGGGATGGGGGGGTCCCCGATCTGCTGCTCTCCAAAGGGGGAGCAATATGGCGGCTGACCCAGCCTCATGGGGGGGGTGGAGGATGAAGGGGACCCATCTCTCTGAGCCTTGTAGGCTCCTTGGAGCCAGGAAGGCAAGGCTTGGTCTGTGACCCCCCCCACGACCCTCTGCTCAGCTCTTTGCTGCCCCTTCCCAGGGTCTGGGGGACTCCCCACCTGTCCCGCAGAGTGCAGAGCTGGTCCCAAGTCACACACCCCAGAAGCCCTTCCTCCACCCACCTTCTTGTTTATTAATTAGGCAGAGGGAGAGGGAAGGTGGAGCCAGAACCAGAGCACCACTAGGGCCCAGGTGATGTCAGGGATCCAACTTGGAACCTCATGCTTATGGCACTGAGACTAGTCACTGTGCCAACTCCCTGGCTGCTCACTTTAAAAATAATAATGATTATTATTTGTTTTCTCACCGGGGTTATCACTGGGCCTCAGTGACCACTTTTGGGGGGAGGGGTCATTGTTACCCTTTTCTAATAGAGACAGAGAGAAACAGGGGGAGATACACACACACACACACACACACAGAGGGAGAGAGAGAGAAGCTGGGTGGTGGTGCACCTGGTTGAGAGCACACATTACAGTGCACAAGGACCTGGGTTTGAGTTCCTGGTCCCCACCTGCAGGGGGACAGCATTGCAAGTGGTGAAGCAGTGGTACAAGTGTCTCTCTCCCTATCACCCTCTTTCCTCTAGATTTCTGGTTGTTTCTATCCAATAATAATAAAAAAAGGTGTTTCCTCTCCCAGGTCAACTAGGAATACCAAAGGAGACCATCTGGGACCACAACAAGACAGGACTAGAACGACTTCAGGGACCCACCAAATCAACGGTGAGTGCAAACACATGTGGCTCGTGGACAGAGAGGAGCCTAGAGAGAGATTAAGTGGCTGGTAACAGTCCAGCAGTTTACCAGTTGAGACACCACCTCCCATCTGTTTTACCAACAAAAAGACAGCTGAAGGGAAGAGAGGACGCCCCTAAGACTCAACAGATGCAATTGTGAAATCTCCATTGCTACTGCCCTCAGAATCTGGAGCAGCGGGGGTTGGGTGTGGGGGGGAAGGCCCTGTGCTGACACCAGGAGACAGAGAACTAACTAACAGGAAACTCAGGAGAAGATTTATACCTAATGGCCTAGTGGTGGGGCTGTGAGAGTCTCTTCCATAACCACTGGATTATCTCTGCCCCACCCTGCTTTATCTCTTGGTCAGGTGTCAGTGATTAAGCTAAGAAGCCTACTTATAGTTTTAAAGCCCTCAGGCTCCCATAGCCTACAGGGAAGAAAAAGAACAAAAGAGGCTTTTAAGCCACTGTGCTCCAACTCAGGGATTAAAATAATATTGAAACAACTGCCAATTTCCACATCTGTGAACCCTCTACTTACCTTACTTAGACACAAGTCTATCCAGGCAAGAGTGATTAGTAATTTGAAGAGTACTCAGAGATGGACCTCATAACATCCTATATAAAATGGTTAAACCAACAAGAAGAAATATTGGAGAAATGAACCAGGCTAAGAGTCCAGCTAAAAGCCCCCCAAAGGGTGAAGCACAAAATAATGAGGTCAACATCCAAACACTAGTTAAGGAAAAAAAAAATCACAGGAGTGAGTAAAGAGTTTGAAAGAATTGTCATCAGAAATGCAGAAACAACAAATGAGACTTTGGAAGAAAATACTAATTATCTCAAGGTTATTAGAGACCTGAAAGCTGAAATAGCTGAGCTAAGACTACAGCTAACTGAACAAGCTAAAACAGTATCAGAACAGGGTAACAAAATAGATGAACTCCAGAAAACAGTAGAGGGGAGAGAAAATAGAATAAATGAGGCTGAAGACAGAATTAGCAAAATCGAGGATGAATTAGAGACAACTAAAAAAAGAAGTAAGAGATCTCAAAAAGAGATTAAGAGATACTGAAAACAACAACAGAGACCTATGGGATGACATCAAAAGAAATAATATACGCATTATTCGCTTACGAGAGGAAGAAAGAGAGGGAAGGGAAGAAAGCATTCTTCAAGACATAATAGCTGAGAACTTCTCTAGTCTAGACAATATAAAAGATATAAAGATTCAAGAAGACCAGAGGGTCCCAAACAGAATTAACCCAGACTTAAAGACACCAAGACACATCATATTTAGAATGAAAAGGAATATATTAGGATAAAGAAAGGATCCTGAAGGCTACAAGAGAAAAACAAAGAGTCACCTACAGAGGAAAACCCATAAGATTAGCAGCAGACTTCTCCACACAAACACTACAGGCTAGAAGAGAATGGCAAGATATCTGTCGAGTACTCAATGAGATAGGCTTTCAACCAAGAATACTGTATCCTGCTAGACTGTCATTCAGACTAGGTGGAGGCATCAAAACCTTCTCAGACAAGCAAGAGTTGAAAGAGTCAACTATCACCAAGCCTGCCCTGAAAGACGTTCTGAGAGGTCTCCTATAAACAGACTACCATAAATATGCCATCTATCAGAACACTCTAAAACTCTACAAGAATGGTGTTAAAATATCTTCAATCTTTGATTATCAATAAATGTGAGTGGCCTGAATTCACCTATTAAAAGGCACAGAGCAGAAAGATGGATCAGAAAACACACCCAACAAAAGGCTGTCTACAGGAAACCCACCTAACTCAACAAGACAAACACAGACTCAAAGTGAAAGGAAGGAAAACTATCATACAAGCGAATGGCCCACAAAAAGGGCAGGAACAGCTATTCTCATATCTGACACAACAGACTTAAAAATAAATAAAATTTAAAAAGAAAGGGATGGACACTACTTAATGCTCAGAGGATCAGACAAGAGAACTTAACAACTATTAACATTTATGCACCCAATGAGAAGCCATCTAAATACATCAAACATCTACTGAAAGAGCTACAGCAATATATTAACAGCAACACAGTCATAGTAGGGGATTTCAACATCCCACTCTCACAACTTGACAGATCATCCAGGCAGAAAATCAATAAAGGCAAGAGGGAGCTAAATGAGGAGACAGATAAACTAGAACAATTGGACATTTTCAGAGACATTCACCCCAAGAAACTAGAATATACATTTTACGCAAGTCCACATGGGTCATTCTCAAGGATAGACCATATGTTAGGCCACAGAGACAACATCAGCAAATTCAAGAGCACTGAAATCATCCCAAGCATCTTCTCAGACCACAGTGGAATTAAACTAACACTTAACAATCAACAAAAGATTAGTAATAGTCCCAAAATGTGGAAACTCAACAGTACACTACTTAACAAGTACTGGGTCAAAGAGGAAATAAAGGAAGAAATCAAAATGTTTCGAGAGTTCAATGAAAATGAAGACACAAGCTATCAAAATATTTAGGACACAGCTAAAGCAGTTCTAACAGGGAAGTTCATAGCCATACAAGCACACATTAGGAAACAAGAAAAAGCACAAATAAATAGCCTGAATGCACATCTTAAAGACCTAGAAGAAGAAGAACAAAGGAACCCTAAAGCAACCAGAAGGACAGAAATCACTAAAGTTAGGGCAGAAATAAATAACATTGAGAATAAGGAAACCATACAAAAGATCAACGAAAGTAAATGTTGGTTCTTCGAAAGAGTGAACAAAATCGACAAACCTTTAGCCAGACTCACAAAACAAAAAAGGGAGAAGACACAAATAAATCAGATACTAAATGAAAGGGGAGATTTCACAACAGACACCGCAGAAATTCAACATATCATGCAAGGTTTCTATGAACAACTATATGCCACTAAGCTAGAGATCCTGGAAGAAATGGACGATTTCCTAGATAGCTACGAACTTCCAAAATTAAATAAAGAGGAACTAGATAACATGAACAGGCCCATCACAGCTAATGAAACTGAAACAGTTATCAAAAACATTCCCCAAAATAAAAGTCCTGGAGCAGATGGTTTTACAAATGAATTCTACAAAACCTTCAAAGAAGAACTAATACCTCTACTTTTAAAAGTCTTCCAGAAGATTGAAGACACTGGAATACTCCCTGCCAGCTTCTATGAAGCCAACATCACCCTGATACCAAAAGCAGACAGGGACACAACCAAAAAAGAAAACTACAGACCAATATCTCTGATGAACATAGATGCGAAAATATTGAACAAAATTCTAGTCAACTGGATACAGCAGTGTATTAAAAAGATTGTTCATCTTGACCAAGTGGGGTTTATCTCAGTCACGCAAGGTTAGCTTAATATACGTAAATCAATCAACATGATCCACCACATCAATAAAAGCAAGACCAAAAACCACATGGTCATATCAATAGATGCAGAGAAAGCCTTTGACAAAATCCAACATCCCTTTATGATCAAAACACTACAAAAAATGGGAATAGATGGAAAATTCCTGAAGATAGTGGAGTCTATATATAGCAAACCTACAGCCAACATCATACTCAATGGTGAAAAACTGGAAGCATTTCCCCTCAGATCAGGTACTAGACAGGGATGCCCACTATCAATCACCATTATTATTCAACATAGTTTGAAGTTCTTGCCATAGCAATCAGGCAGGAGCAAGGAACTAAAGGCATACAGATAGGAAGAGAAGAACCCAAACTCTCCCTATTTGCAGATGACATGATAGTATACATAGAAAAACCTAAGGAATCCAGCAAGAAGCTTTTGGAAATCACCAGGCAATACAGTAATGTGTCAGGCTACAAAATTAACATTCAAAAGTCAGTGGCATTCCTCTATGCAAACACTAAGTTAGAAGAAGTTTAAATCCAGATATCAATTCCTTTTACTATAGCAATAAAAACAATAAAATATCTAGGAATAAACCTAACCAAAGAAGTGAAAGATTTTATACTGAAAATTATGAATCACTACTCAAGGAAATTGAAAAAGACATAAAGAACCATGTTCATTGGTTGGCAGAATTAACACCATGAAAATGAATATACTACCCAGAGCCATATAAAAATTTAATGCTATCCTCATCAAGATTCCAACCACATTTTTTAGAATAGAACAAATGCTACAAATGTTTATCTGGAACCAGAAAAGACCTAGAATTGCCAAAACAATCTTGAGAAGAAAGAACAGAACTGGGGGCATCACGCTCCCAGATCTCAAACTGTATTATAGGGCCATTGTCATCAAAACTGCTTGGTACTGGAACATGAATAGACACACTGACAAGTGGAATAGAACTGAGAGCCTGGAAGTAAACCCCTACACCTATGGACATCTAATCTTTGACAAAGGTGCCCAGACTATTAAATGGGGAAAGCAGAGTCTCTTCAATAAATGGTGTTGGAAAAAAAATGGGTTGAAACATGCAGAAGAATGAAACTGAACCACTGTATTTCACCAAACACAAAAGTAAATTCCAAGTGGATCAAAGACTTGGATGTTAGACCAGAAACTATCAGATACTTAGAGGAAAATATTGGCAGAACTCTTTTCTGCATAAATTTTAAAGACATCTTCAATGAAACGAATCCAATTCAAAGAAGACTAAGGCAAGCATAAACCTATCAGACTACATCAAATTAAAAAGCTTCTGCACAGCAAAAGAAACCACTACCCAAACCAAGAGACCCCTCACAGAATGGGAGAAGACCTTTACATGCCATACATCAGACAAGAGTTTAATAACCAACATTATAAAGAGCTTGCAAAACTCAACAACAAGACAACAAATAACCCCATCCAAAAATGGGGGGGAGGACTCGGACAGAATATTCTTCACAGAAGAGATCCAAAAGGCTGAGAAACACATGAAAAAATGCTCCAAGTCTCTGATTGTCAGAGAAATGCAAATCAAGACAACAATGAGATACCACTTCACTCCTGTGAGAATGTCATTCATCAGGAAAGGTAGCAGCAGCAAATGCTGGAGAGACGGTGGGGTCAAAGGAACCTTCCTGCACTGCTGGTGGGAATGTAAATTGGTCCAACCTCTGTGGAGAACAGTCTGGAGAACTCTCAGAAGGCTAGAAATGGACCTACCCTATGACCCTGCAATTCCCCTCCTGGGGATATATCCTAAGGAACCCAACACATCCATCCAAAAAGATCTGTGTACACATATGTTCTTGGCAGCACAATTTGTAATAGCCAAAACCTGGAAGCAACCCAGGTGTCCAACAACAGATGAGTGGCTGAGCAACTTGTAGTATATATACACAATGGACTACTACTCAGCTATTAAAAATGGTAATTTCACCGTTTTCAGCCGATCTTGGATGGACCTTGAAAAATTCATGTTAAGTGAAATAAGTCAGAAACAGAAGGATGAATATGGGATGATCTCACTCTCAGGCAGAAGTTGAAAAACAAGATCAGAAAAGAAAACACAAGTAGAAGCTGAACTGGAATTGGCATATTGCACCAAAGTAAAAGACTCTGAGGTAGGTGGGGGGAGAGTACAGGTCCAAGAAGGATGACAGAGGACCTAGTGGGGGTTGTATTGTTATATGGAAAACTGGGAAATGTTATGCATGTACAAACTATTGTATTTACTGTCAAATGTAAAACATTAATTCACCAATAAAGAAATTAAAAATAAAGATAATTAAAGAGAGAGGCACTTATGGCACTACTCTGCCATTTTTAAAGTTTCCCCCTGCAGGTGGAGCCAAGGGGCTTGAACCCGGATCCCTGTGCAGGGTAATGTGTGCAGTCTACCGTGTGCACCACCACCAGGCCCCTCTTTCTTTTTAAAAGATCTCTGTGTTTATGAGAGAGAGAGGGAGGGGGCGTGAGAGAGAGAGACAGACAGACAGACAGACACACACACACACACACACACACACACACACACACAGACAGAGAGAGAACGAGCCAGAGCATCACTTGCATGTATGAAGCCCTCGGGCAACTGTGGAGCCACCCCTGACCACCAGAATCTGCTTTCTAGGAAAGGGAGCAAGTGTGGTTTTGCAGTGTTTCAAGGGGGGAGAGAGACAGAGGGAGGGAGGGAGAAGGAAAGGGAGAGGGAAAGACAGGGAGGGGGGAGAGAGAAGGAGAGAGAAAGAGAGAGGAGACAGAGAGAGGGAGAGAGATGGAGAGAGAGGGAGAGAGGGGGAGAGAGGAGAGAGAGGAAGAGAGGGGGAGAGAGGAGAGAGAGGAAGAGAGGGGGAGAGAGGAGAGAGATGGAGAGGGAGAGAGGGGGAGAGAGGAGAGAGAGGGAGAGAGGGGGAGAGAGGAGAGAGAGGGAGAGAGGGGGAGAGAGGAGAGAGAGGGAGAGAGAGGAGAGAGAGGGAGAGAGGAGAGACAGAAAGAGAGGAGACAAAGAGAGGGAGAGCGACAGAGAGAGAGAGAGAGGAGAGAGAGAGAGGGAGAGGGGGAGAGGGGGAGAGAAAGAGAGAGAGTTTGACTTGTGAGAGCGCTCAGAACCTGAGGCCCCAGGCGCCCCTGGTTCCGTGCACAGCACCCCCTTACATGGGAGACTAGCAGAACCCTAGCCTGCACGCCCACCCCTGTACATATGGACGCAGCATATCTTGAGAGACAGACGCCTGTAGGCTGGCTGTGGGCGTGTGGGCCTGCGTCCATATCTGTTAACAGTTCTCATCAGACATGGGCTAAGGGACAGCTCGGGGCTGGGTCGGAAGCATATGGTGGTGACAGCCCTGTCCCAGAGAGTGTGTGTGTGTGTGTGTGGGGGGGGCAGCTCCTGGATCCAGATGCAGTCGGGAAGGTAGCAATTATTAGCTCAGCCCACTCCCTGCATTCCTGGTCGCTTATTTAGTTTGCTTGGCCCCTGGCTGCCCTGTGCTAGCTCCTCATCTATTTCTGGCATGGGGAAATGCCCACCTGGGACACCCCTTCCCCCCCCACCATCTCCCAGCCACTCAGATCTTCTAGGTGTTTCTCTACCCAGGCTGGCCTCCCGTCCTGCGTGTCCACAAACCTCTGGCTTCCCGCAGCCCCTCAACTTATCACCATAACACGTCCTCTAGTCTCAAAGCCCATGTCACTACCTACAGGAAGACCTCCTGGATTCACTTTGGCTAGGTGGGGTCTGTGCTAGTGTCCTCCGTGTCAGCTGCACAGCTTCATGCCTGCACAGATCCCACCCTGGTGGACAGGCCACCACTATAAGGAGTTTGGGGTGGGGGGTCTGGTCAGGGGGTGGGACAGTGTGCCTGGAACCCCCTCCCTTCCTGAAAGTCTGCCTCCCAGCAGAGTGGCCCCACACAGCCAATACCAGCCTTGGGGTGTACATGGGCTCCTGTGGTTTCCTGCCTGCTGCCCACACCTTGGCAGGCTGCACACCGAGCCCCCCCCACCCCAACTCCCTGGGTGTGACAGGAGCCAGCGCCCCAGGCCACCTGTCCCTTCACAGCAAGCCAGGCAGTGTCTGCCCCAGCCCTTGCTAGAGGCCCCCAGAGCCCCCATTTCTCAGCAGATGCCCAAGTTGGGGGGAGAGAGTGCAGGACTCGCCTGCCTGAGGGTAAGAGGCCCTTGCTGCTAGAGAGCCTCCACCCCCCAAATTGATAATCAACCTCCCCCCCACAGGTGGGGCACTTCACGAGTTGTGAAGCAGGCCTGTAGGCACCTCTCTCTCTCTCCCTATCTACTCTTCTTCTTTCAATTTCTCTCTGTCCTATCAAATAAAATAGAAAAGGAAACAAAGACAGAAAGAGAGAAACAACTCAACCATCAAAACCAGAGCCAACTGCGTGGGAAGCCCCAGAGTGAATGTGTCTAGAATCAGGGACGGGGGAGGACTTGTCCCCAGGAGCCAGGCAGCTCAGTGGCGGAGCACAGGACTTGCAAGTGGGAAGTCCCGGGTTCGACTCCGGCATCGCATGTGCCGGAATGATGCTCTGTTTCTGTCTCCAGAATAAATGAAGGAATGTCACAGGGGCCACACAGACAACCCCCTTGTCATCCCCAGAGCCCCCTTCCCCCACCAGAAGCAGGCGCCCACAGGTGAGGGCTCTGCCCTGCTGCCTAGGACCTGTGGACCAGGAGGTGGGGACAGGCTGGGTGCCCTTCCTGCAGCCCCTCCTGAGGTGCCTTGCCCCTTCTGGGAGCTGGGAGTGGAGGGATGCAGCTTTGTGTTCCTTCAAGCCCAAATCAGCTGGAGTCCCGCGGGCTGTGGGGGGGCTGGCCCTCAGGTTACAAGTGGCTTCTGCTGTGAGCAAGGGACCGGGGGACAGCTTTCGCCACCAGGCTGCTTCTTGCTTCTAATTAACATTCTTCTTTTTTTTTTTAAATTCTTTTTTATTAATTTCCTTTTGTTGCCTTTGTTGTTTTATTGCTGTAGTTATTGATGTCATCGTTGTTGGATAGGACAGAGAAATGGAGAGAGGAGGGGAAGACAGAGAACGGGAGAGAAAGATAGACACCTGCAGACCTGCTTCACTGCCTGTGAAGCGACTCCACTGCAGGTGAGGAGTCGAGGGGCTCAAACCAGGGTCCTTACGCCGGTCCTTGAGCTTCGCGCCATGTGCGCTTAACCCACTGTGCTACCTGCTGACTTTTTTTTTTTTTTAACCCGAGCTCTGCTCAGCTCTGGCTATTGGTGGTACAGGAAATTGAACCTAGGGCCTCAGTGGCTCAGGCAGGAGAATCTCTTCACATAACCATTATGCTATCTCCCCCATTTCTTTTTTTTTCTTTAAAAATATTTTTTGAGTGGTCTGGGAGGTGGCGCAGTGGGTAAAGCATTGTATTCTCAACCATGAGGTCCTGAGTTCAATCCCCAGCAGCACATGTACCAGAGTGATGTCTGGTTCTTTCTCTTCTCCTATCTTTCTTTCTTTTCTTTTTTTTTTAAGCCTTTTTAAAAATATTTATTTTATTTATTTATTCCCTTTTGTTGCCCTTGTTGTTTTTATTGTTGTAGTTATTATTGTTGTTGTCGTTGTTGGATAGGACAGAGAGAAATGGAGAGAGGAGGGGAAGACAGAGAGGAGGAGAGAAAGATAGACACCTGCAGACCTGCTTCACCGCTTGTGAAGCGACTCCCCTGCAGGTGGGGAGCCGGGGTTCGAACCGGGATCCTTATGCCGGTCCTTGTGCTTTGCGCCACCTGTGCTTAACCCGCTGTACTACAGCCCGACTCCCTCTTTCTTTTTTTTTTTCCAAAGATTTTATTTATTTATTAATGAGACAGATAGGAGGAGAGAGAGAAAGAACCAGATATCACTCTGGTACATGTGCTGTCGGGGACTGAACTCAGGACCTCATGCTTGAGAGTCCAATGCTTTTATTCACTGCGCCACCTCCCGGACCACTTCTCCTATCTTTCTAATGAATAAATTAATTAATTAAAAAAAAGATATTTTGAGATGTCATCTACCTATTTTTGCCACCAAGGCAAAACAGAATTCTGTTCTGTTTTGTTATATTCCTTCCTTCCTTCCTTCCTTCCTTTCTTTCTTTCTTTTTTTTTTTTTTTTTGCCTCTAGGGTTATTGCTGGGACTCAGTGCCTACACTAGGAATCCACTGTTCCTCGAGGCTATTTTTTTCCCTTTTGTTGCCCTTGTTGTTTATCCTTGTTGTTGTTATTATTGCTGTCGTTGTGGTTGGATAGGACAGAGAGAAATGGAGAGAGGAGGGGAACAAAGAGAGGGGGAGAGAAAGACAGATACCTGTAGACCTGCTTCACCACTTGTGAAGCGACTCCCCTGCAGGTGGGGAGCCGGGAGCTTGAATTGGGATCCTTACACTGGCCTTTGCGCTTGGTGCCATGTGTGCTTAACCCACTATGCTACCGCCCTGCCCCTTCTATTCTTTTCTTTATCTGGAAAGAGAGTGTCAAGGAGGAGAGCGATGTCACAGCAGCACTGTGCCACTTGTCCCTTTTACATGATGCTCCCATGCGGCGCCAGGGTTTGAATCTGAGTCCTTGTGCACTTAAAGTGTGTACTCTACTGGGTGAGCTATCTCCTGGCCCCTCTTTGAATTGCTTTATCTTGGGGGGAGGATCCAGGGCCTGTACAATGCCAGGGACTGAGCTCACAAGGGACCCTGGATACACAAGGCTGGCAGTGGCTTACTGCTGAGTCCTGCCCCTGCCAAGTGTGTTTTCTTTTCCCCAAGGAAGAGTCATCCACATGGAGCACTAAGGATGGGGGGGGGCAGCTTCTGGAGGCTGAGCCACTGCTGTCATGCATGTGCCTTCCAAGGTGGTTCCCTCCCTCCTTCCCTCTTAACTCCCTTCCTGCTGGCTTAGTGCCTGCATCGTTCCATTCCTCCTGGTAGTAACACATCCTTTTTCTTATTTTTTGTTAGAAGGTGACTGACAGAGAGAGACACACCTGCAACCTTGCTCCACTGCTCATTATGCCCCCCACCCCCATGGGGGGCCAAGAGCTCGATCCCGGGTCCTTGGCCTGGCAGCATGTGAGCTCTATGGAGGCATCATGCCCAGCTCCGTGAGGCAGGTAGCTACTGATGGAGCTCCCAGACCCAGGGAGGATCAACTGACGCTGCCGTGCTTAGCCTTGGACTCAGATGGGGATGAGAGCACAGTGGTTTAGGCTGCAGACTCTTAGGCCCGAGGCCTGGAGGTTCCAGGTTCAATCCCTGGAGCTACCATAAGCCAAAGACAAGCACCTGCACGCAGCACACACGCACACACACACACACACGCACGTGTGCGGCAGAAGCATCGCCAGACAAGGCCAAACTTCACTTCTCGCCACAGTCTTTTCTGTTCCATTTTCCAGCCAGCTGCCTGCCCACCTGCCACTCAATGACAAGAGCAACCCTTGGTTTACAAACAGCCTGGCTTTGAGGCTGACTGCTTTACAATATGACCAACATGTGAAACTAGAGAGTCTGCACCTTTGCCTTCTAGGAGCAGCTATAGTCAGCACAGCCGCTGGCACTTCCGTCAGCAAGTGGACGGTGGGTGTGAGGAGAAAGGTGCTCAGGGCCTGAGTGTATCACCGTGGGTGCTGCCCGGTTAGGAGGGAAACGCCCTCAATGGCTTAGCAGGCTCAAGTCCAGGCAGAAACATCTGGACAGTCACGGCACCGGCCGGAGAGAGGAAACCGGGCAGGGCCGGGGGCTCACTGATGACACTCAAGGGGACGGCCTTTGGGGTAGCATGGGGGAGGAGGGCATAGGCCACATCTGCCAGCTGTTTTGTAGCAATGCCCAAGTTTCGAGGAGCCAGTCCTGGGCCGCGGGTTCCATGCCACCTTTGGCTGAGTCTCCTTGTGCCAGGGCCAGGGCCAGAGTCGCCCTGACTGAAGAGGATGCTTTGGTTTCACTGCAGAAGGTCCCTGCTCCCTTGGGAGTGGAGGTAGCACAGTGGGTTAAGCGCACGTGGCGCAAAGTGCAAAGTCCGGTGAAAGGATCAAGCCCCCGGCTCCCCACCTGCAGGGGAGTCGCTTCACAGGCGGTGAAGCAGGTCTGCCAGTGTCTTTCCCTCCCCTCTCTGTCTTCCCTTCCTCTCTCCATTTCTCTCTGTCCTACCTAACAACGATGCCACCAATAACAACAACAGTAATAACTACAACAATAAAACAACAAGGGCAATAAAAGGGAATAAATATTTTTTTAAATCTTAAAAAAAAAAAAAGGTATCTGCTCCCAACCAGCACCTGGGCCAAGCGCCCAGTCCCGCCCACTGTGCCCCAAGAGCAGCCCTGAAGCCCACAGCTGATCAGACAGACAGATGCACACAAGTAGCAGCGCCCAACACAGAATAGAGCCTGGGGTGGGGCAGGAGGCGAGGTCTAGTGACACTCCACTCTGAGCACCCCAGGAGCTGGAGGTGCTCACCAAAGGGGGCCTCTCTTATAAGGGCAGGGAAGCTGAGAGATAATAGTGGGGGCTGGATTCTGGAGAGGGGGCTTCATGCTGTGGCCCAGCAGAAGCCCCACGATGCGAACAAACACCCCCAGAGCCTCCTCTTCCTGGACTTACATCCAGGTCATTTCTTCCTTGCTGGGGGATGGATGTGTGGGGAGGCTGCCACCAGGTGGACCCCAGAGGATGACTCTGACAAGAACTTGGGGGATGTGTAAAGGGGTCCCCCTGTTCAAACTTGAGGTGACTGATACATAGCTGAGTGGGGGCTCTGTGCAGGGTCCCACGGAAGGTTCTAGAAGCCCCGCCTCCCCGCGCTTTCTTAGAGAGAGACCCAGGCTTCATAGCTGCAAAGGGAAATGGTTGGTGAGAGCTGTCACCGGAGAGGGGACACGGCTCCTTCCGGCTCTGCCCGGCTCACTCACTTGGCAGTGATCTCTTCATCGAACTTGGTTTTCAGGTCGAATAGCTCTGTCTGCGTTTTCTCCAGAGCTGCAAGGCACAACAGAGAGACACAGGTGTCACAAGGTGCCAGCAGCCACAGAGCCCTCCCTGCCAGGGTCCACGGTTACGGGAGAGGCCAAGGGAGGCACCAGAAAGCCCTGCCCTCTCACTCTGAGCACCGCTGCCTCAGCGGGGGCCCTGCTATCAGTCCAGGCTGCTGTATTCTGCCTGCTTTGAAAGTTTTTTTTTTTTAAATCTTTATTTCTCTGATAGAGACAGCCAGAAATTGAGAGGGAAGGGGATAATACAGAGGGAGAGAGACAGAAAGAGACACCAGCAGCCCTGCTTCACCACTTGTGAAGCTTTCCCCTTGCAGGTGGGGACCGGGAGCTCGAACTTAGGTCTATGTGCACTGTAACAGGTGCTCTCAACCAGGTGCGCCACTGCCTGGCTCCACCTGCTTTGAAATAGCTTTTTTTTTTAAATTTATATTTATTTATTTTCCCTTTGTTGTCTTTGTTGTTTAACGCTGTGGTCATTGATGTCGTTGTTATTGGATAGGACAGAGAAATGGAGAGAGGAGGGGGAGACAGAGAAGGGGAGAGAAAGACAAAGACACCTGCAGACCTGCTTCACTGCTTGTGAAGTGACTCCGCTACAGGTGGGGAGCCGGGGGCTCGAACCGGGATCCTTACGCCGGTCTTTTTGCTTTGCACCCCATGCGCTTAAACCGCTACGCCACCGCCCGACTCCCTTTGAAATAGCTTTTAATACTTCTTTGCAGATAAGTGTGACTTCCCTGTGCCAGCCTTTTTATACTTTATTTTTCAAAGAAGGAGGCATATATATATATTTATGGAGAGAGAGAGAGGGAGGGAGAGGAGAGACACCACAGCACAGCTCCACTGCTCATGGTTCTCACCCTGTACTGTCCCTGGAGCTGCCATGGCCAGGGCTTGAACCCATGGCTTCGGGGCCTCAGGCCTGGTGAGGCGCCTGCTCCCCAGGGTGAACTGCCTCCCAGAATGTCCTTAGAACTTATAATTTTAGAAAATATCCCCTTACACAGCACACACATATGCAAGCTTCCTGCTCTAAGTGGGAAGATATAAAAGTTTTCTTTCACCCCTCTGTTCAGAGCTTGTTATTATTATTATTATATTTATTTATTTGTGCCTCCAGGGTTATCGCTGGGGCTCAGTGCCTGCACCACAAATCCACTGCTCCTGGTGGCCATTTCCCCCATTTTATTGGATAGGACAGCGAGAAATTGAGAAGGGAGGGGAAGACAGAGACAGAGAGGTATCTCAAGACTGGCTTCACTTCTTGTGAAGCGTCTCCCCTGCAGGTGGGGAGCCAGGGGCTTGAACCCAGATCTTTGACCTTGTCTTTAATCAAGTGTGCCACCAACTGGCCCCAATTATTTATTTACTGTTATTTTTAAAAATTATCTTTATTGGGAGTTGGGCGGTAGCGCAGCGGGTTAAGCGCAAGTGGCTCGAGGTGCAAGGGCTGGTGTAAGGATCCCGGTTCGAGCCCCTGGCTCCCCACCTGCAGGGGAGTCGCTTCACAGGCGGTGAAGTAGGGCTGCAGGTGTCTATCTTTCTCTCCCCCTCTCTGTCTTCCCCATCTCTCTTCATTTCTCTCTGTCCTATCTGAGAACGACGACATCAATAACAACAGCAATAATAACTACAACAACAAAACAACAAGGGCAAAAGGGAATAAATAAATAAATAATAAAATATTAAAAAAATATTTATTGGATAGAGACACCCAGAAATCGAGAGGGAAGTGGTTGATAGAAAGGGAGAGAGAAAAAGAGATACCTGCAGCCCTGCTATACCACTTGTGAAGCTTTCCCCCTGCAGGTAGGGACTGGGGGCTTGAACTTGGGTCCTTGTGCACTGTACTATGTGCGCTCAACCAGGTGTGCTACCACCTGCCCCCCCCCCCCCCCCGCTCCATTTATTTTTAATCCCAGAGTACTGCTCAGCTCTGGGTTGTGGTAGTGCAACAGATTGAACCTGGGACTTCAGAGCCTTGGGCAGGGAAGGTTTATGCATCAAACCTTGGACTTGTTTATCAGAGAGTTAGAGAGAGAGAGAGGGAGACAGAGAGAGAGGGAGAGAGAGGGAGAGAGAGAAAGAGAGGAGTGTGAGAGAGAAGCATGAGAGAGGCCAGCGCCCTGCTCAGCGCTGGTAGGAGGTGATGCGGAGGATTGAACCTGCGCCAGCAAGATCTCAGCTGTGCAAGCTGGGGGTTTTCAAAGGCTGAGCTGCCCCCCAGCGGTGGGGCTGGGGGCTCACGGCTCACTAGGGAGTCACATGGAGGCAGGACCAGGAAGCTCTTTGAGGAGCCTGTCACCCTGCCGGCACTTCCAGGAGCCTAGCCGTGGCCGTGCTCCAGGGGATGTGAGCCCCCTAATCTTCCAGTGAAGGCCACCAGCTTCCGGCCAGGGGCTGAGAGCCTCCGGGTGACAGGGACTGTGCCCGCCTACTTAGACTCTCGCCAACCGGCGCCGGATAACATCAATTTAAAAAAAAACTGACAGTCTGACAGGCAAAACAATCTTTCACTGATTTAATTAGCATCTTCCTGACGGCGAGAGATTGTTAGCGCTTTTCCAAATGTGTTTGGGCTGTGTGCGTGTGTGTCTGTCTGTCTGTTTATGTCCTTCCCACGCTGGCGCCTGACCCTTGGGTCTCTGGTCTCAGCAATACTCTCGAGGTTTACCTGCTGTTTCTGGGGGTGGGGTGGGGTTTTATTCATTCGTCTCTCGATTTGCTGTGATCTTTGCTCCCACTTTTCATGGAGTTTTTCATGGAGTGTTTTCATGGAGGACAATGTCTTTCTAAGGTTTCACTGAATATTTTTCCCTTCTTTTCTGGTAGCTGCTGGGGCTTCACTACTCTGGGCTGACTTTATTTTAGAAAGTAAGAGAATAAGAGGGGGGTGGAGGGTAGATAGCATAATGGTTCTGCAAAGAAACCCTCATACTCGAGGCTCCAAAGTCTTAGGTTCAATCCCCCGTACCACCATCAGCCAGAGCTGAGCAGTGCTCTGGTAAAAAAAAAAAAAAAAAAAAAAATTGGAAAGAGAGTAAGAAAGGCTGGGTGGTGGTGGTAAACCTGATTGAGCACACATGTTACAATGTGCAAGGACCTGGCTTCAAGCCCCTGGTCCCCACCATGACCAGAAAAGCTTTTCGAGTGGTGAAGCAGTGTTGCATGTGTCTGTCTCCCTCTTTATCTCCTCCTCCTTCTCAATTTCTGTCTGTCTCTACTCAATAATAAAGATAGTAAGAAAAATTGAAAAAAAGAGACACAGACACACACACACACACACAGACACAGACACACACACACACACACACACACACACACACACACACACACGGACAGACACCACACCCTGAGGATCCCCTGGTGCTATGACGCTGAGTGCTGGTCCAGGGGCTTGAACCCATGTCCTGCACAGGTCAATCTCACTGCCCCACTTGGTCCCACACTAAAATCAAATCAGACGGTGCTGCTTAACGTTCCAGAAAGCAAACAAACAAAAGAAAGTTAAAAAAAAAAAAAGACAACTTCTCCTACATGTTCTGGGTCTCTCCCATCTGAAAATGCTGCTGCCACCGTCTCTCAGGGCTGAAATTAGGGGCTTTTTATTTTTTACTTTCCCCCTACTTTCTTCCTTCCTGGGTCGTTGCTCCAAATGAAAGTTCACCCGACAGTCTGGCAACGCAGCCCTTTGCTGGGTAGAGGGACGGGCATGCGCACAAGGAGGAGACATGCTTCCTCTCCCGCCCGCCTGGCCTCAGAGTCGCAAGGCACCCGAAGTCAAGTCAAGAGTCCCGAGGCAAGGGGGGTGGAGGGCAGGTATTGGGGTTCAAGGGGGTAGTGTGGGGGCAGGAGCGCACCTGTCTGCAGCGACTGCACCTTGTGCTCAGCCTCCTCCAGCTTTGAGGTGGTGGACATCTGTGTCTCCTGCAGCTTCCTGCAAAGAAGGGGCCTCGAGGGGGTCAGGGGTCACAGACTCACAGGCCCCCCAACCCTCAACCTTCACCCCCCCAGTGCAGGGCCCGGTGTGGAAGGTCAGCCCCAGAGCCATGAGCTCTGGGAACACCAGTGAGGTCACAGAGGCCTAAAAAAGTAGCGACACAGACCAGCATCATCATACACTGCCCCCCCGCCAGCTGTCCACGTGGACATCGTCCATCCACTGACACCATGCAGGAGGCCACGCAGGGGCTGTGTCAGTGCCCACCCCGGGGCTGTCTCTGTCTCTGTGTGTATGTTGGGGGAGGGTCTGAGGGTTTCCAAACTACACCCCGCATTGCCCCCTTCCCCCGTGGGCACCTCCCAGAGGAGCCCCTCCTAGTCTGCAGAGGAAGCTCTAAAAATACAGTCATGGTCTTCATATCCTGTGACTATGACACATGTTCTCACAATGAGCCTGGGATGGCAGGAAGTGGATACGACACCTTTAAGAGAATCAGTGTCTGGAAGCCCCAGGGGGGGGGGTGGTTTGGTGGGCAGAGACCCCAGCTACAAAGCCCCGGGTGCTCTGAGTTCAGAGGGCAGGGAGGGCTGGGGAGATGGCACAGAGGCTTTCAAGCCTGAGGCCCCAGCTTCAATCCCTGCACCCCCATAAGTCATAACTGAACAGTGTTCAGGTTAGAAACAGGAAAATGGATGTGAGAGGCCCAGTGACATACGTCATAGGGTGTATCTCCTTGCCGAGACAGTGGTCTGAGCCCTGGCACCACAGGCGAGATGCATGGCGCCAGGGGAAGAGCTCTAGAACTGTGATGTCTCTGTCTCTCTCCCTGCCTTTCTTTGCCTGCCTGTATGAGAGAGAGGGAGAGAGGGGGGGGGAGAAAGGGAAAATAGTTCTGGAAGCTGTGAAACTGCACATTCTCTGTATCCTGGTTCCATCCACACCTCCATCATGGAAGGTAAAAATGTTCCTTCCCTTCCTTGGAGCAGAAACACACCACCCCTCAGAGTTCCTCTGCTACTATCTGCAGGTCTCCTCGTATCGGGAGGTGACAGTGGGGCAGGGGACAGCCCTGCGGTACAGGAGACACTCAGAGGGGGCACACTAAAGTGTGGCACACGCCCCACTCCAACTTTCAATCCAGACAGGTCGGGGGAGGACTCTACTTTCTCCCTCCCTCTATCACACACTTTCACACACACACACACACACACACACACACACACACACACACACACACACACACACACACACTCTCAGTCACACACACACTCACATTGTCACACTCACTCAATCACAGAGTCACACACATTCAATAGTCAGACACACACACACACACACACACACATTCAGTTCTTCTTCTTCTAGCGTTTGCCCTTCTTCCATAGCCAGTCAACAGCGTCAGGTTGAGCCTGATGTAAAGTTTCGAGACCTCCTTTGAATCTGGAGAGGTGGCAGTCGTTGACTATGTGGGTCATAGTCTGTCTGTAGCCGCAGGGGCAGTTCGGGGCGCACACACACACACACACACACACACACACACACACACACACTCACACAGTCACACATAATCAGTACACACACACACACACACACACACACTCCACCCCATGGCTGTCCCCGTGGCTGTAGAAACTCTGAGATCACTCTGCCATTGCTCGGTCCCCAGAAGCTGTCCAGAACCTGAGGCACCATGTTCACAGGACTTTCTCTAAGACACTTTATTCACTTACTGGATAGAGACAGAGAGAAGCTGAAAGGGAAGGGGAGACCCAGAGGAGGAAGGAGAGACACCTGCAGCCCTACTTCGCTGCTCATAAAACTTCCCTCCTGCAGCTGGGGGCTTGAACACGGGTTCTTGTGTATGACGACATGTGTGCTCAACCGGGTGTGCCACCTGACCCTAGGGATTTCTCTTCTGCTTTGAGAGGTCTCCCCACTCCCAAATCACTGAAGGCAAAACACTTGCTCCAGTTTTCAGCCAAAGAACCCACTGTCAATATGTGAATCCTAAATCCATTTTAGATTGGGGGGGTGGTTACAGAATGACTCCCCATGGCCAGTGATCGGCAGCTTGTAATACAATGAACCGGACCTGATTGGAGACACCTCAGGAAATGCCCCTCCCCCCACATCCATCTTGTCCACTGTGCTGCCTGCTGCCCACACCTGCCACCTCGTGTCCTGCCACCGTCCCTGCGGGACCACTGTGACTCTTGGCTGGGTGGCAACAGGAGGAGGGCCTCCATAGTCATTTGGCTCTGGCTGTTGGGTGTCTGCATGCAGCCCTGCCTCCCTGTCGTCAAGACCGAGGGGAGTGGAGCCTCCCATCTCAAAGGGTAGTATGTTGGACCCTCCCCAAACCTGCTGGGTTGGGGGTCCAAGGCCCACACCCCCGACTCTTGCTCTCCGGGGAGTGGGGGGGTGCTACATCTGCCCCTCGCTCTTGGCTGCCTGTGGCACTAGCAGAGCCAGGATTATGTCAGCGGCCCCCCAACCCCAGGAGGCCACCTGGGAGCACAGGGGAGGGAATGGCTGGGGTGTGAGGGGGGTTCCCTTCCCACTGCTGGCTGCCCTGCTGGGTGAGCCCAGGTGGGTCCCTGTACCGAGACTCAGTTTCCCCATCTGTGAAGTTGGACCGTCCCCTTTGCCCGCCTGCTGTGGGTGAGTGTTTGTGTGCGGGGGCTTTGCTGTCTGAGGAAGTCTCAGCCTACCAGCATGGGGGGGCAGGCCTCAGGTACTCCCAGAGCTCCCCAGGGGTGCCTGGTGACACCCACATTCAAGGCCAAGGGGAGATAGAGCCCAGGCTGCTGGCAGGCTGCCTCCTTCCAGAACTGCAACGCCCAGAGCCTTGCTTGTGGTATTTATGCCATGCAAGCACCCTTGGGGACTGACAAACACCATGGCCCAGGTCCCCAAGCCACCCTCCACCTGGGCAGGACTGGTATGTGACCCTTACAGCCCCCAGGGGCGACTCACCTCTCCTTATCTGCAAAGTCATTCTGTAGCTTCTGCTCCTTCTCCAGAGCGATGGCCTCCGCCTGGTTCTGGAGTGTCTGCTCGTACTCCCGGATCTTCTCTTTAAGTGCTTTGATCGTGACCTCTGCGGGAGGGTGGGGGGGAGGAGGAATGGGGCCTGTGAGGAGGGTGTGGGGTCTCCACTTCCAGCTCCTGGGCTCTGACACGCTCCCCTTGGAGACCTTGCACCTCCACCTCCTGAAATGTTAAACTGAACTTTAAACTCTCAGCTTGGGGTGGGGGTGGGGATGCATAGATTCTTCGCTGGGGAGAAGAAGCCTGGATTTCTCTAACACAACAGAAAGATGAAAGAAGGGAGGAGGAAGTCAGTGGTCACACGCTGCTGTGTGGTCTGAGGAGGCTCTGGCCGAGGCTGTAGGAGGCTCCCGCAGTCTCTGCGTGAGTTGGGGTGCCACCTACAAGGCCGCCCTCAGAGACCCTGCTGTCACTAGGACCTAGCTCAGGGCAGCGGCCACAGCTGGGCCCAGGGATCTGAACAGGCCTCCTCTGCCCTCCGCTCCCCTGACAGGGGTGCTGGTCTTCCATCGTCTCCCGAGGACTAGGCCGGGGTCAGGCAGCCTGCAGGAGCCAAGGCTCCTGGGGTGGGTGGGTGTCCATGACAGGTGTTTCCTGGGGGGTGGGGGGGCCTGCATGAAGGAGACCCTTGAGCCTGGTGGTGGCGCACCTGGTTAAGCACATGTATCACCATATGCAAGGATCTGGGTTCGAGCCCCTGCTCCCCACCTGCAGTGGGGACACTTTACAAGGAGGTCTGCAGGTATCTATCTTTCTCCATCTCTATCCCGCCTCCCTCTCATTCAATTTCTCTCTGACCTGTCAGAAAAAAAAGAAAAGAAAAAAGAAGAAAAGAAAAGAAAGATGGCAGCCTGAGAGTGTGGAGGCAGCGGCTCTGTGAGGAGCTGAGTGCTGCCCTCCTCTCTGTAATGCCGCCCTGCCCTGACTTAGCCATCTGTCCCCACCAGAGCTCGTCCCAGCAGCACAAAGAGGTGATTAGAGAGAGATGGAGGGAAGGAGAGAAGGTTGGGGAGGGGGCGGAAGATGGCCGGTCTGCGGGTGCCCACCTTGGCTCTTCACACCGGCAAACTCCTTGTTGTAATCCTCCAGCGTCTGCCGCAGCTTCTGGTTCTCCGTCTCAATATCGTGTAGCCGCTGCACCTTCAGCTGGAGCTGCTGCCCCAGGTCCAGGGCTGGCGTGGGGTCTGGGGAGGGGACACACGCCCGCCTGTCACACACACGGCTAGGGGAGGGGTGCTGAGGGCCCCAGGGTCTCCAGGCCTGCACCCGGCTGGGTGGGTGCATCTCTGTGACCCAGAAGGCACAAGTCCCCAGGCCATGGCCGGCACCCTGGGGTGCTCCACTCATGAAGCTGGGACCCCCTGGGCTGGCATGAGGGGGACACTGAAGCGACTATCTCCCACTCTGACGGGATGGGATGGGACACAGGGCTTCATGGTGGTGGGGCTGTGTTTTCTTGCTGCTCCCTGGGTCTCTAGCCGCTACTATGCCAGGAGTCCCTCTCGGCCACTCTTTCAGGGATATTCACTGCGTGGGCTACCCCAGAACTCTGAGAAAGGGAAGTGGGACGGGCGAGGGTGGATCTGAGTCTGGCCACCACCCCTTCTGCTTGACCCATTCAGGTCAAGAGACAGAGAGTAGGAGAGAAAGACACCTGCAGACCCACTTCACTCCCCGTGAAGCAACCCCCCTGCAGGTAGGGAGCCAGGGGTTCGATCCTTGCATTGGTCCTTGTGCTTCATGCCATGTGTGCTTAACCCACTGCAGTTAAGCCTGAGGTCACCACCCGTGAAGGCCTGAGGTCTGAGACCACCACTCTCAAGTCATAGTGGAGGGCAGAGGGCTCTGACACGCTCAGAGGGTGCCAGGGTCTGTGGCTCAGTGATCAGCTTGGCGTGCTAGCTGCCACTGGATGCCCCTTGTGAAACACTGGACCTTCATGGGAAATTCTAGGTTGCAGACAGAACTGATGGTAACCATACTGGAAACTGTTCCCTAAGGGAGCCGGGTGGTGGGGCATCTGGTTAAGTGCAAGGATACACCCAAGGATCCTGGTTCAAGCCCCCGGCTCCCCACCTGCAGGGAGTCACTTCACAAGTGGTGAAGCAGGTCTGCAGATATCTCTCTCCCTCTTTATCTCCCCCTCCCCTCTCAATTTCTCTCTGTCCTATCCAAAATAAGTAAATAAATAAAAAGTTAAAAAAAATGTCCAGGAGCAGTGGATTTGTAGTGTAGGCACCGAGCTCCAGTGATAAATCTGGAGGCAAAATAATAATAATAATAATAATAATAATAATAATAATAATAATAGAATCTGCTCCCTGACCATTTGCCCAGCAGCAAGGCTCTTCAGGCCACCTGCTGAGAGATCCCAGTCCGAGGGGCTTAGGAGAGATCCGGGGAGCCGGCTGCCTGGACGCCATCACGCTGTGAGGATTTAGTCTCTCCTGGAGGGAAGCTAAACACCGTGCCGGTGGCCCCTGGCGGTCAAATACCAGCGTGGTGATTTCTCAGACCACCCACCCGGCCCCTGGCAGTCGAGGGAGCCCGTTTAGCCACAGTCCCCCGGGAGGCAGTGGGGCCCCTGCGGGTGGGCTGGTACCCAGGGTGTCCGCCCCAGCAGCCCCGGTGGTCGGCGCTGGGTCTCTGTATACACGGTTCCGGCTCCATCCCTTTCTCCTCCTCGGTCTTCCATTCTGTTGCCATCAGCATTAAAATATTTACATTCAATTAGATGCCAGGAGTTATTCTGAGGAGCCGGCTCCTCTGAGTGGGAGTAGCAATAACACTCAAGACTGGATTCCTCAGAACATTCCAGGTGTTTTTTTTTTTAAGATATGAATTTCAGGGGTCTGGCAGTGGTGCACCCAGTAGAGCGAACACCTAACCATTCACAAAGACTCAGATTCAAGCCCCCAACCCCCACCTGCCGGGGGGGAAAGCTTCACGAACAGTGGAGCTGGGCTGCAGGTGTCTCTCTCTCTCTGTCTCTACCCAAAAAGTAAACTGTCTTCCCAGTGGGCCCCCCCTCCAGCCTGCACCATTGTCCCCCATGGCCCCAAGCTGGCAGGTGGCTCCCAGAAAATGAACCTCGTGCCTGGGGCTGTCTTCCCAAGAATGTCACCTGAAATTGACATGGAGATCAGGGAAGGGTTGAGGAGAATTTCCACTACTTCAAACACTTCCACTAAACGTTCCCAATGCAATTAATAGCACAAATTCTCTCTCTCTCACCGCCCACCACTCACCACCAGATTCACTGCTAGGGCTGGACGCCTGCATGACTCCACCAGTTGCAGAGCCACTCCCCCCCCCCTTTTAAGATGCAGGGTGAGAGACAGACACAGAGAGGAGAGACCTCACAGCACTGCCCCACTAGCAGTCCCCCAACGTGGCGGCCTGGGCCCAGCTGTGATGACGTGTGCGTTCCAGTCAGTGAACCACCTGCTGCCCCTGCCACCCCCTAAAAGTCAAGCTTGTCTAGTGTCCCTGAAAAGTCTCTCTCTTCTTCTTCTTTTTGCCTCCAGGGTTATTGCTGGGGCTCCATGCTGGCCCTACAAATATATGCTCCTGGTGGCCATTTTTTCCATTTCATTGGACAGGACAGAGAAATTGAGAGAGGAGGGGGAGATAGAGAGGGAGAGAAAGACAGACACCTGCAGACATGCTCTGCTGTTTGTGAAGCGACCCCCCCCCTCGGGTGGGGATCCGGGGCTCGAACCTGGATTCTTGTGCTTCGTACTAAGTGTGCGTAACTGGGTGCGCCACTGCCCGCCCTCACGCCCTGAAAATCTCATCAACAAATCCTTTCCAGTCTATTCCCTTGAGAAGGTCAGGGCCTACTATGTCAGATAAAAAGAAGTAGAAGAGGAGGAGGAGGAGGAGGAAAGAAAAGAGAAAGAAAAAAAAATGAAAAAGAAAAACAGGGAAAGAAAGGTAGAGCCCATGTCGTGTGATTCAGGCAGGTGGCTTGTGAAAAGTGCTTGGACAGAAAGTGACGGACAGTGAGACCTCGAGATGTGGCCCTGAGTGCCGTCCTGCGTGTGAGCCTCCAGGCGCCCTCGTGGCTGTTCCTCATGGAGAGTCTGTTCAACCAGATTACAGTGAGAGGTGCAGGAGCAGGTCTGCTCCTGGGAGGGGGGTGGGGAGGATCGGGGAGGAAGAAGAGGAGGAAGAGGGAGAGAGAGAAGGGGAAGGGGGGAGAAGGAGGAGGGAGAGGAGGAGGGGGGAAGAAGAAGAGGAGGAGGAGCAGGAGGAGGGGGAGTTCTGGGCGCAGACCCCGCGGGCTGCACACGAGTGACTGCTGGCCTGCAGCGTGCGGATATTGTCTGGGATTGTACAGAAGGCAGAGCTAAAGTAGCTCTTAGGCTTAATTTTTATTACTTGTATTAAAGGAACGGCTAATTACCGCATGACAATATAATGACTCTGGCGTGTTTGGGCTGGAGACCAAAACAATGCCGTGCGGGCAGGCTGGGCCCCAGCCCGCATGCTAATCGCAGGGAATCACAGCCTTCTTGTCTCCCCGGGATTTCCAGGGCCACTGCCTGCCACCCCCCCTTGGGTGTTGTTCGGGTAGAATCCCCACGTCACCACCCCGGCAGCACAGTGAGGGGCTTGTCTGGGGGGAGGTGGGCAGCACGCCCCCTCAAGGGACAAGAACCCCAGCGACTCTCCTTCCCAGTGGCCTCTGGGTCAGCCGATTGGCTCTCAAGGCCAGTGGGGGCCAAAGGCAAACAGACAGTGGAGGCACCCCCCCCACACACACACACTCTGGGCTCTGTGGCTCTCGCGGGTGGTGACGGGAACTGCCAAGCCAGTGAGTCCCCAGTGAAGTTTGTCCAGACAGCTCAAGGAGGGTGTGTGATTCCTCGGACCCTTCCAGTCAGGAACAAGTGGCTGTGCCTCTTTGTCTCTCTCTAAACTGTGACTTCAAGGGGGCCGGGTGGTGGTGCACCTGGTTGAGTGCACGTTACAGTGAGCAGAGACACAGGTTTGAGTCCCCGGGCCCCAACTACAGGGGGAAAACTTAGTGAGTGGTGAAGCAGGGCTGCAGGTGTCTCTCTGTTTTTCTCCCTCTCTACCTACCCCTACCCTCTCGATTCTTGGCTGGCTCTATCCTATAAAGCAAAGATAATAAATCATTTAAGTAAAAAGAAAAACTAACTGACTTCACATATGAGATAATAACCACTCTGGGCCGGCTTCTTCCCTCAGGTAGAGACACACACATCAGGAGAGGCACCACAGCCCTGGAGCTGCCCCTGGTGCTGTGACACCTTCCATGTGGTGTTGGGGCTTGAACCAGAGCTGTGAGCATACCAGGTCAGCACTCTCTCTCCATCAATCTCTCTCTCTCTCCTTCAGAAAGTCTTCAAGGCTAGGGGCGGAGACCCTGCATGGCATCCGCCAACAGGATCATCTCCGGGGACCCAGAGGCATGGAGGCTGGGAGTGTGGCCAGCTAAATCATACCTTTTTGTCACCTGTTAAGTCCATGCATGCTTTCTGAGCATCTGTCTGTTGGTCTGTCTGCATTGGACTGGGCCCAGATCAGGCACTGAGACAGACACACGGCCGAAGGGGCTGAGGCCTCTCTCAACACAGTAAAGAAGTGTGTTCCAGGGCAGAGAGAGCAGAAGGGCTGCAGTGGAAGTAAGGTGGCCGAGGGCAGCTCCCAGAGGGAGAAAGAGAAAATCAGGTGTTTGGGGATGACCCTCTGGCAACGCTTGAGGGTCGGGGCTGACTGCTGTCCTCCCTCCATCTCTGTGACAGCAAGTCTGTTTCTGGTGTCACAGGACTGATGACTCTCCCTGAGGCCTGTCACTCTCTAAACTTTTCTTCCCCCACCTAAACCTTTTATTTTCTCCTTTTCTCCCAGAGCACTGCCAGCTCTGCTGATGCTGGTGCAGGGGACTGAACCTGGGACTTTGGAGCCTCAGGCATGAGAGTCTGTTTGCATCACCATTCTGCTACTTACCCTGCACCTAAACATCTTTTAAATTTTTTTTATCTTTATTTACTTATTTGATAGAGACAGCCAGAAATGGAGAGGAAGGGGGAGATAGGGAATGAGACAGAGAGACAGACACCTGCAGCCCTGTTTCATCACTTTCAAAGCTTTCCCCCTGCAGGTGGGGACTGGGGCCTTGAACCTGGGTCCTTGTGCACTGTAACATGTGCCCCTCAACTAGGTGCACCAAAACCCAGCTCCTCTTTAAACATTTATTTAATTTTCTTAATTTTGAGAGAGAACAGGGCTTTTGCCATTTATAGTGTTAAAGCTCTTTCAATTCTGGCTGGGTTCTGCAAAAGACCCTCCTGCCAGAGGCTCTGAGGTTACAGGTTCAACCCATAGCACCGCCATCAGCAGAGCTGAGAGGTGCTCTGGGAAAAGTAATTGTCTTTCTTGTTTTGATGTGGTGCTGGGATTGAACCCAGGGCCTCTTCATGGAAGGCGTGCACTCTAGTACTGAGTCCCCCTCCCTGTTCCCTGACTTGCCATTCCAAGTGAACCAAGGGAGTTAGACAAAGGAAGAAAAATAAAAGAAATCAAATAAAGCAGAATGCTTCCAAGTATTCCTAAACGTGGAGAAGAAAACCTAGAGGCAGGGGATGGAGTCCTGGAGAGGGAGGGGCTCGGAGGGCCTCCAGGAGGAGGTGGCACTGGGAAGGAGAGGGGACCCAGGGAAGACTGTGCAGAATGGGAGGGACACAGGATCCTGGGGCGGGTGCTGGGCACAGAGGCAGCGACAGGGCAGCAAGCAGAATGGATGAGACCTGGGCTCAGGGGCCAGGCAGTGGTGCACACGGATAAGTGTACATATCACAGTGAGCAAGGACCCAGGTTCGAGTCCCTGTTGCCCACCTACAAGTGGAAAGTTTCATGAGTGGCGAAGCAGGGCTACAAGCAGCTTTCTTTCTTTCTTTCTTTCTTTCTTTCTTTCTTTCTTTCTTTCTTTCTCATTCATTCATTCATTCATTCATTCATTCTTTCTTTCTTTCTTTCCTTCTTCCTCTCTCTCTCCCCTCTCCTCCTCTCTCAATTTCTTTCTTTTCTTCTTTCTTTCGTCTCTGGGTTTATTGCTGGGGCTTGGTGCTGGCACATTTTTTTCCCTTCCCGCCCCCCTTTTCCACTTTATTGGACAGGACAGAGAGAAATGGAGAGGGGAGGGGAAGACAGAGAGGGGGAGAGAAAGACAGACACCTGCAGACCTGCTTCACCACCTATGAAGTGACTCCCCTGCAGGTGGGAACCGGGGGCTCGAACCTAGGTTCTTGAGTGGGACCTTCTGTATAGTACTATGTGCATTTAACCAGCTGCACCACTGTCCAGCCCCCCCTCATTTCTCTCTGTTCTAGCTCATAAAAATAGAAAGGGGGGGGAAGAAATGGCCACCAGAAGTGGTGGATTTGTCGTAATGGCACAGAGCCCCAGCGATAACCCTGGTGGTAATAAAAACAACTAAATAAATAATAAATAAATGGAATAAAAAAATTCCTGGGCTCAGGGGTTTCCAGGAAAACACACAATGATGCAGACAGCAGGGTGTCTGTCGGCAGGATCTAACTGGAGCCCAGAGCTAGAGAGACTGCATGTGACTTGTCTCTCTTGTGCTGCCTTGGGTTCCAGAGATGCAGAGTGGGGGAGAGGGATGTGACAGCACCTGGGAGGCCAGAGCACAGAACTCCTGCAGGGAGCATAGTCCCGAGAGGCCTGTGTCCTGGGTAGCCTGGGGGAGTCTGTGTCCCCAGGAGAGCCACCCGGTTTCCTTCTGGGCCACTGAGTGGTTGCATGAGCTGCGCCGCTGTGTGAGGGAAGGTGGTTGTCAGTGATCTCTGCCTGGCAGGCTTATTAAAAAAAAAAAGAAAAGAAAAAGAAGAAAGGCAAATCCAACAAAGCCACATGATGAATGTCTTGGCAGTTGGCTCGATGTCTCAATACTGAGCCGGTGGGGGGAGGGGGAGAATTACTTCTCAAAAGGAACCCCAGCTATGGCGACAGCGTGCTAAGAGTAGAGATTTGGAACGGCTCCCAGCATCATGTCAACTCCTGGGCAGAGACAACACCCTCGCAGAGACATCTCAGGGCCTCCCTGTCATGTGAGGGGAGCGTGGTTGACAGTGTGGGCCAGGCCACAGGTGCCTGCTCTGTGATGCCACTTCCCGGCCGTGTGACCGTGGACTGAGTGTTTAACATCTGCGTCTCCTGGGCTTCGTCTGGAAGCTGGGCATTTCTTAGAGCCCAGAGCCCTGCTGAGGCCTGGCTGATGGTGGCCATGCTGGGGGTTGAACCTGGGACCCTGGAGCCTCAGGCAGGAGAGTTTCTTTTTTATTATTATTATTTACTTATTCCCTTTTGTTGCCCTTGTTGTTTTTTATTGTTGTAGTTATTATTGTTGTTGTTGTTGTCATTGTTGGATAGGACAGAGAGAAATGGAGAGAGGAGGGGAAGACAGAGAGGGGCAGAGAAAGATAGACACCTGCAGACCTGCTTCACCACCTGTGAAGCAACTCCCCTGCAGGTGGGGAGCCAGGGCTTGAACCAGGATCCTTACTCCGTTCCTTGTGTTTAGTGCTACATGCGCTTAACCCACTGAGCTACAGCCCGGCAGGAGAGTTTCTTACATGACATTAACCATTGTGCTGTCCCCTGCCCCCACCCCCTACCTGGAGCCAGGCATTCTAATTGCACCCAGAGGCTGCTGTGTGGATTGACCAAGAAGCTATGTACACACACTTAGGAATTTGATGGCCAGAGATGCCACTCAGTGAAGGTCACCCTCTAGCCACCAACTCAGTCACTGATGGCACTGACCAGAATAAGCCTCCATTTCTTACCAAAAAAAAAATAAACAAGACAAATCATCCTCTTCTGACTAGTTACCAAGAAATACAAAATATGCATCTCTTGGTTGAATTTCAACACACACACACACACACACACACACACACACACACACACACACACACAGACACACGCAAACACACAGCGTACATGTTTCAAAATTCCGACCTGGCTCTCGCCAAGACGGCTCTGGCCGGCCCCGAGTCCCTTTCCCAGCCATCGTGATGGTCGCTGAGGCCGGGCTTCTCCTCCTGGCTGACAGGGCAGCCAGTCTAGGCTTGCCCCCTGGCCACGAGCAGCACAATTGCTGGGTGAATGACATGAGACAAGTACGTACAGGCACTGGCCGCCCAAAGGGCACAGCTGTGATCCCGGAGAGAAAGGAGACGAGGTGGGTGCTGTGCACACCCTGACTTTGCACCGGGAGACACTTTCTGGAAGACAGCAACAGGGTGGGGAGCCTGAGCAGAGGAGGGTGGCCTTGTGGACTAAGGAAACAGGGCTGGAGAGCCCTGCGGTCTGCAGGACAGGGCAGTGGCCAGGAGGGGCTGTTCAGAGACAGAGATAGAAGTCTGCAGAGAGACACCCAGAGCCTGATGTCAAAGCTCCTATGAGCACACATGCTCACAGGGTGGAAGGCCACGAGGCTGGAAGGGAGGCCTAAGCGGGCAACCTGCAGGCCCAAGGAGGGCTGGGTGCCTTCTGAGCTGCAACCAGCCAGACCAGAGACTTGGCGAATGATCAGGTCATGGGGCAGAGGCCCCAGAAGGGCCACACCAGAAAGGGAAGGCTAAACTAATCCAGCCCCGCTACCTGAAGGTTTAACATTTGTCTCTGAGTGACGGAGCTGATGATCGTCAAGTGATTTAACTGCCTGCCCAAACGTGGACACTCAAGGAAGAAGGCAGGATCCGGGGAGTGATTACAACGTCCGACATCCGTCAAAAGTGACTTAGGCCCAAAGAAAGGCAGGAGGGAGAGGGAGGAAACCAGTTCTCCAAAACAGCCAGAAATGACAAGATGTGATGGGATTAGTTGGCAGAGGCCAGAACGGTGATTATGAGCAAGTTCAAGGTATTAAAGAGAAACATGAAGACATTAAGCACAGACAGAAGATCTAGCCAGGGATCAAATGGAATGGTAGAGCTTAAAACACAGTACATGAAATGGAAAGAGATAATTACCTAGATTGACTTAACAACAGATGAGACACAGAAAAAGATCAGTGATTCAAGGAGGTGGTCATGGAAATTGTCTGAACAGGAGCACAGAGGAGAGATTAAAAGATGGGTCACAAAAGCCACCTGTGTGCCGACTACAGTCAAGCCAACACACACCTCTCAGCAAGGGACAAGGACTATGTATAAGCCAACTGGTAAACATTCTCAAACAGGGTGAAAACTACTAAAAATCCAAGAAATGGAAACCTTTCTGGGTAGGATCAACACAACAGATACCAGTAGGCGCCATCAAATTGCTAAGAAGGAAAATGAAAAGAGAATCTTAACACTTTCAAGGACAAGAAAAAAGACACATCACCACATGCACAGGGTGGACAAATGGGCAGGAAGCTCCTGCCATAAGGTGGGTCAGTCCTGAGAAAACACCAAAGTGGACAGCAAATGATTTTATACCCAACAAACATACCATTCAGCCAGGAGTGGAGAGGAAGAGCTGTTTCCCCAGATCTACAATGGCTGGTAGAATTCACTGCTGGTGTGCTCACATAGGTAAGAAACGTCAAAGAAAATGATACAGATGAGGAGGAGAGAGGTTGCCAGGGGGAATCCAGGATCTCCACAAAGGAACAAACATTGCTGGAAATGCTAACGGTGGGGGATGTCTTTCTCATCCTTGATTTCTTTAAGAGATACTATTCTGCAGACACCTGTCACAGGGAGGTGAGACGTTGTGCCCATGTGTCACCTGTATTGTAGTCCATTAACCATCCCCCATAAGGTAAACATAAAAAAAGCTTATTGTAGGCTCGTAAGACATACAGGAGTAGAATCTTAATATTGGCCATGAAGTAACGTATTATTTAAAGTCATTGTGTTACAAATTAAAGATGCTCAAACCCTGGGGCAGCCCTGAAAGGGCAAAGAGCTACACTTCACAGAGGATTGGATGATGAAAGTTTCTTTCTTGCTACAGCTCAGATGGGACTTGAAGGACTCACACAGATGAAATCAGTCAGAAGGGGAAGGCTGAACACAGGATGATCTCACTCATAGGTGGGACCTAGGAAACAAAGCCAGGGAAAATACAGGGTGAAACTTCAGTGAACTGTGGTCGACTTCGGCAGACCCAAGGGCTCTAAATGGTGGGTGGAGGCTGGATGGGGGCTGAAGACCCATTGTTCTGTGGGGGAGGAAGAGGACAGACTGCTGGAGGGTGTGGTGTGCAGACACCCCACTTTGGGAAGTAACAAGTGCACACAGGTGACAACAACAGCCTTGTAAATCACCGTTCCCCCATAAAATGACTCAATGAAATAAGAAAACATGAGTTCATAGCTGAGGAGGTACAAAACATAATTGGGAGGCTCAAATAACATAATAATATATATAAAAAATTCCATCCAAAGGAATGAGAAAAAACGGGGGGGGAGGGGGAGAAAACTCATAGTGAGATGATAGACTTCAACTTCACTGTAGCCACGATCACAATATACCTGAAAGACCTTACATTTCTCTTAAAGGGTAAGAGTGTCGGACTGTGGAAAAAAGCAAGGCATGTGAACTAAGTTTAATGACAAAAGTAGTAGCTAAGGATAGAAAAAATATAATGTGGAAAAAAAAAGAGCCAAAAGAAAGCAGAGATGCCTCGACCCGACAAAGGGAAGTTTAAGCCAAGAAGTGATCTGAGGGGGAGCCGGGCGGTAGCACAGCGGGTTAAGTGCAGGTGGCAAAAGCGCAAGGACCGGTGTAAGGATCCCGGTTCGAGCCCCTGGCTCCCTACCTGTAGGGGAGTCACTTCACAGGCGGTGAAGCAGGTCTGCAGGTGTCTGTCTTTCTTTCTCCCTCTCTGTCTTCCCCTCCTCTCTCCATTTCTCTCTGTCCTATCTAACAATGACAACATCAATAATAACAATAAAAACTATGACAATAAAACAAGGGCAACAAAAGGGAATAAATATAAAAACAAAACAAAAAGAAGTGATCTGAGGAATGAGGAGGATTGTTGTCTAAGTGGAAAATAATCAAGTTGGGGGCCAGGTGGTGGTGCACCTGGTTAAGTGCACACATGACCCAGGTTCAAGCCCCGGGTCCTGACCTAGAGGGGGAAAGCTTCATGAGTGGCGAAGCAGGGCTGCAGGTGTCTCTCTGTCTATTTCCCTCTCTATCCCCCCCATCCATTTTCAGTTTCTTTCTGTCTCTATCTAGTTAGTAAATAAATGAATAAATAAATAAAACAATCAAGTCAAAGAAAAGATAAAACAACCCTCAATATAGAAGTGGCCCCAAAGCTCAATATCAGCAGGCAGAACACAGGCTTTGTGTGCCTGGGGTCCTGGCTCTGGGCTGTAACACTGCTGATTGGGACCAGAGCACTATTCTCTCTCTCTCTGAATAAAAGTTTCAGAATAAAAAGATATATAGTCACATATATATGTGTCAAAGGAAAAGTCAGAAACACACGGGACTAACAGAAAACAAGAAAAGCCCATAACAGTATTTTAAAATTCTGTTCTCATGAATCAATTGAATAAAATTGGTGAAGGTAGAACGGCTGGAACAATGATATCAGCTAGCTTGGCTTAACATTTATAGAAACTCAGCCACCACAGAAGACACATTTCCTGCAGATGTACAAGGATCACTCACTCAGAAAACTGAAATGAATTTTGAAAAATTTAAAAACGAATAAAAATAATACAAAGCATGTTCTCTGCCCACAAAGGAATAAATTAATGACCTGAGACTGCACTTTAATTTGAAAAAGGAGACCGAATCAAACCCAAAGCAAGTACAAGATAATAAATAATAGGAACAGAAAGTGGGGTTGGGAGATGGGCAGCCTGGTAGTATGTGTTCCTTTCCTTGATAAAGTCTGGGTTTGAGCTCTGACACTCCATGGCAGCACCACAGAACCAGGGCAAGCTCCACAGGTGGTGGGGCTGTGCTGTGGTATCTCCCACGTCTATTTCTATCTCCCTATCTTAAGTGGAAATAATAATAATAATAATAATAAATTAACCTGAGAGCAGTAGAAGTATGTATGTTTGAGACTTTGACACTAAAAAACAAACAAACAAACAAAACACCCCCCCCAAACTGGAAGGTAGTTAACACCAAAACCAAGGGGGGGGGATGACCAAGGGGGTCGGGTGGTAGTGTAGTGGGTTAAGTGCACATGGCACAAAGCTCAAGGACCGGCATAAGGATCTTGGTTCGAGCCCCATGGGGCGGGGGGGGGGGGGGGGAGTCACTTCACAAGTGGTAAAGCAGGTCTGCAGGTGTCTGTCTTTCTCTCCCCCTCTGTCTTTCCCATCTCTTTCAGTTTCTCTCTGTCCTATGCAACAACAGAAATGACAACAATAAGGGTAACAACAAAGGCAACAAAATGGGAAAAATGACCTCCAGGAGCAGCAGATTCTAGTGCAGGCACTGAGCACCAGCGATAACCCTGGAGGCACAAACAAACAAGCAAACAAACAAACAAGCATGCTCAAAATATAGCAAGTGTACAGCCAGACTGACGGAGGAAGAGAAAGCCCACAAATTTCAAGGTCAGGAATTAAAAAAGAACACCATTGCACATCCTATAGTTATTAAAAAGATAATGAAATAAATGACCTTTTGCTAATAAGGTTGATAATTTACCCGGAATAGATCATGCCCTGAAAATTGCCAAAACTGACTCAAGGAAAAACTATCCCAACAATCCTCTGTTAGAGAAGTTAAAATTTGTGTTAAAAATGTTGCAGTAAAGAAAGTCCCAGGCCCTGATGGCTTTACTGGTGAACTAGCAATGTTTGAGAGGTAACTAATTTTACACAAACTACCAAAGCAAACACACAGAGAGAATTTCTCTTTTTCTCTCTCTTTTAAGATTTCTTTTTGTTAAGGTCATTTTTTATCTTTATTTATTGGAAATAGACAGCCAGAAATCAAAAGGGAAGGTGGTGATAGAGAGGGAGAGAGACAGAGAGACACCTGCAGCCCTGCTTACCACTTGTGAAGCTTTCCCCCTGCAGGTGGGGACCAGGGGCTCGGACCCAAGTCCTTGTGCATTGTGTAACTTGTGCGCTCAACCAGGTATGCCACCATCTGGCCCCGAGAGAATTTCTCTATTCTTACAAAAGACCAGTACTAACAAACACTCAAGGAAGATTTTAAAATAGAAAGAATAAAAAAAAAAGTAAAAAACTAAAGACCCATATTTCTGATGAGCTTAAACACACAAAAAAACCTTAGTAATACACTAGCAAAATGAACTTATCAAATTCTAAATAGCTCAATGCATCATAATCAGGTAAAATTTATCTTAAAAATGGAAAGTTGTTTAGCATTAGAAAAATCAATGAAACTATTTCATCCTATAAAACAGAGTAAAGAAGAAAAATTATGATCTCAACAGAGGCAGGAAAAAGTCTGACAGAAACTCTCAATAAACTGGAAAAAGATGAACTTTTTTTAAACCTATATAAATTCTAGATAACACAGTGGTCCAGTGGATAAAGTATTGAACTCTCGAGGGTCCTGAGTTCAGCCCCTATAGCCCATATGCCAGAGTGATGCTCTGGCTCTCTCTTCCTCCTCAATAATAATAATAATAATAATAATCTTTAAAAATTCGAAAAAAAAAACACACATACACACTCCTTTACACAATACTTAACACAATACTTAATGTGAAAGTCTGAACACTTCTCCCTAAGACAAGAAATAAGACAAAGATGTCTATTTTCTTTTGCTTCCTTTCATTTGGTTCTAGCTAGAGAACAAAAGGCAAGAAAAATAAACATGAAATAACAGACTGGAAATCAATAGGAATATAGGAAATTCGAGAACACTGGCAACCAAGCTGATCTCACTAATATATAAGGAACATTCCACCCACTAAGACAGAAGTACCCAGCTTCTCCAAGGGCACAAGGTGCACTCAAGATAGAACAGTCCAAGGAACTGATGAAGCTTATCTAAAACTGAATCTGTGAGTCTAAAAACGTCACATGTGTAGTGTTATAGAGATGTTATTGTATGTCTCCGTGAAGGCATCTTGAAAAGGAGATGACAACCCAAAGACTATTTACTCTGGCACCCCCCCAAAGCATGAGCTACTTAGGTGTAGACAGCTTGAACGCAATGTGTACCAGGCTTGGATGCTGAAACACGGTAAAATAGCTCTAAAGAAATTTATCATGTTGGACTCGACAACTCAACTGTGTTGTTGGCTTTTCTCAAGTTAATCTGAAGGTATGTGGGATCCGGATCAAAATCCTAGTGGGTTCATTGGTAAAAGAAAAAGAAAAATGCCCAGAGCCCCACCCTACTAGGGAAAGAGAGAGGCAGATTGGGAGTATGGACCGACCAGTCAACGCCCATGTTCAGCAGGGAAGCAATTACAGAAGCCAGGCCGTCTACCTTCTGCAACCCTCAATGACTCTGGGTCCATGGTCCCAGAGGGATAGAGAATGGGAAAGCTATCAGGGGAGGGGGTGGGATGTGGAGATTGGGTGGTGGGAATTGTGTGGAGTTGTACCCCTCCTACCTTATGGTTTTGTTAATTAATCCTTTCTTAAAAAATAAATAAATAAATAAGAAAGAAAGAAAGAAAGAAAGAAAGAAAGAAAGAAAGAAAGAAAGAAAGAAAGAAAGAAAGAATGAAGGAAAGAAAGAAAAAGAAAAATGCCAAATAGTGGCTGGGTGGTGGCGCACCTGGTTGAGCGACATGTTATAGAGCAAAAGGACCCAGGTTCGAGTCCCTGGCCCCCACCTGCAGAGGGAAAGCTTTGTGAGTGGTGAAGTAGGGCTGCTGATATCTCTCTGTCTATCTCCTCTTTCCCTCTCGATTTCTGGCTGTTTCTATCCAATAAATAAAGATAATTAAAAAAATTAAAAGAAAAATGCCAAATTGAAAAAAAAAATCGCATAGGAAGCTCAACTTGTCCATGCAAGTTTGAAGGAAAAAAAAAATCATACTGGGCGTCACGCAGTAGTGCAGCAGGTTAAGTGCACATGGTGCGAAGTGCAAGGGCCGGCATAAGGATCACGGTTCGAGCCCCCAGCTCCCCACCTGCAAGGGGGTCGCTTTACAAGTGGTGAAGCAGGTCTCCAGGTGTCTATCTGTCTCTCCCCCTTGTCTTCCCCTCCTCTCTCGATTTCTCTCTGTCCTATCCAGCAACAACGATAAACAACAAGGGCAACAAAAGGGAAAAATATGGCCTCCTGAAGCAGTGGATTCGTGATGCAGCAACAACCCTGGAGGCAAAAAAAAAAAAAAATCATACTACCTGAAGCCACAGTCAACAAGGCAGTGCTGCTAACATGAGGGCAGATGTACAGTGAAGAAAACCCCATCCAGGAAGTACCCCACGCACATACCGCTCATGTCTTCTCGATGAAACTCTGCCCTTTCCTCATACCACACATAAAGATGGACCCACAATGCATCACTGGCCTAAAGGTTAAAGAGAAAAGCTTACTGAAAAAGTGCAAGAAAAAGAGATTTGCAGCCGCAGCTCAGGAATTGATTTCTTAGGCTAAATAGCAAGAACCAAAAACAGACAAGTGGAACTCTCTTCAGAAAAGCACTTTTCTTCAACTGATAGCACACGGGGAGAGGATATTTGAGACATCTTGTAGCGGAACGAAAACTATGGCATGGGTCTCGCATCAAGCTTCTATTACGACACAACTCCATAGCGAGAGACAACCCTGTTTAAATAGTGAGTCAGGGCTTTAAGCCCTTCATGAGTGCATCTCTGAGAAATGAGCAAGGAGCCTCATGAGTCACCAGGAAAATGCAAATCAAAGTCACAAGCACAAAAGCTATCGGCGCCTCCGACTGTCTGGAATTGGGAGACTGACCTCATCGTGTGACATGGGCGAGGCGTGGAGCAGGCAGAACGCTCTTTCCGTGTGTGTGTGGGGTGGTGGGGGTCCTGACCCGAGTCCTCGGAACACACTTGGCAGTTTCTCATCAAGTTAAAAAAACCCTGGCATTTGCTTAGAGAACTGGAAACACTCTACAGGACAGCCTGAAAACAGCACCAGCACAAGGGTCTGACTGCCGGTGGACAGGCCGGTAAGCTGATCTACATGTGCCAGAGGCCACACCGATGAGTCCCAGAGGCAGACCGGATGCTGCACTTATAGGAAACTTCTGGGACGGCGACTCTAGTCTCCTGGGGCCTGTGGGTCATGGGAACCTTTGTGGAAACGGATGGGTTCTGGGTTTTGATGTGAGGGAGGTCACATAGTCAACTTGTCCTCTTCAAACTGGGGAGCTGTACCGCGTGAAAACCATGCCTCAACCACCTTCACCTTGAAGTATGATCCTTTAGGCTGGGGAGGAGAGAGAGCTCCTTTCTCACTGGAGCGTGTATGAGACCCTGGGTTGGAGCCCCAGCACCCAATGTGTAAATAAAAAACATCATTTTTGGGATTTGGGCGGTAGTGCAGCAGGTTAAGCGCATATGGCACAAAGCACAAGGACTGGAGTAAGGATCCCTGTTCGAGCCCCTGGCTCCCCACCTGCAAGGGAGTCACTTCACAAGTGGTGAAGCAGGTCTGTAGGTGTCTAACTTTCTCTTCCCCCTCTGTCTTCCCCTCCTCTCTCCATTTCTCTCTGTCCTATCCAACAACATCAATAACAACAATAACTACAACAATAAAAAAACAAGGGCAACAAAAGGGAATAAATAAACAAATATTTTTAAAAACTGTGTATTTGTTTTTATGAGAGAGAGAGAGAGAGAGAGCAGAACGTTCTTGCAGGCCCTGTGCTCTGCCAGGCTGTGCCGTCTCTGGGCCTAGTGGCTTTTGTCCAATAGTATCGAACAGGCCATGGCTGGTGCGCCGCTATGTTCCATCGCTGGGGAGCCAGAGACGACCCGAACTGCCCCTGCGGCTACAGACAGACTATATGACCCACATAGTCAATGACTGCCACCTCTCCAGATTCAAAGGAGGTCTCGAAACTTTACATCAGGCTCAACCTGACGCTGTTGACTGGCTACGGAAGAAGGGCAAACGCTAGAAGAAGAAGGCCCCTTGGAGTCTGTGAGCCCAGTGGGAGGAGCCCCTGAGGGCGGGGGGTGGGGGGGAGGGTGTGTGTGTGTGTGTGTGTAGCTAGTTCTGGGCCCCAACCAGCAGAGCCCTGGTGCGGGGATCTAGGTGACAGGGAGCAGAGCTGGCCAGAGGCTGGGGAGGGCTACCATCAACTAGTCACAGGTCTGGACTCTTGGACCCTAGGTGCGGTGCGAGGGGACAGGGTGGGGATGAGCAGGAAACTGCACCCTGGGATAGGGCCACAAGGTTTGAGGGCTGGGCCATTGTCCCTGCCTGGGGAATCACTGGATCTACTACTGTCACTGGGATCCCAACCCCAGCTCTCTGACCCCCCCACCCCGGGAGGACCTGTCTCCCCATCCCTCTCCGTGGTGGTGACTGTCCCCATCGGCAGCCCCAGTGGGTGACTGTGCCACCCCAAGTGACATCACAGTGCCAGCGCAGCTCCCCCTCGCGCCAGGGCCCTGGTGGCTAATGTAATCACGCGATTACATAATTAACCCAGCTGTCTCATTAGGAAAATCAACTGGAATCCGGGGCGTCGTTAGTCATCCCGCAATTAGCACGCGGATGCACAGCTGATGAGAAGCTGTCTTGGGAGCCAGCCAGCCGGGACACCCCCTCCACGGCCGGGGACAGCAGAGGGGACCTGGGTCTCAGGCAGTCAGCCTGGGGGGAGGGGGGTGGCAGGAGTGGAGGGACAAGGAGAGAGAGCCAGAGGCGGCCAGGAGAGCGGGCCAGGTGACAAGCGTGTCACCTGCGGGTCCCCTGGGCTTGGAGCATCTGCTCAGGGCCCTAGGCCCGCTTCATGACTGGGGGGCTGCTAGACAGGCTAGGAACCTAAGAGTCCCTCGTCCCCCTTCTGCCCTGTTATGGGACCAGTGAGGGGGAGGTGAGGACCCGCATCCACCATGAGGCTGGGAAACGGGACTGTGGGGGGGGGGGCGTGTCCCCATTCTCCAGTCTCCAACAGTGCCACCGAGCAGCACGTTGGTGACAATGACCCCAGGAGGCTGCCTGGGAGGTGTACAGTGGCCAGAGCACTGGCCGGGCAAGCATGAGGCCCGGACTTTGGTCCCCGACATCGCCAAGTGCCAGAGTGATGCTCTGCCCCCCTTCCTCTCCCTCTCCCTCTGTCTCTCTCCTTCATTACTCAGTAAGTTACTGTAAACAACAACAGCAAGCCTCTGGTGGGAAAGGCATTCCTGGCTCCTCGCGGTTTTCCCGGGAGTTCCGCCCTGGGAGCCTGCATGGGACAGATGGGAAGAGGGGAGAAGCCTCTGAAGACCTCAGCCGTCTGCTCCATGGCTAAAGCCCATGATACGGGGCTGAGAAGTAACTCACTTGGCTAGTGCGCTGCTCTGCATGACCCAGGCTTGAGCCCAGCCCCCACCGCACTGGAGGAAGCCAAACCTCCTCCTCTCTACCTCTGCTTAAAAACAAACAAGTAAATTAAAAATAAATAAATAAATAAATAAATAAAGCTCATCATAGCAAGAGTTGGAGCCAATTTTAAGGGAGCAGGAGAGCAAGCCCAGAGGCAGTGGAAGTGGAGCAGCCCCAAGGATCCGTCACCCCAGAGGCAGCCTCACCAGCTTATCTCTCCCTCCCTCCCTCCCTCTGGTCCAGGGCTTAAAGAATGCCGCCACCAGCCACCACCAGGACGCCCCTTCCACTCCCTGCTTGTCACCAAGTGTCCCCACAGTGACTGGACAGGCCTGTCTGGGCTCAGGTCTGCAGCCCTCGATGGACACTGTTCGGAGACCATCCCCTCCCATCCCCTGACAAGACATAAACACAGGCTTACTGGGAAACCCAGACACGGTGCAGAGGTGGGAGGGAGTCTCCCTATCCGGGGCCTCCTTCAGCTCCAATCACTGGCACATTCTAGCCAGGGCCCCAGGGGCCACCTGGTCGCACCCCAGCCGTCCCAGTTCCCGAGGGTGGTGTGGAGAGCAGAGGCAGCTGTTCCTCCACAGGTAATGCCTGACTATCTCTGTGCAAGGGGTGTTGTGGGAGGAACATTGCAGGGCACAGGCCCAGGAGGTATGACGGGGACCCACAGCAGGCTGAGCCCCCCAGAGACCTCGACTCCTGCATGGGGAGGCGGTCGTCTGGGGACACCATCCAGGTGACTGTGTTGAGCCACTCCTGCCCATGGCCCTTCTTGGTCTGTTCCTACATTTCAACCTCGACCAGAGGATGCTGTGAGTGAGACAGGGCAGGAGGGACTCACTGGGCACAGCACACTCGTTACCTGGGTTCAAGCCCTGCGGCTACATGGGAGTGCTGTGCACAGGAGTGGTGACGTGTTGTCTCTCCTCTTTATCTCTCACACTCTATAAATTTCTTAAAAAGTAACAGCGACAAATAGAACTACACCATGGAACCAGCTCTGGGGCGCACTCAGGGCTGACGGCGATAGCCTGAACCCCCCGTCCCGCACACAAAACATGGGCTCTGGGGGTGCAGGTGTGGGGCCTACCTGGGACATCTATGAGCCTTTTGTAGACGTTTAGGAAGGCGGCCTCGGCTTCCTTGCTCCTTTTACTCAGTGCGTCAATCTGCAGAGAGAAGAGATGGACAGCTCAGAGCACAGCTGACAGGCTGCATGACACGTCTCCCAGAGTCCCCTGAGGGTGAGGAGGTGGCTGGCCATAGGCTGGGGGTCTCTGAGAATGAGTCTGGGGGCTGGCTTCTGCAGGGACAGTGATGGGGGTGGGGGGCATCCCTGACCCGTAGCCCTGGTGCCTGCCCTGTAACTGCGGGGACGGGAGAGGGGACACCATGTAGGAGGTGACAGGGCCAGGGCCAGCTCCTGGCTGTGGGTGGGGAGAGAGGCAGCAGACAAGAAGCCACAATGCACCAGGGAAAGCTCTCTGTGAGCAGAGCCCTGGGGACAGAGAGGCCACAAGGAGCAAGGCAGTGTACACAACAGCGAGTCCTCAAGCACTGCCCCAGGGTGGGCAGGAAGACATGGGGAAGGACTCGAGGGACCACTGGGGCTCACAGCTGCCCGGTGAGACCTTCTTGACTTAGCCCTGGGTTTGACCCCCAGCACTGCGTATGCTGGGAGGTACACAAGCGTCTCCCATACAGAAGTAAACAAATGGGGCTTAAATCAAAGTGGGGGTGGCAAGAGAATTTTACCAGGGTCTGGGTAGTGGCATGCTTAGTAGAGTGCACATATCAGCACGCACGAGGACCCGGGTTCAAGGCCCTGATCCTCCACTTAGGGGAAGCTTCACAGGTAGTGAAGCAATACTGCATGTCTGTTTCTCTCTCTAGCAAAAAGAAAAACAAAGGAAGAAAAAAAATTATCTTGGTGAATGGTAAATGGTATTTTCCCTGGTGGCAAATAATATAATAAAATAAAAATAACAAAAGACATTAAATAAGTGTCTTATGGAAGCCAAGGCCCCTCCCTAGACACACACAGCCACACCCTGCTGTAGGCCCCCAGGCGCCCACCCCTGTCCAGGAAGCGTGGGTGAAGTGGGCAGGGGTGGGGTAGGGGCACAGCAGGGAGGCTGTGCCCAGAGGGACTGCCTGGGGCAGGGGGCAGATTCCAACAGCATGGTGACTTTTCTCCTCTGTGATGATGTCATGGTGAGGTGGGCAGGAGTGTGGGATGCCAGTGAGAGGATGGAGACCAGTGGGGACCACCTGCCCCTAAGAGCACACACCTAGCCACAGTGAGGGTCAACCTCCAGCACCACAAGGCAGGACCATAGACAGCACCCAAGGAGCCCCATGGATGGTGGAGCAGGGCTGTGTGTGTGTGTGTGTGTGTGTGTGTGTGGGGGGGGTGTCTCTCCTCTCTCAGCACCATGGACAACACCTAGGGAGCCCCATGGATGGTGGAGCAGGGCTGTGGGGTCTCCTCTGTCTCCTCCCAGCCCTCTAAAAAGAAGAGGCCAGCTGGTAAGAGGTGTGGAGAAACCAGATGTGACAGGTTTGGGGTTTCTGGCACCAACCCAGAGCTTCCTTCCCCGTTAGTGGCCAGTCTCATGAGCTGTCATCACCAAGCCCCCCACCCTCCTCCACCCCGAACCTGCCCGGACAGAAGGCATCTTCCTGCCCAGGTGAGCAGGCTGTGGCACGCACGAAGTTCCGCTGGCCTGGGAGAGGGCCCGAGCTACACAGCCCCTTTGTCCCTGCTGGATCACACACATTCTCTGGCTCCAAGGTTATTACAGAGGCAAAGAGGATGTGGCTTAATTACAGGGCCTGTCGCCTGTGGCAGCTGCCAATTCATTCAGGGCTGGAGGGTGGAGGTGGTGGATGTCTGCTTGGGGGTAGGGGGACCCCAAGAAGCAGACACAGGCTGGGGAACAGGAAGGGGTCTCTCTGGAGACTCCAGGTGGAACAGGCAAGCCCTTCCACTTCCTCCCATGTTGTTGTCCAACTCCCCACAGAAGCCAGCCCCAGGCCCCGGATGTGGGATCCCCACCTGGAGAGGAGTAGTGAGCGAGCACTGCAGGAGGAGACGCTGGGGCTCCAGCAGGGAGAGAGCTCAGCAGGGCACATAGCATGGTAGTTTTGCAAACAGACTCTCCTGCCCTAGGCTCCGAGGTCCCAAGTTCAACGCCTAGCACTGCCATGAGGCAGAGCTGAGCGGTGGAAGTAGACAAAAAATGGAGAAAAGAAAATCACAACCTGCCACTCATGGGGTGGGGTGGGGTGGAGGTCACAGCCCGGGGCCTAATCTCTGGCTCCCCAAGGTTTGTGTCTGATAAAACTTCTTCAGCAACAACGACATCAGTAATCACAAGGGCAGCAAAAGGGAAAATAAGTAAATATTAAAAAAAAAAAAAAAAGAAAAAAATCCTCGGGAGTCGGGTGGTGGCGCAGTGGGTTAAGCGCATGTGGTGCAAAGCACAAGGATCCCAGTTCCCCACCTGCAGGGGAGTCGCTTCACAGGTGGTGAAGCAGGTCTGCAGGTGTCTGTCTTTCTCTCCCCTTCTCTGTCTTCCCCTCCTCTCTCCATTTCTCTCTGTCCTATCTAACAACAACGACATCAGTAATCACAAGGGCAGCAAAAGGGAAAATAAGTAAATATTAAAAAAAGAAAAAAGAAAATTTCTTCAGGCCAGAATGATATTTCCCCTGGGTGGCACGCCTAATCAGCCATGCACTTGACCCAAGTTCCAGCTCACATGGGATCAACAATCCATCTCAAGGGCCTGAGAGCCAGTTCAGTGTGCAGGGCACCCACCATTCATGCTGTCCTGGTCTGAAGCCCATGTGGTGCTGGGGGAAGCTCTGGTGCTATGGTTTCCTCCATCCCACCCCACATGTCGGTCTTTCTATCTGAAGGAGAGAGCAGCCCAGGAGTGGCGAAATCAAACATGCGCTGGCTTCGGACAGAAAAAAAAAATCATTTCCAGTGGGGATTATACTCTCTCCCTGGGATGGCTGGGAGGGACGCTGCTGTGGTCAGGTGGCCTCAGTCAGGGTTCCAGAGTCTAGAGTGAACCGCACCCACCCCTCCTCGAAGGTCCTGTGCTCCACCAGGAAGCCCCAGAAAGCACGGCTTGGGAACACGGGTGAGTGAGCGTCAGCGTGCAGCCCTGGGAACCTGCTGGACGAGACAGAGACAGGCTACACATATCGGAGCTGGCCCTCCCCATCTCCCCGACCCATCTGGGGTTGCAGTAACCTCCCCCCTTCCATCTGGAACCGGCAGGGGGTTGCAATGCTACGAGGTGAGAGCGGAGCACAGGTCACTCACAGGTTTCCACATGTGTGAGAACACTGGCCCATTTTAAAACCTCTATACCCAGAGATTGACAGAAAAAAAAGGGCGAGACACAGAGACCCCACAGCCCTGCCCCACCATCCACCAGGCTACCTGGGTGCTATCCGTGGTGCTGAGAGAGGAGAGACCCCACAGCCCTGCCCCACCATCCATGGAGCTCCCTGGGTGCTGTCCATGGTGCTGAGAGAGGAGAGACCCCCCCAGCCCTGCCCCACCACCCAGGGCCACACTCACAGCCAAATACTGCTATTCCTCAGCCCCACTGAACACTTGCTTTCAGGGACTATGTCCACAGGGATGGCCCAGGCACACCATCTGAGGGAAGCTCAGTAGCAGCCAAGCACCCAGAGTCCTGTAGCATCATGTCTCTCTCACCATTGCTGTGCAAGTCCCAAGTGGCAGAAGAGGCCTCCAGGGAGAGGAGGGAGACTGGCTTGGGGCACAGGGACCACGTGGCCACCACTGGCTTCTGAAGGTCACACCCTACAGACTCTCAGGACCCTGCCTGCGGTTGGCATACATCTGGGCAAAGCCATGACAAGATTCACTGTCACCCTGCACCCCCAGTGCCCCTGGCAGGTGGGCAGAGTCTTCAGCCCTGGCCACATGCAGTGTCATGTCTTCCTAGCTGGGGAGATAGCCCAGCTATAGTAGAGCACAGGACTTGTGTGTCTGGGGCCCTGGAGAAAACAGGTTCAGTTCCAGGCACACTATCTGCCTGCTGCCAGGGCTGAGTGGTGCTCTGTTCCCATTCTCATTCTCATTCTCTCTCTCTCTCTCTCCTCTCCTCCCTCTCTCATGAACGAATGAACCTTCAAGAAAAGAGCTTCTCACCCCACCAGTGTGTCCTGGAGCTCTGCTTCCTCAGAGCCCACCCCACTAGGGAAAGAGAGAGACAGGCTGGGAGTATGGATCCACCTGTCAACGCCCATGTTCAGCAGGGGAGCAATTACAGAAGCCAGACCTTCCACCTTCTACATCCACAATGACCTTGGGTCCATACTCCCAGAGGGTTAAAGAATAGGAAAGCTATCAGGGGAGGGGATGGGATACAGAGTTCTGGTGGTGGGAATTGTGTGGAGTTCTACCCCTCTTAAACTATGGTTTTTTCAATAAAATAAATACATAAATTTTAAAAAAAGAACTTCTCTCATATAAAGTGACCAACATCGGGGCTTGGTGGTCTTATAAGCGCACATAGTACAAAATGCAAGTACTCATGTAAGGGTCCCAGTTTGAGCCCCCGGCTCCCTACCTGCAGAGGGGTTGCTTCACTAGCAGTGAAGCAGGTCTGCAGGTGTCTGTCTTTCTCTCTCCCTCCCTATCTTCCCCCTCCTCTCTTGATTTCTCTTTGTCCAAATAAAATGGGAAAAATGGCCCCAGGAGCTGTGGATTGGTAGTGCTGGCACCAAGCCGCAGTGATTACTCAGGAGACAAATAAACAAATAAGTTAAATTAAAAAAAAAAAAAGCATCTGACATCTTCCTTAAGTCCACTTCTCCAAGAAAAACCAGGCAGCTGAGACCGGAGGGCATGGAGGGTGTGTGGGTGTGTGTGTGTGTGGGGGTGGTCACAGGACCTCGAGGGGCAGGGTCACATGCACACCTTGGGGGTGTGCTCTCCTCCACCACCCCTGCAAAGCGCTGCCCCACCCCCACAGACTAGCTGTCAGCATGCGAGGGTGAGGGGTAGGAAGGCTTAGGGACACCCCCCCTCCCCGCACGGTGGAAGGTCAGCCCAAAGGGGCAGCCCCAGAGGGAATCTGGGAAGGCAGAGGCCAGTTCACCCGCCCTTGGGTCCTTCTTTCAGAAGCTTGGGGGGGGGCAGGGTTTAGCTGGTGGAGCACAGGACCTGCACACCTAAGGCCCCAGAGGCTGCGGGCACCCCCCCCCCCAATGGTGCCTCTTTATACCAGTGCTGAGCTGCATGCTGTCTCTCGTGATGAATCTGTCAGTCCATCAACTGTACAGAGGAATAGCTCAGCTGGTAGAGTGAAGGCCTTGTAGGCCTGAGGTCCCCAGGTGGAGCCCGAGTGTCGCTTGTACTGGAGGAGTGCTCTGGTGTCTCCCTCTCTAACATGAAATGCATTTTAGAATTATATATATATATATTTCCCTTTTGTTGCCCTTGTTTTTTATTGTTGTTGTAGTTATTATTGTTGTTACTGATGTTGTCGTTGTTAGATAGGACAGAAGAAACGGAGAGAGGAGGGGAAGACAGAGAGGGGGAGAGAAAGAGAGACATCTGCAGACCTGCTTCACCACTTGTGAAGCGACTCCCCTGCAGGTGGGGAGCCGGGGGCTCAAACTGGGATCCTTACGCCGGTCCTTGCACTTCACAGCATGTGCGCTTAACCTGCTGCGCTACCGTCTGACTCCCCACATTTTAGAAATCTTAAACAAACAAATAAATGCCCAAAAGCAGGAAGGCAGGCACCCCACGGGAGGGCTACAGTGGGGGAGGGGCAGGCTACAGTGCTGTGGGCCCTCTCTCTCTCTTTCTGTGAAATAGAACAGGACAAGTTGACCCAGAAGTAGTGGCATCTTGAATGTATGAGGAAGCCTTGGCCCAAGAAGAGAGAGGGAGGGAGGGAGGGAGGGAGGGACTTGTTTAAGGAACCATGGGATGTGCCGGAGGTGGGGTGTGTGGGGGGCACCCTCTTTGGGGCTCCTCCCCCAGGTAAATCTCCACAGCTGTGGGGAAGGCTTCCCTGGATGAATGTCTAACTAGATTACTGTCAAAGGCGGCATCTTGTGAAGACGATGTGTTTATATAGTAAAGAAATCAAGGGGCCATGTGGTGGCACAGCAGATTAAGAGCACATAGCACAAAGCTCAAGGACCAGGACAAGGAGCTGGGTTCAAGCCCCCGGCTCCCCACCTGCAGGGGGAGAGGTCACTTCACGAGCAGTGAAGCAGGTCTGCAGGTATCTCTCTTTCCTCTTTCCCTATCTTCCCCATCTCTCTCAATTTCTCTCTGTTCTATCCAATAAAATGGAAAAAATGACCACTGGGAGCAGTGGATTTGTAGTGCTAGGACTGAGCCCCAGCAACAATCCCAGAGGCAAAACAAAACAACAGTAATAATAACAATAATAATAACAATAATTAATCACGAAGTGGAGCCACAGTGAGGCTGTCCATTATAAGATCAATTGACATCAGCCTTGCTCAACACCGCTGTGACCATCTGGATGTGGAACCAAGACTCGCCTGAGGCTGGGGGGGGGCTGGTGGTGACAAGGTGGCTGCAGTCCCAACAGGCCCAGAGATGAAGGGTTGTGTCCGGCCAAACGCTGGCCGGTGTCACTGAGAGCTGGCAGCAGGGCCTGGGAGTCATGATGGGAGCTTGTGGGGGGGAGACCCCAATAAGAAAGGAAGGAAGACAGAGCAGTAGGAGGCAGCTGGGAGCCAGAGACAGTCCTCTGCAGCTCACTTCTGACACAGGTTTTGACAGCAACTGGCTGGGATGGCTGCCCGGGCCCTCTGCTCAGGGCAGCGTGATTCACAACAGCCCAAAGATGACAGATAAGGGGCTGTGGGTACAATGGAATACTACTGGGCTGAGTGTCACCAGCATTTTCCGTGCGGTGCTGGATTCTGACGCCAGGCCACACAGGAGTGACTGACAGACGTGGCAGAGTGAGGGGGGGGGGGGTTCTGATTGGGCATAACTGGGACGGGGGCACTGACTCCAGGGGGGGGCAAAGATGGTGAGTTGGGGGGGCACAGAACCAGGAGCCAGGGCAGGAGTGGGGGAGACCCAGGCTCACCTCCAGGTACCACTTGACCCCTTGAACCCACAACCACTGGCCTCCTAGCCTCTGGGGTGGGTGATGTCCCCAGCACAGGAGTGATATGGCTGCGTGGGAACACAGAATACTGATTCCCAGGACTGAACCCCACAGCAGGTGACTACCAGCAGAGACAGCAGCAGAGCCTGGAATGCACTTAGGGAGTAAGAGACAGTCTGTTCTCACTCAAACCGCCCAGCACCTCATGCTTGTCCCGTGAGGAAGGCCCAGGTCCTCCCTCTGTCTGTCTATCCATCCACACTGCCCTCTGTTCAGCCACCAGCCATGGCCTGCCTCCAGGGGCCACACGATTCCCTGAGTGGCTGAAAGTGCCACTGACAGAGAAATGCCTGTGGCCTCCATACCAGGGCTGCTTCTTTTCTACTTATTCCTGCACCCTCTTCCTTCCACTCACCATCCAGCCCCCCCTGCATCCATCCATCCATCATCTGTACTATCCACCCACCAACCATTCACCCATCATCCATCCATCCCCCTCCTTTTAACCAACCATCCACCCATTAATTCTCCATCTGTCCATCCATCCGTCCATCCATCCACCCACCCACCCACCCATCATTCAGCCATGCACCCATTATTGCTGAGGGCCTACTATACGCCCCCTAATCACGCGGCACCTCAAAGACGCAAGACTCTGGCCCCAGGGATCCAGAGCTGCCTGTGTCTGCTGTCCGCCTCTATTTCAATATTTTACTTATTTATTTTGTAACGACAGAGAAATTGAGAAGGAAGGGGAGGCAGAGAGGGAGAGAGAGACAGAGAGACACCTGCAGACCTGCTCCATCACTTACAAAGCTTTCCCCCTGCGGGTGGGGACCGGGGGCTCAAACCCAGGTCCTTGTGCACTGTAATGTGAGTGTTCAACCAGGTGCGCCACCACCAGGCCCCTTGCCTATTGGTCTCAATCTCGTGGCCACTCCCCACCCCCACGTGCCAGGTTCCAGGAACCCCATGCTCAGGGTGTCTAACATGCTTCCCCCACCCCCCCACGCTGCGGCTGTTCAGCAAACTTCATAGCCGCTGTGTCCAGTGAACATCTATCTGGGGGATAATTATTTCTAACATCCTCATGGGTGCCCAGGGTCAACCTGGGGTGTGCACGGAGTGGAGGGGTGCAGATTTGCTTTGGCCTCCCCAGTGGGGTGGGGGACCCCATGGCAGACACCCTGAGCACGGGCTTCCTGGAACCTGGCATGTGGGGGCGGGGAGCAGCCATGAGATTGAGACAGCCAGGCCCGCCGGGCCCCTCCAGTCCCAGATCAATCTGCCCCGTGCATGGTGTGGTGTTGGTGGGGGGTGGGTTTCCAGCCTTGCCCCCTCAACCTCACATTTGTTAACAGAAAGTGAATGGGACTGGAGGTGGAACTGGCGGGCCTGGCGGTGCTCCAAGCAGAGGGCTGGGCTGTGAGCGGCCTGCTGCCTCCTCCCAGCGGCCCTCCTGGCTCTCCCCTTGAAGCCTCGGCAGGGCTGATGAGATCGGACTTGGCTTCTCTCTCACCCGCTCACTCCCCCATTAGGGGAGGTTGGATCCTTTTCTGCATGAACAGAAGCAAACCAGCTGTGGCTCCAGGAGAGAATGTGTTTCCAATTAGGGTGCTGCCTGTGGGAACCACAGCCTGGGCTGCCCTGACGGATCCATCATGGAGCCGGCTTGGGGAGACCCCGCTGTGGCCTCCCTACAGCCTCTGGGAGACCCCCAACATGGTTCTCCCCACCCCCACGGCCTGGGGATGGCCCCGCTGTGGCCCCCTGTGGCCTCTGGGAGACCCAGACACTGGGAGACCGAGACCTGGAGGCCTGACTGGGACAGTACGCCACCAACCTACCTCTGAAGTCACAGGGACCATGAGAGTTGGGTGACAGCAAGGTCAATGCATCCTCAATGCTGGGCCTCCAAGCAGCTGGAGGCTCTGATGTCCTCCAGCCCAGAGGACAGAGCTGTCTTTTTCTTGGGGACACTGAGGGTACCCCTCTCACAAGCCCTGGGCAGCCAGGAATAAGGCTGAGGGGCCAGAGGCTCAGCAGTGCCCCGAGAGGCCACAGGGACAGACGGCAGGTGTTACAGGAGGTGCAGGCCCCCGAGGGAGAACATTTCAGAAGGCGCAGGAGCTGGGGTGTTGGGTACAGGCTGGGGGAGGGGGGCTTCCCCAATGAGGGGGGTGGGTGCGGCGGAGCTGGCCCTAGAGGCTGAGGGGTGACTGAGGTTAAAGAGCCCAGTTGCCCTGGCAGACGCCAGGGACTCACAGCCAGGAAGCATGTGCCAGAGAGCAGCTTCAGGGCTCCCCACACACTCCCTGCACCCCAGCTGAGAGGCCTGAGCCCAGACACCCAGACCCTGACCCAGAGGTCTGCTGTGGCCCTCAGCCAACAACCTCAGCTCCTGGGCTCCCTGCTTACTATCTTGGCTGGCCACAGCCTGACAGATGGACACCCAGGAGCTGACCGAGGTCACAAGACACTGAGTGAGACACTGGATTCAGGGACATGAGTCTCTGAGCCACTGGCAGCTGATTCACAAAACACTAATCTGACCTGAGCCACCGTGTCCAGTAACGAAGAAAAATCTGTCCAAGGGCCCTGCCTCTGGCCGCACTGAGGTTACTTGGGGCAGGACCCCTTCCAGACCACGTCCTCCCTGCCCCCTCACCCTTGTCCAGGTCCTTCCCAGGCTTCACCAAGAATGGCCTATCTGGGGAGGTCACCCGGCACAGAGCTGTGCCGGGGTTGCCTGGAGCCCCTGCTCTGCCCTGGGTTCAGACCCAGGTGCTGTCGTGTGAAACAGCTGAGCCATGCGCTGGTCTCTCTCTCACAACAAACAAGCAGATCTCACCGCCTCTCTGCCTGAACCCTAGCCACACCCTAGCTCCTCCCAGCCCCTGGGCTGCCCAGCTCTCTAGAAACGTGGCGAGGGGCCAGGTAGTGGTGCACCTGGCTAAACGCTCACATTACAGTGCACTAGGACCCAGGTTTAAGTCCCTGGTCCCCACCTGCAGGGGGAAAGCCTTGCGAGTGGTGAAGCAGGTGTTTCTCTGTCTCCCCCTCCCCTCTCAACTTCTCTGTTTCTATCCAATATTAAATTAAAAATAATATATATATATATATATATATATATATATTTACATTCCACTGTGTATTTATTTAAGAGTACAGGTTAAGGGGCTGAGAAGTGGAGCACTTGGTAGAGCACACGTGTTACAACATGCAATGATGTAGGTCCAAGACCCTGGTCCCCATCTGCATGAAGAAAGTTTCACAAGTGGTCAATTTGATTATTTTTAAGAAACATGTAGCAATGGGAGAGGGAACCCCAGAACTACAGGCGGGCTTTGCACACCTCGGTGTGCTAGAGGACGGGGAGGGGGGGGTGGGGGGGTGCTTCAGGTGGCCGGCCCTCTCTCGTCCCCATGTGACAGGGCACGCTGGTGGGAGGCCACATATGCAGCCAACCTGGCTGTCCCTGACTCTCCCAGAGGTTTGGGACAGGGCGCGCACACACTGGGGTCTCAACTGCCTCAGCTTTTTGCCTATGTTGGTGTTTGCACACAGTGTGAGGCAGGGCTCTGGTGCCACCTGTGGGCCCGGCTCCCCACACCCCCTGCAACCTTCTGGAATCTCTCTGTATGTGTGTGTTGGCGGGGGGGGGGGGGGGGGGGGGGCTCCGTCTTTGAAGTCTCCCGCTGTCTGTCTGCATCCACACATCTTTCCCTTGGACACCACACTCGCCTCTTGGGGCGCTGCTCTGCACCTGACGCCTTCAGGCCTCTTTCTGGGCTTCCCTGCTGTTCCTTCCGGGACCCCTTTCTGACTTGCTGGGTGGTGACTCTGCCCAACTGACCTTGTGTCTCACTATCTTATTAAATAACTGAAGCCGTTCAAAGGGCCACAGTGGCATTTCTTCTGTTACAACACCTGTAATTTGTATCTTTTCTTCCTCCTCCTCTTCCTCCTCCACTCCCAGGCTTCTGATAAAATGTTAGAAGTAGCCACAGAAGCTGTTATTGTCTCCCTTATTCTAAAGTGAATGCAACATTGATGCCTCTTGTGGAGCTGTGGTAAATAAAGATCTCTCCTCCAGGGGAAAGAAATCCCTGTTCTCCTAGTCAGAAGGCACATTTCTTTTTAATCTAAAATTTTTTAAATTATTTATTGAACTGAGAGGGAAGTCAAGAGGAAACGGGAGATAAAGAGGGAAAGAGAGACAGACAGACACCTGCAGCCCTGCTTCACCACTCATGAAGCTTCCCTTCTGCAGGTGGGGAGCTGGGGCTTGAGCCTGGGTGCTTACGCACTGTAATGTGTGTGCTCAAGCACCTGGCTTGCATGTTGACTTTTGTCAAATTCCTTCCCCAAACTATTGAGATAACATTTCCCTCTTTAACCTGCTATGATATTTTGTTTGCTTTAATACTTTTTCTAATGTTCAACCAATCAGCATTCTTGGCCATCAGTGAATTCAGTTGACTAAGCTCTTTATAGACCTCTCTCGAGTCACAAACAAGACCAGGGAAAAATCATTCCTTTCTCGTGCCGTTCTTATCTGGTGTGGGTGCCAAGGCTATGTGAGTCTTATGAGTCAGGCTCTGTTGTCTCTTTTTATTTATTTTGATTTTGGAAAGAGTCTGCACGAGGCGAAAACCACGTGTTCCATGAATGACTGACAGGAATCAGGCAAAGCTGACAAGACTTGGGGCCACATTTCTGCCTTTCGGTCAGACCAGTGTCTGGGGCTCCCACTCCTGCTTTTGTCAGCTTTGGTCCACTACAGTGTGTTAGGAAATTGTCCAAGTTGCCTACATTTTAAACTAGGAGCTGGGTGGTGATGCACCTAGTCAAGTGCACACATTATAGTGCTCAAGGACCCAGGTTCAAGCCCCTGGTCCCCTATCTTTCTCTCCCCCTCTCTGTCTTCCTTCCTCTCTCCATTTCTCTCTGTCCTATCCAACAATGACAACAACAATAATAACGACAACAATAAAACAACAAGGGCAACAAAAGATAGTAAATAAATATTAAAAATAAAAAAGATAAAGAGTCGAACTGAGAAGGAAGCAAAGACAGGGGCCGGACAGCGGCACACCTGGTGAAGTGCACACACCATAGTGCACAAGAACCCAGTTCCAGCCCCGGTTCCCCACCTGCAAGGGGAAGCTTCACGAGAGGTGAAGCAGGTCTGCAGGTGTCTCTGTCTCTACCTCCCCCTCTTCTCTCAGTTTCTATGTGTCCTATCTACTAAAAGTAGAGAGGAAGAATGAAAGAAAGAAAGGGAGAAAATGGTCTCCAAGAGCAGTGGATTTGTCATGTAGTCACTGAGCCCCAATCATGGCCCTGGTAGTAATAATAATAATAATAGTTATTATTATGATGATGATGATGATGGAAACAGAGGTCCAAAAGAGATAGCCTAGAAGCTGATTATCTGAAAGACAATATCAATAGACAAACCACCTGCCTAATAAAAAAGAAAAGAAAAGGTATGGAAAAAAATAGGGCTCATTTTTCAATAGAGATTGAAAAGACACTAAGGGAATAGTACAACCAATTTACGCTGACATAGTTTAAAACTGAAAAAATATTTATTTATTATTGGATAGAGACAGAGAAATTAAGAGTCGATGGGAGAGACACCTGCAGACCTGCTTCACTGCTTGCAAAGCGGCTCCTTTGCAGGTGGGGAGCCAGGGGCTCGAACTGGGGTCCTTATGCAGGTCCTTGCACTTTGTGCCACCAGCGCTTAACCCGCTGTGCTACCACCCGACTCCCGCAACTCTTATCTTTGATGTTACTGTTAGTCACATTCATTTTCTTCCAGTTTTCCTCAAGCTTGGCTGGTTGTGCTCTAGATGTTCTAGATTGTTCCACAAGGGGGGCGGCGCCTCTCTGTAGACACTGGTTGAAGGCCCAGCTCCCTACAGCCAAGAGGAGAGGGACTCAGCCAACACCCCAGCATCAACTCCTCTGCCTGTGGCCTCCTGGGGTGGGATGAGGAGATAGGAGAGAATTTACGTGTGTGTGTGCCGACTTGCTGAACCACACCCAGATCACTGAGCTCAAATAAGCCTTCAAGGGGACCAACTACTACAGTCTGCCCATGCTGGGCAGGCCCAGAAGACACACACAGGCACAGCCATTAACCAGAAGTCAGCCTGCTCTCCTCGGGAGCTTAACACATGGTTTTGCGACAGTTACTCACTGCGCCCTTCACCACCACTGTTTCCAGCTTCTCCATTACAGTTAGCTGTGCCTTGGTTTTTGCTAACGGCACACCCCGACCACGCTGGCTGGGGTCCCTGCCCCCTGTCTGAACACCCGAAGAGGCAGTGTCCTGAAGCCCACCTTCCCCACCTCTAACCTTATCAAGAACCCCACTGCTGGATCACTCTCAGTAACCTTGTCTGTTTTTGTAGAGTTGGGGTCTCTCTCAAGAAGGTGAGGGGGCTGGGTCATGGTGCAACTGGTTGAGGGCACATGTTACTGTGCATGAGGACCTGGCTTCCAGTCCCTGGTCCTCACTTGCAGGGGAAAAGCTTTGCGAGTGGTGAAGCAGGGCTGCAGGTGTCTCTCGTCTCTCTCGCTATCACCCTCTTCCCTCTTGGTTTCTGGTGGTCTCTACCCAATAAGTAAAGATAATATGAGAAAAAAAGAATACAGGTGTGATTTTACCAGTCTGGGCTGGGGGGGAGGGAGAGAAAGAACATAGTGCTGGAGCCTGCGCTGGTGCCATAGCACCTCACCCGGTTCAGGGGTTTGAACCTGTACTCTGGGCCTGGCCAGGCACTCTACTCTGTGAGTGGTCTCTTTGGTCCGATAACCGTTTCTGACAGTTCAAACTTGAAGACCCTGGAGCTCAGGGGCAGGGCAGGGAGTGGCCTGGCAGAGGACCAGACATCACACAGACCCGGAGGTGTGTAGGTGTGTGTGTGTGTGTGTGTGTGTGTGTGTGTGTGTGTGTGTGTGGGTGGGTGGGTGTGTGTGTGCGTACGCAAAGGCCCTCAAACCCAGAGTCACACAGGGCTCAGAAGGCCCCAGAGGACATGCTGTGGGAAATAACGGGGGTGGGATTGGTTTCAGGCTCTAACAGCTTCACTGTTTTTGTGGGGTTTGGGGGGGGCGGCTCAGGTTTGGGGTGTGGACAAAGAAGACAGCTGACAGTGCCAACTAACGGTGCCACACAAACACTGACTTTCCTGCTAGTCTTGAAACCCTGGCAAACAGGTTGCCTGGATGGTTCCCCAGGCCACGGGGTGCTGCTGGAGAACACAGCCTGTACAGACCACCATCCCACCAGACTCTCTTTGCCTTTAAGACAGGGACACACACACACACACGCGCGCGCGCGCGCACACACACACACACACACACACACACACAGAAACCCAAACCGATTTCTACATCAGACATGGGGACAATCTCTGATTGGCTCAGATTCTTAGGGAAAAAAAATTAAACTCCTATGGGACAGGCGGTGGTGCACCTGGTTACAGTGTACAAGGACCTGGGTTCAAGCCCCTGGTCCCCACTTTCGGGGAAATCTTTGCAAATGGCAAAGCAGCGATGCAGGTGTCTCTCTCTCTCCCTCTCTATCTCCATGGATGGTGGGGCAGGGTGTGGGTCTCTCCTCTCTCAGAACCATGGACAGCACCCAGGGAGCCTCAGGGATGGTGGGGCTACTGGGGGAGCCCTCGCCAGCTGAAGATGCATAATGATAACAGCCAGGGAGGTGGCCCAGACGCAGCAAGGCCCCAAGCAACCCCTGCAGGTAGTGGGGAGAGGGATCAATTGCTTAAATGAGCCCAAGACTCTATGATAGCAGCTGAGGAGCCGGGAGTCATCCACCTGGGGCCTGCCCCTCAGTGGACAGGGCCCCTCTCACCAGGCCGCTGGGCACAGGGCTCAAGGAATGGTCACCACTCACTGTGGCCATCTTGCTGACGGAACAGTACTTTCCCAGAAGCTTCCACGAGAAGACCTCCGCAGACCCTAAAGGCCTCCTCCCGGCTTCTGCCTGTTTTCTGGGTCCTCCCCTCCTGGGACCCCTGTGTGTGTGTGAGCCCTAGGCCAGCCTCGTGGTGTAGCCACCGACAGGTGAACTGGAGGAGGCCTGTGGGGTGGGTACTCAGAGCTCCACCTACTGCGGGAAGGGCACCCGGCGACTTCCATGGAAACAGTGCAGGGGAAGCTCACACGCTGAGGGACACTGGTGACACTGAGTAGGAGCCACTGGGGGTGGGGTGGATGGTGATACACCCACATGACAGCCACCACCTGCCAGTGCCGATGACTTGTTAGTTTTATTTATAAAGTTAATTTATTCGTATATCCACACACACACACACACACACACCCCGCAAACCCTGCTCAGCTCTGGCTGATGGTGGTGCTGGCGATTGAACCTGGAACCTCAGAGCCTCAGGCCTGAGAGTCTTTCGCAGAACTACTGTGCTATCTCCTGAGTGTCAGCGCCGTGGCCCAGGACAGAAAGTCTTAGTCACTGAGAACAAGGCTGCGAGAGCAGACAGAGCGGCTTACCTCTCCTTGGAAGCTCTTGAGCAGCGGCGCTACCTGCTTGCGGAGATCCTGCAGTGGAGGGAGAGAGAAGAGAAACAGCCATTAGCTCCTCTAGAAGTGACTCCAGGCTGGGTGCTGGGTACTAGACCCGGCCCCTTCCTCCCGAGACAAAGGCGCCCCTGTGGATGCGTTGCCCCCACGCCAGCTCCCACGCTCACCAGTGGGACTGTCCTATAAAGACTGACTCGTTTATATGAGAGAGAGAGTGAGAGAGAGAGAGAGAGAGAGAGAGAGGGAGAGGGAGAGGTGGAGCATCGCCCTGACATGTGGTCCTCAGCCTCAGGAGCCAGGCGCTCTTTCCACTGCCACCAGCCTGGTGCCCTTACGCTGCGCTGTCTCCCCAGCCGGGTGCAGCACCCCGGGATGTTTCTACTGAGCCCTGGTTCAATTTGCCTTGTTTCAGGCATGCTTGGGACACAGGATGCTGCTGGAGCCAGTCGGAGAAACCGTTCAGGGTGAAACAGAACAGGAGCAGGGGGAGAGGGATGGTGGACCTCAAGGACCCAGGTTCAAGCTCCCTTCCTTCCTTATCTATCTATCTATCTATCTATCTATCTATCTATCTATCTATCTGCTATCTCTCTATCACTCTTCTGTCTCAAATTCTGTCTCTATCCAAAAAGTAATATTAAAACACACACACACACACACACACACACACAGAAAGGGTAGCCTTTAAAAAAAAAATCCACTGTGAGCAGTAGAATTGTGCAGGCTCTGAGCCTCAGTGGTAACTCTGGTGGAAAAAATAAATAAATAAATAACAGAGGGGGTGAGGGGGGGTTCTGCAAAAAGAATCTCATGGCTGAGGCTGCAAGGTCTCAGGTTCAATTCCCAAATACAGTCATAAGCCACCGTTGAGCAGGGCTCTGGGCAAACTAATTAACTAACTAACTAACTAACTAACTAACTAACTACAAACTACAAACCGACTTGTTTGCCTTCAAATGGATCCAGGCTACTGTCCCATGTTCTGCCTGTCACCCTGAGCTCTCTGAGGGTGGGGTCGTGAACCCATGTCTGACAGTTGCTGGGAATTCTCCTCCAGATGCTAGCTCCCATCCCCCACCCCTGGGGTGACCCTTTAACCTCCGGGACATCTGCTGTCAGAGGGGGCGACTGAGGACTGCAGCCTCTAACACAGCGCTCCAAACTGCAACGCTGCGAAGAGACTAGCTCTGAACTCTCCTCCGAGCTCACAGGAAGAAAAGAAAAACTATTATCGGAGCCGCTCAGGGTGTTGGCACCGCTCGAGCAGCCAAACAGGCTGCGGTGTGTAATTGTACGCAGCCGGCTTGTTGTACATGGAGCCGACAGGCCGCTACACGCTGCTTCCACTGGGAGCCACGGACGCAGCATGCTGCCAAGCCAGTGCTCCAGGAAGGCTGCCTCCCCCAGTCCCGGGAGCCGAGGCAAGAACATGACTGTTGGGCCCCATCGGCCAGCGAGTCTGGGCCATCCCCCTTGGGGTGGAGATGCACTGCACAAGGTGGGAGAATGGCAGAATGGGTGGGCTGCTGTCAGGTGACGGGGCTGAGCACGGGGCCACAGAAGTGACGCTGGGACCAGCTGGGGGGGGGGGTCAGGAAGCTCAGTTCTCCTCCCTATGCTCCTCCAAATCTGCTGATGCCAAGGCTCTCTTAAGGGGGCACCTGGACCCCACAATGTCCCCTGCTTCCCCCCCACCACCTCCCATCACTACCACATGGCATTTTGGGTTCCCTGAGCCAAGCACTTCAGTCCCCCATGCTCTCAGCCCATCGCCGCCTGGCTGGGGAGGGGCAGTGTATTTTGTGGTTTTCTCTGGACCAGCACTCCGTCACCCCCTCCCCCCCCCATTCAGGGTAATGACGCCTCCTGGGACCCTGAGTTGTCCAAGGCACCAGCCATGTCACTTAGTTCAGAGCCAGTCGTGACTAACCACACGCCACCTGAACATCCAGTTCCTGGCTTCCGTAGCCGGTTCCCAGTGTTCAGCGGGGCTGGTGAACATGGTGGGGGGGCTGGGGGACACAGAACCATGGCTTGCTCACCCCCCACACTGCACAGGCATGGTGACCCCCCCCCAACTGAAACCTGTTCCTTCCTGCCAACTAGAGAGAGAGATGCAGGGGGGCAGGGGACACCACAGCACGCTCCCCCTCTCCCTGCACCCTGGGGCACAAATCAGGGCCTTGCCCACAGTCAGACACACCCCCTCCCAGGTGAACTGTCTCCCAGCCCCATCCAGGTTTTTTGTTTGTTTGCTTGTTTTTGCCAAAAGGAGGAAGAGGGGCAGGAGGAGGAAGAGGGGGCAGGAGGAGGAAGAGGGGGCTCTCCTCATTTCCACGGCTCAGGGCTTCACACGTAGAAGGCCTGTGCCATGGCCCCCAACCCACTGTATTTAAAAAGCTCCTTCTGTGGCAGCCCCAGCACACTGCGGGGGGGGGGGGGGGGGGATGTTCGGGCCAGGTGCAGCCAATGAGAAGGGGGGGCTGAGTCTTCATGCCCCTGAGCCCCCAAACTCACAGGTGACTGGAGCCCTCCAAGTCACCAATGAAAGTCACCCCCACTTTCTCTGCGGCGGGTGGGGTGGGAGCTCCCTCTCATAGAGCTGCCTCCTGTGAGAACAGGGGCCCCAGGTGGGTGCCCCACCCACCCTCAGGACTCTGTCCTGCTCCCCCTTCTCTGTGCCAGGGTCAGGAGAGGGTGTGACCCTTGAGGGGGGCCTGGGAGGAGCACAAAACAGAGTTATTAGAGAACGGGTGATGGTTAAGCAGATAAGGAGAATGCTTTACCTGGGTCTGAGCCCCAGAACCACATGGGAGCACCACACAGCACTGGGGGAAGTCTGTGATCCCTCCCTCCCTCCCTCCCTCCCTCCCTCCCTCTCTCTCTCTCCTTCCCTCTCCTCTTGACTCTCCCTCTCCCATCCTTATGAGGGCTTAATCATCCTTGCACAGTGCACCTCACCCCAGGCTGACCTTTGACTGTGATCTCACTCCCCAGGGGCAATTCAGAGTCTAGGGGGTTGGCCAGTGTTATACCCAGTTAAAACACACCAAGACCCAGGTTTAAGCCTCTGGTTCCCACCTGCAGGGGGAAGCCTCATGAGCGGTAAAGCAAGGCTGTAGGTGTCTCTCTGTCTCTATGCCTCTCTATCTCCCCCTCCCCTTTCAGTTTCTCTCTGTCCTAGCTAATACAAAAGGAAAGGAAAGGAAGGAAGGAAGGAAGGAAGGAAAGAAGGAAAGGTGAAAGAGAGAGGGAGGAAGGGAGAGATAGAAGGAAAGCCAGGTGATGTTGCACCTGGTTAAGCACTCACATTACAATGTGCAAAGACCCGGGTTCCCACCTGCAGGAGGGAAGCTTCACAAGCGGTGTAGGTGTCTCTCTGTCTCTCTCCCTCTCTATCTCCCTGTCCTCTCAATTTCTCTCTGTAAAAGGTACAGTTAGGTAGGAAGCTTCGAGAAGCAGACAGTCCACCATGTGAGTGACCTGCTATCGCTCCAGTGTGGACAGCAGCTTCTCCTCATCACCGAGATGGAGCCCTATCACTTTCCATCTTGTCACCTGCAGCGGAGTCACGTGAATCTCCGAGGGGCCTTGCGTTCCTGGAGATTTCTATGGATGGCTGCACGCCCCCTGGGACGAGTCTTCTGGGACGGCAGAGGGTGACTGCACATGGTTCACAGATCCGCGGATTAAAAAAAAAAAAAAGCCTTTCTTTCTCTCTCTCTCTCTCTCTCTCCATATCTATCTCCATCTCCATCTCCATCTCCATCTCCATCTCCCTCCAAGTGGCAGACAGTGAGTCTTGGCAACTTTTCAGAAGATTTCGGTTCACAGATTTGCAAAAATTCCATTACCTTTAATTATTTATCAGCAGTCCATTTCGATTACTGCTCTTGACCTATTTTTACAGTGGATGGGCCACCCAGCAATGAAATAAATGAATAGACCCTTTCCTCTAATGGCTGATTTGCTGAAATAATAGAAATCTAGCTTCCAGGAGGAATGAGACCCCCAAACATGTAATTACCACACCATCCAGCCCGCCACGCCGCCTTTGTAGCAGGATCAAGTGCACATCTTGGCGAGTTTTTTTGGTTATTAAATAAGATTAGCTTGAAAGGGATAAGCTGGCTTGTGCTATAATTTTTTCCCATTTAAATTTCTTTGCTCCATTTGCAACATGTTCTGGATCTTGGCAGAAAGTCTCTGAGGCGGATGCGTGTGCCTTTTAGCGTCGGGTCTTATTAAACGGCGTGGTGGGAGGGCTCTGCGGGGGCCTAGCAGGGGGTGAGGCGCCAGCCAAGAAGGGGGGGGCTGTGTTCCAGGCCTCCCTGAGTTTCTCAGCAAGAGTCATGGCGACCAATGGCTAGGGAGGTAGGTCGGCGCATCAGAGCCCAGGATTTGCAGCCCCGAGGCCTCGGGCTTGAGCCCTCTGGATTCTGTGGTGAAAACAAGGTCAGTTTTGTCTTTTGCTGGCAGGTGGCCGCTGGTCAGTCAGCCTGGAGCTGGCTAAATCAGGACACACGGTGACAACGGCAGGTGGTGGGCAGGGACAGACCCCTTGTCACTTGGCCAGAGGTCATCGAGGACCAAACCCTGCCCGTGTCTGTGCCTTGCTCCACTCGCTGCTCTCAGCAAAAACTGACAAGCAAAAGTTTCCAGACTCTCAGCTTGGTGGCACAGGGCTGGTGCTCTGCTGGTGCTCTGCTGCCCTACAGCTACCCGGCCTTCGTCACCACTGGTGGGTGTGAGGGGCCCACCTTTCATCTCAGCGGGGACAGCCCATGTGGTCCCCGGGGCCTGCTTGCAGGGTTCTGGGTGACCAGGGCTCAGGGGCAGGGACAGAGGAGCTCCCTCCAGTCCCTCGGGACGAAGCTCTAGGAATTGCCACTCTGCCTTAAGGTTCCACTATAAAATATTCTTCCGGGTCAGCTCTGAGACACATGCTCATGTCTGAACCTGCAGTTTCACTCAAGAATCTAGGTCGAGCCAGACCTACATCTGCAGACTCTGTTGCAAAGGCCTGGGGGGGGGGGGGGGGGAGGTGGTGCAGTGGGCAGAGCATAGGGCTTGCGAGCAGGAGGACGGGAGCTCAATGCCCAGCTCAATGAGCCAGAGTGATGCTTGGGTCCCTCCCTCTCTCCCTCTGGTGCTAACACAATAGTAAAACTTTTAAAAACACCTACTCACAACTGTGTAGAACTATCTACCTCAGTGGATCCAGACTCTCCCAGAGAGAGGAGGCTCAAACACACGCATGCACACACACCCTGGTGTCCATGGGCCGCTTCCACCCAGAGAGAAGAATGTTCTAGAAGGGCAGTAAGTGTCTGTGGAGACACACGCCACCATCCGTTGTGTTATATAAACTCTCTTGGTGGGGGGGGGGGAGATGCTATCATCTGCACACACACGGCCTGGTACCATTTGCCTTAAACTGTGTAACGTTTATGACTCAAAGGGAAACAGGAACTGTCTAGAGCAAGAGCCCCACACTCCTGCGTCTCTGCACAGAGCACACACTGATCTGCCGTGGACATTTCTACACCTCATCCTCAGAGGACAGAGTCACAGACGTCAGCGCCTCCTTGGAGGACATCTCGGGGGGGAGGTCATCCCCACACTCATCCCTACACGTGAGCCAAGTGGGAGAGGCTGCCACCCACAGGCAATAAAAACCCATCAAGGTCACTTGAGAGGTTTTTCAAAGGTGGTCGGGTTGGCAGAGTACAGGCCAGGCCAGGTGAGACCCTGGGCTCAGTCCCTGACATGGTGGATGTGAGAGTGATGCTCTGGGCTTCACACAGAGATGAGCAGAGCCTGGCCCTGGTCCCCGGCTCTCCCCATTGGGAGCCCCTACTGCCAGCACATGCAGCGAGCGCCCCTAAGACAAGGCAGCAGAGGGAAGGAGCTGTGTGAGGTGGTGTGACAGGGGACCTGGAGGGAGAGTGAATAAGGAGGAAGAGGGTGAGTCTGTAGACACCAGGAGCTGTGAGCTTCCCAGATACCCCAGGGCGCGCAGCGAAGCAGGAAGGACGGCCCAGCAAGAAGGCGACACCAGGCCACCAGAGGGTCCCCACGTGATCACAGCTGCCTCTTCCACAGGAAGATGGATCTGTGTGTGAATGAGAGAGGAAGAGGGAGAGGGGGAGGAGGGAGGGTGAAAGTGAGCCACAGCACCGCTTTGGAGTACTTGACACTTGCAAGTCCAGTGCTCTATCTTCTGTACAACAATGTGGGGGAGTGGCGAGGGGGGGGGGTCATGACATATGACCGCAGCCCTGCTCAGCTCTGGCTTGTGGTGGTGCCAGGGACTGAACCAGGCCCCAGATTCGAATTTCTCCCAGGCCCCAGATTCGAATTTCCTGGTGGGATTCTTCACAGAATGATCTGACAGGGAACCAAGTCTGAGGACATGTGACTTGAGAATTGTGAACTTCAGAATTTGACTGTGTTTAAAGGCCCTCAGAACAGAGAGCCAGAAGGTGGTTCAGTGGGTTGTGAGCACCCTTTGCTGAGTGCAAGGGCCTGGGTTCGAGCCCCAGCACCACTGGGGAATGTCAGACAGCACTGGAGCGGGGGAGCTGCATGGGTGGCGGAGATGGTGCTGTGGTAGCTTTTCCTCTCTCCTTTCTCCTTTCTTAAAGAAATGAAACATTGAGGCCAGGTGGTGGCACACTTGGTGAAGGGCACTCATGACCATGTGTGAGGGGACAAGTGCTGAAACAGGTCTGCAAGTATCCGTCTCTCTCCCTATCTTTTCTCCTCAATTTCTCTCTACCCTATCAAAAAAATATTTTTTTTAAAGACATGAAAAATAATAAAAGAAAAAATGGCTGCAGAGAGTGATGAATTCAAGGACCCGAGTTTGAAGCCCCAGTGACAACCCTGGTGGAAAAAAAAAAATTGTTGAAAAGGTTGGGCCAAGGAGGCTGCTTGTGGTGCCCTGTATGACATGATGTCCTGCTTCAGCAGGCAGGCTAGCAATGGGATCTGATCTCTGCCCCCCAGGGGACCCCACATCTAGGGGGAGCCTGCTTAGTCCCAGCACCTCTCACCCAGCAGGCCTCAGCCCCAGGCCCCTGAAGCCAAAGGGGAAACCTGGCATGCCTTGGGGAGCACAGGGCACCCTGTGCTTTGACTTCCTTCACAGATCCTCTCTGGCATCCTCTCTGGCAGGGATGAGGCCCCAAGAGCAGGCCTGAAGGGGGAGGGCTCCTTGTCAGGCCTGACTGCCTGAGGCCCCGGGTTCATTCCCTGGCATCACCACATTCCAGAGCCAAGCAGGGCTCTCTGGTCACTCTTTTCCCCCAGAAGAGTGAATAGATTGATCTTCAGGAAGTACTAGTAACTAGTGGATGCTGGGGAGATAGCCAGTGCTACGGTACTGGGCCTATTATGTCTGAGGCTCCAGAGACCCTGGGTTCGATCCCTGGCACTGCTACATGCCAGAGCTGAGTGGTGCCCTGGTCTCCCCCACACACACACACACAAACACAATGCCGTGCCTCCTCCCTGAGTGGAGAACTTGTGGACACTGATTCGAGCACACACACACACACCCACCGCCACCGTGTCTGAGCTTTGGTGGGGGGTAGGCAGGCCGCATGAGGGGACACAGAGCAGCTATGAAGGAGAGCCCAGAGCAGTTGTCTGTCTCCCCTGGGCTGCTGGACACAGGTGTGCCCAGCCCCAGGGGCTCCTTCTCAATCCTGGCCCTGGAAAGGGGGCCATGTCCTCACGTTCTCCCTCCCCATAGGTGAACCCGAGCTCATGGGAAAGTCTATTAGGTGTCTTGGATAAACAAAGGGCTTGAAAGCCCTTCCAGGATTCCTCTCTCTCCCTCTCTGCCCTGTTGCCCAATGCTAATTTCTACAAGGTTCTAGAACCTTCTCTGGGACACATGTGTCCAGCGGTATTGGCGTGGAACAGCCGAGGAGGGAGATGGGGCAGGCACCCCTCATAGTTGGGTGCTGGAGCAGCAGCCCTGCCTGATGAATCACTGGCCAAGGAGGCGGGTGGGGGAGGCCGGCTGGGGAAGGTTGTGATGGCGTTCAGTGAGCGGGCAGGCGTGACCATATATGGCAGAGGAGGTCGGTCCACCCGGGCCTCCCAGGGGCCAGCACTGCCCTCACCTACTTGCCTGGCTGAGGCTCTTCTCTTACTCACTTGACTCTGGACGGTTGGGGGACAGGGACAGAACACTTCACAGTGGCACACTCTGGGCACACACTCCGGGTGGGTGAGAGGCACGGTTTCCATCACATTCCAGCTTTCTTAGCTGGACAGCAAGGGGCTGGGGGGGGAGGGGAAGGCTCACAAGAATCTCCCCAAACCAGCCCACACCCCCTCCTCAGGAATCTGCCTTCTTATCACACATTCTCAAATCTCTGAGCACCACTGGCTGGGCCTGACTCCTTTCTTTTTCCTTTCCTTTTCTCTTTTCTTTTCTTTTCTTTTCCCCATAGTCCTAAAAGACACAGATATCAAAAGTATTTTCTGGCTTCTGAAAAGTTGGCAGTGAGGAAATTCTGTAGCTGGTTAAGACAGCTGAAGGATTTTCCAAAAAGGCCAGGTGATGGTGCACCTGGTTGAGCACACATTACCATGTTCAAGGAGCCGGGTTTGAGCCCTGGGGCCCTCCTGCATGGGGGAGCCTCAGGGGGTCATATAAGGTGATCACACTGACTGCTATCTCCCGACCCAGATGTGACCTCCCACTGCCCCCCCCACCCCCCCCCCCCCCCGGCCCGATCCACCTTACTGCTGGGCCTTAACAGGCAGGAGGCACCCCGAGGTCAAGCTGCTTCCCCACAGCTCTGAGCTGCCAGGTGGGGACACAACAGAGAGGAATCCCAACTGTAGCCTTGGGCTCCAGCAGACTCCCTGTGAGCCCATGCACACACTTAGTTAAACACACTCACACACAGTTACAGTCACACATACTCAGTTATACACACACACACACACACACACACAGTTACACAGTCACACACACTCAGTTACAAACACAGTTACACACAGTCATACTTAGTTACACACAATTACACAATCATACACACTCAGTTACTCACACAGTCACACACTCAGTTACACACACAATTACAGTTACACATAGTCCCACAGTCACACACACACACACACACACACACACACACACACACACACACACACACACACAGTCACACAGAGAAGGCCAGCCCACTTGCACTTGGCCCCACTTCCCCAGTGTGTCCAGGGAAGGGGCAGAGGGCAGGGACTAGATTCAAGACCAGCCCTGGCCTGTCTCTGATTTATTCATTTCACAGGGGAGAGACTCAGAGCTCCCTGCCCTCCCCCTGGGGCCCTGTCCTCAGCCCCCCAGCCCAGGCTAGAGCAGCCTGGTGACGGGGTAATGATGGCAGCTGGCCCATGATGCTGCCCCAGCCCCCCTGCTGCACGCTGCCAGCCTAGGCCTGGGGTGCCCCAGCCGGCGCCATGCCATCTCCTGGCTGGATCTCACCTGGAACCGCGGGGGTGTCGGGCCAGGGAGGGGCTCAGGTCTGGGTGTGCCCCCAAAGCCAGATGTGCAGGGCGAGGCCCCCACCTGCCGAGGGGGGCATCTGGGGAGGCCCAGATGTTGTGCAGCCATCTCTCTCTCGGGCAGGCTCCTGAGCTCTCTGAGAGGCCCCCCCCCCTGCGCAGCCCCCCACAGTCCCCCACAGCCCGGCACCATCTGTGAGGACAGCTGCCCCTCTGGGAAGCCACAGGCACGATCTCAACGTCCCCCATTTTCATGTGGCGGGCAGAGCTGAGCGCTGGGGCCGGACACTACCTGCTCCCCAGGCTTAGTCTCTGTGTCTCTGTGTGGAGAGAGTGAGAGACACGAGCACCCACGCCATTCAGGGGGCCTCGTTGGTGCTGCTGTGGTGCTCCCACTGGGGGCTTCTCGCCTGCTCGGGCCCCTCCCAGACCCCAACCCCGTCACCCTGAGAGGCTCCCCAGTTCCAACTGGAGTGAGCACAAAGCAGCAGGAAAGGTGGGGGGGCACCCCAGCCTTGGTGGAGGGTCTGGGGGAGTGGACCTCGAGCGTAGTCTTGGAGAGAAATACACACGGGCTGCCCGGGATCATTCCCTGCTGGGTCACCTCCTCCAGGGAGGCCCCCCCCCCACAGTTCTGAGCCTCCCACCACCCCCAACATTTACCAGCTCAGGACTGAGGAGAAAGAACAAATTTCATGTTTGCTGATGGACTAAAGGGGGAAGGAAGGGAGTACCTCCACAGCTAAATAACCAGCAGCCCTGAGGCCAAGAGGCAGGTGACCTGAGGATCACCCCTGGGGCCCTAGGCTGCTGGGCTCGGTCCCTTTCAAGAGGCCCTGGACTTGGGGAGGGGTGGTGTCTTGGCCTGCATGAGGCCCAGACTTGAGCCCTGGCACCACATGGGCGTGCCCTGGCACCGGGGGAAGCTCCAGGGCCACAATCTCTTTTTATTGGCCCCTGGGCTCTGGGCACAAGGCCGCAGGAGTGTGGGTGTCTCAGGGACGGGGTGCCCTAGACAGAGGCCGCCGAACCCCTGCTGCTATTTCAGTGTCACCATCAGTCGACACACCCAGACACGTGTCCTCAAGCAGGGTAGTGGGGACCTGGACACGTGAGGGTGGGGGCACAGCCAGGCCAGAAGCAGAGGAATAACGTCCCCTCCCCAGAGAGGAGCTGGGAGCCCAGAGCTCAGCTGCTGTAGCAGCAGACTTGGCTGCTGAGGTTCCAGGTTCGATCCTGGAGTCTGCTGCAAAATGAAGCAACCTCTGTCCCTCGTTCTGTTTTGATGAGGAGGGAGCAGCCCTGGGGCAGCTGGGGACTCCGGAGCCCCCCCCCACAATGGCTCCCTGCTGGCTGCTGGCTTGGGATGGAGGAAGCTGGGTGTGGGGGGCTATTCCTGGCCCCGCACTCCCCCGAAGGAGCTGGACTCAGCCCTCCAGGTCCCAGGGCTTCTGACATCCCCCACCCTTGGTGGTGGGGGGGACATGGCCTGGGGTAAGGGAGAGAAGAAAGCGGGGTACGGGCAGAGCCCCACAGAGAAGCCACTCCTGGCTCCCAGGCCTAGTGTTCCCCACCAGTCATGGGGGCGCCTCCCAAAAGTGGGGGAACCCCCCGCCAGGCTCCTTCCCTGTTTCCTGAAACCCCACACTACAGCACCAGCCACCCCAGCAGCCACAGAGCTGCCCCATGCTCTCTGTGGGGCTCCCATGTGGTGTGGGGCTTGCACCCAGGGCCAGGTACACACTGGGTGTGTGTGCTGTGCCAGGCGAGCTGGCTCAGCCCCGAGGTGCTGGGGGCCAGGAGGCTGGTGGTAAGAGAACCCTCCCCACCCCAGTCACACGCAGCTCGGGGTGACATTCCTGGAAGGCAGGAACAAGCCGGTTCCTGTAGGTGCCACGGGGAGCCGGGCAGAACGCCCACTCCAGGGGCCACACTCTCGAGGAGGTGCCGCCCTGGTGACCCCAGATTTACCGAGAGAAGAACGAATGTCTGAGGCCCAAGGTGGCGGCCATCTCTCGCATGAACAGGCGGCCGTGTGTGGGGCTGTGTGGGGATGAAGGAGCCAGTGACCCAAAGAACACAAGGCAGCTTTGGAGGTACTAGAATCACACCGGAATGTGAGGCCCTGGGTTCGATACCCGGCACAGAGCACCCACCACATGGAGCAGCAGCTCTGAGGGCTTCGTGTCGGGGCCCCAACGGCCCCTCCTGGGAAACCGCACCCTCCCCCCTCAGAGCCAGGCGTCTGCTTCTACTGCCACTGGCATTTCAGGGAGGAGGCCCAGCTTCCCCCAGGATACACAGCCTCACCCCGGGCACATCGGAGCAGTGCAGACAGACAGACAGCCGGCCGACCAGGAGTGACCCCCAGCTCCCGGCTGCTTCTGGGGCTCAGCCCCACATTCTGATCTGAACGGCAGTTGAACCCGGGGTGGGGGCTGGCTGTGCCCCCCCATACACACAGGGGGAACTCCTTCCCAGACAGGGGCTGCTCAGAGCTGGGGGCGAGGGCGGCGGAGGCCCCGGCTGCAGACGGCACCACCCCACAATTTGTTCGCGCAGAACGCCATCTGTTTCTCGGCATCACAATCCTCAGAGGGCAAATTATAGCTCGCGCTCAACATAAAACATCAATTTAAACCATCAACTATTCATAATTCGGATTCTTTATTGGAAACCGAGGACATAAATGTCAGGGAATAAAGCAATATTTCTTTTATTAACTGTTCCATTCATCTGGCCTTTAAATAAAACCAGGGCTCCGGTACACGGCGGCGGACTGAGCCCGACAAGCCAGCCGGACGGCTCCACGGCTCTCACCCCCAAACTCCGTTCTTTGGGAACTCTGGGAGATTTGGGTCGCCAATAAAATTAAGATTAATGGGAGTGTAATGCCGTGTGAAACTGTGGCGGGCTGTCATCCTCGGATAGAGATCTGTGGGGAAGTTTATTATGACTGTTTCTTAACAGGTTTCTTTTGTTTCCCATTTGTTTTCTTAGGAGGGCGTGCTGCTCAGAGGAGCACCCAGGGCTGGAGAGTGCTGGGGTCTTGGCCTGCCTTTTTCAGTGATATCTAGTATTCCCCGTGACTGCTGCCTCCTGTGAGGGGGACTGAGCAGCTCATCAGGAGAACTTGGCCTACAGTCTGGTCCCAGGGGGCGCTCTTGAGCAGGCTCTCTGGGGCAAGAAAGGATTTTTTATTGATTGCTCCCTGAAGATTTACTTTTTTGCTAGGGGCCAGGCAGTAGTGCACCTGGTAGAGTACATACATTACAGTTCTCAAAGACCTGGGTTCAAGCCCCTGATCTCCACCTGCAGGGAGGAAGCTTCACAAGTGGTGAAGCAGGGCTGCAGGTCTCTCACTCCCTTTCCTCTCACTGTCTCTCTGTCACTATCCAAAATAAATAAATAGATATTAAGAAGACACACTGGGGAGTGGGGCTGTAGCGCAGCGGGTTAAGCGCACGTGGCGCAAAGCGCAAGGACCGGCTTAAGGATCCCGGTTCGAGCCCCCGGCTCCCCACCTGCAGGGGGTCGCCTCACAAGTGGTGAAGCAGGTCTGCAGGTGTCTATCTTTCTCTCCCCCTCTCTGTCTTCCCCTCCTCTCTCCATTTCTCTGTGTCCTATCCAACGACGACGACATCAATAACAACAATAATAACTACAACAATAAAACAAGGGCAACAAAAGGGAATAAATAAATAAAGATACACTGATTTCCATGAATGAGGGAGACTAGCGCATCACTTGGCTCTGGTCCCTGCAGTGCTGGGGATCAAACTTACAATCCCTCAAATCCAAGTCCTGTGCTTCACTGATGTGCTATCTCCCTAGCCTGAAGGTTTGTTTCTGGTTTGTTTTTTTAATTGTTAAATTTTTATTATGTAGGATAAAGACAGAAAAATTGAGAAGGGAGAGGGGAATGAAACAGAGGGTGAGAGTGAGAGAGACGGAGAGACGCCTGCATGCTGCTTCACCGCTTGTGAAGCTACCCTGAAGGTGGGGGCTTGAACCCAGGTCCTTGTGCATGGTGACGTGTGTGCTCAACTGAGAGGGCCACCACTCAGCCTCTATTTCTGTATTTTTATGAGAGAGAACAGCACTTCTCAGGGCTCCCTGACCCGAATGGCATTTTTTAAGAGACTGATTTATGTACTAATGGGGGGGGGGTAGATGGAGAAGCAGACCATCATTCCTGCTCATGTCAAGTTGGGGACTGATGCCAAGTCAGGACCTCCTGTGTGAGCACCCAGGGCTTTGCCCACTGCACCACCTTCCCCGTGGTGCCAAGGCTTGAGTCTGAGCTGAGCTCACACCAAGGCTTCCCCTATCCCGCTGAGCTGTCTTTCCAGCCCTTATCCTCCCATTCCCAAAGGTCTGTCGTCCTTCCTTTTTTTTATAAGACATTAATTTTTCTTAGTGATTTACAAAATTCTAAGATAATAAAGGCATAACACCACACTGTTCCCACTGCTCTTTCTATTGACGTGGCACTGGGAACTGAACTCAAGGCCACACACACACACACACACCACTGCTGAGCCGCCTCTCCAGTCACATTAAAAAAAAAAAAACTGCTGGGGGGGGGGGAGAGGCACTGCACTACCATCTATGCAGTTCTCCAGTTCTCCAAGTCTTCCTCCCACAACTGCTCATCTTAAGGACACACAGAATGAAAGACAGACTTTCTGAGGATGATGCCCAGGGCTGTCAGCACAGAAGCTGGTGGCTACATCACACAGGTGTGCACACCAGTGCCGCCCAGGGCTGGGAACAAGGCAGGGGCTGGGGACCCCAGGGTGACGCACAGAACCCTCCGGCTGGGGGGGATGGAGACAGCAAGGGGCTGGCTCTGCGGGGGAAGCAGCCTCACCATAGTCCTGGGGGTGGGGTGGGGGAGTCCCTGGCCCCTGTGCTGCCACTTTCTGCCCCAGGGCTAAGGGGAGATCCGGTCCTACCCTCTGAAAGAACTTGTTTTGGGGAGGGCTGCCCCGGGGAGCACTTGGACTTCTGCCAATGTCCCGTATCAGCTCTGTGGGGTTCAGTCTCTGGGGGAGGAAGCACAAGGACCCAAGTTCAAACTCATGGTCCCCACCTGTGTGGGTGTGTGTGTGGGGTTCATGAGTGATGGTGCAGGGCTGCAGGTGTCTCTTTTTCTATCTCTCTCTCTCCCAATTTCTCTGTCATACCAAGAAAGAAAGGAAGGGGGAGTCGGGCTGTAGTGCAGCGGGCTAAGCGCAGGTGGTGCAAAGCACAAGGACCGGCATAAGGATCCCAGTTCGAACCCCGGCTCCCCACCTGCAGGGGAGCCGCTTCACAGGCGGTGAAGCAGGTCTGCAGGTGTCTATCCTTCTCTCCTCCTCTCTGTCTTCCCCTCCTCTCTCCATTTCTCTCTGTCATATCCAACAACAACAACAACAATAATCACTACAACAATAAAACAACAAGGGCAACAAAAGGGAATAAATAAATAAAATAAATATTTTAAAAAAATTTTAAATTAAAAAAAAAGAAAGAAAGGAAGGGGAAGGAAGGAAGAGAGAGAGATGCATGAAGAATAGTCTATCCAGGAGGAGCTGGGGGACCAATGTCCCGGCACCTCACACCATAAACAGAGATAAAGACACATGCAAAGGGAAAAATGGGTCTCTTCAACTACAATGAGCGAGGCAGAAAAAAATCTGTTTAGGGCAGTGGCATGCCAAGTAGATAGCACATGTCACCAGGCACAGGGACCCTGGTTCAAGTCCCCAGCCCTCACCTGTGTGTGTGTGTGTGTGGGGGGGGGGTTCGTGGGCAGCGGAACAAGGCCGCAGGTGTCTGTCCTGTGCTGTCTTCTCTCCCATCTTCTTTTCTATCAAGTAAATATATAAATAAAGATGGGGGAGGTAGGGGTAAAAGGCCACCAGGAGTGGTGGAGCGGCAGTACAGGGACAGAGCCCCAGCAATGAGCACGTGGGGGGGGGGAGGGGCAGGGAAGGAAGAAGAGAAAAGAAAAAGAAAGGGAAGGGGGAAGTGAAAAAAAAAAAAAAGGAAACTGTATTTAGACTTGTAGGAGCAGAGACACCTGGAAGGGTCGGAATACCTGTAGCCCATAGCACATCCAGGAGGTGGGGCAGGTGACCCGTGGGCTACTGCAAGGAGCAGAGGACAGAGGACAGAGGGCAGAGGGCAGAGGGCATTCGAGCTAAGGCGCGCCCCACAGACAGACTGACAGCCAGTCCCACTGCGGCCCAGCAGGAGCTTCTGCAGGTGCGTTAATCAGCACTGGCTGGACTGTGGGGTGAGGCCACTGGCCCGGTGCCCCTCCTGTCACGGGGGAGTGAGGAAGCAGCACCCCCACTCTGGGAGTGGGAGGAGGGCAAGGCAGGGCAACTGGGGTGTCATCTGGCTCGCTCCCTGCCCTGCGACAGTAGTGTTCCCCCACTTGTTCCCAGGACTGAGGCCTGCACAAGTAGTGACATCCTGAGGTGGGGGACAGTATTGGAGACCCCCCGAGTCTCTGTGACCTGAGGACAATGCCGGGGGTAGGGGCGACAGGAGAGGCCACCAGCCGTGGCCTCCTGCAAGCTCCCTGCCTGCTCCAAGCCGGGGCTGGCAGAATCGGTGTCCCCTGTCCTTCTGGCGTGTTGGGGACACGTGTGACACATAGATACACGCTCCTACAGTAGCCAGGGACACCAAGAATCCATGCCTTCCTGTCCCAGAGCCCCACCCTGGGACCCCACACCAAGTGTAGACAGCAGGGTCCTGGGCTGGCTGATGACTGATTGATTGATTGATAGATAGATAGATAGATAGATATTTTTTCTTTTTAAATTACCACCAGGGCAATTGCTGGGGCTCAGTGCTGGCACTACAAATCCACCCATCCCAGTCACCACTTCTTTTCTATTTTTATTTGATAAGAGAGAGATATCAACAGGGAAGAGGAGAGAGACAGAGAGGGGGAGAGACAGACAGACACCTGCAGCCCTGCTTCACATTCATAAAGCTCCCCACCATCCCCCATCCGCAGGTGGGGAACGTGGGCTCGAACCCAGGTCCCCCCTACATGGTTTTTCTTCCCTTTTTGGACCCGACTTAGCTATGGCTTTCGACGGTGCAAAGCCTGGGCTCTACAGTTGGGCAATCTCCCCTCCCGCCAAGGATGATGCTGCAGAATCAGATAAAACTCAGAGGCAGACAGCTTCCGGGGGGTGCCCCCTGCGGTCACTCATCAGAGCCCTAGAGGGTTCCGTGGTGACAGAAAGTCCAGCTCTGCTGGGAGGGTGGACAGCTGGGTCCTTCAGCAGCCTGGGGTCAACTGCTGCCTCTCCGCACAGTGCCGGGGTGGGTGGGGGAAGGGCTACTTCCCCACCAGCCCAGCAGCTCGGAGTGACCCCACACTGGCCTCGGAAGCCCATCTCACTCAGGTCATGGCAACTGCGAGCAGGAGGAAGCTGTGACCAAGGCCACAGCGTGCCCTGCACCCCGCACCCGTGAACACCCTTCCCGGGGCCTTGAGCCCTCCCCCCACCCCCGCCACTGATCTCTGTCTGCGGCTCCTGGACAGAGTGAATCACTGCTTGCCCCTCTCGCACTGGCAGCTGGGAAGCTCACAGTCCTGATGTGTCCAGGGCCCGGGAGATGGGACACTGACCTGCGCCCACTCCGGGTCCCGGCACCCCCCCCCTTTTATTCTTATTTTTTCCTTCCTTCTTTCCCATCACCTGTTTCCCACATTCTTGTCGTGGCTTTGAGTGTGGCTCTAAGAGCAGGCAGGTCATTAGGGGCTGTTGGGACAGGGGTGTGACCGTTGGCTCAGAGGAGCCTGGGCTCAGGCTCCATACCCCAACTCGGTGGCAGCACCTTCAGGACCTCCCTGAGCCTCAGTTTTCTAAGTTGCCAAAAAGGAGGGGTTGGGGTGGGGGTCTTTTTCAGGTCAGCTTGCAAGGACTTGATGGCCAGAGTGTGTGACTGCCCTTGCTGGGCACTGGCACGAACTAGGTGCTCAAGAAAAGTATCTTCTGGGTGGGAGACAGCTGCCCTGCTGGAAAGTGGAAAGTGTTAAGGCACTGGGGGCTCAGCTGCCATGCTGTCTCTCTCTCTCTCTCTGCATGACAAAGCCGGCTTGGGCATAGTCAACCCGTGGATGTGCGAGGCCACTCAGAACCGGGGCTGAGCTGCCACCTCCCCAGGGCGAGGCCAGTGTCCCTCGGGTGTGGCTTCTGCCACGGCAGCTCCGGGGAGGAGCCGGGGAGGAGGCAGGGAGGAGCAGGGTCCGCTCACAGTCAAGGGCAGAGGGCGCCTGCCTGGGGGGTGGACACATGGGCGCGTGGAGTGGGCTCTTGGGCGCGTGGCCACGCCGACAGCTAAACTTAGCCTCTGTGTGGGGAGCTCGCCGGTATTTTTAGACTCCCGGGTGCTTTGATGTGGCCGAGGGAGGCCAGCCGCTACTGAGAACTCGCTGCCTGGCTCTGGGGTGACCGAGGCTCCTTGGGCTTCCCTCGGCCACGAAGAGGGCTTTCTTCCCTGGGCATCTGGGTCTTGAGGGAGACAGAGACAGAGAAACAGAGAGACATGGATAGAAGGAGAAGACGAAGAAGTGAAATGCCCTCCAAAACCACCCCAAATGACCTCTCTGATGGTACAAGGCTCCTTTCCTGTCCAAGACTTGGGGTTCCCCTCCCAAGGGTGTGGAAATCATGGTGCCATCTGTGGGGGGTAGCTCTGTAGCTGTGTCACAGGGAAAATGAGGGCTAACTTTGTGGGTGCTCCCTGGGCGCTCTCCCCTCATCTTGGGGGACCCCACTGCTCAGCCTGTCAGGCTGCAGGGAGGCAGGCCCCTCAACCTCCCCCCCCCAACTTTCCTTTCCTGCCTCCCACAGGGCACGGTAATACCCAAGAGGAAGCCATGGGCCTGGCCATATGTGAGCCCAGCTGTGACAGCAGGGGACAGGGCTCGGGGGACAGCTCACTCTTGAGGCTCTAGGTCCGAGCCCCAGTACCACATGGGAGTGCCATGAGTACTCCAGGGAGCTCCCTGGGGAGTGGGATGATGCTACAGTGGCTCTCCTATGTCTATCTGTCTGCCTGTGTCGCTCTAACAATAATAAAAATGAACCATAAAAAGAAGTAAAAAAGACTTGGGAGGCTGCTCAGATCTGTGCTCCATGTGTAAGCTCGAGTTCATTACCAAGACTCCAAAACAGGCATAAAAAGAAACAAACACGAGAGGCTGGGAGGTGGTGCACCCTGTTGAATGCACAGGTTACAGTGCACAAGGACTCAGGTTCAAGCCCTGGCTCCCACCTGAGGGGGGGGTGGGAAGCCTCAGGAGTGGTGAAACAGGGCTATAGGTTTCTCTCTCTGTCTCCCTTCCTCTCCCAATTAAAAAAGGGAGGGGCAAAAAGGGAGAGAAAAGGCTGCCGGGAGAGGTGGCTTTGTCCTGCAGGCACCCAACCCCAGCAATAACCTTGGTGGCAATAAAAATATTTTAATGAAGAAAAGAAAAGAAATAAGCAAGAAGGGAGTCAGGCTGTAGCACAGGGGTTAAGCGCAGGTGGCGCAAAGCACAAGGACCGGAGTAAGGATCCCGGTTTGAGCCCTGGCTCCCCACCTGCACAGGCGGTGAAGCAGATCTGCAGATGTCTATCTTTCAATCCCCCTCTCTGTCTTCCCCTCCTCTCTCCATTTCTCTCTGTCCTATCCAACAACGATGACAACAATAATAATAACCACAACAATAAAACAAGGGCAACAAAAGGGAATAAATAAATATTAAAAAAAAAAAAAAGAAAGAAGCAAGAAAGCACAGGTGGGGTTGGCCAGGAGACCCACGTGAGCCACTGTCTCTTCTCTTTTTTTTTTTTTTTTTGCCTCCAGTGTTATCACTGGGGCTCGGTGCCTGCACTATGAATCCACTGCTCCTAGAGGCTATTTTTCCCACTCTGTTGCCCTTGTTATTGTCATTATTATTGTTGTTGTCATTGTTGTTGTTGGATAGGACAGAGAGAAGTCGAGAGAGGAGGGGAAGACAGAGAGGGGGAGAGAAAGACAGACACCTGCAGACGTGCTTCACTGCCCGTGAAGTGACTCCCCTGCAGGTGGGGAGCCGGGGGCTCGAGCCAGGGTCCTTATGCCGGTCCTTGTGCTTTGCGCCATGTGGCTTAACCCGCTGTGCTACCGCCCAACCCGCTTGGCCTCGTGATTCTTTATTACTTCTCCCTCCCTCCCTCCCTCCCTCCCCGCTTTCCTTTCTTTCTCTCTCCCCCTTGCTCCCTCTTCCCCTTTCCTTCATTACTGGAGCCCGGGGGTGGTGCACCTGGTTAAGCGCACACGTTACCACGCGCAGGGACCGGGGATCACACCTCCAGCTCCCACATGCAGGGGGAAAGCTTCAGGGGCGGTGAAGCAGGTCTGCAGGTGTTTCAGTCTCTCTCACTAACTCCTCTTCTTCAATTTCTCTCAACAAAAGAAAGAGTGACCCCTGCCCTGTGTGCCCCCCACCTCAATCAAGCCCCCTCACACATATCTTCTATCAGTGCAAACCACAGGCCACTGCCTCTCCTGAGGACAACGGTGATACCCCAACCTCCCCCAATCTCACCCCGAGCCAGTCCAGCCTGGTCTCAGCACTGGGGGCAGTGAGGAGGGTCTGTGTGTATGTGGGGGGGTGACAGCCCCGCTAGCCACCCCAGGCTCAGCACCCAGTGCAGGCACAGCATGGGGTGGGTGGGGGATTGTGCAGCTGGGGAGCACCAGGGGTCAGCAGGAGAGCAGAGGGCTTGTGTGTACAAGGCCCTGGATTTGAGTCCTGGTGCTGTGTCTGCTGGAGGGGTGCTCTGGCCTCTCTCTCCTTTTGCTCACCCTTCACTGGATGCCATGAACTGATCACAAAGATGACAGAGAACTTTCTGGAAGCTCCAGCCAGCCAGGTGCCATGCTGAGGGTTTCCACCGAGTTAGGAGGGTCTGCAGAGCCAGGCAGCCGGGCACAAAGAGTCGAGGGGGCTGCCCAGGGCCACACAGGAAGGGGGGTCACAGCTTGGTGGACTCCCATGGGAGACCTTCCACATAAGCCTGCATGTCCACGTACGCACACGCATACGCACATGCGTGTGACTGGGGAGAGGAGCACAGCAGACACGACGCTCTGGAACTCAAGTTCAGAGCTGCCTAAGGCCACCCGCTCACCCCATCCTCCTCCCAACGGCACGGCGGCAGCTGTGCCCTGGACACCAGCCTTGGCCACTTGTCCTTTGAGCTAGCTGGGTGCTGGGTGGAATAAACAGGGGACACGGCCTTGGTCCCCACTCCAAAGCTAGGGCCCCATCTGTGTGTGTATGGGGGGGCTGACATGCTGGACACCACCCCGGCAGGGAGACAGCTCAGCAGCAGAGCACAGGACTCACATGTGGCATCTAGGGGACCGACCCTGGGACCCTGGAGCCTGGGGTATGACCCCTGAGCTGCCTGCACTCCCTGGGGAGAGGAGGGTCGGGTGACTCTGGCTGGTGGCCCTGTGAGCGAGAAGCGGGACTGAACAGACTGCAGCAACAGGGACAGAGGTGACATCAGGACGGGGCCGGCGGGATAGCTTCCCCCACACAGCAAGCCCGCCCAGCTGGAACAAGACCTGGGTTTAAGCCTGGCCACAGCCACACTGGGAGAAGTTTCAGTGCCCTGGTGTCTTTTGTCTTTGTGTGTCTCTCTGGAGAAATTGAAGCGGTTAACTGGATCCAAAAACTAACTAAATGAAATGTGCTCTGAATCTCTTCCTAAGGGACCGTGCTGGAGCCTAGTGGGGCTCAGCAAGTAGAGTGTGAGCCTTCTCATGTGTGAAGCCCTGGGTTTAATCCCTGGCACCACCTGTGAGCTCCGTGGACAGCACCAAGGGAAGCTCAGTGGATAATGGAGCAGTGCTGTGATCTCTCTCTCTCTCTCTCTGAAACCACAGGACAAAATGAGCCAGGAGGTAGCCCAGTGGTCTCAGCCCTGCTGGAGGCTGGACTCTCTGCAAAGAGCAATGCCATGTGGTTAGCATCACAAGTCGGCCACAGTGTCTGAGCAGGAGTCCCCTGTGGGACGGGACAGTCTCCCCGTTAATTAGGGGGTGAAAGTGGTGGCTGACCCAACCAAGCAGGTGTGAGAGAACAACCTTCAGGATGGAGAAACACAGGGATGAGGACCAGCGACAAGCACAGCTCCTGGCCGCAGGATGAGCCGCCCCAGAGACTCAGGAGCCAAGGGGCTGCTTGCCCGGTGGAGTGCACACACTGCTCTGTGCCAGAACGTGGGTTTGGGCCCACGGCCACCACATAAGAGTATCTCTCCCATAAAAATGTGAGAATGGGAGTCAGGCGGTAGCGCAGTGGGATAAGCACACGTGGCGCAAAGCACAAGGACTGGCATAAGGATCCCGGTTTGAGCCACCAGCTCCCCACCTGCAGGGGAGTCGCTTCACAGGCGGTGAAGCAGGTCTGCAGGTGTCTATCTTTCTCTCCTCCTCTCTCCATTTCTCTCTGTCCTATCCAACAACGACAACATCAACAACAACAACAATAACTACAACAATAAAACAAGTGCAACAAAAGGGAAATTAACATTAAAATAAATTTTTAAATATTTTTTTAAAAATGTGAGAATGTCCACCCACACCTTCCTGAGAGGGGCTGTTCTGAGAGGGGCCCAGCCAGCTGGCTCCACTGTCCATTTGGGGTTCGGGCAGCAGGCCCCCTGCCCCCACCAAGCTCGTCTCCTCGAGTCAGGTTTCACTCAGTGGCTCTAGTGTCACCAGCCAACTGGCAGCCAGTGACAGAACCGGTGTCTGCAGAGCCGGGCCGACAGAAACAGAGGTGATCTCAGTCGGGCAGGGGAGGGAGGTATGTCCAGAGCTGCCTGTGGGAGCCCCCAGTGCTGTCCTCCCCTTGGGCCCACAGCCACTTCGCCACAAGCATGGGGCAGCCCCCCCAACCCAACTTCCTCTTGGCAGAAGTGCCCAGCCCTCAGCCCCAGGGGCCAGCAGTGAGGACGCAGCCTTGGCCCTTGGACATGGCCATGAGGGCAGAGGGAAGGGGCAGGACCCCACCTCTGCATGGGCCACCAACTGGGTCGGTGCTTCGGTTTCCCCAAAAGGCGTGGCCTCAGGTGACCTTGGAAGGTGAGGAGAGAGAGCTGAGGGCAGCACGGACATGGCGGCTGTGACACCATCTGGCGGGTGATACAGACCTGTGTATCTGTCTGTCTTTTGTGTCCTCTCTGTGGGGAAGTGCCCCGAGGCCCTGCACAGGGGACAGTGGGTGTCTACTGGGATGGCTATGGGGCTCCTGGCATGGAGTTGCTGCCAGGCTGAGGGGGGACTTGGCCACCAGTCAGTGACAAAGGCAATGACAGTGGTGAAGGAGCTGGCCTAGCCCCATCTCTGAGGTGTGACTTGGAAAGAGGCTGACTGCAGTGCTCAGCTTTCTAGAACATTCCGGGACATTCAAGACCCGCTGAGCACAAGAAACGCCAAAGACTTAGGTGGCATGCCAGCCCCAGGGTGACACCAACAGGTGGACCCATGCCCTTTTTTTTTTTTTTAAGAATTTATTTATTCATGAGAAAGATAGAGAAAGAACCAGATATCACTCTGGTACATGTGCTGCTGGGGATCAAACTCAGGACCTCCTGGTTGAGAATCCATTGCTTTATCTACTGCGCCACCTCCTGGACCACCTTTTTATTCTATCATTTTTCCATTCCCTTTTTGCCTCCATGGTTATCGCTGGGGCTTGGTGCCAGCACTAGGAATCCACTGCTCCTGGAGGCCACTTTTTTCCTTTTTAGTGAACAGAACAGAGAGAAATTGAGAGAGGAGAAGAGATAGAGAGAGGGAGAGAAAGACAGACACCTGCAGACCTGCTTCGCCACCTGTGAAGTCCCCCTGCAAGGTGGGGAGCTGGGGGCTCAAGACCAGATGCTCGCACAGCCCTTGCATTTAGTCCTATGTGTACTTGACCAGGTGTGCCTCCGCTCAGCCCTGACTTTTTGATTTCTCAAGAGAAGAGTGACTCGTGGGGTTGTCATCTGGGACTGTGGTGTCCCCAGTGTGGAGTCCCTGAGCCCCAGTGACCTCGCTGAGGCCACACCATCCCTCCCTCACCCAGCTGGACTCATTTGGAACCTTGGTTTGGGGGCATGAAACACCTCCTATCTCTCAGGGGCAGAGAAGTCAGAAGTCTTCCCACAGGTCTGTGTGCCCTGCCACCATCTCTCTTCAATGAGACACACGCACATGCACACACACACACACACACACACACACACACACGCATGCACGTAGGCATGCAGGCACGCACGCATGCACTTTACAGAGGGCCAAGCACACACAGAAGACAGTAGCCTCTTCTCCCCAAGCTAGCACCTTTCTGGAAGAAGCCACCAGCTACAACACCAGGAGGTGCCCCCAGTCTCAGCCTGCTTCCCTCCCCCCACACCCGGACCCCGGTTGCTCCCACTAGTGGAGGGGGCTGAGGGGGGTCAGAAGGGGAAGGCGGCATTTTTCAACTGGAGGCTGATGAGTCAGACTTTACAAACATTCCCTCAATGAGTCGGGGGGGGGGGCTGTGTGTGAGAGGAAGTAACTGGGAGCCTCCCTCTGCCAGCATCACCCAGGGCCAAGGAAGGGGGGGGGCTGGCAGTGGGCTTCCCCCCCACCCCATCTGGCGACACTCGGAGGCCAGGTGCCTGGGCCCTGGCTCCGTGAGTCCACAGCATGCACACACGCTTACAATGAGACAGTTGTTTTGGGGGCGCCTAAGGTGCTGGGGAGGCTGGAATGGAGAGATGGTCCCTCTGAGGGGCCCAAGCTGAAGCCCCTCAGTGCAGCGTGACCCTGGGTGCTGGGCACACACCTGCTGTCAGTATAGGGGCACAGAGGAGGAGCCCCAAAGGCAGGCAGCAGTGGGCTGGGGTGGCTCCAACACCTGAGACAGGTAGCCCCTGGGCTGGTGCAGGAGTGGGGTGGGGGTGGGGGCCACAGAAGGGAGCCGTCCATGTGGAAGGAAGGTGGACAGAACATTCCAGAACTTCAGGTGATTCAGCCTGACCACAGTTTCATCGCATTCATTTATTTTTCTGGGCGAGGGTGTCATTCATTCATTCTTTTATGGGGGTGGGGTGGGGGTAGCTCAGTAAGCAGGGAGCATGCACAGGCTGCCATGTGCAAGGACCCAGGTTCAAGCCCCCCAGCCCCATATAGGGGAGGGAGTTTCACCAGTGGTGAAGCAGGTCTGCAGGTGTTTCTCCTCTCAGTCTCTCTCCCTCTCTCAAAAGAGGAAGGAGGAGGAGAAGAGAAAGGAGAAGAAGAGGAAGGCGAAGGAGAGAAACAAAGACGGGGGGGGGGGATAAGGAATGCTGTCGAGAGCAGTAGAATTGTGCAGACACTAAGCTCCAGCAATAATCCTGGTGGGAGAAAGCAGAAAAAGGAAAAGGGGGCGGGGCATTCACTTATATATTTATTTTTGAGGGAGCTGGGGCATCTCAGGCCTGAATCCCGGCTCTCATGCAAGCAACACAGCCTCCCGAGTGCCAAAGGCAGAGTTCTGGGTACATTTTACAGCCAGAAAAATGATTTTTAAAAAAATATTTATTAGGGGAGTCAGGCTGTAGCGCAGCGGGTTAAGCGCAGGTGGCGCAAAGCACAAGGACCGGCATAAGGATCCCGGTTCGAACCCCGGCTCCCCACCTGCAGGGGAGTCGCTTCACAGGCGGTGAAGCAGGTCTGCAGGTGTCTATCTTTCTCTCCTCCTCTCTGTCTTCCCCTCCTCTCTCCATTTCTCTCTGTCCTATCCAACAACGACAACAACAATAATCACTACAACAATAAAACAACAAGGGCAACAAAAGGGAATAAATAAATAAAATAAGTATTAAAAATATACATATATTTATTTATTCCTTTTTGTTGTCCTTTTTTTTGTTGTAGTTATTGTTGTTATTGATGTCGTTGTTGTTGGATAGAACAGAGAAATGGAGAGAGGAGGGGAAGACAGAGGGGGAGAGAAAGACAGACACCTGCAGACCTGCTTCACTGTCTGTGAAGTGACTCCCCTGCAGGTGGGGAGCCAGGCACTCGAACCGGGATCCTTATGCTGGTCCTTGCGCTTTGTGCCACCTGCACTTAACCTACTGCGCTACCGCCCGACTCCCCAGAAAAATGTTTTTATGGTCACTGATCTGGACCCCCCCCAGCCCCCACTGCACAAGCTCCTCATTCCCTATAGGTCAGGGATCAGCAGGGTTGCTGACCCCTGACCTATAGGGAAAAACAAACAAAAAACACCTTGGGCCACAAGACAGCTCACCTAAGGGGGAGCTTGCCAGTGTGACCCAGGTTGAGCCTGACCTCCGCCGCGCCACCTCCACCGCACCACCTCCACCGCGCCGGGTAAAACCTCATGCCTGGGTGACTCCCCTCTGACAACGCCAGCCCTGAGCAGTGACGCCTTGGTGACCACCAAAACAAATCTGCCCATCCTTTATGGGAAGCCTCATCCTAGAGAGAGATCCAGCAAGCTGAGCACTGGGGGAGCACACCCCTATTTTAAAGAGGGCCTGGCCTCCCTGGCGGCCAAGAAGTTGATTCCTAGACAGGGTGTGGGTGGGATATTGGGGGGGGGGTTGGGGGTGGGATCCCAGGGAGCAGAAGCTATGTCTCCCTGGCTTCCCATGGAAGAAACAACTGCGGGTCCTTTCAGAAAAGGTGCAGTGGCTACTTGGGGTGGGAACGTCGAGTGGATGTTCTCGCTATGAAATAGAAAGACACAGGAGAAAATCATAATAAATGGTAATTCGCATCGGAAAGTTGGGACTTGCCATTTCAAATTAGCAGAAGCTGTGAAGTGGCCTCGCCGTCGGCGTGAACACAGTAATCGGGGCTCATTTCCTGGCACCTGGCCGGATTGGGCTGCCTGGCGCCCGGCGAGGTAATTATAGCTCCGCTCACATGGAACGCTGAGCCAGAGAGAGAGAGAGAAGAGAGAGAGCAAAAGTGAGCAGAGATCAAGAAAGCAAGAGAAAGTGAGAGAGGGAAAGAGCAAAAGTGAGCAAGAGTGAGAGAGCAAGAGAGAGAGGGAGAGCAAAAATGAGAGAGAGAGAGAGCAAAAATGAGCAAGAGAGAGAGAGAGAGGGAGAGAGAGTAACAGAGGGAGAGCAAGAAAGAGAGCAAGAGAGTGAGAGAGGGCAAAAGTGAGTGAGTGAGAGAGAGAGAGAGAGAGAGCAGAACAGGGCCCAGGCCTCTCTGCCCAAGAGAAAGGGGGTTGCAGAGCTGGACTCATGGGCCTGAGGCTCCAAGTTCAGTCCTGGCACCACATGTACCAGAGTGATGCTCTGGTTTGTGTTTCTCCACTCTCTCTCTCTCCCTCTCTCATTAATGAATAAGTAACTGTTAATAAAACAAAGCAAAAAGAGAGCACAGGACCTGCCTGCCTGAGCTCCCTCAGGTGCCAGGTGGAATCCCTGGCAGAGCTGCTCTGGACTTTATGTCATTCTGGTTTTTATAAAAACAAGTCAGTTTTTATTTCTGCTTTCTCTTTATAGGATAGGACAGGGAGATGAGAAGAAGGGGAGATATAGGAAGGCAGAAAGAGTCATGGAGAGCAGGGCCCCAACCACTTGTGAAGCTTCTCCCAGGCAGGACCACGGGCTGGAACCCCACAGAATAATGTGTGCGCTCAACCGGGTGTACCACTGCCCGGGCCCCAACAGGTTGTTTGGAAAACTGGACCTTTTCTTCAGTTTCAGGGTCTCCAGGCGCAAAGATACAGCTCTACCTCTCCCCACCCCCCAGTCCCCATGTCTTCTCATGGGGCCAGTCAGCAGCGCCTCCACTTCCCCCCCGACACACACCTCTCCCCAAGTGCACAAACCCACAACACACCCGAGGTTTCTGGAGGCTCCCCGCACCACCCCTCACACCCGCAATCTGGTGGAGGGGTGCAGACTGCACAGAGGCACTGCCCTTTGGCTTCACTTGACCCCTGACCCCAGTTCTACCCCATGGCAGCAGGGTGTGGGGGTGAGAAGGCCCCAGCTTTGGAGTCAGAAGGCTGGAGCAGGAAAGATAGTTCAGTGGGCAGGGTGACAGCTTCCAGGCCTGGCTACAGGGGGTGCCCTGAGTGGGGGGTGGGTGCTGTGGTGTCTTGCCCCGCAGCTATCTTGCTCTCTGACTGAAACACCAGCCCGGGCTGCTGGCATCACACTTCTGGCTCTGCCCAAACCAGGAGGGGTCTCTGGGTCCCCTACTGGGGCTACCACTCCCACCGCCCTCCGCACTTCAAGCTCACGATCTGGCCTGAGGCTCTGAGCAGACCCCAAGAACCCCCTCTTCCCTGCCCCTGCCTGCAGCCTAGATTGGGGTCCCTGATACCGGCGTCGCCAGGGCCCCCCCAGCCAGCTCCTGCAGCCCCACACCTCTGGTCTGCTTTGTGCCCCACCCCCACCCCCACGAGTCAACACGGAAACACAGGGAACGCACCCCTCAAGTCGGAAGAAGGGCCCAGTCACTTTGGCTACACACTGGCTCACATTGCTCTGAAGTGACAGAGAAAGAGACAGAGACAGGCAACAGCAGGGCGTCTGGGCTCCTTCTAGAAAGCTGCTGCTCACTTCCTGCCTGGAGACGTGCGGCTGGCAGAGGGACAATGGCAGATGGAGCAGACGCCCTGGGAGTGATACCCACCCCCCATCCCCAGGAGAGGCCCTGCCCACTAGGGCTCCGTCCCCCAGATTCTGGGAGAGCAGGTCTAGGGCCTGGGCGCCTGGCAGACAGACAGCCTCCCGCTGGAAGCTCCCCGGCCCCACCCTGCTCCTTGGGGAGCCCTCCCGTCCGTCCGTTCACCCTGACTCAGACTGTTCTGGAAGTCCTCCAGCCCTGGAGCTAGACCTGCAGTGGCCTGAAAGGTGGCTGAGCCCTGGCTTTGTGCTTCGAGGATCTTGGCCCCTCCCATCTCCTGGAGCAGGAACCTGGGCGCTTCTGACACTGGGAAATGGGAAGCAGGGCAACCCACTCTCATGGAGGACCTGAGGGGCCTCAGACACAGCCACACACACAAACATACACACCCTGGTGCCCGCAGAAGTGCGAGCGACCCTGCATGGCTCTCGACATCTGTGTGACCCCTGGCATTTGACCTCTGACCCACCTGGCCAGGTTCCCACCCAGTTTACTGGGGAAAGAGCTTAGCTATGGTCAGAGAGGAGACAGGCTTGAAGAAGATTCCAGAAGTGCACCACAATCCAGAGACATGGGGTACGGGATGCTGGGGACAGCTCGCAGCTTTCCCACTGGGTCCCCACTGGTCGCACCGACTAAATCAGATAGGGTCTCGGACGGGTGGGGATAGCTGTGAGTGTCTGGGGCACGGATCCCTGCAGTGGCCCTAAAACCAGCACATCCACACAAAAGCTTCTGGGCACTAAGAGGGGGGCAGACACAGTAGTGTGTGCTCATCTCCTAACACAAGGCTTGGGGTTTGAGTCCAAGCACCAGAAGATGGGTGGGGGGAGCTCTGTGATGGGTGGGGTAAGACTGTGGGGTCTCTCCTCTCTTGGCACCATGCATAGCACCCAGAGAGCCCCATGGAGGGTGAAGCAGGGCTGTGGGGTCTCTCCTCTCTCAGCACCATGGACAGCACCCAAGGAGCCCCATGAAGGGTGGGGCAGGGCAGTGGGGGGGGTGTCTCTCCTCTCTCAGCACCATGGACAGCAGCCAAGGAGCCTCATGGAGGGTGGGGCAGGGCTGTGGGGGTCTCTCCTCTCAGCACCATGCACAGCACCCAGGGAGCCCCATGGGTGGTGGGGCAGGGCTGTAGGGTTTCTCCTCTCTTAGCACCATGCACAGCAACCAGGGAGACCTATGGCTGTGGGGTCTCTCTTCTCTCAGCACCCTGAACAGCACCCAGGGAGCCCAATGGATGGTGGAGCAGGGCTGTGGGGTCTCTCCTCTGTCTCACTCTCTCTCAAAACAAAAACACTCAGAATGAGAAGTCAGGTCAAGGACCAGGCCAGTAGCCTCATCCCTGCACATGGCTGTGGTCTCACTTGGCACCACGTGGGGCTACACCAGAAGGGAGGGGGCACAGCTGGTGCCAGCTCAGTGTGGTGGTTCAGAGGAAGCAGGTTGTCTGACCCTGGACAGAACATTGTGGCAGACACTAGCTGTGAGAAGAGAAAACACGCCGGAGGCAGGCAGGGGCTGATGACTCGGCCTTTGGGGGTGGCCCCAGAAGGGACAAGTCTGTCTAGGCTCCCAGCACTGAGGTCAGGGGCACAGCTCAGTGGGAAAGGCGCCTGCCTGCCTTGCTGTGTGACGCAAGGCCCCGGCACCACACGGGAGGCGCTATGGCACTGGCGGAAGCTCCAGTACTCTTGACAGTGCTCCCTCTCTCTCTCCTCTCTCTCTCTTTCTTTCTGGAAAAAGGGGGCCTGGGAGCTATTTCTTTCTCTGGCTGCTTCAGATTCCAGCAGAGGGAGGGGGTGGCTAGGGCGTGGGCAGATAAGGGAAGAGGCTCCCTGAGTTGAAGCGGTTCCCATTATTCATGAAAAGCCGGTGCTGCCTGCCAGCCTGGCGTCGCCAGAAGGTGCCAGCGGTGACTCGATGACTAAGCAGAAAAGGACCCACGTGATTATTCCTGGAGGAGGCCTGGCCATGGAGAGTGGGGCAAAGTGCTGCCCTGAGGGGGTTGTAGAGTGGGGAGCGGGCCAGACACCCTGTGCCCCAATACACACACAGACTCACAGACACACGGACCCAGCTGGGCAGCCCCAGGTCTCGCAGCCGCTGTGACCCCCGCTCAGCCTGTATCCTCAGTGTGGCCTCAGAGAATCCCCCCTTCCCTGGGTCTGCATGTCTGAGACAGGGGGCCTTCTGGAACTCCACCGCCGCCCTCCTGGGTTTCCTGCGCACTTTTCCTGGGCCCGTCCCCCACCCCAGGCAGGGAAGGTGAGAGCTGGAGAATGCAAACCACCACCTGTAGTTTCTGGGACCTGGGAGGGGGGGTGTTCTGCCTCCAGAAACAAGTGGGAGACCTGGCTCTGGGATTTTTTTTTTCAGAGAGAGAGAATTTGAGTGGGGAGGAGGAGAGAGAGACACCTACAGCCTTGCTTCACCACTCATGCAGCTTCCCCGTGGGTGGGGACCCAGGGCTTGAACCTGGGTCCTTGTTCATGGTAACGTGTGCGCTCTACCACGTGTGCCACCGCCCGGCCTGCCTTCCTTGAGTTGTAAATGCAGGTCCTCAGGCCCCTCCCGAGAACCCCTGGGGGGGGGGGCAGGATTGTGAGCAGGGTGCTGAACTGAGTTTGGGAGCTGGTGTGGGTGGGGATAATTCCTGCAGGAGGGAGTCACAGAGAAGAGATTCCCCAAACCTCCTTGTGGGGGGAGCACCCCAAGAGGGCTGCAAGGGCTCAGCAAGCCCAAGTGACAACCCAGCTCCCTGGGGGGCACTCACCTTTCTAAAACAACGTCCCTGAGAAATGTTATGCATGTACAAACTACTGTATTTACTGGCGACTGTAAAACATTGAATCCCCCAATAAAGAAAAAAATATTTAAAAAATAAAACAAACAAACAAACAAAAGCTTCTTTTGTGCCCATGATTTTACTTTTCATGCCAGGAAATAAATCCTGGGCCCAGCATCCATGCCTGCTGTTGGGGGACCTCCTGTGCCCAAAGTTTCATTCTTTCGTCTTTGGGGGGCGGGTTACCATCCCACCATCCATGCAGGCTTGTCTGCTTCTAGCTGTCTGTGGGCACTGTGTGGTGCCAGGGCTTGAACCCAGGGCCTCTAGTATGGTAAGGCATGCACCCAGCCAGCCCCTAGGACCTTGATCATTCACTGAGTCTCCTGCTTCACTGAGCCATGAAGATGCCCCCTGTACCCCATTACTGGGGTCTCCCACCACCCCCACAAGAACCCACTGTGTTCTGGCCAGGAGTGGCTTTGGACCAGCCTGGTCACTCTGAGAAACAGAGATCATAATGGAAAGTAGGCTGTGTTTTGGGGGGAGATACACATCTCTGTCTCCCCATCTTCCAGCTTCCGGCCCAGCCAGACCTTGGGTGGGAAGGCTTCTGGGAGGAGGAGGAGGAAGACATGGCAGCAGTGGAGTGAGGGTTCTCCCCCACGAAGCACAAGGCCCTTGCTGTCATCGGGTTCTGATCTGGGAGTGGAGATTCCCAGAGTTCAAAGTCAGCCAAAACCCTTGACGCTCACTAGGAAGAGTGAGTAATGCCACCCCCCCCACACACACACACCCCAAGTTTCCAGAAACACTGAGAGTGAGGGTGTGTCTGGGGCAGCGGGGAGGGACTTCAGCAGGCAGGGGGTGGGGGAGATGTGTTTTACATCAAAAACTGGGAATGGTGACCAGGAACCAGGGGAGGAAGGAATAATGGTCAAGGAAAAGGGTCGGAGATGGTTAACTTCTTCCAGAAGTTGAGCACTGGCCCCCTTCCCGCTAAATGTGTCATCTGCCATTTTTATAACAGAAGTCACTTTCCCCTACTCTGGGCCCCCCCCAACATTTCAAAGCAACTGCCAGTAGAAGACACACAGATCCTTTCCCCAATGTCTGCTGAGAACTGAGAGAAAGGCTCAAAGGTGAGCTCCGAGTCTGTGAGCTAAGCCTGGGACCGCCCCTATTTCTGTCCCGACATCAGAGAGGGGTGTGAAAGGCTGTTATTCATCCTTGCTCAGTTGCCCACACTAAAGACGTTTTTCGAGATCACTGAAGCCAAAATGACTTCTGTGTAACGTCAAATGATAGCGGTTTGTGAAACTGGGGGGGGGGAGAGGGAGAGAGAGAGAGAAAAATCACACAGAAGTGGGCCTGAGAACTCAACAGAAATCAGTAGGCTCTTAATGGAAGGAGCATTTTCTTCTGTTGGTTTTTAATTTGTATTTTTAAAGGGAAGAAAGGAAGAAAGAAAGAAAGAAAGGAAGAAAGAAAGAAAGAAAGAAAGAAAGAGGAAGGAAGGATGTCATAAAAAGTCCGTGACAATTGGGAATGGGAACTGAATATTGTTCACTTAAAGAGTGGTATATTTTGTATCTCTCTCTCTCTCTCTCCGTGTGTGTGTGTGTGTGTGTGTGTGTGTGTGTGTGTGTGTGTGTGTGTGTGTAAAACCCAAACGTTGTCTGATCAGGAAAATGTTCACTCGATTCTAAATACCCACAAAGGCTGTTTTTTCTTCTTTTCTCTAAAGATACTCAGAGTCCCTGGGTTTGTATCTGCCAACTAAAACACCTACTATGAACTTAGTAATGGACTAAGCAAACATAAATTACAAGGCCAGACATTTTAAAAGGGGAAAATATGTGATTTATGGACCTGCTGGAGATGTGAAGCAGGGGGAGGGAAGCAGCGTTTCAATTTTCCACACCGCCCCCAGCAGGACTCGTGTGCTCACACAGAAGGAATTCTGAACCGAAACGGATGCCGGGCGCTGGCACATCCGGGCCTCTAAGAGGGGTCACCAAGGAACCCCCACACATACTTCTGATGAAGACGAGGAACACACTCAAACTTGCTGTCAACTTTCAGGCATGAGCAGATTGGAAAAAAAGAAAAAGAAAGAAGGAAAGAAAAAAAAGAAAGAAAGAAAGAAAGAGGGGAAAAAGGAGGAGGAGGAAACGAAGGGAGGGAGGAAGGAAAGAGGAAGGAAGGAGAAAGAGAAAGAGGAGAAAGAGCTCGTCTTAAAGCAACACAAAATAGCTTTACCACAGTTGTGTTCAGGCTTTGTTAGCCCAACCTGCCCTGAGTTTTATATATATAATTATTTATTATTGGAGACAGAAATTGTGAAAGAAGCAGGAGATAGAAAGGGAGAGAGGGAGAGAGACACTTGCAGCCCTGCTTCACCACTTATGAAGCGTACCCCATGCAGGTGGGGCCCGGAGTCTTGAACCCTTGAGCACTGTAATGTGTGTGCTCAACCAGGTGCGCCACTGCCTGACCCCTGACTGAGTTTTTATATTAAGTGTTTCATAAGTCATAGCTCCCCTGACATTTGTTTTTGTTTCTTTTTAAAGACACATTTATTTATTAATGAGAGAGAGAGAGAGAGAGAGAGAGAGAGAAGAGAACCAGAGTCTTGTTCTGTCACGTGTGACGCTGGGGACTGAATTCAGGACTTCATGCTTCAGAGTCCTGCGCTTGCTCTGCTGTGACCCCACCCCCCACCCCTGGCTGCTAACTCAGGTTTCTCATCACTGTAGGAAGGAAGTGGTGTCCTCCCTCCTGCTCAGGAGTTATGTCCATACCAGCAAACAGAACTGGCCTCTTCTGGGCCTTCAGATTCAAGGACACAGGTTGTGGCCCAGCGCTGAGGGGTCCTGGGAGCTGCCCAGTGCACATACCCGCAGGGATGGCGGCTTCCTTTCTCCCTGGGGACAGCATCACGGGTCTGTTGGCAAAAGCGCTCGCCCCCAGAGAAGCCAGGCTCGGAGCCCAGCTTGGGAAAAGAGTATAGAGGGGGATGAAGGAGCACATTTTCTAAAGGAAGATCCATCCCCCCCAATAGGGTCTTTGTATCCTGCTGCTGTGAGTTCTGGAAAGAGAACACACACACACACACACACACACACACACACACACACACACACGCGGGCACACACCTGGCCTCTGGCCTCTGGCCCCAGGGAATGGGCTGAGCCTGGCCCCATATTTCAGACAAACCAAACAGCCAACAGACAGTAATGGCCCCGAGTGCCCGCTGACCCCGGGCAACAATGAAGGAGCACTTCATCTTCCGAAGGGAACTGTCAGCGCGGGGCCTGGCAGGCCTGTCCCTGGGCCTTAATCACAGCCACCTAGGATAACAGAGCGGTTTATTTTTACACCCGGCTCCAGGCTGTGGGGAACAATCCTTCAATTCTCCATGGCTCTGCGTCCGGAGGACCGGCGGGGTCAGTGGGGGAGGGGGGGCGGGTGAAGTTCACCTGAAGGACCAATCTCAAGTAACCAGACCCCTCACCCCCCAACTTTCAGTGCCCTGCTGCGCCCTCCACACTTGTCTACAAGTTCAGGGCTATGCCACTAAGTCTACAGGTTTTTGTTTTTGTGGGGGTTTTTGTTTGTTTGTTTGTTTTTAGTGGGGTGCAATAAAGGACCTTCAAACTCACAGGAAGCAGCACAGTCTAGGTATGCTGAAAGAACAGGGCAGGCGGGTCCTTCCCTTCACAGTGGCTGCAGTGGCTGTGTAGGGTCATGGTGACAGCCAGGGATGGGCCACCAGAACCGAGGAGGCAGGGCTGGGACGGGCTCTAATGGGCAGCGACAGGGCAGGCCGGGACCCTGTGCCGGCGAGTCAGAGGGGTGGGGTTGGTAAGGCCTCCTTGAGCAAAGATAAATCCAGAACCTCAAAGACATGGGAGAGGGTGGGTGTGGAGCTGGCTCAGCCTGACAGCACAGGACTTGCCTGCCTGAGGTGGCAGGTTCAAATCCCAGCACCTCTTTATGTCACAGCTAGTTCAGTGCTCTGCGCTCTCACTCTCTCTGCCTCACCCTCCTTCTCCTCATGTCACCCCTCTCATACAAAATAAACAAATAATTAAAGAAGACACAGGAGAGTGTTACTATTAGCATGTGGAAGGATTTCTGAAATAAGATGCAAAACAAAACAAATCAAAGTATAAGGGGGACTGAGAATGGCACCTGCATGAAAATGTAGCTTCCTCCCACATCAGAGATGAACCACCCACACTGATCGGATAGGCTGGTCACAGGGCACACGCCCCCCAGTCATGTAAATACACATAGAAGGGACGGATCCAAAAGCATGACACCCCCCCCCCCCCCCCCCGTCAGTCAGAACAGAGCCGAAGGTCTCGGGAAACGGACAGAGGAAGTGAGTGTCACGGTGCGGGAGAGGAAGCAGGGAGGCTGGCCTTGCACAAGACGTCAGCCACATCAGAAATAAGGAAATGTGGGGAAACACGGGGGGGGGGGGTGCAGGGGGAACAGAGCCGGGGGTGCCCGTGGGGGGGAGTAGCACTGAATGCCACCCAGCCACGTGGCAAAGCCCCTTGCCCCCTTGTCCCCTCACAGGACCGTATGATGAGGGGGAGAACACCACAGTGGCAAGTTGGTCACTTGTCCTGTGCACGACCCCCATCACATCTGAAATGAACCAGCCAGGGGCAGGAGGGTGGGGGGCCCAGGGCGAACACAGGATCCCCAGAACAGAGCTCAGGGACATGGGGACATACTTGTGGACACACAGTGGGGCACTGGGAACTTGTGCCGGCAGGTGTGAAGCCAAAACAAACGCAACAGGTGGGAAGCAGGAAGTTAAAAGACAGGTATCTGAGGAGGAGGGCAGTCTGGGAGCCCCTTCCCCCTCCCCCGACTCCGGGTTCTGTGCTTTTAGTTGGGGGGGGGGGATTCTTAGAGAAATAGCTCCATTTCAGTGTCAGAGCACAGGGCCCAGGTTCAATCCCTGACACTGCCTGTGCCAGAGCTGAGTGGTGCTCTGAGCTCTCTCTCTCTCTCTCTCTCTCTCTCTCTCTCTCTCTCTCTCTCTTTCTCCCTCAAGCATATGTAACAAATCACATAAATTGTAAAGAAATGAGCATGCCTTTGACAACAAACCCACTGAGTCGACAGAGCATGGGTGACGCTGCCCGCCACTGGGCCTTCTCTTCTGGCTGTTTCCCTGTGCCGGCAGCGGCTGCTCCCCACAGGAAGTTCTGGGGCCGCCTCGGGCCATGCTCCTTAGGGATGAAACACACCCCGAAACTGCAGTGTGAGCCACTCTCCTGAAGGTGGGGTGGGGGTTTGGGAGTTGAGGGCCCCCAAGTCTGGGGGTTTCCCCCCAAAAGAGGAACTGTCTGATCTCGGAGGCTTGTTGAAGCGTCTCAGGCGCAGAGCCGGTGAGCTGACTAGGAATTGGGGGGGGGGGGGGGTTACGCTGCCCCCGCAGCCACCTGAGCTCAGATGCTGACCTTTACAGTGTGGGGCGGAGCTCAGATGCTGACCTTTACAATGTGGGGCGGGGTACCGTATGCCCTGAGTCTTAAGAACTCACAGGAGCTATTTCCAGAATGGGCCGGAAGGTTTGCCTGGAAGGGAGACAGGGTGTGCATGGACAGGCCTGTGGGGGAGCTGGGCGATCCTGGGGAGCTCTTGCACCCCAGCAGTGGGGCTCTGCGCTGTGAAGCACCCCAGAACCTGCTGCCGCACACATGGGCCTGGGCTCAAGAGCTCCTCTGCCTGCTCACAGTGACGCCCGTGGGGATGGCCTCAGCCTCTCTGAGCCTCAGTTTCCCCTCTGGAAGGGGAGCTGGACAAGGTCCTGGCTCCAGGGACCTCATGCCAAGTCACCCCCCTGACCCCCAAATACACAGGAACAGCTTGGGTCAGCAGTCTCATGATGGGGCGGCGAGGTAGTGATGTCAGTCACGGGACACCCCCCACCCCAGCAGGGCGCCCAGGACCTCAGGTAGCAGGTAAAGTGTCTACTGGACAGAAAGTCCCCAGAGAAGGGGGCAGAGGGGGCAGCTTCTGTGCCCACGGTCTGGAACATGCCGCACGGCTTCCACCCCTCCCGCCCCAACTCAAATGACAGCCGTGGCTAACCACGGCTGAGCCGGTGGCTGGGTCCCCAGCAAAGCACCCCTTAAGCCCCACCCACCATGACACCTCCCCATGAAAATACTGGGGACCAGGGAGATAGCAAAGAGGCAGCCACTAGAGTCTGATGCCTGAGGGCTGAAGGGCGCAGGTTCCATCCTCAGGACTGCCGTCTGCCGCCATCTTTCTTTCTCTTTCACATAAAAATAAATAAAACTTTAACCAAAAAAAAAAAAAAAAAAGCCACTGGACCACAGAGCCCGTGCCCTGTGCGGCAGGCTGGGAGTTCTCCTGGCAAAAGCACTTTGCAGGCGGCCCACAGTCGCAAAGGAAAAGACCAGACGTCACTAGACGCTCAGTGCTCGACACAGAAAGATCTGGAAGGAAAACCGTCCCGAGGTTAGCCTGGCTAGTCTTTTGCCACCTCTGTCTCGGCGTGCTGGAAAAGGGAAGAGGAGAAAGCCTGTCCTTCACGCAGGATCCTAGGGATCCCCATAAGCAAGGCTGCTCCCTGCGTGCACAACATGTATAGACAGACAGACGGACGCACACCTGCATGCGGCCCTGTAAACCAGCATGCCACCACCCGCAGCCCTCCAGTGAGGATAAAAGGAGACGTCTAGAAGCAGGAAGGAGACAGGCCAGCGGCCACCACAGCAGCTGTGGCCTCGCTCTGGGAAGTTTGTCCGAGTGGCATGTGGCATGTAGGAGGCCCAGCTCCCCAGGGGCGGGCACCCAACACAGGGCATCTGCACTTGAGAGTGCCACCTTCAGGAACATGCATGTTACCATGGAGAGGACCTAGGTTCAAGCCCCCAGTCCCCACCTGCAGGGGACAAGCTTCACAAGCACTCTCTATATCTCCCTTCCCTATACCCCTCACCCCTCAACTCTCAATCTCTCTTCACGAGAGGTGAAGCAGGGCTACAGGTGTTTCTGTCTCTCTCTCTCTTTCCCTATCTCTCTCTCTCCCCTTCTCAATTTCTCTCTGTCCCTATGCAATAATAAATAGAGATCAAAATTAAACAATATAATAAAAGCATCCTTCAAATATGCCAGAGTCCCAGTCACTTAAAGCTCTGGAATCCACTCCCAGACATGATATCTCCTTTGAGATGTCTGCCTAGGGAAGTGGTCTTTCCAGGTATGAGGTCCTGGGTTCGAACCCTAGCACCACCCAGGAGCCTCACAGATGACACCAAGGAACTCTATGGATGCCGGAGTGGGACTCTGACGTCTCTCCTCTGCTCCCTGTGCATCTCTCTCACTCTAAATAAAAAATGAGGGTCCAGGAGGGAACTCACCAGGCAGAGTGCACACCTCACCATACACGAGGCCCAGGTTCGAGCCCCAGGCAACACAAGGGAGCACCATGTACAGTGCTGTCCTTCTCTATCTTAAATTTAAAAAAAGAATTTTTTTTTTAAAGAGTCTGACGGGAGTGGTGAAATCACACAGACACAGGCTAAAACTATGAAGACACTGAGCCCTGGGCAGGACCTGCATCTGTGACACTTAATATAGCCTTGGGGACGCGCTAGACACAGATGGCAGCAGGAAGGAAGGGAAGGCAGTGGAGGGGAGTGGACCCACAGAGGCCACTCCCCATCCCTCCCCCTGCAGATCCCGCTGGCCTGCTGCGACCAGGACACAGGGAGGGGGCAGGGAGGGCCACTCAGGGAGCCCCTTTCTGGGGAGGAGATCAAACCCAAGAGGCTCCCACAGACGGAAACACTCCTGGGCTGGACTTCCTGGCGTCCAGGCCACATGCATCTGGTGGGAGAAGAGGCTGGGCAGAGCCTGGCATTGGGAGTGACCAAGGGACACAGAGGCAGCTCAGCGGGCAGAGCAGGTGCCCTGGATCCTTCCCCGGCACCGCACAACTGCACAACCGCACAACAGTCGAGCGGAGCTGGGGTGTCTCTCCTCGCTCTGCCAGCCTCTCCTGCTCTCTGGGGGTCAGAATTTACAGTGAGATCAGGAAGGCTGCTGGACAAACCAAAAAGTACAAACAGAAAAAGCATTGGTGACTGAGTGGTTAACAACAGAAACATTTTCTTCTTTTCTCTTTCTTCCTTCTCTCCCTTCCTTTCTCTCTCGCTTCTCAATTTTTTTAAGTCACTTATTAACTGGCTAGAAACAGTCAGAAATGGAGAGGGCAGGGGGAGATAGAGAAAGAAAGAGACAGAGAGACACCTGTAGCACTGCTCCACCACTCACAAAGCTTTTCCCCTGCAGGCGGGGACCAGGGGCTCAAACCCGACCCCTTGAGCACTGTAACATGTGCGCTCAGCCAGGTGCGCCACCGCCCAGGCCCTCTTCCCCTCCCTCCCTTCCACACCAGAGCTATCGTTGAGGCTCTGAACAACCCACTGCCACCCAAGACTCTTTTATTTTAAGCTAGATGGTGAGAGACAGAGAGACAGCACAGCACTGCCCCGCTGCTCATGAAGCTTCCCCCCTGCAGGTGCTCCCACATGGTGGCGGGGTGGGGGGGGGGGCCTCAAACCCAGGTCCCAGGCCATGGGAAAGTGTGTGCCACCTCCCAGTCCCTGATAAGAGCAGCTTCTTAAAAACATTACCAAATAATAAATAACTGGATGCTTTCTGGTGATTTCATTTTGACATTAAGTAACAGGCCAGCTATGCTGGTGATTGGGCCTCTGCCCGAGATAAATTCCCAATCAATGCCACCTGCAGTTGACCTGGGGGGGCTAACTGGGGTCCTGTGATGCATACAGGAACCTCCACTGAGCCCCTGGACCCGTCACCATCCAGGGAGGGAAGGGCTCAGAGCAGCTGTAGGAGGAGAAGGAAGCAGCTTCAGCAAGCACTGACTGTTAGCACTGCCCAGTGGCCTGGAACCGTCAGCACCCACTGCAGGGCAGCAGGGGACCTGCTCGAGGTCCTTCAAGCTGGCACCAGATGCTGCCCCTCCAGCCCCCCAGGACTCCCAGGAGAAGGGAGGGAGGCGGGACTGCTGTATGGAGAGCAGCGCCAGGCAGCCAGGCCTCAGCCTCCAGAGGCCTGAGGGAACTTGCTAGAACTTAGGGGGGGTGGGCGGAGCCTGGGTTTGGAGTCGCACCCACCTCTCCCTCGCCCTGGCGCTACCCAGGCTTCATTGCTCTGGAGTGACTTTTACAGACACAGACAGACAGACAAACCACACAGCACCGAAGCTTCCCCCAATGTGGCTGACCGGCTGGAGCGAAAGGGCACAGCCGGCAGCTGTCATTAATTTTTAAACTCACTCTGGTTAAAGACTTATCAGAACTTAACGGCTGCTGGTTCTGGAATGAAGAGAGGGCCGGGCTGGCTTCTTTGGCCCTATCCTTGGGTCACATAGGCAAGAGGCCCCTGTCAGGACCAGGCTGTCCCTGCATCTTGGGCATCCACGAGCAAAAGATGAACAGCACGGGGACTCCCAGGGCCCAGGGAAAGAGACGTGCAAGGAGGAACAGCACACACAGAGAGAGAGTTCACGAGCGTGTCAGCCCTCACTGCCACCTACTTCTAGAACATTCCATCAGTTCCTCTGCCACGACCAGTCCCTGCCCGCTCTCCTGGGTGATACTGACCAGCCTCCTCTCTCTGGGTTTACCGATTCTGGGTACTCCTTGTGAACGGAACCCTGTGTGTTTCCACGTTTGCCGAGTTCACACAAGTGGTGATATTTCTGTCCCTTTTCAGAGCTGAATACTATTTCACCACACGCCACCCCACATGCTGTTCACTCATTCAACTGCGGCTGGGTGTTTGCAGGGCAACCACGTTCCGGCTACTGAAGGACAACTCGGCCATGAACGTCCCCCAGCACGTCCCTAGGAAGCCGTGCTCCCGACTCTCCTGGACGCTGATCTAGGAGTCGACATGCAGGCTCACATCAGAACTCAAGAGATGTGTCTCTGAGAAGCTGCCAGGGAAAAGCAGTCCTGAGTTCGTCCGTCTGTCTGTCCGTCCTTCTGTCCTTCTTTCCTTCCATCCTTTCTTTCTTATTGGATAGAGAGTAAATGATAGTGAAGAGGGGGGTAGAGAGGGAGAGATACAAAGAGACATCTGCACCCTTGCTTCACCACTCGTGAAGCTTTCCACCTGAAGGTGGGGGTCAGGGGCTTGAACCCGGCTCCTTGTGCACAGTAACATGTGTGCTCGACCAGATACACCTTTGTCTAGTCCTCTTGAGTTCTTTCTGAAGAAGCCTCCTCATAAAAAACAAAGAGCCCCAGGGGCCTTGCAGGAAACTCTCTCTCTCTCTCTCTCTCCTGCCACCCGTTTGGGAAATGAACCTTAAACGGTGACTTCTTCCTAAGGAACGGGGAAAAATGAGCCATTTAAAAAATTGTTTTTCTTTTTTCTTTTTTTGGTTGTGTGGAGGACAACCCCCGCAGGGAAGTGGAGAGCAGGCCAGCCCTGGCTTACAAACACCATCACCAAGTGTCCCTGATGGTCAGGGCCCAGGGGCCTGGCCCCTCGGGAGTGGGAAGAGCCACCATGGGGGTGAGGTGGGGGACCAGGGGACCTGGACGGTCCCTGTACCCAGAATCTAGCAGCCTGCCGGGAGGAGGGGTTCCCTTTCTTGGGACCCACGCTTTTCACTGAGTGGGTGGCTCTGGTCACCCTCCATCCTGAAAGGCCACACGAAAGGCCCCTCTGTCCCTTTCCCTGTAGGGATAGGGCCCATTCTCACCTTCCTTCCAACTATTCCATGTGTTGGGCAATGAACCCAGGGCTTAGCTCTGGCCACACTGTTGGGCGCAATCCCTGGCCCAGTCCCCAACTCCCCACCTCCACTTATTTTTATTTAATTAAATTAATTTATTTATTGCCCAAATTAATTAATTAATTTATTTATTTATTGGGTTACTGCTGGTGCTTGGTGCCTGTACTACAAATCTACTGCTCCTGTGGCCACTTTATTTTTTTTATTTTTTTGGATAGGACAGAGAGAAACTGAGAGAGGAGGGGGAGACAGAGAGAGAGAGAGAGAGAGCACTGCAGACCTGCTTCACTTACCCTCCTGCAGGTGGGGAGCCAGGGACTTGAACCAGGATCTTTGCGCGGGTCGTTGCGCTTCATACTATAATGCACTTAACCCAGTGTGCCACTGCCCGACCCCCCTTTTATTTCTTAAAGAGAGGGAGAGATGAGAGGGAAAGAAAGACGCCACAGCACAGCCGAATCCAGAGACCCTCCTGGTGCCTGCTGCCCACAATGCTCCCATGCATTGCTGGCTCTGAACCCAGGGCCACAGGCAGAGCAAGGCATGCGCTCTACCGGCCTTGACTTACAATGGTGACTGGGACAGGAGGCTGCGAGCCTGTCACCTACCAGAAACCAGGGGCGTCTCCTCACATGAGATCCCCAGACGGTAGCTGATGCACCGGGAGCTCTGAGGGTGTGGAAGGCTCAGGGGAGGGGCAGCGGGGCAGCAGGGCGGCTCTGAGACGATGGCACAGGACTGGACTTGCACACTGGACACCCTGGGCTCGATTCCTAGGGCCTCTGACCTTGCTCTCATAAGAATAAACAAATCTTCCCCCGCTCCCCACCTGCAGAGGAGTTGCTTTACAAGCAGTGAAGCAGATCTGCAGGTGTCTCTCTTACTCTCTCCCTTTCTCTCTGTCCTATCCAACAATGACGACATCAATAACAACTACAACTACAACAACAATAAAAAAAACAAGGGCAACAAAAGGGAAAAACAAATAAATAAATATTTAAAAATAAACAAATCTTGGGGCACCGGGCAGTGGCACAGCGGGTTAAGCACACATAATGTGAAGCGCAACGATCGGCTTAAGGATCTCGGTTTAAGTCCTCAGCTCCCCACCTATATCGAGGAGTCACTTCACACGTGGTGAAGCAGGTCTGCAGGTGTCTATCTTTCTCTCCCCCTCTCTGTCTTCCCCTCCTCTCTCCATTTCTCTATCCTATCCAACAACAACAACAGCAATACTACTAACAACAATAATGATAACAGCAACGGTAAACAAGGGAATAATAGCAAAAACAAAACGGGGAAAAAATAGCAAAAAAAAAAAATAAGAAAAGAATAAACAAGTCTTGTAAAAGTAAAAATATATATTGTGCTGGGAGATGGCTCACGGGGTAGACTAAACACTTGACCATGTATGAGGACCCGGTGTTGAACCCTGCCCACCCCCACCACGTGGGAAGCTTCACGAAGAGGGAGCAGTGTTGTGGAGTCTCTCCTCCTTCTGTTCTCTCTCCCCGTATCTTAATCAAATAGAGAGAGTCTCCACTGGGAGTGACGGAACCAGACAGGCATGAAGTCCCAGAGTAGCCCAGTGGGGGGAGAAATGAAACAAAAAAAATTTTTTAACTTGCTTTTTTTCCCCTTTTGTTGCCCTTGTTTTATTGTTGTAGTTATTATTGTTGTTATTGATGTCATCATCAATGGATAGGACAGAGAAATGGAGAGAGGAGGGGAAGACAGAGAGGGGGAGAGAAAGACAGACACCTGCAGACCTGCTTCACAGCTTGTGAAGCGATTCCCCTGCAGGTGGGGAGCCGGGGGCTCGAAATGGGATCCTTACGATGGTCCTTGCGCTTTGCGCCACCTGCGCTTAACCTGCTGTGTTATCTATCGTCCGACCCCCGAAGCAAAAAATCATCAATAAAACCTGCAGGGCCAGGTGGTGTTGTGCCCAGTAGAGCACACATCCTAATGTGCTCAAGGACCCGATGCCCATCTGCAGAGGGGAAGTGTCACAAGCAGTGAGGCAGGGCTTCCTCTTCTTAATAAACAGTGAAAGGTGAGCCGTAGTGAGCCGTGGCCCCCTGGCTCTCCCCTTGAGAGGAAAAGCTCCTGCCCCCCCCCCCCCGAGAGTTAGGTCGCTACCCTCCTGGAGTAGCCTGAGTGGCCGGGGCATCCCCATGACATCCCAGTGACAGCAGGTGCCCGACTACTGAGAACAACAGACTGCGGGGAGAAGGAGATAGCTCAGTGGGTAGGGCGCAGGACTTGTGTACTGGAGCCCTAAGTTCGATCCTGGATGTTGAACATGCCAGAGCTGAGTGCAAAAAAAAAAAAGTAAAAAATAAAGACACGATGGTAGTGCCCAAAGAAACTCACAAATCTAGTTCATTCTTTTCTTTCCCTTCCGCCTTCCTTCCTTGATGGTGCTGGGAAACTGCCAAGCCCTCCCCACTCCAGGTCAGCTTTTTTAGGTCCAGACAGAGACAGAAACACAGAAAGAGACAGAGAGAAAGACACCACACGACCAAAGCTTCCCCTGGTGCCTCGGGGCTCCCACATGGTGTGCCGCCCGCCCAGGCGAGCAGTCCACCGGCCCTTCTAGCTCTTTCTAGCAAGGTCACGAGGTTGCTTTCCACATCAGATCCTAAGTTGATCCTTGATGCTTTTTTTTTATTTGTTTATATTTATTTAGTTATTTTCCCTTTTGTTGCCCTCATTTTTTATTGTTGTTGTAGCTACTGTTGTTATTGATGTTGTCATTGTTAGATAGGACAGAGAGAAATGGAGAGAGGAGGAGGAGAGAAAGATAGACACCTACAGACCTGCTTCACCGCTTGTGAAGCGACTCCCTTGCAGGTTAGGAACCGGGGGCTCGAACCAGGATCCTTATGTTTGTCTTTGCACTTTGCGCCACCTGCGCTTAACCCGCTGTGCCACCGCCCAACTCCCTTGATACTTAAAAAAAAAATTTTTTTTTATAAAAAGGAAACATTGACTAAACCATAGGATAAGAGGGGCACAACTCCACACAATTCCCACCACCAGAACTCTGTATCCCATCCCCTTCCCTGATAGCTTTCTTATTCTTTAACCCTCTGGGAGTATGGACCCAAGGCCATTGTGGGATACAGAAGGTTGAAGGTATTTATTTTTATTTTTATGAGAGAAAGCCCAGAGCTCTGCTCAGCTCTGGCTGAGGACTGAACCTGGTACCTCAGAGCTTCAGGCAGGATTTTGCAGAGCCACTGTGCTGTCTTCCCAGCCCCTGATGCTTTTTTTTCCAGGCTTCCCAGGAATGGGAAGGTCAGAGAGAGGCGAGGGAACGGCTGGCTATGGAGGGACAGCGTGACACTCGATGGCAGGGACAGGACAGGAGAAAGAGGTCTGGGCTGGTCAAGCTCTGCCCATGGTGGGAGGGGGGAGTGACAAGAGGATGCCACCTGCCTGGGCTGGAGACGCGTGAGGACCCACCCCCGAGTGTGAGCACCGTGGGACCAGATGCCATAAGGATTAGGAGCTGGGAGCAGGAACAGCTTGGGCGACAATATGGTGTGTGTGTGTGGGGAGGCACTCCGGGTCACAGCTCTGCGTGAGGACAAAGCTCAGAGTGTCAGAGTAGGAACGAACGAGCGAGAGGGGGGGGTTGACCAGAGAGATGTTAGAAGTCGCTCTGTGCAGGCACAGGGCACGGAGCTGGTGGGCAGGCAGCCCCAGAGGGTCTCATGGTAAAGGCTGGCACATCTCTCTGGGGTCTGGAGATAGCTCACCCGACGGAGTGTCTGCCCTTCTGGGCATGCTGCCCTGGGTTCAAGTCCCAGCACAAGGAAGCACCAATGACAGCACTGGGGGGGAAGCTTGTGCTTGGGGGTGGGTTTGGGGGAGTGCGGTGGTGTCTCTCCTCTGAGTGCTGGCCTCTTCCCCGATACCCCCAAAATAAAGAATGACAGGCTGCAGGCTGGGTGGTGCTGGAGAGAGAGGCCCTGGGTGTCCTCTCTCTCTCTCTCTCTCTCTCTCTATCTATCTACTGCAAGCTAGTGAAATAGCTCTGTTGGAATCTGCTTTGCCATGTGCGAGACCCAGGCTTGAGCCCGGCCCCCACTGCATTTTAAGAAGCTTCAATGCTGTCGTCTCTCTCTCTCTCTCTCTCTGTCTCTCTATCTCTCTGTCTCTCTCTTAAAAAACAGGTGAAAATTGCTGCACCTCAGGCCTGTGATTCCTCCTGTCCCCCGTCCCCCTCCCACCCTCAGGCCGGAAGAGGCCAGAGGGACAGCCGCCTAATTCATCAGTATATAGGGCACCCTGGGTGACCTTGGCCCACAGCACCAGAGTGGCCCCGGGTTCAAGCTCTCTATGCACCACCCACTGCCAGGTTTCCAGAAGCCACTGCTGCTCCCGCCTGCAAACCAGCTGCGAGCCTGGGGGCCCACCCAGCACCCAGTCTCAGCCCAGAGACCAGTGCACAGGGGCTCTGTCGGCAGGTGGTCTTGTCTCTGATAGCCTGGGCTCCACCAAGAGGAGGCTCATGTAATGTCCCCAGGGGCCACTTCGTGGGGACTGTGCCCTGGAACTGGAGCCTGAGGCAGGTTCCTGATGAGGGGGTGGGGGGTAGAGATCAAGTGGCCTTCTTTCTTGGGGGCTCAAGGAACCATCACTACCGCTTTGTGCTTAACTGCGTATGGTCACTTTGCATCAACAGGCCTTGGACAGGTGCTACTGCAGGGTTCCTGGGCCAACTTTTATCTTCCATCTTCTTTCTTTGTATTTAAGAAAAGGAGAGAGGGAAAGGAGGAGAGAGAGACAGAGACAGAGAGAGAGGAGAGACACCGCAGCACCACCCCACCATGCATGAAGCTTCTAGCACATTGAAGTGTACGCTCTGACGGCTGAGTTGTCTGTCAGCCCCCCACTTGTCACTGCCTTTCGATCTGGGGACCCAGGTTCCAACAGCAGAACCACAACCCGCTTTGAAGTCCTGAGAGGCTGAGGACTTTCCGGGGCCAGGAGAGAGCTGGGGGTGGCTGTGTGAAGAAGGCCTGGCTGCGCCTGCCAGCACTGCCCCATCTGGGGGTGCCTTTACCATGTGGGAAGGCAGGCAGGGAACCCCAACAGGACGGGAGGTGACAATCACCCACACACACACACACACACACACACACACACACACACACACACCTATCACCTCACATTTACAGATGATGAAGAGGCTGAGGAGCTGAGGACGTGGCCCAGTGCAGCGAGGGGGGGGGATGGAATTTGCAAAGCACCTCAATGCAGCCCCCATGCCCAGTGCCGGGCACCAGCCAGCAAGGACTGGGTGGCCAACTGTGACATTAAAATCAGGACCAGCAAGAGGGCACCTGCTCTACCAAGTGCGGGACCCAGGTTCAAGCTGGGCCTCTGGTGCACAGGGGGATATGGCCGTGCTGTGGTATCTCTCCTTCTCTCTCTGCCTCACTCCTTTCCTTCCTTCCTCCCTTCCTTCCTTCCTTCCTTCCTTCCTTCCTTCCTTCCTTCCTTCCTTCCTTCCTTATTTCCTTTACACCAGAGCCCTGCTCAGCTCTGGCTGATGGTGGTACAGGGACTGAACCTGGGGCCTTGGAGCCTCAGGTGGGAGAGTCCCTCTGCAGAACCATGATGCTGTCTCCCCCGCCCTCTTGGTCTTTCTATCCGAAAAAATTAGCCCGAGTGATGCACAATGGCCCCCCTCCCCAAACAGACAAGTACATGAAGAGTTATTTGCAGGGTCAGGCTGTGGCACACCTGGTTAAGCACACACACTACAGTACTTTAGGACCTGGGTTCAAGCCTCCTGTCGCCACCTGCAGGGGGGAAGCTTCACAAGAGTGAAGCAGGGCTGCAGGTGTCTGTCTGTCTGTCTGTCTGTCTCTCTCTCTCTCCTCTATCAATTTCTCTCTGTCTCTATAGAATTAAATAAATGAAGCTAAAAAGATGTTTTTTAAAAAAGTTATCTGCAAGGAACCTCGAGCTCCCTTAGGTTGTGGCACTTCTCAGCTCATACAGACTAAAGCAGTGACGTCAACAGGTGGTGACAGGGTCCCAGGCAGGAGCCTGACTACTGACTGGCTCTGAGCCAGCTCTCAGGGCCAGGCCCCCGCTACCCCCTCCCATCCCTCTGGGCTTGGTCATGGCGGGATGGGTGGAAGAGACCCCAGTTCCCCTCTGCCCTCCCTGCTGTCTGTCAGATGCACTGGGGACCCGGGGGCTGGGGTCCGCTGGTGGCATGGGAGAGCTAGTCTCTTGCCCCCATTTTCCTTTTTTGCCACCAGGTTTTTCTGCGGCTGCCTGGCCCCACCACTCCAAGCAGTCACGTCACTTCTATTTGTTCCAGAGATGCTGAGATGGGGAGTGGGGTGGTCCACACAGGGGGATCACACAGCACTGCTCCCATGGAGGGCCAGGGGCCTGAACCCAGGTCCTCGTGCAGGGTGAGTCACCTCCTGACCCCCAGCTTCTTAGGTTTTCTCTGGGCTCCTCTGGACATGTGGACCTCAGGGAAAGGGCCAAGAGGGGAGAAGGCAATGGTGGGGCGGGCAGTCAGCACTGTCAGAGGGCACAGGGGACATGCTGCCCAACCCAGCATCTATCATCCCACTTCTCATCATCTTGTGGGATGGGCTCTGATGCCACCAGCCAAGCGGACTTGGGGATGCCACTGGTGGGCCCACCTCCCTAAGAGGGCACATTATAGTGCCCAAGGACCCGGGTTCAAGCACCTGGTCCCCACCTGCAGGGGGAAAGCTTCACAAGTGGTGAAGCAGGTCTGCAGGTGTCTCTGCAGGTCTCTTTGTCTCTCCCTTATCTCCCCCTCCCCTCTTGATTTCTCTCTGTCTCTATCCAATATTAAACGGATAAATTTAGGCCCCTGTCTACAGTGGGCCTAAACTTGAAAGCCCTCCAGGACATGTAGAACTTTCTAGAACCCTCTGTCCTGCCCCTCCCTCAGTCTCCTTGCTGAGTCCCACGATGGCCCGATTCCCACCCATCTCTGGGGCTGTCCCAACCCACGGGCCACCCTCCAGGCCTGGCCTCATCCTCAACAGAAGGATCTGGAAGCGTAGGAGTGGACACGGGGCACAGGGGTCCTGAACACCAACCGGCCAGCCCGGTATTGCCAACAAGAGGAACCAGAGCCCAAGAGCTACCTGGCCCAGGGCCCTCAGGAAGTGTAGAAACGTCCCAAAGGCCAGGCTCTGGGACCCTCGGATTCGCACCAGAGACCCCGCACCGCCAGCGCTGCACCTGGGACAGGCTCCCTCGTCTGGTGACCTGGCTGCCCAGTGGGGGCAGGAAAGGGCAGAGAGCAGGGGCCTGCACCACCCGACAGCCCGCCTAGCCTCACCTCTGGTGTGTTTTTCTTGAACTCGCGGCTCTGCTCGATGAGCCGCTTGCGCGACTGCTCGCTCTCATCCTGCCGGTTGGCCAGCACTGTGGCGGTGGCGTCCAGTTCCCTCTGTGAAGACAAGGAACAGAGACAGGTTGGCACCTGCCTGACATGGGGGGTTCTATCTGCAGACACAGGAGCAGGGCAGTTCCACCATGATAGGGAGAGGAGATGCCATGGCACCCGGCTGCCGTCTGTGGAGCTTTCCTCAGTGCCATTGCACCTCTGTGTGGTGCCAGGGCTCCGACTGGGGGCTCCCATTGCTGAGGCTCTAAGGCTCTCTCTGTATTTCTGTTTTTGCGGGATTGTTAAAGGTCAGGGGTTGCATCTGGGGCCTTTCAAATTAACCTGCAACTTGCTCTCCAGACCCCTGCAGGGCCAAGTTCCAGGAGCTGCCTGGAGGACTCAGAAACACTGCTCCCCTCACACTGGCTGACTCAGTGCCACCAGGAGGGACCCCTGGAGGAGAAAGACTCAGGCTGAACAGACGATACTCCAGATACTCACATGGCATGTAAGCTAGAGTGTGAGTCGAGCCTGAAGACTGGCCCTGCTTGGGGAGGGGACGTGGGGAGACGCTCCTGTCACCCCTTAACCTCCCACCACTCCCCAGAGTGTCAGACCCCAGGAAAACCCTCGGGGGACATAGGGACCTCACAGCCTGGAGGGGGTCCTCCCCACCCCCTCCCAGAGCCTCCTTCCAGGGAGCCCCCCTGGGCACCCCCCCAGCGCAGTCAGCTCATCCAGACTGCTTCCAGTGGGGGGTCAGCACCCCACAAGGAGCTCACACAACTCCCTGGCAGAGGCACAGACGCGGTTTGGGGCGCAGGCCCGGCTGGGAACGAGCAGCCGGCAGCAGAAGGCCGCAATCTGGTGAAGGGAGGCGCGGGCAGCTATATTTAAGCGGAGCAGCAGAAGTTATAAAAAGGAGGTGGAGGGGGGAGGACGGGAGGGGGAGAGGCAAGTCGCTGCTGCTCCTGTTCACACACACAGAGTGGGGTGGGGGACCACACCTGGGGGCTGTGGGGAGGGGTGTCAGCTCTGGGCCTGGTGTGTTTCATCTGTCTGGAAATCTGAGGACAGTGGGGGGGACAACAATGGGGACAGCAAAGCCCACACACGGGGTGACCCATTGCCCCCAGATCCAGCCCCACCCACTGGCACAAGAGACCCTGGGCAGAGCCTCAGGGGACCTCGGGATGAGGGACACACTGTGTGGCAGCAGGGAGCTGAAGGCGCTCGGGGACAGGCTCTAGAAATGGCAGAGGGGCCTGACCCGCAGCACAGCTCACCGAGCACGGCGCCTGCTTTGCCCAGCCCGCCCCACCTGCACTGGAGGAAGCTCCTGCTGCTCTTTCCAGCCCTTCTTCCTCTCTGAAAAAGGAGGCCCTTGCAGTGAAGTCCTGCAAAACAAGCGGTCTCTCTGTCTTTGCAAATTCAATGACTCTCCATCTCTCTCTCTCTCACTCTCTCCATCTCTTTCACTTACTCTTACTCTCCATCTCTTCACTTTCTCCCTCTCTCTCTCTCTCCATCTCTCTCGTCAGTAAAGAGATCTAATTATTTTAAGAAGCTTATTTTAATATTTTATATATTACTCATTAGATAGATACAGAGATAAACTGAGGAGTAAAGGGGAGAAAGAGAGGGAGAGACAGAGAGACCCCAGCAGCCCTGCTTCACCACTCATGAAGCTTTCCCCTGCAGGCTTGAACCCGGACACTTGAGCATGTGCGCTCAAATGGGTGCACCACCTCACGGTCCCATCTGTCCCCCGGTGGAGGGAGGAGGCCTGCTCGCAGCTGCTTGGAGAAGATGTGAAGCTGTGCCCCAAGAAACCGGCTTGTACAGCGACACATCCTCCGTGAAATGTGACAGAAGACCAGCAGGCAGAGGCGGCCTGGGAGCAAGAAACCAGACGTTCCCCAGTCCACGTGGCAGCCCCCACTTCTGCACCATGTGGAGTCACCCCAGCCAAACCCGCTCCCTGAGATGCACGTGGGCCGGACACCCCCTGTTGCACCCCTTCCTGGGGTGCTGGCTTCAGTCCAGAGTCTGGGTTCACTGGAGCCTCGAGCACGAGGCAAATGGCAAGTCCGGTGTGAGGGTGTCAAACGCTCTGGCCACCAAGACACAGTGCAAAGGGCCTGAGGTGACAGTGACGGGAAGGACAGGGAAGAGACATGATGGACCGGCCCAAGACGCCAGGAAGTTCCCTGAGACACGGGCGGCACCCCTTGGCCCCGGGAAGGCAGCGAGTGGGGTGGAGGTGCAGGGTGCTGGCCCCCACCTGCCCCGTGCTGGTGAATTTTACACATGTCAGAGGTGTGCTCTCTCCTAACAAGCAGGAAGGTGTGTCTTTCTAGTTCCGTCGTCTTCCTGCTGAGAAGCCTAGAATGTCCCGGCCGTGCAAAGTTCCGGAAGGAAGCGTCCCGTGTTCTCACGGGCTTCCTGTGCCAGTCAAGGCACCAGGCCTCGCCCCTCGCCCCCAGCTTCTCAGGAACTTTTCACAAACTGGATCCTCCCTGATGCTTGGACTCCCTGCCCTCCAGCCCCCAACCTCTGACTCCCACCTCCCCTGAGCACCCGCCCAGGATGCTAGAATGCCACGGAGTCAGACAGGGAAGGGAAAGCGCTGGCAGCAGAGCAGGAGAGGATGGGGTGCAGGGCTCAGCACCCCACCCCCCAGGGAAACAGACCACCCCCCAAAGGGCAGGCTGTAAGGTGGCCAGAGGGGACACAGGAGAGACAGAGGAGACACAGGAGGGAGGGGACACAGGAGAGACAGAGGGGACACTGAAGGAGGGGACATGGGGGACACAGGGAGGACACAGGAGGGAGAGAACACGAGGGACACAGAGAAGAGAGGAGGGACAGAGGGGAGGACACAGAGGCCTGCTTCAGGGAGGAGCACAGGCCTCCTCTGCAAAGGAATGAAACCCAGGCACCTGCTCTGGCCAGCCCGACCCTTCCTGTGACACCCTTGGGAGGGAGGCTCTGCTGCCCCCTCCCCTGTGGAGAGCCCCCCACACACACAGACGCCAGCTGCACCCCCTTTCGCAGGCGCCACCAACTCTGCCAGACTCACAGCTAAACTGAGACGTGAGAGACGGCGCCGCCCGCCCGGCGGTGCATAATGGAGGAGCGTGGGGCACCGCACCCTGTCCTGAGTGGCTGGTGGGGGGCGAGGTGGGGTGCCCTCAGCCCTCAGGGGAACACTGCCCCCTATCCTCGCAGGACTACACAGCTGGCCCTGCATCAGGGTTCTGTCTGGATTGATTCCCTCACTAACGAGAAAGAGAGAGAGAGAGAGAGAGGGAGAGGGAGAGGGAGAGGGAGAGGGACAGGGAGAGGGAGAGAGAGAGAATCACAGCGTCACTCTGGCACAGGTGATGCCTCGGATCAAACTCATTGATCTAAGTCCACAGCTCTAACCACTACACACCCCTGGGCACCTGTGGAGTTCTCACCATTCTCCTGGCTCTGCTATGAAGTCAGAGCCAAGCGGGGCTCTGACCAGGCCCCAAAGGCACATGTGCTACCTCAGTCTTGAACTTCCTCTCCAAGGAGCCCCAAAGCCCCTTCCTCCTCTCCAGAGCCCCTAAGGGAGGCTCCGTGCCCTCTGCCTGCCTTCCCCTGCACTGGGCCCCTCCAGACTGCTGACTACAGTCCCCACTTCTCCCCGGAGGGACTCTCCTGCATGGAGCTTTGCTTCACAGTTGGGGGGTCCCATCCAGACAGTGTTCCCAAACGCCCACGCTGGGGGATGGGGGGTGGCGGGTGTCTTTGTCTAAAACAGTCCCACCAAGCCTAAGCCCTGGGACAGGACAGACAGCACTGATCTGGCTAAAACCCCACAGCTGTGCTGGGGGAACCCTGTCCACTGACTCACTGGAACCTGGGACCAGCTATGGGCTTGAGGGTTTGGCTCGAGAACTGGCTGGGACAGCCAGCTCCACGCAAGCTGGGTGCTGGACAGTGAACCCCGGGCCCCTGCCTGTGCTCCTGGGTCTCTGAACTGGGGATGGGGGGGTGGTCTGCTGCTCTCAGACTCTGTGGTTCCCGCCTCCGCGGCTGAGTGGACTTCCTGTTCCCCCCCCCCCACCCCGCGGTGGATCCCACTCACCCCCCACCCAAGCGCTTGTTACAGAAATAAGCCTTTAATTTGAGAGCCTTCGGAGCCAAGAGTTCTGCCTATTGAAAATATTTATTTCCATTGTTTGGCAGGAATCAATTTGTCAGGCCGCAGCCGCGCTGGCTGGGCTTCCCTTCTGCTGTGTGGGGAGCCCCCGGCTGAGCCAGCCCCCCCCAACACCCCACCCACCGCCTGTCGAGGTGCCAGTGGAATGATGGACAGCCACCAACATCTGGAGGCGCAGGGCAGCTGTGGCCGCACCTGCCTCGCCGGATAGGGGGACGCCTGAGGTCCCCGTCCTGTCCCCACCCATGCATGGCCAAGGGGCCCTCACGGCTCACTCTTGCTTTTAACTAGTAGCCAGAGGCCTTGGGACTCCGGGTTTGAGTCCCAGGCTACGTGAACCCGTTGAGGCGCTGCCATCTTTGTCCTTCATGTGAACAGTAAAATTGATCTTTTTACTTAAAAAATAACTAAAAAATAAAAGGCAGCTGGGTAGTCTGGGGCACCCCGGCCCCTCTGCCCTGGCTCTCAGGTTGGGGAGTGGGGGGGGGGGCTTGAGGAGCCCTGATTCTCCTGTCAAGCCCAGCCCCTCCCCTGCTCCAGGGCTCTGGAAGCCCCCACTGCCAAAGGAGTGAGAGACACGTGGCAGGGGCAGGGGCAGGGGCGGCTACCAGAGCACCGACCTTGCAAGGGCATGGACCTGGGTTCGAATCCCAGTGCCATAAATGTCAGAGACACCCTGATCTCCTCCCTCTCTCTCTCGCTCTGTCTTCCTCACCATTTCCTTTCCCGTCTGCTGGGTGTGTGTGTGTGGGGGGGGGGAGCCTGAGAGAGGAGGCTGTGAGTTAAAAGCTCACAGTTAGAGGTGAAGTGCTAATAACTTCATCGAGACTGACTGTCGGCTGGGGCTGTCGTGCCTGTGTGGCTCACAGCTGTGCCTCGCACTGGGGGGGGGGGGGTCGTCACTGCCTCCTGCTCACGGTTTATCGGCAGATGAGCCCCGGTCTCCGTGCTGGCCCCAAAGAGGTGAGAGTCCATGGAGGCCAGCAGGGCAAGCGGGGGGGGGGGGGGGGTTCGATGCCTGCACCCCCTAGGCCAGAGTGGAGGGGTGTTTCAGCCCTGGACTCTAGGGCACAGGACCGCCTGGCACAGCCACTGTAGACCACTGTCTTGTCTATTTAGAAATAAAGATGGGTAGGGTGGGAGGGGGGCATGAGACAGCCCACCCTGCGGAGCGCCCCACACTGGCCAGGTCCCAGATTCGAGCACCCCCACTCCCACCCCCAATTTCCTCCCCAGCAACACTTGAGAACTCCATGCACAGCACTGGGGGAGGCGCAGTGTGTCTCTCGCTCTGTCCTCATCTGGAATTAAAAGGAAAGGGGGAGGGAGATTACTGGGAATGGTGGAATCACACAGGAGTGAAGTCCTGGTGCCAAGACATAATGAATGGACTTATTTCCATTTCTGTTGGGCTCTAGTTCTAACCCCCACCCAGTGCTCATGCCAGCTCAGCCTTGACCCAGTGTGGTGCCCCCACAGCAATGGGGGCGGGTTGGGGGCTCCTGAGGCTGAAGATGTGCCCCCACCAAGGCTGCTTTTCTCTCACTCTGGGTCCGAGCACCCCAGTCAAGCCAGTGGGGGAATATTCTAGACCAAATGCAGCAAACGACAGACAGCCCTTGCCCTGGGCCAGGAACAGTGTCTCTACCCCTCCCCGCCACTTCTAGCCCCCCCCCACACAAGCTCTCAGACCCGCTGGGGCCTCTGGTTTGGGGGCCAGGGGGTTCGGATCGGAACCGGGAGCCAATGTGGCTCCTCCCATCACCCTCCAGCTCTCTGCCCAGGTGGCTGCTGGGACCCCCAAGTGACAGTGGAGACCCTCAGTCAGCCCAGGAGTGCAAGCAAGTGCAGGGACCAGATGACTCCCTGCGTCACCCCTTGAGTGGGGAACACGGGGTCCCCAGGGCTCTGTCCTTGTCACAGGGACTCCCAGGAGAGGGGACAAGCTGGCTTCTGAAATGATGGATGGGGTTCGAACACATGGTGGGGTGCTCTCTGGTGCTGCTCCCTCAACCACCCCCTGTACTGAGCATCTGAGCAGCAGAGGGACAGGGACTGAACCCTGGGGATAGAGTCTCGAGGACCTCTGGTCCCCCGCAGAGACAAGCTGGGGAGATCAGGGAAGACTTCCCAGAGGAGGCAGCCCCGCTGGCCAGGGCGGAAGAGTAGGATCTCACAGGGCAGGAGGGAAGGTTCCAGAAGGCACAGAATGGCCGAGGACAAAAGAACAGCTGTAGCTGTGACCTGTCCCCTCTCACTGGCTGCCTTGCTAAGTTTCTTTTCTTTTCTCTTCTCTTCTTTTCTTTTCTTAGGGGTTTGCTTTTTTGGAATGTCAGGAATCGAACCCAGAGCCTTTTTATCACCCCAAGGCTCCCACAGGGCAGCCTGACCAGAACCTGAGGAGTCAGAGCTGTCCAGGTTCAGGAAAAGACACTGCCACTCTAGGAGAACATTCTGGAAGGGGGTTGCAGAGCTGTGGAGAGTGGAGTCCAGAGCCAGGGGGCAGAAAGTGGCTTCCAAAGCCTCCTGAGAAGGGAAACTCTAGCATCCACCACAGGGATGGGGAGGAGAGGAGGATGGGGTGGCCTGGGGGTGGGGATGCAGGGTCCCTAGTTACTCAGGGGCAGGGAGGATGGAGTCTGGGATACACTGGGAGGAGGTCTGTACAGGGCCTCCCCGCTGCCCCCTGTGCTCTGGGGGGGGGCCCTCAGGGAGCCTGGGCGCAGGGCCATCCCGGCTGCCTGCTAGAAGGGGCCTGGGGAAGCCGGGTGGCAGCTGTAACATGAAATTTCCTTGTTTTTATTAGTGTAAGGCCCTTAAAGAGGGGTTCCGACATGGGGAGCCAGGCGAGCACGCCTCTGGAGCCGGGATCCAGTTACCCCACACTTGCTTCCAATCACTGCGCTTGCCAATTCCCCTCGTTATCAAAGGGCGTCTGTGGTTTGGAGCCGCTCACTGTGGGGGCCCCGGCCCCCCATGCATCTGCCCCTGGAGCCATGACCTCAACAGCTGGATCCTGGCAGGCAGGCTGCCAGGGGTGGGGGGCCAGGAGGGGGCTGTGCCTCAGGGTCTACTTCCTAGACCTGGAGCCACAAGCCACGAGCACTGCACTGAATTCCAGCTTTGTGAATCTCCATCGGCTGTACTTCTAAGCCTGAGGCTCCGGGGGACGTGGGTTCAATCCCACTGAATAGTGCTCTGGGTTCTCTCACATTCACAAAAATAAACAAAATCCTTTTAAGTTTTCATTAGTTAAAGCTGCCACTTACGTGAATCCAGGCGCACAAGTGTCTCTTCAAACACCCCCACCCAAGGTCAATTTGGGTGTTCAATTTCTTTTTTTTCTTTTTTTGCCACCAGGGTTATTGCTGGGGCTCAGTGCCAGCACTAGGAATCTATTGCTCCCAGAGGCCTTTTCCCCCCCCACTAGGCAGGACAGAGAAATTAAGTGGGGAGGGAAGACAGGGAGAGAAAGAGAGATATCTGCAGACCTGCTTCACTGCTTGTGAAGTGGACCCCCTCCAGGTAGGTAGTGGGGGCTCGAACTTGGGCCTGTGTGCTTAACTGGGTGCGCCACTACCCAACCCCCATTCAATGTTTTTAGAAGGTTTACTTGTCAACGAAACCCGGAGCTTTGGGTCTGCAAGTCAGCACCCTCCACCCCTGCCCACTGGCTGCCCCATTTTGGAGTACCAGGCAGGGAATCTGGGGGTTCCACCAGGCTGGGCATGGAGCTGGGTGTGGAGTGTCCGCTGTGTCAGGGATAGCGCCTGGCAGTCAGGTGACACCCCCAGTAGGAATCACACTCAGCAGCCTAACCCTCAGGGGGCCGGTACCCCGGACTCAAAGGGGGGACAGTGCAGAGGCAGCCAAAGCCCCATGGAGGCAGAGGGAGGTCTGGGCAGGTGCAGATACAGCGGGGAGAGAGGGCCTGCAATGTGAGTTCCCAAGGTCCTGAGTTTGATCCCTGGCTCCGCAAGCAAGAGTGTCATTCTGGTCTTGCTCTCATGAATACATTTTTAAAAAATACTTATTTATTTATTCTCTTTTGTTGCCCTTGTTGTTTTATTGTTGTAGTTATTATTGATGCCGTCGTTGTTGGACAGGACAGAGAGAAATGGAGAGAGGAGGGGAAGACAGAGAGGGGGAGAGAAAGACAGACACCTGCAGACCTGCTTCACTGCTTGTGAAGCGACTCCCCTGCAGGTGGGGAGCCAGGGGCTCGAACCAGGATCCTTACGCTGGCCCTTTGCACCATCTGCGATTAACCCGCTGCACTACCGCCCGACTCCCAAAAATATATCTTCTTTACAAAGTCTATTTGTTTATTTATTTATATATGAGACGGGGGGAGAGAGGGAGAGAGAGAGGGAGAGAGAGAGGGGGAGAGAGAGGGAGAGAGAGAGAGAGAGAGAGCCTCACTCTGTGATGCTGGAGACAGAACTCGGCCTCACACTTGAGGGTCCACTGCACCACCTCCCGCACTGCTATTAAATCTCAAAAAGAAGGGAGGGAGGGAGGGAGGGGGAGGGAGGGGGGCAAGAAGGGAGGGAGGGGGAGGGGGAGGAAAGGTCTCTCAGTACTTGTGCTACAGAGACAGAGGAGAGCTGAGCCCAGAGAGAACTGGGGTGCAGGGTGCGTAGTGCGCTGACTGGAGGGCAGAGTCAGGGCTGTGCCCCTCCCGTACGGCCATGTTGGAAGTCCAGGGGGCAGGTGGCATCAGAGGGCCCCTCTGACCACCCACCGGGCCCGTACAGGGAGGACTCGCTGACCACAGATGCCGGGGCCCAGGATCCAGCAGCCAGACACACAGAAACACAGAGAGACAGAGACGCACAGACAAGACTGCGGATGGGCAGCTCTGCACACCGCTGGGGCCCAGCTCCAAACCGTCGCCACAGACGTTTATTTTTAATCGTGAGGCTTGTTTTCTCCCGCGCCATCGTCTTGGTTCCGTCTGAAACCTGTTAATGCCATGACTGGGAATTCATCAAGTTTCAGACGGGGATTAATTTTAGCAACTGCTTTATACCAAAAATATTAGCTGGTGGCACTGGGGGGCCAGCCCCACTCTGCGCCGTCGCCCGCAGGCCATCTGCTCCCGCCAGGCCACGCGAGGCGGCCGAGTCCACCCCCAGCACCTGCTCACTTGCCGGGCGTCAGCTCCACCCATCCCTGGGTGGGGGACACAACCCCCGGGCACTGCTGTCCCTTTATTCTGCTCCCCGACCCTCACCCCCGCTGGCCACTGGGCCCCAACATAGCCGCTGCCAGGAGGCAGGGACCGGGAGGCAGGTACTGGGCAGGGTCACTGGCTGCTGCCCCCTCCCACCCTCAAGTTAAATGGGTCTTTAAATGGGCTGCTGAGACAGAAGCATGAGACACATACACGAGGCCACCACGGAGCAGCCTCCCAGCCCAACTCCTTCACTCTTTACTTCAGAGAGAGCCAGAGCCAGAGCCAGGAGCAGCAGCGGGGAAGAGCACCACTTCACCTTCTGAGGAGCTTCCCCCACCAACCCTGGTACTCCCACATGGTGCCAGGGATGGATGGGGGCTACCTGTGTTATGGGGGGGGTACACTTTGCTGCCCAGCCCTCTCACTTTAAGCTCTCAGCCCCACATCCAAGGCCAGCAGCCTGAACCATGTCCCCACGCCCTGTCATGGCTGCTGGGGACCTCACCCCTCCCTGAACATCCCCAGGACCTCCCTCAATTCCCAGATGCTATGGAGGCTAGGGAGCCGTGTGGGGTGGGTGCGCACAGAACACCCATGGGAGACAGCCCGGCACAGCCCAGCCAAGGGTTCTGGAAGGGCCCTTGTGGCTGAGGCCGCTGGTTCAGAAGAAAGCCATCCCTACCCCCATGCTTAAATACCCCCGCAGTCTGAGAGCACTGCTTTTCCATTTACTTATGTTTTAGGCTCGTTCCTGCATTTGGCGAGAGGATGCCCGAGGACATCCCCGTACATGCAGTAAAAGCACTCAAACCCAGGACCTGTGAGCCACAGCTCTGGCTCTTAAGTCACTAGAGAGCTGAACAACTTTCAGCTCCCAGCACGCACGCATGCACGCACGCACACCGTCCCCTTTTATAGGCTGTAAACATTAAATCTAAAGGGCCGGGACGTCAAAAAGAAAAAAGTTTTTTAATGGCGTGTAAATCACTTTTGCCGAGTGGACAGGATCTCCATGGGCTTAAGGGCCGCGGTGTAAATTTTTATGGGGCATTATCTCCATCAGAACGATGTGCATGAGAGGCACTCATGCTCCTCATTTCCATAGTGCTGACAGCCTGGCCGGCAGCCAGTCATCCAGGGAGTGAGGGGGGAGCCCCTCTGACTCCGGAGAGGAGTTCACTGCCTTGCCCATGGCTGTGGCCACCGAGTGACAGGGTGTGGGGCTGGGGCTGGCGCTGGCGCTGGGGCTGGGGCTGGGACTGGGAGACTGTTCCTGTGTTTGTATTCCCAAGCGGGTTGGAGTTTGCAGAGGGGCAGAGGGATTAGGACAGCCTGGCGGGTGAGCAGGTGGGAGGGCACTGGTGGTCATGCAATTAGTGGGCCTGGTCCTGCCCACCTGGCCCCCACAGACAAGGAGACAGATGGGGGGGGGGGGACAGAGTAGCCATCGCCACTAAGAGCGCTTCTTCCTGACGAGCACGAGAGCAAAAACAGCAAAAGAAAGAAAGAAGCGAAAAGAAGTGGGTGGAAAACAGCTTAAGTTGGGGAATTAGTCTTCATGGCACACGGTGCAAAGCAGACTGGGGGGGGGCGTTTAGAAAGGGCCAGCCCCCCATTCTGATTTGAACTCTAGGAACACAGATCTGGAGCTCTGACGCTGCCTCCTCTGTGAAGACCGTCCTGTTTGCGCCACGCTCAGGACTCCGCCAGCAGCCTTGGTGGCACCAGGTGTGCTCAGGTTGGCTGTTGAGCAAGGTGGGTCCTTCTGAGCCCACCGAGAGGAGCTGCAAGAAGGTGAGCTGTCACCCCTGGATTCCGCACGGTCCCGGAGTCAGGTGAGCGTCCACGTGGCTGCTGGTAAGTGACTGGGGGGCCCCTTTCAGTCCCTGAAGGCTCCCCCCACTCTGGGCCTCCATGGAGTCATGGGAGAAGCGAGCTTCTCTAAGATCAGACTACAAAAAAGTGACCGCCTCGGACAGCCTTGGACAATGTTTAAACTGTGACCCAGAACTGAATCAGGATAATCGAGGGGGAAAGACGCCCAGCTCAAGGCTCTAACACTAAATCCAAACCCAGACATCCCCCTGAAGTGACGAGCGAGGAGCAAAATAAAAATAAGAACAAGCAACAGCTCAGACCACGGCGAGCCACACTTCAGAAATAACAAAGGTCTCATGTTCGCGGGGAAAGTGAGAAGGGGCCTGCGGGCAAGTTCAAGGTGAAACTGCCCGCTTCCTCCAGAGGGGGGGAGAGGGGAGGAGACAGGAGGAGGGACAAGGGGAGGAGGAGGGAGAGGGGGAGAGGAGGAGAGGAGGAAAGGGAAGGGGAGGAGGAGGGGAAAGGACAGGAGGAGAGAGGAGGTAGAAGAGGAGAAGGGAGAGGGTGTGGACCCCCCAAACAGGCAGAATCAGGAGTCACCTTCCCTGAAAGAGACCCCAAGAAGTGTGTTTCATGCCAGGGTCAGCAGGAAGGCGGGGGGGGGGGGGGGGCCACTGGGAGTGCAGGGGCCTTCCTGCCTGTCCACTCTGACTCCATGTTCTTGAGATCTCACTTGGCTCACAGAGGCCAAGGTGTGGGGAGGGACACAGGGAAGAGGCTGGGGGTGCTGAGGTGGGGGACGTCCCCCACCGTGCCTGTTCTCATTGGCTCCACAGGGCTGAGCACACGGGCTGTTTACAGGAGACACTCAGATTCAGACAACTTTATACTCCACTGTGCGCCAGGTCTCGGGGCACAAAGCTAGAGCGAGCCCCATTCACTCATTCATTCATTCATTCGTGCTACTAAGGGATGGAAATGGCCACAGGGACCAGACACTCAAACCAGGAACCACCAGGCTACAGGGGATGGCTCTGTGTTCAGACTGCTTTATTTATTTATTTATTTATTTATTTATTTATCTATCTATCTATTTATTTTGCCACCAGTGTCATCACTGGGCTTCGTTCCTGCACAGCTCCAACCACCCCTGGGGTCATTTCTGTTATTTTTTGAGAGAGAGTGTGAGGTGGGGGGAGGGGGAGGACACCTGCAGCCCTGCTTCACCGTTCCTGAAGTTTCCCCCCTGCGGGTGGGAAGCAGGGGGCTTGAACCTGGGTCCTTGATCGTGATGATGTGTGTGCCCCACCCTGCCCCTGGACGCGCAGGTCCCGGCCACCTAGAGAGCTGGCGGATTTTCTAGCACCGTCCTTTCATTCGGGGTCTCTTTCAACAGCTCTGCTCTGAGTAGAAATTGCTGTGGGGTTCGGGGGGGGGGCGTAGACTCCCTCTACCATGAAGCAGCACGACGGGCAAAAAAGTGACTGTCGCGACGCCCATGAGAAGGGACCGGGCAACACCCACACCCGGCCAGCACGACCCACTGGAGCCTCTGAGTCACCGACATGGCATCTCTGGGCCCCGTGACTCAGGGTGACGCAGAATTAGACCCGGGAGGTGACACCCCCTCCACGGGCAGAGGTGTGGCAGCTGAGGGCAGGCAGGGCAGGGCTTCCTTTCCTGTGTGTAGGGGCACACACAACAGGCCACCTGCCCTCGAGGTCACCGGGTCACCGGGACAAGGCTGCCTGGCTTCTGGTGGCCAGAGTGCTCTGGGATCCAGAGATTCAGCTGGGGTCACGAGCAGAGAGAGGGGCCACCAAGTGCCACCAAGACCCACCAAGAGCTGTCAAGCTCCCTGTCTGCACTCTCTGCTTCAAGGCCTCACCGGCTCTCATTTGTGGTTTTATTTCAGGAAGACAGGACTCTGGAAAGAGAGGCCCCAGTTGCCCTGGCTCAACCAGGAACCCTGGGTTCTAGGGTCTGTGAACTGGGACAGGGGACACTCAGTGGACAGCTGTCCTCTGTGCTGACTCACTCTCCGGCCATCTGACACCTGACGCAGAGGAGAGATGCCCAAGCTCAGAGCTGTCCCCAGAGTGTGACACTCCCTGGCCAGGCACGTGCCCTGCCCGCTGAGCTCCCGCCAGACTTCACAACTTTGTCCTTCCTCTCTTTCTTTTTCCCTGATTCTTTCTTTTGCATGAGGAGACAGGGATCGAGTCCAGGGCCCCCGGCAGACAGGACACCACCACCGAAGAGAGGAGAGACCCTACAGCACTGTTCCATCACCCCTGCAGCTCCTGTGAGCTTTCCATGTGGTCCCAGAACTCGAACCCAGCACCCCATGTGAGGCAGAGGTAGGAGCTATCTGGTCGAAGACTCCCCAGACTCCATAGGTCAACTTCCAACGCAGCACACATGACTCCCACTTAAAAGGAAAAGGGCAAGGAGGTAGATGGCGTAATGGTTCTGCAAAGAGACTCTCCTGCCAGGGGCTCCAAAGTCCCAGGTTCAATCCCACCCCCACCCCCACCCCCCACACTACCATAAGCCAGAGCTGATCAGGGCTCTGGCTCTCTTGCAGAAACTTTCTCTCTCTGTCTCAAAGAAATAACCCCCGTGAGGTTTTCAGAGAACTGCCCATCCTAGCAGGCTCCTACATGCGGCCCAGCCCCAGCACACCACACTCCCATTTGGGGGCCGCTGGAGGCCAGGGACACCCTCAAATCTAATCACACAAAGAAAGACACCTTTCCCACCCGGCTGCGCCCATGGGTCACAGGGAAACAAAACACTCCTGCACCCGGGAAAGCACACACCTTGCCATGTGTGCTTGCCATGCCTCAGGGCTGGGGTTCGAGTCCCCAGCACCACGCAGGAGTAGCACACAAAGAGAAAGTGTCACGAGTGATGGGGTGATGCTGTCTCTCTCTCTCTCTCTCTCTCTCTCTCTCTCTCTCTCTCTGTGCAACTGAAACAAGCTGAGTCAGCAAGGAGCCGGGGCACAAGGCCAAACCCCAGAGGCCAGAAGGAATGTTCTGGGCTAGAGGGAGGGTTGGGGGGTTTCCCCGGGTTGGGGGGTTCCCCTGACCCTGCAGGCTCCCCACATCAGCCCCCCACAGGCTTGCTCCTCTGGGTTTGGCTTGACCCCCACACACACACAGGTCGAGAGGGTGAGGAGGTGGTAGGTTTGCTCCGGTGCCTGGAGATGGGAGGGGGTTTAAAAGGAGGGGGTCCTTGGGGAGTCAGGCAGTAGTGCAGCGGGTTAAGCACAGGTGGCGCAAAAGCTCAAGGACCTGTTCAAGCCCCGGGCTCCCCACTTGCAGGGAAGTCACTTCACAAGTGGTGAAGCAGATCTGCAGGTGTCTTACCTTTCTCTCCCCCTCTGTCTTCCCCTCCTCTCTCCATTTCTCTCTGTCCTATCCAACAACAATGACATCAATAATAACTACAACAAGGGCAACAAAAGGGAATAAATAAATAAATATTTAAAAAGAAAAAAAAGGAGGGGTCCTGTCAGCAGCTGTCATGTGGCCCGCCCACACTGCACCTTGCTTCCTAAAGAGAAGCGGGCAGTGGGGGTGAGGGGGGCCCACCATCCAGTCTACTCACATCACCCCCATCTCTCCTAGGGCCGTTCAGCCCCCTTACCCACCGTACCCTCCCCCACCTGCTGTTGGTGCTCACTGGGTGAGGACTAGGTGGCAAGGGCCTGGGGGGACCAGGGTGGGGGGGCTCACTGAGCAGGGGGTGGGGGGGAGCTGGTGGCACCCCACACATGCATCACCCTCAACCCCAACACTCTCCTCTCAGGAAGCTCTCCCAGGTGATTCGGCTGTACAGACAAAAGGCAGGAAGCACAGGCCAACATGCCAAATGTCCTGCCCACAGCTTTGACAGACCGACAAGCAGACAGGCAGGCAGACAGACAGCCGGACAGATGGGGATGGGTGGGGTTATGCCTGCCCGTGCTAACCTGGAAAATCTAAGAAACATTGGTAGTTAAAGGAAGGAGGGGCTTTCTGAAGTGCAGGGTGTCACATCGAGTTGAGTGGGCAGAACATGCTGGGCCTGCGAAGGGCTCTGAAGGTGACACACGGCTTCCTAGGAGACTAGTGACTCTGCCGGGGAAGCCAGGCCACTGAGGTACCCAGAGAAGTGGTGTTCAGAAGAGCGGCTATGGGGAGGGGGCACCTCTCAGGGAATGCTGTGTAGTGGCCCATGCCCCAAAACTGGCTGGGTGGGGTTCACAGCACCACTATTGTGGAGGCCAGCCAGGGAGACTGTTCCCTCCGGCATCAGAAATGTCACCCGGGCAGAGGAAAAAGCACCGGCTTCTGCAAAAAACCCTCCTGCCTGAGGCTCTGTGGCTCCAAGGTCTCAGGTTCAATCCCCAACACCGGTATCAGCCAGGGCTGAGCAAGGTTCTGGACTTTCCCTCTGTGTCTCTCGCTCTTTATCATTAAAATAAATAAAAGGAAAAGAAAGGGAGGGGGAGGAATGGAAGGAGGGAAAGAGGGAGGGAGAGAGAGAATGTTATTCACTCCACCTGGTTCCAGATTTCCCTGGGTGACGTCCAGAAGGACACATTCCAGAATGTTCTCAGTAACAGGATTGTTCCTGGTGGCTTTTAAAAGATCAGAGATGAGCTTACATTGGTGTCGGTGGGGTTTTTAAAAACATCTACTTACCTTTTTTTGTTTCTTAATTTCCACTACCATTTCTTTAAAAAAAAAAAAATCAGAGAAAAGGTCATTTCTGGGCTGGGGAGACAGCATAATGGTAATGCAAAAACAAAACAAAACAAACAAACAAACAACAAAAAAAAGGCTTTCATGCCTGAGGTGCCAAAGGTCCTAGGTTCAATCCCCAGCACCCTAGAGACTGAGCAGTGCTCTGGTCTCTTTCTCTGTGTAACTCTCTCATCAAATTAAATAAATAAATAAATAAGCAAATAAGCAAATAAGGGCTGGGTGGTGGTGCACCTGGTTGAGCACATGTTACCATGTGCAAGCACCCAGGTTCAAGCCCCCAGTCCCCACCTGCAGGGGGAAAGCTTTGTAAGTGGTGAAACAGGGCTGCAGGTGTCTCTCTGTCTCCCTCCCTCTCTGCCTCCCCTTCCCTCTCACTTTCTGGCTATCTCTATCCAATAAATAAAAATAGAAACAAATAAGTGAAATATGTAAGAAAAAGAAAAGTTTCTGATTTTGGTTTCCATTACGACTACTACTACTACTACTACTACTACTACTATTATTATTGTTATTATTATTATTATTATTATTATTATTATTATTATTATTACCACCACCAGAGCACTACTTGGCTCTGACTGATGGTGGTGCTGGGATTGAACCTGGGACCTTTGGAGCCTCAGGCATAAAAGTCTTTTGCAATGGGGGGGGGAGGGAGAGAGAGAGAGAGAGAGAGAGAGAGAAAATCGAGCACAGAGCTCTGCTCGTTTCTGGCTGCTGGTAGTGCTGGGGCTGAGCCTGGGGCCCTTTCAGGCCAGGCCTTCACTCCTCCTGCTGAACTGTCTCCCTGCCCTAGATTCCATGGGGTGGAAAGAGCCCAGTGACACAAGCTGCTTTTCATCTCTTAGGCAAAGCATGCAGGTTCTCGGAAGACACCAGAAGAGCCTGCAGGCGCTCAGGCAGGGCGCCCCCCACCCACCCACCCATCTGACCTTTCCGTCCAGAGGCAATGTGCTCAGCAGAGGCTGGACGTCCAAGTAGCTTGGGGGGCAGCCACTGCTGGGAGACCTCTCCTCTTCCCTCCCCTTCCTGAACCGTCTGTTTGGCACAAACAGCTCTTTGGCATATGTACCATAGGGCAGTGTGACAGAAACACATCCTAACAGCGATTAAACAGCGTGTCTCACAGCCAAGTGTTTGCAGTTAATAAAACTGCCCCAAGCTGATCGGGATGGGGGAGCCCTCCCGGGGCCTCGGGGTGATCAGAAAGAAACTCCCCGATCACCCCCAGCCCCTGGGAAGAAGGGGCTCTCACGCCTGTAAGCTAGAAGCGGGTCCCAGATGGGGCAGAACACGGGGTGCCGTGGCCAAGCCCACACGGCGAGATCCCCCTCTGGGACCCTTCCAGTCACCCCGAGACTGGGCAAAGGCTCGAGCCCCCTCGAGCGGGGGGGATGGAAGGGGGGAGGCACACCTCTCTGCCCACCCTTCATTCTCCGTCCACGGGAAGGATTTCTCCAATGTTCTAGAGCCTCCCCTGTGGCTGGCTGCTGATGCCAGTTTCTGTGAATGTGGCCAAAAGGGAATGGGGGGGCGGGGACAGAACACCAGCCCCTGCCCCACTGGGGACTCTGTTCGGTGATCAGGTTGCTGTGCTCAGTACTCCTTTCCCACAGACACCTAACACCTGTCGCAGACCCCATCGCCTTTACCCCCAGATCCCATCACCTTCCCCTGGGCGCCCCAGGCCGGACACTCTGGGGAAGGGGGAGTGGGCGGGAAGAGGCTCTGTTGGGGGACCAGGGCCAGAGGCTGGGCCGCCTGGGAGGTCAAAGGGGGCCAGGTCCCCAGAGGCACTGGTGCCCAGGAGATCCACCAGCTACCCAGCCCTTCCCCTCGGGGCCTTGTTCCCTCGTTCTGAGGAGCACTGGGCAGCGAGTCTCCGGACTGCCTGCCTGCCTGCCTGCCTGCCTGCAACTCACCTCCGAGGATGCTGGGGGATTAAAGGATGGGCCCGCTAAGCTGGCGCTTCCTCGCGGGGAGACACCGCGTAAGCACGGCTATTATCCTGTCAGCGGCCGAGGCTGAGCAGCCCCCACAGCTGGCACGAGAGGAATGTCCCAGCCCGGCTACAATAATCCAGATTCAATTAAGTCCACGATCCCACCCGGAGAAGCGGCTCCTCCGGGGACTCTAGGCTGACTTGGGCCAAAGCTTCTGGAAGGTTCAATGGTTGGGGTAAGTTGAGGCAGTATAGGCTCCAAGAGCTTCCAGCTGGCATCCTTCTACAGAGGACTCAGCTGCTGGACAGAAAGACGGACAAAAACCAGCACCCCTGGAGGCGGTGCTAACTTAAAAAGCGTGAAGTCTGGAGTTTAGTTCCCTGCACTGCATGGGTCACAGCCTTTAATGTCTATCGAAATGAAGAAATCAAGCCTTTTTTTTTTTCCATTTATTTTCCCTTTTTGTTGCCCTTGTTTTATTGTTGTAGTTATTAATGTTGTTGTTATTGATGGGTAGGACAGAGAGAAATGGAGAGAGGAGGGGAATACAGAGAGAAAAGACAGACACCTGCAGACCTGCTTCATTGCCTGTGAAGCGACTCCCCTGCAGGTGGGGAGCTGGGGGCTCAAACAGGGATTGCGCCGGTCCTTGCGCTTAACCTGCTGCACTACTACCAGACTCCCTGAAATCAAGCCTTTTTAAAAAGGCATCAGAAAAGAGTGCACCTAAAAATGCCCAGCATTCCAGACTCTGAGGTGCTAAGCTGTACAGTCTACACTCTAAGACAGACCCAAAGGGGCCAGGTGGCGGCACACTCGGTAGAGCAAGGACCTGGGTTCAACCCCCCACTATCCCTACCTGTAGGGAGGATGCCCCAGGAGCTTCCCTGTGTCACAAAGGGCTGCAGGTGTCTCTCTGTCTCTCTCCCTCCCTATCGCCCCATTCCATCTCTGTTCCTGTGTCTGTCCAATAAATGAAGAAAATATGAAATAAAGTAAGCACGATGTATCTCCCCTGCTAGCTTACTGTAAGACAATGGTGCCCCTGCCCACACACAACGGCTCAGTACGTGATAGTTGGCACGCTGCCAGTCTCACTACTTTTCTCAAAATGTGATTATTTCATCAGAGAGAGAGGGAGGGAGGGGGGGAGAGGGAGAGAGAGAGAGAGAGACTGAAGCACAGCTCTGGCCACATGTGCCACCAGGGATTGAACCCAGGGCCTGGGGTTTTGCAAAGCACATGTTCTACTCACTGAGCCACCTCCCCAGTTGCTGTTGTCACTGCTTCCTCAGGGAATGAAATACCAGAGTGGGAATCCTTGCTATAGTCTCTCTCTCTCTCTCTCTGTGTGTGTGTGTGTGTGTGTGTGTGTGTATGTGTGCGCATGTTTAAAATAGAGACACAAAGGCTGAGAGGGAGAGAGTGAAAGAGACCACAGCACCGAAGCTTCCTTCAATATGGTGAGAGCTAGGGTTGAGCCCGGGTCGCACACTCTCCAGGTGAGGCCCTTGGCCTTTTCTGCCCCACGCACTCTGCTGCCCCGCAAAATAAAGTCAGGCTTTTTATTTTTAAATATTTATTCCCTTTTGTTGCCCTTGTTTTTTTATTGTTGTAACTATTATTGTTGTTGTTACTGATGTCGTCATTGTTAGATAGGACAGAGAGAAATGGAGAGAGGAGGGGAAGTCAGAGAGGGGGAAAGAAAGATAGAGACACCTGCAGACCTGCTTCACTGCCTGTGAAGCGACTCCCCTGCAGGTAATCCTTACTCCGGTCCTTGCGTTTTGTGTCACATGCGCTTAACCCACTGCGCTACCGCCTGACTCCCAAAATTAGGCTTTTCCAGGTCCTGCCAGGCCTGTGACTTTGGGGTAACCGCACAGCAATCAGCTAACTGCTCCAACTCTGTGTGACCGGAGGAGGGTTCCCCAAAGCCTCACCCTCCACTCAGCCTGACCTCAGGGTCTTTCGCAGGACCCCACCACCACCCCGAACCCCCAAACTCACCCCCCAAAAATCCTACCAATCTGATGGGAGAGAAAAGAACCAGAGGCCCCGGGTGGGGAGGTGTCTCTGAGAGCCACAGCATCTGCCTCGTGTGCGTGAGTGAGGCCCTGGGTTCAACCCCGGGATCCCCTCCCGAACAGGACTCACAAGTCAAGAAGGGCGGCGAGGGACAGCTGCCTGGCCTGGGGTGTTGGGATCAGTCAGAAAGTGGGTTCGGACACAGTTACCCCCTGGCCCGCTGCAGGTACCAGAGAGAAGACAAAGTGGAAAACCGGGGGCTCCGCTGCTCCGAGCCACAGCCACTCGGGACCCTGAGCCCCCCAAAAACAGGCAGGTGGCGTGGCACTCTCCACGGCACCTGCAGGGGTTTCTTCATGTTTTGACTTGCAGACTGGGGGTCCTCACATTTCAACTTCACACCCCGAAACCCTAAACCCCCTCCCAGCACTATCTGAGCCCATGGGGTGGGGTGGGGGGCGGGGAGGACCTGACCACAAACAGTCAGAGAAATCCTGTCAGACCAGTGCGGCCACTGGAGGGGAGGCTACTTATGGTTCCTTTCAAGCTTCTAGAAGCTTCCCCCACCCCATCATATGGGGACCTCACTAGGTGAACCAAGGGCAGTCCATGGATAGGGGAGTGGCTGTGGTGTCTCTTCAAAGAGCCCTGAAGCGGCTCCTCACACATGTTCTAGAAGGTTCCTCTGGGTCCCCACCACAACCCTTTCCACGTAGTGAAGCCAAGCATGGGTGCAGGACTCTGGGGTGCACCCGCTCTGTGTCGGGAATGAGAGTGACACCCCCTACCCCGTGCCTGCTCACTGTTGGGCATTTCGCCCTGCTTCATCGTTGATACTATGGTCTATTTACATAATCATTGTTTTGCCTGAGACCGGCCCTGCCTGCAGGGTATTGGTTTATCCCATTGGTTAGAACCTTCGAAACAGCTGCTATGGAAGCTTTCTACCTTCTAGCTCTTTTCTTTTCTCCACCCCCTCTCCTAGCCTTTTCCTTTTCCGACCTGCCACTTCCGGTTTCTAAGATATAAAGGCATAAAGGCATTGTCTTTGATCAATAAAGGCATTGTATTGCGTTCCCGCTCTGCCACGAGTTCCTGATTTCTCTCTCCGGCGACGCAGCTCACCCTTCTTCCCAAGTTAAACCTGATTTCCCCAAGAAAATGCTCGTGTCTGCAGCCGAGGGGCAGACAGCATTCCTGTCTCACCTCCCTCACCGTCCAGGGATCTCGGGGTCACCTGCTTCCCCTCGCTCTCTGGAGAAGAAGCACATCTTTCTCTTGAAACCACGAGGCTGTTTGTCCGAGGAAGGTGTTAGGACTGTCGGGGTTCTTTCTCTCGGCAGAAGCACCCAGTGCCCAGTGCCGATCTAGAACCTCCCGCCAGGGCCGTGGCGACCAGGAGGCAGGGCCGAGAAGACACTCACACATGCTCCCTGTGCACCCAGCCCCGTGCTGATGGGCTATAGCCTGGTGTGCAGTACCGGCTGCCCCACTATCCATCCGTCTGTCTGTCCATCCTGTCCTGCACCTGCTGTCGGTGGGGAGGTGGAAGGGCCGGGCTTGTCGCCTGGCACAGAGCCACCACGCAGCCCTCTAGGGGGTGGGGGTGGGGACTCTGCTCCCCAGCGGTCACGTCATAAGCACCCACTGTTCGTTCCAAGTGAAAACAGTTGTTCTGTCCCAAGAACAACTGGGGTGGCAGGGCCACTGGACAAGGGGTCTTTGTGCACCTGGTCCCCGGAGAGGGGGACGCAGCCAGGGCTGGGGAAGATGGGATCACAAGCCACAGGCTCCGGGGTGGACCATACGGGTTCTATGGCTCTTGGTCCCTGAGTTGCTGGGGCGCTGGGTCCAGTCACAGTAATTTCACGCAAGTGACATCTCATGACTCCTGCCTGGAAGACAACAATACCCCTACCCCACCCCATTCATTCATTCATTCATTCACTCATTCATTCATTCACCAGAGCCCTGACACCTCTGGCTGGTGGTGGTGCTGGGGACTGAACCTGGGCCCTCAGAGCCTCAGGCATGGAGTCTATTTGCAGAACCTTTGTCTCTCCACACCCTCCCTCTTTCTTTCTTTCTTTATTCCTTCCTTCCTTCCTTTTCCTTTCCTTTCCCCCTTCCTTCCTTCCTTCCTTCCTTCCTTCCTTCTTTCCTTTCTTTCTTTCTGAGATTATCAAGGTGGCTCCCAAAATGGATTCCCCCATCTTAGAGCATTCCCTAGGGGACACAGAAAGCCCAAGGACGTTGTTCAAAGTAAGTGTCATGGCAGAAAAGAGGCACGTGGCCGCTGGCAGGAAACCACCCCCACTCCCACCAGCGCAGCTTGTAGCAAGATGAACGAGGAGATGGCGGGCGGAGCTATGGGGCACCAGGAGCCTGTGGGGACAGACGAAGCACAGAGCCACCAAGCGCCCCGGCTTCTCCACCTCAGGGCTAGTCTGCGCATTTATTTGATTTACTTCACAACAAAGAGAGAGAACCAGAGCCTCACTCTGGCACCCGAGGTGCTGGGATTGAATTCAGGGCCTCCTCAGGCTCACCTGTCCAAGATTCTACCACAGCACCACCTCCTCTGGGAGAACCGAGATCAGGGTCTCGAGTGCTTACTCTATGGTCCTAGCCACTCGGTTCACAACAACTGCGACTGGAGAGCAACTAAGTGTCCCTCCGGCCATATAATGGAATACAACTCAGCCAGGAAAAAAGATGACTGCCACCACACGGGGCCACCTTGGGATGTGGCACTCAGCACAAGCCAGACACCAAAGGCCAAAGGTGGGGTGGCCCCTCACATGCAGTCAGAATCGCAGAGGTGGGGGGGGGCTGGGGGAGCAGGGGCACGGAGAGGCAATGACTCAAGGGAGGACTGTTTGCTGGAAAGTTCTGTGGCACGAAGAGATCTCTGAGGGGAGAGAGATGGCTAGCTCCCCTCCACAGAGCTATGGGCACTGAAATGCTCTGTGTGAAGTTGGGGTGTGGAGACCCCATACTGCCTGCTCTGATCTCCCCCAGGAAGTGGGTGTCATTTGAGCTCACCCCCCCAAAAAAAAAGACCCAATTCTGACTTCTAGGTCATATGGGAAAAAAAAGAGAGAGAGAGAGGCTCCCATGTGGAGTGCCAGGGGCTGGAACCCAGAGCCGGGTGTTTCCTAGAGCAGGCACTGCCCCAAGTGAGCTATCTCACCGGCCCCTCAGGATTTCCAAAGAGCATAATGTTCATGGGGAGACAGTGTGAGCTCTGCCTGCCTGGCGTCAGTGAATTTTTGTTTGAGGGGCAGGGAGGGGGGTGCTGAGGATTCGGTGATGGCTCTGTGATTGTGTTTACACACGCACACACACCCTCATCTTTTCAGAGAAAGACACTGGAACATTCCTGACTGATCCAAGACAGGCTGTCTGGGATGAGTTTTGAAATTAAGTTGGGGGGCTGGGGAGTCAGCACGGGGCAGTTGCGGTGGGGGAGATTCAGGAGGCTCTGAGGCCCCAACCTCTATCCCAAGCACCACCGTCAGCCAAGACTGAGCTCTGGTGTTTGGGGGGGGGAGGGGAGTCAGCTCTGAGAAGACTAGCTAGCCGTGGGCAGAGGATTCTGGGAGTTGGGAGTGGGCCAGGCAGACCCCTCTGCGCCCAGCTACCCCCCATACACTTCACACACCCCAGAAGCCCAGAGACTGAGAGGCATCCCAGCACCCGCCCAGTGGCGGCCGGTTCTAGAGCACGCCTGGGTCAGGGTACCCCCGGGTCTTGAATGGGGCTCTGCACATGACCCGGGTCAGCAGAACCACTTGGGGAGGGGAAACCCCTTCAACAAGCAAATGGGGGGAGGTGGTGCAGGGAGGAGGTTCTGAGCCTGCGTGGTTGGGGGGGGGGGAAGAGTCACATATCAGTGACAGCTGCTCCCTGTCAGCTGCAGGCCAAGGGAGGGGGGGAGGGGGCAGGGAACACCCGGTTCTGTGTGCCCAGCCCCATCACGTGATGCGCTTGGGGACAGTTGGGCATGAGAGGACCAGAGAACGAGTCCCCTGAGGGCAAGAGTGAGCAGGGGGAGTTGGTGGGGAGGTGGAGCCCCAGGCACCCCAGGTTCCATCCAGAGCTGGATGAAGCTCCAATGGTCACACTTACACACAATCAAGACTCCCCTGGACCCCCCCACACATGCCAACCCCCAGTGGCTGGCATGACCAGAAGCTCAGAGCCCAGCCTGCCTCCCAGCGCAGTGGCTGTAGTGACAGATGCTGTCAGCTCACGGTGGAGTGGGGTCTGTGGGCCTGAGGCCCGGGGTTAAGTCCCCACATGCAATATGCCACATCACTGTCTTGCTTTTCTCACTATTTAAAAAAAGGAGGGGGGCAGATCGTGGTGCACCCAGCTGAGCTCATACATTACCATGCTCAAGGGCTCAGGTTCAAGCCCCCAGCTCCCCACCTACAAGGGGGGAATCTTCACGAGCAGTGAAGCAAGGGCTGCAGGTGTCTTTCTCTCTCTCCCTCCGTCTCCCCTTCCCCTCTCAATTCCTCTCTGTCCTATCCAATAAAATAGAAAGGAAACATAATAATAGTAAGGAAACTATGGCCACTGGGAGCAGAACTATAGCCACTGTTTGTAGAGCCAACACCAAGCCCCAGTGATAACCCTAGAGGCAATAAAAAAAGTTAAAAAAGAAAAAAACCTGGGGAAAAAAAGGTTACAAACCTGACACCTGTTATCTGTTACTGACCCTTAACAGCTATGACTAAATGAGAGCCGGCCTCCACAGACAAGGAGAGGAAGAGAGGAGCAAGAGAACACTGACTAGGTGGGGGGCTGATCCAGCAGCCCACCCAGCCCCTCACCCTGCCCCAGGCCCCCAGTGGCAGGAAGCAGGCCAGCCTGAGCCTGCCATGGTCCTCAGGAGCCTGGGGGGCCGGCACCCACCCATGGGGAGATGCTAGAGGTGAGGTCAGAGGAGCCAGTGTGGGGGGACTCGGGGACACAGGCCTGACCCCTCTTCTCAGCAGCCTCCCCCTCCAGCTCTCCACTCTCCCCTTCTTCTATTCATTTGCAAGAGGAGAGAGGAGTGACAAACACCTCTGCAACACGCCACCAGCCACAGAGCTTCCTCGTGGCGTTCCCAGGCGGTGTCAGGGCTCGAACCCAGGGCCTCAAGGACGGTGACGAGCATGCTCGAAGAAAGAGGTAAGCTGCCTCCTGGCCCTCGTTTACTTTTATTTTGGGTCCTGAAAATGGTGTGCTTGCTAGTGCAGTTTGTTTTTTTTTTAATAGACGCAGAATCTTTTTCGGGCTACATATGGAAATACTTAAGAGCAGGATAATCGGGTGTCCTCCGGGAGAAATCCAGAAGCTTGGGGGGGGGGGGAGCAGCGAGGCAGTGAGAGCTGGTAGCCGGCAGGCTTCCGGCTGCCCCTCTGAACTTTTCCGTCAGAACATTTGTTCTCTGGCCCACTGTGTCATTCCAAGAGGCGGCGGCAGCTCCAAGCAGGGTTCCCGCGACCATCTGGGTCTCCCCACAAGAGGGGGGTGGTGGGAGGGGAGAGGAGAGGGGACCCCCTATCACTCAAGCTAATGAGGGTGCTTGGGGCTCCCAGATGGAGCCTGGGAGCCAGGAGAGAAAGCGGGATTAGATCATTACATCAGTGTCCTGGCAAAACTGCGCTACCCCGATGGCCGATGACAGCTGGATCAAGCCCGCCAACACTTGACAGGCACAAATAGAGCTATTCGGGGAGAGGACTGGGGAGTGACCTTCCCATTCCACTGGAACCCGCCAATGAGGGGAGCTGGGCTGGAGGAAATGGAGAAGCGGCTTGTGGCTGGCAGGCTGCCCCAGGAGGCCCGGAGAGACCGACCAGAGGAAGCGCTTTGCTGGGGGGGGGCTTTTGCAGAAAATGGGGGACAAGGGGGGGTCTGAGTCACACAGGTCGGCCCAGGTGGGCACCTGGGGTCAAGAAACTGAGCAGGGCAAGTGGGGTTTGGGCCAAGAGTCCCCCCCCAATTCCTGCCAGCATGGGGCCGCTCTGCCACCCCCCCAACCCTGAGATTCGAGATTCGCCTACAAGCTCAGTGTCTACCCAAGACCCTTTCCCGACGACAGGAGAGGAAAACAAAAATGCAGCCTGGAGTCTGTGGCCCAGCAAGGCTGGGGACACCACAGGCGCCCCGTCAGCAGCCACATGACCCACTCGGCTTCTAGAAGATGGGGGGGGGCTGGTCTCCGGGATCCCGGAATAAGTAGGAAGCCCTTCCTGTGATCACAGGGCTGGCCCCAGTTGCCCGAGCGAGTGTGGTGGCTGTACTGCCAGGTCGTGGGGGGGGGGGGCAGGTTTATAAATAGTGACTCACGTGATGCTGAGGCAGCCCTGGCCAGGGCCGGGAGGGGTGCTATTTATAGGGGGGGGGTGCACCGTGAAGCTCTGAGGAGGGGAAATGGGGCTTGAAAGACAGATGATCAGATCAGTCCCCCCCTCCCCCTCCTGCAGGCCTGGGCTTCCCTGCTTGAGGCCACAGGTTCAATTCCCAGCATCACTGCATGTCACAATTGAGCAGTATTCAGGGCTGCTGGTAAAAATGAACATGTTCTCTGCGGGCCAGGGAAACAGCTCAGTTGGGTGGTGTGCTGCTTTGCCCTATGCACAACCCAGGTGCAAGCCAGGCCCCCACACTGGAGGGAGCTTCACTTTCTGTCTCTACATGAAAGATATTAAGCCCCCCCCCCGGGAAAGGGGGGCAGTTTCAGCTGGTGCCTGTGCCTGGGACTCCTGGAATTCTGGGGCTCTTCTACCACTGGGCCTGTGAGGGGGTGTAGGGGGGCTCAAGGGCCTCGGGAAAGTCACCTGTGCAGTGAGGCCCCTGCAGCCCTGCTGAGAAATAAGTTCTATCTCTGGGGTTGCTCCCCACAGGGCCACTCGGGCATAGTCAGGCTTGTACCCCGCGTGGGAACATTTAGCCCCCCAATTCCCTGGACTCCCCAGAGCCCTAATATTTTCATTTTTTATTAATTTATTATTGGATAGAGACAGACAGAAATTGAGAGGGGAGGAGAAGATACAGAAGGAGAGAGACCAAGACATCTGCAGCCCTGCTTCACCACTCATGAAGCCTTTCCCCTGCAGGTGGGGACCAGGGGCTCGAACCTGGGTTCCTGTGCACTGCAGTGTGTGTGCCTAACCAGGTACGCCACCGCCTGACCCGGGAGCCCTGATTTCTACTTCCTAACGTTTTAAAGCAAAGATTAAGATTTATTAATTTCTCAATGAGAGAGAGAGAGGTAGGGGGGAGAGAGCAGAACATCAGCCCCAGACACCCAGAGTCAGGCACTGAAGTCTGGGGGAGGGGTGTGACCCAAGCCCTGCCTGCAGTGGCCTTGTTTTAAAATAAACTTGCTGAAGCTGAGATCCAAAAGTCAGAGAAAACTAAAGCAATGGGGAAACCTTGCAGGGGAAAAAATTTATTTACTTGTATACACACACACACACACACACACACTCACCTCCCTGCAATCCCACGTAGCCAGAGAAGTCACGCTGACCAGGCTCAAGGTCAGGCTGTGACACTGGGGGGGAGGGGACAAGAAGGGGGTAGTGGGCCCTCCCTCAGCATTTAAAGGAGCCGGCTTCTCCCTGTGGGTGGGACTCCAGCCCTGAATCTTCCTGTCGGTGTCCCCATTCTGGGTGAGCCCTCACTCTGGCCAAGGAAGGCTTTTGGGGTTCAGAGTGGATGAAGGCCATGCATTCCAGCTGGGTGGGGAGGCGGGACTGGAGGAGGGGAGAAGCATCCCTCCCTATTTCTGCAGATGTCTCAAAACTATGCCACTTGGAGAATGTCTATTATGTGGGGGGGGGGGGAACAAAGTCAAGGCCAGGCCCTGCTGGGGGTGGGGGTGTCCGCCCAGGGGAGGAGGGGGTGTGAGGGCAGACACGGCAGGCAGGGCCAGGCACCCAGGAGGCCCAGGCCAGAGTCCATGTGCGAGCAGGAGGGCTTCGCCCAAACAGGAACAGGAACTGAGCAGGGGCTCAAGGAGAGGGGGCTGGGGGTGCCGGCAGGGCAGGGGGCAGGCTCACACCGGCGGGTATCTGGGGGTGGCAGCAGAGGCACAGAGCTGGGGGGGGGGTCACAGGGAAGTGGGGGCTCGGTTTGAGAATAGTTTCGGTTTTGCAGCGGGGAGACAGGTCCTCGCAGTGGCCTGGAGGGTGGCTTCGGTGGCTGCTGACAGCGTGGCCCACTGGCCTCAGCGCTGTACAGGCAGGGTCTGTGGCAGCTGAGCCCACTGGCTCTGAGGCCACTGACCACAAGAAGGAACACGCCCGAGGGGCTGCCAGAAGGAGACTGTGAGGGTACTGGGGATACACGGGGTCCCGTGGAGGTGCTCTCTCCAAACCAGGCCCGCTCCCAGGGCCTCTGGGTGGGGCACCCAGCAGCACACACCCACTCAGCCAAGCTGCCTTTTGGGGGGCGCTCCAGAGTGGACACCACTCCTGCAGGCACTTCTGGGGTGCCCAGCCCATGGGGGGAGGTGCCCAGGCCCTCAGCTCAGAAGACACCAGGTCCCAGAGTCCTAGGGTCCCAGAGTGCACTGGGGTTGGAGGCTGGGGGCCAGAGGAGCCGGGGTGCCAGGCACAGGGAGGGGGTGGCCAGAGCTGGGGGTCCCTGGGGACACCCCCGCCAGAGGAGGGAGATGGAAGGCAGCAGGCGGGACGGGTCTGGGTGCTTGCTGAGGGTCTTTGGGGGGGAGCCTGAGAGCCAGGTGTCGATTGAACAGGCCACACAGTGAATGGCGGTGGCCCCCACTCCTAGCCCCCGACTTTGATTCTGTATCCCAAGACTTCAGCATGGCCTTATGGCTGGGGAGGGTTATAGGACAATTGTTACAGGGGCAGCTCCATGTGTCCCCAGATGGGTGTGAGCACCTGAGGAGCCTGAGCCTGAGGGAGGGTGGGGTGGTGAGAGACACAGCGCTGCCACATGTGACCCAGTCACAGCACTAGAGGGCCAAGACACAAGCCCAGATCAAGACACAGGGACAGAGGGCACAAAGACCTCACTTTTAGACCCAAGTGTCCCAGACCTGTACAGTGTTATGCATTGGCTTTCTTTTTAAAATATATATTTAAACAACAATAATAACTACAACAATTTAAAAAATGAGGGTGACAAAAGGGAATAAATAAATATTTTTAAATATATATATTTAAATGTTATTTATTTTAATGAGAGAGAGAGAGAGAAAGAGAGAGAGAGAGAGAGGTCAGAGCCCAGTTCAGCTCTGGCAGATGGTGCTGCTGGGGATTGAACCTGGGACCTCGGCGCCCCAAGCAGGAGTCTTTTGCAGAACCATTACGCTGTCTCCCCAGCGCTGCCTGGCCGTGCTTGCGGCCCAGGCTCCGGCCCTGGCACCACACAGAAGGTGCCGTGGCCCCGGGGGTGCTGTAGTGTCTCTCCCTGTCTGAATGCAGAAGTCAGCCCATGAATGGTGGAAGCAGACATGTGCCAGGCACTGGCTCTGCCCCCAAAGAAAAAGTTTTTGAAGTGAAAATGAAGGGAAGCCAGGGCCGGAAACTGAAGAAAACGGAGACAACCCTGGTGAGTGGGGCGGTGACATCAAAGCCAGCCTGGTGGCCGGCAGCCGGCTGGAATTTTCTTGGTGAACCAAAAGGAAGACAAGCAGGAAAGAGCCCCCTGGGGAGGCTGAGCCCACTGCCCAGACAGCCCCTGACGGGACAAAGACAGAAGGGGCAGGCGGGCAGCTGGAGGCAGGGGACCCTGGTGAAGAGGGACAGCAGGGGCCTTGGGGACACACTGCAGGCCAGGCCTGCGAGCAGAGGGTACTGACGGGCAGGGGAAGGGTGGGAGGGTGGGAGAGATCCTGAACACGCAGCAGGCTCCCACGCTTTAAGAGACACCCTCTGCGGGCTGGGCGGTGGCGCACCTGGTTGAATGCACATGTTACAGTGCACAAGGACTCGGGTTCAAGCCCCTGGGCCCCCCCTATGGGGGAAAGCTTCACAAGTGGTGAAGCGGGGCTGCAGGTGTTTCTCTCTCCTTCTCTATCATCACCTTTCCTCTCGATTTCTGGCTGTCTCTATCCAATAAATAAATACATAAAGATACTTTTTTTAAAAAGGTGGGGCTGGGCGGTAGCTCAGCGGGTTAAGCATACGTGGTGCAAGGCACAAGGACCAGCGTGTAGGGATCCCAGTTTGAGCCCCCGGCTCCCCACCTGCAGGGGGGGTCGATTCACAAGCGGTGAAGCAGGTCTACAGGAGTGTATCTGTCTCCCCCCCATCTTCCTCTCTTCTCTTGATTTCTCTCTGTCCTATCCAACAACAATGACAGCAGTAACAACCGTAATAATAACGATAAACAACAAGGGCAACAAAAGGGGAAAAATGGCAACAACAACAACAAAAAAAAAGTTAAAAAAAAAAAAAAAAGAGGCAGACTCTGAGGGCCCACAGTGGAGCACCCAGCAGAGCATGACCTTACCATTCCTAAGGGCCTAGGTTCAAACCTCATTCCCCACCTGTGGGGGGGGAGTATCATGAGCAGTGAAGCAGGTGTCTCTGTCTCTCTCCCTCTCTCTCTCCTCCTCCCATCTCAACTTCTCTGTCCTAGCTGGGAGGTAGTTCAGCCAGCAGAGAGCACACAGTGTCTATCTATCTGTCTGAAAGTTTTCAAAAAAAAAACACAAAACAAGTCTGCTGGGAGTCACAGAACCACGCTTATTGATGCTGTCAGTGGGGAAACAGAAGCAGTATTTTGCTAGGACAGTTCAGGACTAAGTCAGGGCCCACCATCGGATGCTGAAAGGCCTGCCCTTCCCTGGAGCTGCAAGGGAGTCACTCAGGAGAGCCAGCGGAAGGCATCAGCCCTGGGGTGACCCAGCTGCCCCAGGGGTTTGAGAACCCCCACGCCTTATGGTCCCCAGCCCCCGGGGCTCCTGCCATGCTGGGAGGGCTTGCTTAGAGCCCTGTCTTCTCTTATGATTTGAGATCTTTCTTAGAGATGTGTTTCTTCCCTGAGAGAGGCCAGAGCACCCCTCTGGCGCAGGCTGGGGATAGAACCTGAGACCCCACTCAGGCAGGTCCTGGGCACTACCAGCCACTAATCAAAATTTTATTTTTGCTTTTTTCTTTTTGACAATATTTATCTTATCTTTTTTTTAAATAATATTTTGTGGCTTATTTACTTTGGATAGAGACAGAGGAATTGAGAGGAAATGAGGGGGAGGCAGAGAGAAAGCGAGACACCTGCAGCCCTGCTTCATAGCTCGTGAAGCTTCCCCCCTGCAGGTGGGGACAGGGGCTTGAACCTGGTACTGGTGCTCGGCCAGGTGCACTTCCACACAGCCCCCCTTCTCCTTTCTAGTGAAACTTCAGGCCTCTCTGCCCAGCCCACACTCTTGAGAGAGGAAAGGCAGAAAGAGACATACTTTCTACAACCACAGGAGTTTCTTGGGCTCCTGCTTTGCAGCTCCTGGGGTAGCGCACACTGCAACGCCCGGCCCAGGGAGAGTCTGTCTGCACGCTGGAGGCAACTGTGGGAGGACTAGCAACCTTGCTGGGTGGGTGCGCCAGCCTTCCCCTTCTGAAGCACAGACTCCAAGTGGGAGGGCTGGGCCAGGGCCTGTGCAGGAGCACCAGGGAGCATGGAGATTCAGGCGGGGAGTGGGGCACACCACTGCCAGGGCCCTGACACTTCTAGACCTGTTGGTGAAAAGCTAGCCTCCCCCAGGCAGCAGAGGGGGTGATCAGAGAGAGAAAGAGAGTGTGTGTGTTAGGGGTCGGGGTGGGTCAGAGCTGGGCCCACAGCTCTCTGTCTGATGGGGGGGCAGCCCTTGGGGTTCTGGGTCTCTCCCGGCTCCCCCTAGTCCCCTCCTGTACCCCCTGCTGCTGTAACGGGAGGGACCTTGGGGGCTGATAAACTTGGCTGTGAGTGGGGAAGGGACCTCCCAAGAAAAGCTCAAGGACCCACAGGCACTCCCCCCGCTCTGCTCTGGAAGGTTCCAGAAGAGATAAGCAAGGCCGGAGCCCCGGGACAGCACGTCCAGCCCCTGAGAACCTGCCTTCATCGCAGGCTGTGGGATGTGCACGGCACCCCCACACACTTCCTTCACCTTCACTTATGCATTCGGGCATCTCAGAGAGACAGAGACATGGAGAGACACTACAGCACCCAAGCCTCCCTAGGATGGTGCAGGCCAGCCTCGCAGCTGAACCTGGGTCGCAGGTGAGGCAGAGCAGCTCAGCTGTACTGCCTGGCGAGCTCTCCCAGCGGCCCTCAGAGCTATCATTTCCAAAGCAGCTGAGCGCAGGCCACCTGATCGGGGCTGAGGTGGGGTACCCCACAGCTGCCCCCACCTCCCCACAGCAGTTCAGTCTAGCTGTACCCCACTCCCATCAGGAGGAGCTTCTAGAAACTCCAATGAATTTCTAGAAAATTCTAAGAGCCACCCTCCCACACAATGACCTGAGAAAGAAAATTTGGGCGGATGAGAGAGACAAAGGGAGATAAAGGGTCCCTGCTCCCAGCCACCTCTGTCTGAAGTCCAGTGGTTTATTCTGTTTTACTTCTGCTGAATCAAGCCTTGTCCATTTTTTCACTCGGTGGCAGAGAGAGGCAGAGAAAGGAGAGACCTTGGCACCTGGTGCCATGGACCTCCCACGTAGTACTGGGGCTGGGACTTGGGTCAAGTCCCAAGACAGGCACCCCACCTGATGAGCTCCCTCTCTGGGCCATACTTAAGATGCGACGATCCCCACCTACAAGACAATTTTACTCCCTGTAGGAGACTAGAGGGACCTCAGTTCTGACTGGGCAGAAAAGGGAAAATGAAAGACCGTTTCCAGTCACAGATGTGGAAAGTTCACACTGAAAACTACCAGACACAGGTGAGCTTGGCCCAGCTTAGCACCGACAGGGGGATGAGAAGGGTCACAGCAGCTGGGGGTGGGGTTTGAGGGCACATTTGCTTGAGGACACATGTTACAATGCACAAGGACCCAGGTTCGGACCCGCGCTGCCCACCTGCAGAGGGAAAGCTTCACAAGCAGTGGAGCAGGACTGCAGGTGTCTCTCTGTCTCCCCCCAGCCTCTCGAATTCTGGCTGTCTCTAGTCAATAAATAATTTAAAAAGAGAAACTATGTTGAGTAATGCGGAAAGATTGAGTAATCTGAGGAACAAGGAACAGCCACTACATAAGGCAGCAAAGAGGCTCTTGACAAAAGTACTAAACAAGAAAAAACCGGGAGTCAGGCAGTCAGTAGTGCAGCGGGTTAAGCACAGGTGGCGCAAAGTGCCAAGGACCGGCGTAAGGATCCCGGTTCGAGCCCCCGGCTCCCCACCTGCAGGGGAGTCACTTCACAAGCGGTGAAGCAGGTCTGCAGGTGTCTTTCTCTCCAGACCCTCTGTCTTCTCCTCCTGTCTCCATTTCTCTGTCCTATCCAACAATGACTACATCATTAACAAAAATAATAACTACAACAATAAAATAACAAGGGCAACAAAAGGGAATAAATTTTTTTTTAATTTTTTTAAAAAAGTCACAGCCTTGCCCAAGCTCAACCCCTACTGAGGGAAAACAAGCAAGAGAAACCCCAAGAAAGAGGAGGCACTGCCATCAGTACTTGGATCAAAGCTCTTCCCCCTCCAGGGCTGGGGAGGAAAAAGTGGCATACTCACCAGACCTCCGTGCGGCTCTGTCCAACGGTCCCCCCCAGGACCGGGAGTGGACGGGAAGGCTAAGAGCAGCTGTCCTTCCCCCCAACCCCCTATAAGATCTTTGAGCCCGAGAAGATGCAAGAGAATCAAGTTAACAGCTAACAGGAGCAAGCGGGGTTGCCAGGACCAAAATCAGCACTGGGAGACAGTTAGTTGCTGGTCTCTGCCCCACAACCATCACGAGGGGAAGGGGTAAAAATTAAAATCAGGCAGTAAGGCGCCACTCTCGGGGGACCTGCTTCCTGAGCATGTGGTCTCTTCCTAGAGCGTAAGGAGACCCAGGCAGGCAAGAGGCAGTCTTGTTCAAGGGTTGAACAGCTCATCCTTCTCGAAGCCTCCCCTGGACTGAGTGGTAATGTTTAATCCAGAAGGTGGTCTCACCACATGGGGGGAGGGACAGAGGGCAGCCAGTGGGCAGAAAAGCCGTGCGCAAGTCAGTTGTTCTGGGGTTGGGGGGTGAGCTCTTTGCTGGGGTGCAAGCCAGCCAGGTCAGCCAGTGGAGAAGCTGCAGGGGAACACCAGGCAAAGGCACCGTGGTGACCCATTTGCTTTAGAAAAGGAAGAGAAGTGGTCCGGGAGATGGCGCAGTGGACAAAGCATTGGATTCTCAACCAAGAGGTCCCTAGTTTGATCCCCGGCAGCACATATACCAGAGTGATGGCTGGTTCTTTCTCTCCTATCTTTCTCATGAATAAATAAGTAAGCAAATTCTTTTAAAAAAAGAATAGAAAGAAAGAAAAAAAAAAGGAAGAGAGGGAGCCTGAGGGCCAGCAGTGACTGAGCAAGGCCACAGGAAGTCAAGTGTCACCTAGGAGCCAGGGAGAGTAATTCTCTGTCTCTCTCTCTCTCTCTCTCTCTCTCTCTCTCTGTGTGTGTGTGTGTGTGTGTGTGTGTGTGTGTGTGTGTGTGTAACCATGCATAGAGAGAATGACCGTTGCCCTGGCCTCCCTCTGGGCCTTCTCCGGACAGCTGTGGCTGAGACTATCTTGACAAAGTGCTCATGTCAGCTGGGGGAACGTCTGGCCCCTGATCTTCCCCTCACACACACCCTCACCCCCAGTTAAAGCCCCGGCCCTGGGTGTAGCAGCGTTTGGAGGCAGGGCCTCTGGGAGGTGCTGATGATGGTCAGATAAGGTTGTTTGGGGAGGGAGGGAGTGCCCCCTCGTGATGGACAGAACACCAGCCTGTCCGATGTCATCTTGTCAAAGTTGGGGGTACTGGGGATCCCCCAGAGGAAAGTGCAGGAGGGGCTCAGCAGGGAGCTCAGGACTGGCTGGGTGAGGCTCTGGCTTCATCCCCTCGCTTGCACTCTCATTAAAAAAAAAAAAAGACAGGCCAGCAAAATAGCTCACTGGATAGTGTGCCTGCTTTGCCCAGGTGCAGGCCCACCCTGCCCTGGAGTAGCTCTGGCACTGAGGTCTCCCCTCCCATTTCCTATCTGAGGTGCCCCAGCTGGCTCAGTGTTGTTAGTGTGCTGGGGGTCAGAACAGTGGCCCAGGAGGGGCACAGGGGCTGGAGTGCCAGAGGCTCAGGGCTGAGCCTGCCTGGCTCCTCTCAGAAACAAATCTCTGGAAGTAGATGCTGTGTACAGTTCTGAGGCGCCCCAGAAGCCAGGGGGGTGCCTGCCCCCGGGGGACCTGCTGAAACAGGGGCTCCCCGGGGTGCGGAGGGCTCAGAGCTTACCCTTCCGGTTGGAGACAGAGAACCGGCCTTTTGAAAGTGCCTTGAATCTCACTTGCCAAATAAATAAAATAAAGAGCACATGGCCGACAGTTGTCTCAGACTAACAGCTGAAGGGGAGGGGGGTGCGCAGAGAGAGGACAGACGGGCAGGTGTGAGGACGGGGGAAGGGGGACAGGTCCTCAACACTCCAGCCTAGTGTGGACACTGCCCTGGACAGGCTGCACGGGAGGGAGACGGTGCACACAAGCAGGGACGGGGGTGACACCAGCCAAGTCCCCTCTTCTCCAGACACAAGACACAGCCACCACCATCTGTGGGGTGAGGGGGAGGCTTTTGTGGGGCTCACTTCCTGGGAAGCCCCCTGGAAGAAACAGAGCACAGAGACTTAAAAAAATAAATAAAAACTGATTTCCTTATTTAAGCCATGGGGAAAGGGTTGTGTTTGATATTGGGGGGGGGCACCAGAGCCCCACAGGGAACTACAGGACTACAGGAAATGTCCTCCTCGGTCATCCCTCTGTCACCCCCAAAGAGACCAGTTCCCCCAGCCCCCCTTCCCATCACCCCTTCCCCTGCCCACACTCAGCTCACACTCGCCATCTCACACCTCCTCACCTGAGGAGCAGCTCCTGGGGAAGAGGTCACGGGGTGCAGACCCTCCAGAGGCAGCACCACCCACACACCACCACCACCACCCCCACCAGCGTCCCCGCCCGCCACCAGGTAGCAGCTATAATTAGTCACCGCAACTGAAGCCGAACGTAATTAATTACATAATTTTGAAGCATTCGAGTTAATTCCATTAGAATCACGTCATGAAACGGGGGATTACGAAGGATTGCCGGCAAAAGGCAAAGTGGGGCATGAGCCTGGGCTCTAGGGTGGGGAGGGGGCTGGACTCCATCTCCCCCTTGACTCACAAACTTGGGGGGCTCCAGCCAGGCACCTGGCGTCCAGCCACCTCTGGAGATGGGCCCTGCAGCCCTCCCCAGCCTCAGTTTCTCCAAAGGACATGGGGGGGGGGGGCGGTCCACAGCAGTCATCACCCCAGGGCTCCTAGGTCCCTCATCCCACGAACCCAGCCTGCCCTTTCCCACCTACCTATTCATGCCTGGGGTGGGGGGTAGCTGCACCCCTCGGGCCCCCTCACTCAGCTAGGTCCATCCTAAAGGGCTTCCCAAAGGCAAGGCTGAGTGCTGAGTCTCAGTCCTGAACTTAAGGACAGGGTCACCCCGGGCCTCCAGGACACACGAGTGTCCCCTGCACGCTGACGCTGGCTCTCTTTCCCTCAGTCCTTCCATCCTGGCAAACCAGGACTTGTGGGCCTCACCTCCCTGAGCCCTGCCAGCCTGGCCCCAGTCCCCTCGGCCACCACAGTCACCCCAGGGCCCAGAGTCACCAGCAGGCTCCACGGGACACACTGGCTGAATAAATGAATGAACGAACGAACAGCCCCAAGGACCCAAAACCACATGCTTCTCTCCATCTGGCTGTTATTTCCCAGATCACTGAACGTGCATGGTTTTAATTTAATTTTATTTTATTTTATTTTATTTTATTTTTGACCAGGGTACAGCTCAGCTCTGGCTGCTGCTGATGCCAGGGATTGAACCCAAGGCCGCCAGCAGTACCCCATGTGCCATCTCCCTGGCTATATTTCTTCTCTCAACTCACAGCTGCGTGCTCATGAGAACCCAGGCACAGGCCGGGCAAGAGCTGGAAGTCAGCACCCGAGGCCCCCAGATCCCTCAGCAAGCCCCATTCCCTGCTGGGCTGAGAGTGGGGGGCACCTTGGGTGCAAGCCCAGAGGTCCAGCCCAGCCTCCAGGCCAAACAAAGCCAGGACAGAGAGCCTGGACAGAGACCCCAGAGAGAGACCCTGTCAGAAACACAGCTGCAGCCTCTCTTTCCCTCCCTCCCGCTTCCGCCATCAACAGTAGCTCAGGATAGGGGTGTGGACAGGACAGGAGGACCCCCAGAGGCTGTCTTCCGGAGGGGGGTGTCTCAGGCTGGGGGCTCTCTGGGGCTCCGGGCTGCCTCAGGTCACCCAAGTACCACCCCTCGCCCCACAGTCGGGTCCCCTCATGCCCACCGCTCACTGCTCACCCAGACTGACCGCGGTCTCTCTGACCCCCCCTCAGCCTAACAACCCAACCCCACCCTGCTCCTTCACAACCAGCTCAGGAAAGGTCAAGTGACTGACAGATGGACAGACAGACGAAGAGACAGGTCCACTCAGCGGCATGCTGGCCAAAGCACCCCCCTCCCTTCCTGTCCCTTGCACAGCCTGGCTCCAGGTCCAGAGCAGCAGGGGTGTGGCAGGGAGGGGTCCCCCAGTTACAACAGGGCCATCAGCCTTGGAAGGCCTTGAACCCCAGGCTTCAGCACTGGGCTCTCCCCGGGGCTTGGCCCACTGCCCCCAAATGCCACCAGACCCTCTCCCCCAAACCCTGTCTGTTTGCCACCCACGCTGCACAGGCTCTGTGGCCATGCTGCCCCCCAAATCCAGGTGCCCCCACTTTCCCAAACCTATGCAAATGTGGCTGAGCCAGCCGGTGATGTCACCCTGCCCAAAATACCCCAGGTGCTCTGTGCCAATGAAGCAGCCGCACTGGGGACAGTGATGGGGTGCAGGCAGGGCAGCCCCCCATCCTGTTCCTAGAGGAGCCGGGCCGTCTGCCCCATCCAGGCTGGGAACAGAGGGGTGAGAGCCCAGGGGTGAACTTCTGCCAAACAGCTTGCTCTGCCCACTCTTCTTTCTCCACACAAAGGTGTGCTGTGTCACAATCACTGTCACACACAGGCCGGATGCTGGGGCTTCAAGCCTGCATGACTCCACCGCTCCAGGCAGCTAGCGGGTGAGACAGAAACGGAGCAAGACCCCCACAGCCCTGCTCCGGCCCCCGTGAAACTTCCCTGTGTATAGTGACCCCGTGTGGTGGCTGAGGGCTTGAACCTGGGTCCCAGTGCCCAGCCGAGTGCATGCTGCGGCCAGGAAGCCCCCGGTTCCGTGGTCAGTGGGGATGAGAAGGTGCCGGGTCCCGGCCGCTTCCTATAAGCTGGCTGGCCTTCCCATGTGTGTCCCAGGGTAGGGGTGCAGCTTCCCAGAGGTGGGAAGCTGAGTGGTCTGTGACAGGACAGGAGGGAGGGGACCAGAGCTGGGAGGGCACCAGTCACCCCACCGCTCTGCCGGCTCCCCGCCATCCGGCTCCCTGCCCAGGTCACAGCAAGGGGAGGCATGGAGGACACGGGGATATCACAAGTGGCAAAACCCACACGCACCAAGTGATGGGGGCCACAGGCTAAGGCACAGCACAGATTGCACCTTGGTACACAGTCTGGAGCCCCCTCTCCTGGTGACGGTACGGTGAGACCCCTGGGGCTGGCCCGGCCCCTCCTCTCCTCTCTGGCGGGTGGGGTACCAGTGGCCGTGCCAAGACTGGGAGCCAGGGCCACCTCATGAGGCCCGTGAGCTCCCCTGCCCCTGGACAGGTGGCCCTGGTCAAGCCCGAGGCTGACTGGGGACCTGACCTTGTCCCCACTTGGCGGCGGGCAGTGAACAAGGAGCCGGGATGCTGGGGTGAGGCCAGTCACGCAAGCCACCGCCTCCCAGACTGGTGGCATGCAGAGTGACAGCTAGCTGCTGGCCGTCCCATGGGTGGGGGGGGGGGAGTTGTACCCCTTCAGGGCCTGTGCTCCATCTGTGTGTGCCCAGCCAGCTCGGGAAGCCAGAGCCGTCAGGGTTCAAGTCCTGGGTCAGCTACGGAGGGGGAAGAGACAGAGAAGCTGGGTGCTCCGCCCAGAGCGATCGAGTAAGTGAGTGAGCAAGCATCCCTTCCAGCTTGATGCAAAAGCGGCTGCGATAGGAACAACAGAATGTTCCTATTTTCAGGACTCGGGATGGGAGGGGGGAAGCTGTTTGCAAATCTAATCAAAAAAGAAAAAAGGGGGGGAAAAGGATTCGATGTACACTTTCCCTCCAGCAAGAATTTTATTTTTAATTTTCATTTACATAGTCGCTTTCTTCCAAGAAGCTCGGAACTGTGGTGCTCCGCTCTGCTCTGCGGGCACTTTAAGCGGAAAACATAAGTTGTCACCACAGAGGAGAAGACAGGCCAGGCAGGGGCGGAAGCTGGGGAGAGGGACCAGGGGAGAGGGACCACGGACAGATGGATGGGAGATGGATGGTAGGTGGAAGATGGTAGGTGGAAGCTGCCGGCCCAGGGCCCGGACAGCTGCAGTCACTGTCCCCACAAACACCAAGGGAGTGGTACTCAGCCCTCAGGGGCCAACAACTGGGGGAGACAGCCCAGCAGGGAGAGTGCAGGGCTTGCACCCCTGATCACAACTTGATCCCTGGCCCCACATAGACCTCAGTGGGGCTCCAGCTCCCCCCTACCTCTCTCCCTCTGTCCTCTAAACAGATATTCCTTTTGCTCCTGAAAACACAAATATGGGGCAGGGCATGTCCCACCCAGTAGGGCACATGCCTTACCAGGCATGAGGCTCTAGGGTCGAGCCCTGGCACCACATGGAACAGCCTGAGTGGCACTGGGGGAAGTCCATGGATGGCAGAGCGATGCTGAGGTGTCTCTCTTCTTTCTGTGTCTCTTCTCTCTAAACTAGAAAATGAAAAGTTCAGCCTTGGGAAGCAGCCAATGGTGGAGACAGACAGACACACACACACACACACACACACACACACACACACACACACGGCACCGGGTTCATTACTTGGTGAGTGACAGCAAAGACACAAAGTATTTTAGGAAACAAACCACTAGTGATGTACCAGAGAGTGTGTCTGCCTTGCTTTTGGGATGAATTGGAGAAGGGGCTTGCGTTGGTTGGGTTGTTTTTTGGTTGCCTTTTTTGTTGTTAATTTATTAGCATTATTTTAACAGCTGGGTGGACAAGATCTGAACATCTTACATTCAGCAAAAAGCTGTCAACACCCAAATAAAAAGTTAATGACAATCAGAGTGGCATGCCACTTCTCACAATGTCGCAACGCTCACTTAAGAAAGAGCTAATTTGTCAATTTGTTTTTCCCTCAGCTAAACTCAGAACACCTAACAACTGCATAGATGACTTTAAAACAAAGCAAAAAAGAATAAAAAGCAGTATCTGCTTCTGCCGCCGGCACCCACGCAGCAGAGGGAGCGAAGGCTCTCAGAGCAGACGCGGGGCTGCCAGAGCCGAGGCGACATGGCAGAAGGGGGCAGAAAGAAGCCGGGCTCTAGTGTAGCCCTAGCATTCCCCCCGGCACTGAGGGCACAGTTCTAAGGGTGGCCGGTGAGTCAGGCCTGGCACACCCAGCAGGCCTGGCCCCTCCCGTGGGCCCTCGTGTCCGGGTTGGAGATTGGCGGGGGGCGCACAGCACCCGACTCATCTTCGCACAAGTGAGAGGAAGGAGAGCCCGGCCACTTTCCCGGAAGCCCTGCAGCACTAGGAGTGACGTCCTCGGTGGAGTGGGGTCACCTGATGGTGTCCCCAAGGGAGGCTTTTGGGATGCCTTTCGGGCTGAGGAACGTCCAGGGTAGCCCAGGGCTGAACACAGCTCGTGGGACCTGCCCGCCGAGCAGCCTTGGGGTTCCCAGGAAGAACCCCCACTGCATCTAGGAGAACTGCAGGATTCAGCATTGTGGACAAGGGGGGTCACCTCTCCGAGGCCCTCAGACAAGTCAGATGTCTCCCCCAAAGCGCTGAATCTGCAAGCTACCCGTCTTTTATCCATAACTGTGTCACGTCACCAGAGGAAGGGCACACACACCTGTCAACGTCTTGATACCATGGCCCAGGTGCTTCTGGGAGAGCACACAGGTCCCCGGGCTCAGGGGACTTCCAGCAAGGGACCCCACCCCCCACCCCCACCAGGTCCAAAATGGCTCCCCTGCACCTTTCTGGAAAGACTACGGGGGGGGGGGGGGGGAGGGCTGACTTCATCTAGAAAATCAGCCCCACATGGCTGAGACAGAAAGCAGGATCCAGCACAGAGACAACCCCCTCCAACACCCCCGCAAACTAGACTCAGCGCAGAGGACCCTAACACGGTGGGGTTGTTTGCTTTTCCCTTTTTTGGGGGGGGAGTGGGAGTTGTTACTTATTCAGGTCTGCCCCTCCCCAGTACGTCTTCTTAGAGCAGTGGACGGCTCTGAATTCTAAAATCTGGGGAAAGAAAACACAAGACAAGCTGCTCAGGGCTGTGCGCGCGTGTGTGGCTAAGTCAGGATCCAAGTCGGCTCTCCACCACAGACAGATGTTCTCCCCTCACACAGATGTTGAGGCTGGCTAGGCCGCCCCAGTTTCTGTGTGTACACACACACACACACACCAACCCCTACTCCCGCCCTGTCCCATGGCTCAGACTCCTGCAATTCGCCCAGCATGACAGGAACATACAGGTAAATGGTTTTGGGGTGCCACGGTGGGGGGGGGGGGGCGCTCTGCAGAAAAGCTTCGGCCAGACGCCCGGGCCTGGGAGCAGAGAGCATGGCTTCTAATAAGATTCAAACGCAGGATTCCAAGGATTCCACCTGTTTCCAATTAGATACCAGAATTGCTTGAGTGTTTAAGCTCTGTTCACTTGCTACTTACACAGAAAAATTCTTCCGGGTTTTTTTTTTTCCTGAACATTTTAAGTATGTTAAAATAAGATTAAGGGTCTGGTTTAAACAATCAGAGGCAGGGGAATTTTGGTGGAAACCAGAAGTCTCTCTCCCCCCCCCTCTCTCTCTGAAGCCACAATGCAGACCTGCAGACAAAGCAAGGACAGACACCAGATCTACTCGTTGCCGTCTGTGACAATGACTTGTAAACACACACACACATACACACAGAGGCAAATCCTCCCCTAGGGAAAGCAGTAACTCTTTGAAGCTGCACCCTAAATGGTTTTTTAGTGGGCTTGTACGTGTATATAAAATAATAACGGAAGCCAGATACTACATTAGAGTAACTTTACAGGGACCTGCAGGCAGTGTTGGGGTCCCGTCCCTGGGGTGCTAGGCACCCACCTGCCGTAATCTATAAGACGCCCACCAGGCCCAGCGTCTCAGGCTTTACCACGTGAGAGGACCCAGGTCGGAGCCCCCTGCCCACCCCCCAGCAGGCGAGAAAAGCCAAATCAATGTGTGGGCTACCGGCGGGTGTGCGGCCCAGCTCAGGGCCCTGTTTGAATCTCCAACAAGAGGCCTGACGGTGGCACCCAGTTGAGCCTTAGCATTATCATACACAAGGCCCTGGGTTCGAGTCCCCTGTCCCCACCTACAGAAGGGAAGTTTCATGAGTGATGAAGCTGAGCTGTAGGTGTCTGTCTGCCTCCCCATTCCTCTTGATTCTCCCTCTCTCTATCCAACACATAAAAACAATGACAGCTGAAGCCCTGCAGATCCAACTCTGGCTTCAGGGGTGAGCTTGGCTGAACCTGGGCTTCCTCCTTCTGGTCTGCTCCCGCGGATAACACACAAACTGTGGACATCCAGACTGACCCCCCCACCAACAGCGCTGACCCCCTCCCAGCCCCAAAGCAACATTCTGAAGGTTAGCTGAGGATCGGGAGGGAGGAGAGACTTCTCAAGGTCGCCCCTTTCCAACTTTGTCCTAAACGGACACCTGTCGAGAGAGGCAGGCAAAGGGGGGGTTCCCCCAGCCCCCCCACCTGAAGTTGGGACAAGGCTGCAGCCCCATGCTGACTTGTACCTTAAAAACAATAACAGTTTCAAACAGAGAACCAAGCAACCTAGCAGTGCCCTGTTCTACCCCACAGCCCAGCCGTTACCAAGGCCCGACACCAGAAGAACCCAGAGAACAAAGACACCCAGACTCTCAAGACTCAGGATCCACGTTTACACGAAAATAAGGGGGGGGGTAGTGAAGACATACCCACTTCCAGAGTAAGAGGAAATTTAAAAAAAAAAATGGAGGAGAGTCGGGTGGTAGCGCAGTAGTTAAGTGCACATGGTGCCAAGTGCAAGGACCGGTGTAAGGACCCCAGTTCAAGTTCCCGGCTCCCCACCTGCAGGGGAGTCGCTTCACAGGCGGTGAAGCAGGTCTGCAGGTGTCTGTCTTTCTCTCCCCCTCTCTGTCTTCCCCTCCTCTCTCCATCTCTCTCTGTCCTATCCAACAACGACATCAATAACTACAATAACAATTAAAAAAAGGCAACAAAAGGAAAAATAAATTAAAAAAAAAAATCAAAGCACCCAGAAGGCTGATTTTCTTCTCTGCCAGCCTGGCACAGTTGTCCCCTCTGAAAACAAAGTTCTGGAAGTTTGTGTCTGAGGGGCGGCTCCTCCAGACAGGAGAGGGGTGGCCAGCCTGGCCCTCTCCCCGCAAGGGCTCTAGGCGGGGCTTCTCTGAGAAAGTGTACCCTCTCCTTCAACGCCGACTTAAAAGATAAATTTATACAGTGGCGTCTTTTTCTTGTCTTTTTAAGGTTGTTTTGTTTTTTCTCTTTTAACAAGACTGGAATAGTAAAAAGAAGAAAAAAAAGAGGAGAAAGAAAGAAAAAGAACTTGTCCAACTGGTCCAGGCGACGCCAGAGCCCTGAAACCTCCAAGCCACCAGCCTTGGGGAGAAAGAAAGGAAATGAACTGGGCTCAGTGTCCAGAGCGGCTGCTCTCCACGGGGCTCCAGACAGCGCGGCTCCCAGGGGGGTGGGTGGCAAGAGAGGCACCGGCCACCGGCCCCCCTGCCAGAGGTGGCCAGCCAGCACCCAAGTCCGACCCCCTGGTCCCCCCCATCTCGAAGGAGAGGGGCTCCGGGGAGCTGAAAAGGAAGGGTTCTGCCTGGCCGGCCCTGGAGGCGCCCAGAAACCAGATAGCAGTTCAAAAGGCCTCTTCAGGGCCGGGAGAAAAGAGCCAGTGTGGCCTTGGCCTTGAACTCCAGCCCAGCCGCCCGCAGCTGTGGGTGCTCTCGGTGGGCACAATCCTCACCCACAGGGAGAGTCAGCTGGGGAGGAGCAGGAGGAGGAAGCCAGGAACCCAGGACCTGTGGTTTTGTTTTTGGAAAAAAAAAAAGTTCCAGAGCGACATCTTCTAGTTCACACGCCCCAAGTGACGGGACAACTTCCAAGTGGCTCCTGGAGTGACAGTTAAATGTCCTGGAGTGCTGGGGGGGGGGGGGGGGGCTGGAGGAATAGGGCATCTAGGGAAAATGGGGGGGAGTAGAAGAAGCCTTAAAAACCAAATTCCTACTTGGAGGCCAAAGGCCTGGGGCGCTTCAAAACATAAATTAATTAATTAATTAATTTTAAAAATAAATATAAAAATCAACCTGGTTGACATGACTGTCCCATTATGGGGGGGGGGGGTGAGAGGGGGTTGGGAAAAAAAGTACACTGGTCTTCTTCCAACTCCACAACGGGTTTTACAGTAAGCACGGGAATTAAATTATGGGTAAAAAAAAAAAAAAAGTGGGGGGGGGAGCTATTTTTACAAAAAAAAAAAAGAGGGGGTAGACCCATGTATTAAAAAAATAATAATAAATAAAAGGACACGGGCCGCGGTGCTGCCATCCAGGAATGTCACTGACACAATGGACACTTTGCGGGGATCTATTTTCGGGGCTGAGACAGCGCAGGAAAGAAAAAAAAAAGAAAAAAGAAAAAAAAAATCTCCAAGTTTTCCTCTGCTGGGAAATGCATGGTGGAAATGCACAGCTGGGGCGCCCCTGCTCCCGGCCGGGCCAGAAACTGGGGGGCCCCGTCCATCCTCCGGGCCGGCAGAGGGGTCTGGGGGTGCAGCCCGGCCTGCGGGTGCAGCTGCAAGTCTCCAGGCGCCCCCCATGCACGACCCCCCCAGTGCCCGCGTCGCCCCGCTCGCGGTCTGAACCCCGTTTCCTCCTGGGGCTGCATATGGGGGTGCAGGCGCGTCCCGACCCCGGAGTGCCGGAGGTCATGGCCGCGGGGGGCCCCGGGGTGGGCAAAGTTGGCCAAGTTGGGGTCGGCGCTGCCCGCGCCGCTGCCAGCCCGGGAGGGGGTCCCCTCGGGGGGCTCCTCCCGCGCCGCATGCGCCCCCGCGCCCCCTGCGTGCCTCGTGCGCCCCCCAGGCGCCCCCCCGGCCGCGGGCTCCACGGCGCCCGGCGCGCGCGGGGGGTGCCCCCCGGAAAGTTGCGCCCCCGCCGCCGCCGCCGCCGCCGCCCGGCTGACAGGGTCGCCGCCCGCCCGCGGCTCCACAGCGCCCCCGGCCCGCCGCCGCCGCCGCCGGCACAGGGGGCGCCCCCCCTCAGCAACTCCCCACAAACTTTCCCCGGAGCGCGGCGGCCGGGGGCGCGGGGACACCCGCCGCCGCCCCCCGACCCCGCCCCGACCCCCGCGCCCCGCGGCCCCCGCGCCCACCCGCCGCCGCCGCCGCCGCCGCCGCCGCCGCGCCGCGCGGAGGGCCGGGGGCGCCTGAGGGGCCGGCCCCGGGGGCAGCGGCGGCCGCGGCGGCGGCGGCGGCCCGGCGCCATCTTGGGCCGATCGATGAATCGAACAAAGGGGATCAATTTCCGATCGCGCGGCGGATCGATGGGGCGCGGGGCGCCGGCGGGACCCGGCCCCGACTCGGCCGCGCCGCCCGCCGCCCCCGCCGCCCCACGCCCCGCGCCCCCGGCCCCGCCGCCCCGCGCCCGCCGCCCGCGCCCCGCCGCCCCCGCCGCCCTGCGCCCGCCGCGCGCCCGCCTGACCTGCAGCTGCGGCAGATCAAAGCGCCTCCAATATTGGAACATCGATCCCGCATTGGCCGCCATCTTGAGACATATTGAGACGGAGTGAGCGGCGGCTCGCGAGCGAGCGAGGGGGCTGGAGTTCAGAGCCGCCGGCGGGCGGCGGGCGGCGCCAAAACCCGGCCTGGAGCGGCCCCGCAGCGGCCGCGGAGACGCCGAGCCGCCGCCACGCCGAGCCGCCGCCCGGAGGGGGCGCTGCAGCCGCGGGGGGGGGGGGGGCGAGGGGCTCGTGCACGGTGCCGCCCCGCCCCCCGCGCGTCTTCGGCTCAGGGGTCTCGCCCGGGGCTCCCGGGCTCTTGCTGACTTCTTGGGGTGCAGGACTTGGGAAGTGGGGGCCCCGTGTACAGTGTACCCCGTTTCCCCGGCGCTGCGCCCCTGGCTCAGGAGGGGCCTCGCTCCAGGACACCCGGCTCTTGCTGCTGACTTACTGGGGTGCAGACTTAAGAAGTGGGGGGCTCGTCAAAGTGCACCCCTCTTCCCCGCCGCGCGCCCCTTCAGCTCAGGGGCCTCGTCCAGGGCACCTGGGCTCTGCTCAGTCGTGGGGTGCAGGGACTTGGAAAGTGGGGGCCTCGTGCAGAATGCACCTCTTCCCTCCGCCGCGCGCCCCTTCAGCTCAGGGGCCTCGCTCCAGGGCACCCGGGCTCTGCTCATTTATGGGGGTGCAGGGACTCGAAAAGTGGGGCACAAGGGGGCTCGTGCAGAGTGCACCCCTCTTCCCCGCCGCGCGCCCCTTCAGCTCAGGGGCCCCAGGACCTCGTCCAGGGCACCCGGGCTCTGCTCTCGTGGGGTGCAGGGACTCCGAAAGTGGGGGGCTCGTGCAGAGTGCATCCCGTTTCCCCGCCGCCGCACCCCTTCAGTTCAGGGGCCTCGTCCATGGCACCCGGGCTCTTGCTCACTTGTTAGGGTGCAGGGACACCGAAAGTGGGGGTTCGCCTCTGGCGAACGTCCCCCGTCTCCCAAGTGTGCTGGGATGCGGAGGGGTCGCTGGTGGACGCTCTGGGGACCCGGGCTCCGAAGTGGGAGCCCCCTATTGGGTGGGGGGGGCGGGAGGGGGCGGTAGGAGGCGACACCCCAGGATGGATCCCCCTCCCGCGCGCACCCCTGAACGTGCAATTAGTGAACAACAAATCCCCAAATTCCTTAATCTGGAAAATTATATGTAAATAAAATGTGTGCAGATTGACAATAATAATAATAATAATAAAGGCTGTCAGTGGATTAGAGCCGCTTTGCAACTTGAGTCCAGGGGTTTAGCGCCAATCGGGAGGAGGAGTGGGGCACCACGGGATGTGGTGGGGTTTGCAGGGGGTGCGGTGTCTCCCCAGCATCCCGGAATTTGGAGAAGAGGCGTGGACATCCACCTTCCCCCAACACACACACACACACACACACACACACACACACACACACACCACACACACACACACACACACACACACATCCCGGGACTGTATGGCGAACGGGGCCCTCGGCCAGTCTGGGGTATGCAGAGGGGTCCCTTCGCCGCAAGCTGCATTGGCAGAGGGAAGGGGTGCAGGGGTGACAGCCTGCGCATCCAAGGGCCACCCCGGGGTGCGGCGCCCCGGCCCGCGCTGTAGCTCCCCCCGCCGGTCGATAGGGGGCAGCGGCGCCCCAACTCTGGTGGCTCGTGGGGCACTCCGCGCACGTGCCCACCCGGGGGCCACCGCAACCTGGGTGTGTGTGGTGACAGGCGACGCCTCGGAGCTTGCCTGGGGTGGCTGCAAAATGCCGTGCATGGGGCTTTGCCCAGAAAAAGTCATTAATTAGTAATATCATCGAGATTAATGAATAAAAGTCTCTCCGTGTGGAAGCGTCGGGGGAAGCCGTCCTGCTTTGGTGCAGATTTTCTCAATCTAACCATCATACACGCCCCTCTACCTCTGAATCATCCCCCCCTCCACCCCAAAAAGTAAGTGACATATGTATGACCAGAAATCCATCTGGCTGGGATTCAGGGTCCCCAGTCCACCGCAATATTTTGGAAATCCCTTGCATCTGTATTGAATACCCCTCTCCCCACCACACACACATCCAGCTTCGGTTACATATATGCTATTTGGCTGTGATCTTGATTTACATATACGTTATTTTCACGTGATCTTGACTTAGAAGATGACCGTCCCATCCACTGGCCGAAAGCTCTGTGTCAACAAAATTTAGAGTACTTGCTCCCGAGTTTTGAGATGTACACAATTCTGAGTAGGTTGCTCTCTGCAAAGGGTGGTGGGTCAAAAGTTTCCTCAGCTAAGGGAACCTTAAAAAAAGAAAAAAAAAACTTTTGGAAACTAGAGTTTGGGTCATGAGAGACAGCCTTCATGGTTCTGACAGAGTCTTTCCTGCCTGTGGCTCTGAGGTCCCAGGTTCAGTCTTGGGTACCAACATAAATAAATTGGTAAAATATCTTACTGAAACAAATCTATATTTTCCTCTCTTGGAGTATAAGTAAGCATCATGGGATCTGAACAAATTACAGCTCAACTAAAAGTGGACTTATCTCTGTTGGTTCTCAGATTCATTTTCAGCCTCTAGGTTAAAGGTCACTGTGACCTCCAATACTCAGGGACCGTGGATCTGCAAAGCCAAGCCATGTGCTGTGTAAAAATATCCAGAGAAGGGAGTGTTTTGGGATCTAGCTAGCTATCCATTAGCCTAGAGAAAGATGAGTTTCCACAAAAGGCTTAGAACCAAGAAGTCAAGACTGATGTTACTGAGACAGAAAGAAACACAAGAAGAAAAGGAAAAAAAAAATGGAAGCATTACTTGTGAGTTCTGATATTTGGACCCTGCCCAGAGGGAACAAAAGCCCATCGTTCCTAAGGATCTAAGTGACAAGCTGTCCCTGGCCTTCAAAACTCCAGTCCCACCCAAGTTACCAGATTGGGAAGACTGATGGGAAAGACGTTTGCACCTGACACCATTAAGTGAAATAAATACAGCTTAGCACCAAGTAAGGCAATAAATCAATAGATGCGCCTAGAATGGCTTCAATTCCCTTCTTAGCCCATTTCATTTTGCCCAAGGAAGCCTGGCCGCCTGTGTGATTGTGTGAAGATGTTACTAAATACAGCCACCAGAGGACAGTGATTTTCAGAAGCTCTCCTGGCCTCATAGGGGCCACCCCTCTCCCCAATATCCACATCCAACTCAAGAAGGTGAATAGCAATAGATCCCCTCCCCCCAATAGATATATACTTATGGCCAAACTGACTCTCCATCTGGTGGCCCGAGAAAGGCAAGTTGCTTTTTTATTTATCTTTATTTATTTATTGGCTAAAGACAGCCAGAGATTGAGAGGGGAGGGGGAGATAGAGAGGGAGACACCTGCAGCCCTGCTTCACCTCTTGTGAAGCTTTTCCCTCTACAGGTGAGGACCAGGGGCTCGAACCAGGGTCCTTGTGCGCTCAACCAGGTGCACCACCACCCGGCTCCGCAAGTTGCTTACTAAAGGTTCTGATACACTTAGCCTGATCCCTCCAGGGAATTAACCCTCTGGGATTGTCTTCCAAATGTATGGGAAGATGGCTTAATGTGTATACACCATCCTCTTCCTCCCTCACAAAAGGGTCTTTATGTTCTGATATATGTATTTTTAAAGATACAGATAGAGAAGCTAGACAGAGATAGAGAGAGATTGACTACAGCAACAAAGCTTCCTTCAGTGCAGAGGGGATCAGGCTCAAACCCTGGTCATACACATGGCAAAACAGCACACTATCCAAATGAGCTATTTCACCAGCCCCCTGAGATCTTACTTCAGATGAACTCATAATGTTAAGTTTCATCTGATGACTTTCTCTCTAGAAAAAAAAAAAGGTTGGAGAATGAATGACCCAGCATTTTAAACCCAGCTCCAAGAATAATGAAAAGATTCAGAAAGTTTATTTCTGGTGTGATTTTTTTAAAGTTATTTAAGATATCCTTTTAATTGTTTTATTATTTTCATTTGTTTATTGGATAGAAACAGCTAGAAATTGAGAGGGAAAGGGGAGATAGAGAGGGAGAGAGACAGAGAGACACCTGCAGCCCTGTTTCACCACTCATGAAGCTTTCTTCCTGCAGGTGGTGATTGGAGCTAGAACCTGGGTCTTTCTGCATTGTAACAGGTGCACAATTTTTTTAAAGAACTCAGAAAATTCATTCTAAAAACCCTAATGAACTTTCTTTTTTTAAATATTTATTTATTCCCTTTTGTTGCCCTTGTTGTTTTATTGTTGTACTTATTGTTGTTGTCATCGTTGTTGGATAGGACAGAGAGAAATGGAGAGAGGAGGGGAAGACAGAGAAAGGGAGAGAAAGATAGACACCTGCAGACCTGCTTCACAGCTTGTGAGGCGATGCCCCTGCAGGTGGGGAGCCGGGGGCTCGAACCAGGATCTTCAAAATGGGAACCAGTCCTTGTGCTTTGTGCCACCTGCGCTTAACCCACTGCACTACTGCCTGACTCCCTTTTTTTTTTTTTTGCATCCACATTAGAACCTATCCTGAATTGTTTTCAATAAGAACTATTTCTGATAGAATGTAACATTACATGCTTCCAACAAAACTTATTCACGAATAAGCATAAAACAGGCTCACTTTGTGATTCAGAGAGGAGAATAAAAAAATGAATTATCCTCCTAAGAAGTCGTACAGGATTCTCAGCTATGGGGGCTGCGATTCATATCAAAGTAGTCAGCCTCTCACGTTGTCTGAGTTTATAAATGTTTTTAATTTATCTAAGACCGGGCCAGAGTTCTGAGGTGCTTGAAAATTGAAAAGGCCTTTCCCGAAAATCAAAAAAGATCAAGAGTAAGCAAGGGAAATTACGTTCTCTTCCTTTTGTCTTTGGTAACTGCCTTCCAGAATGAGTTGGCAGAGCCTGCTGGAATAAATAAAAGGAAGATTCCAGATTTTTTCTAGGGGGGGTGGGTGGGAGGGGGGAGCTTGAGCACACCAAACGACTTTTAATTGTTTTGTTTTTTAATAATGCTTTCTGTTAATTATTTCTAAGTACACTATTCACTCTCCTGTGTAAATACCTACAGAATAAAAGTACACATTTTGCTACATGTAATTACACGCATACTACATAATTCGCCTCCCTTCGCCAAATGTATGTGTGCTGATATAATTGGACCCAGAGCCAGCCAAACTTGTAAGAACAAACGCTAATGATTTCTAAACAGTAAGCTCTCCCGTTCTCCGCCGTCTTCGCCTCTCTCACACTGGTGACAGCACCACTCAGCCTCCAGGACCCTTCCTGGAATCTTCAAAGGCCGGGATGTAGGCCCACCGGTTAATGCTGGCTCGCACTTCTGGACAACACATGTCCACGCCGTTAGCTCCACCAATCTTTCCGCACCTCTAATGACGCGCTGGTGCGCTCCGCTGGGCTTGCACCACGAGGCTCATAGCAGCAGGGAGCGCCTGGCAGACACACCTACTTGCTCAGACTCAACTGCTCTGGGACTTCCAATCTCCAAAAAGGGTTCTAGAGCCGCCCTGGAGGTGGTGTGGTGGCTCAGATGTTGGACACTCAGGCATGCGGTCCTGGGTTCCAACCCCAGTATCGCCTGTGCCAGAATGATGTTTGTCCGTCCGTCCTTCCTCCCTTCTTTCCTTCCTCCCTCTCTCTCTCTCTTTCTTTCTCCCCCTTTCTTCCTTCTCTCTCTTTCTCCTCCTCTCTCATAAACAGATGAATTAAAAAAAAATTTTTTCCTTATTTTAGATAAAGGCAGAGATAAATTGAGAAGAAAGCAGAAGATAGAGAGCGAGAATGGTCCAGGAGGTGGCACAGTGGATAGAGTGTTGGACTCTCCAGCATGAGGTCCCGAGCTCGATCCCTGGCCGCACACATGAAGGGGTGAACCAGACACATTAGTCTGGTTCTTTCTCTCCTCCTATCTTTCTCATTAATAAATGAGTGGAATCTTTAAAAAAGAGAGAGGGGCAACAAGGGCAACAAAAGGGAATAAATAAATATTTTTTAAAAAGAGGGGGGGGAGGGAGAGAGAGAGAGGCCTGCAGCCTTGCTTCACCGCTTGTGAAGCTTCCCCCCTGTAGGTGGGGAGCTGGGGCTTGAACTCAGGTCTTTGCACACTGTAATGCATGTTCTCAACCAGGTGCACCACCACCCAGCCCCCAAAATAGATTAATTTTAAAAAAAAGAGAGAGGGGGGCTACCTACAGCAAAGTTTCTAAAGCCCACCCTCCTGGCCTCTTAGCCCCTGTGCCCCACCCCCCAAGGCTGGAAGCCCAGTCTTTCTCTTCCCAGACTTGCATCCTAATAGAAATCTTCTAAAAAGGTCAAGTTAATGAGCCCAGCCCAGCCCCGCTTTATCAGAATGATCCCACGGCGGCTCACATGACACACTTCCTGAGGCCTCTCGAGAGGGGACAGCCTTCTCTGTCACTCCGGCTGATGTCACAGCTGAGTCACCGAGAGAGTCAGCAGCCAGCCTGCCTGCACAGTCAGTACCTCGGAAGGAAAAATCCTATCTAAATATTATTATTCTTCGGCTTAATGTAAAGTTCAGGATCCAAGATCCTCGCCTCCCGGGGGTGGGGAAAACCAGGCCGTCTGCATTCTATTTATGCTTGCCTTTCGCTGCTTAATAACGGCTCTCACAGGAGCTCTGAACACGGGGCTCGATCCCAAGTGAAGGGCAGAGACAAGGGTTTTTAAAAATAAAGAAATAATAAAAACTGCGTTTGCCACGGGGAAGCCAAATTCCTGTTCCGTGTCATCTCTCATACACGTTTCAGCTGTTGCACCCTTGGACCTGAGTGAAGATTTGTTTTCCTGAGATGTAATTAGATTTTCTTTTGTCGCAAACACTGTCAGATTGGATATGATTTCTTTTTCTTTCTTTCTTTCTTTTTTTTTTTGGCCCGGGTACGTGTGGTTTGGAAGCTTTTGCAAGCTTGTTCCAGTGGAAGCCAGGGAAGCTGATGTTTCCAGCAGTGAGAAGAAAAGAAGGAGGAGGAGGAGGGGAAGGAAGAAGAAACTTCTCTATTCCCTCAAGCTCTATTCACATTACATATTTGATCCAGTGTCAGGTTTTTTTTTTTTTTTTGATACTCTGTATTAAAATATCCTGAAAGGTTTAGGCACCAAGCAGAATCTCACAGGATGTTGGAATTGTGTCTGTGTGTGAGATAGAGAGAAGGAACAGAGAAGTGAGCCTCTGATCTAGCGACTTTTTTTTTAATTATTAAAATGAGGAAACAAAGGTACAGTCACACCGTCACACACACACACACACACACACACACACACACACACTTGTGTGACTGAAACTGCACAAATGTTAAAAAAAAAAAAAAGAATAAAATAAAGGCTGTCGAGAGAGCTCCTTTGAGGGGGCCAAGTGGTGGTGCCACTGGTAGAGTGCATACATTACCATGAATAAGGACCCAGGTTCAAGCTCCTCAGTCCCCACCTGCAGAGGGTGGGGGAGCTTCATTAGCAGTGAGGTAGGGCTGCAGGTGTCTCTGCTTCTCTTCTCTCTCTCTCCTCTCAATTTCTTTCTCTATCAAAAATGACTTAAAAAAAAAAGACTACTAGGAGCAGTGGATTTGTCATACAGGCATCAAGCCCCATTGATAATCCTAGTGGCAATAAAAAAGAAAAGAAAGAGAGAAAGGAGGAGGGTAGGACAGTGGTGAACCAGAGTAAGCGCACATAGTACTAAGACAAAAGGACCTGCACAAAGATGCCAGTATGAGCCGAGCCCCCGGCTCCCCACCTGCAGGGGTGTCACTTCACAAGCAGTGAAGCAGGTCTGCAGGTCCACAAGTATCTATTCTCCTCCCTCCCCCTCTATCTTCCTTTCCCCTCTCAGTTCCTCTTTGTCCTACTCCCCCCAAAAATTGAAAAAAAAATGGCTGTAGGAGCAGTGGATTCACAGTGCAGCCCCAGCGATAACCCTGCAGACAAAAAAGAAAAAAAGAAAAGAAAGGAGGAAAGAGAAATCATCATATATATACACACACACATACATCTCGACTAGTAAGCTTCCTTTGTTATGGGCATAACCCAGGTTCGAGCCCCAGCCCCCAGGGCTTCTGTGCTGTGGTGTCTTTCTCTCTATTTCTGTCTCTCTATCTGAAAAAGTCAGCTTGGAGCAATACATCCCTAGAGACGAAAAAAAAAAAAGTGCAAAAGGCAAGTATTCGCACAATGTTACTTCCGGTAGTAAGACCAATCAATCAAGAACAACCAAAGGGAGTAACCCACCTGCCCAACAGCCCAGAAATCATTAAATAAACAGTGAACTCATGTGTAACTGCTGAAAATTCTGTGCCACCCAATCAGTAGTGCTGGGGGGCAGAGGTGGGAGGTGGCGGACAGTCGCTGTCTAAGAGGCAAGCAGGCTGGAGCCTGAGTTCCAATGTCAAGGCTAGCAGATTCTAGAAGCACAGAAGTTCGAACTTCCAGCCTTTTCTGTGCTTCTAGAATCTGCTAGCCTTGACATTGGAAGCTCTTCTCACACGTTCCTGTGGCTTCTCTGACTTTCTCTGTCACCTCACACAGGGGCTGTAACCCATCCTATCTGTAACCTGCACCCTAGCAGGGAGTTCAGGCCTCTCTGAAGGGAGACAGAGAGGGAAAAGCATGCCCTAATTTGGCCACTGACTCACCGGGTCTGACTTGGCCTCGGGTTTCCTGCCTGTAAAATGGGAATGATTAACACTTTCTTGTAAAATGAGTTTGAGCCCAGGGCCGAGCTGTGCAGACACAAAGCGTGCCTCTATTGGTGCTAATTGAAGCATCCCAGAGAGCACAAAGGCCTGGGGAGGCCCGGGAGTCATTAGGCTGGTGGGGTAGAGGCAGAGAGCACCCTAGAGACAGCACTTGCAGTGGGGGCCACACAGGGGCTGTCCAGGAGCCTCCTTCAGGGGAAGGGGGCAGACAAGGAAGTCTAGGCCCAGCTGTCTAGTAACCAGGCACCATCTGCTCAGGTCACTTCATGCACAATGACCAGAAAAGACCAGAGTAAAAGGTTCCTGCAGGGAGCCGGGTGGTAGCGCACCTGGGTTAAGCACACACAGTATGAAGAAGCACAAGAACCGGCGTAAGGATCCCGGTTCGAGCCCCCAGCTCCCCACTTGAGAGGGGTCACTTCCCAAGTGGTAAAGCAGGTCTGCAGGTGTCTGTCTTTCTCTCCTCCTCCTCTCATGATTTTTCTCTGTCCTATCCAACAACAACCAAGTGGAAAAAATGGCCTCCAGGAGCATTGGATTCACAGTGGCAGGCACCGAGCCCCATGGATAACCCTGGAGGCAAATAAATAATAATAATAATAATAATAATAATAATAATAATAATAATAATAGAGGTTCCTGCAGTGGCAGGGCTCAAGGGAACGAAAGAGGGGTGAGAACGGAAGACAGCTCACCCAGTAGAGTGCACGCCCACCCTGTGCTGGGACTCAAGCCCTCGGTGCCACATGGGAGAGCCGTACGTGACACCGGGGACAGCTCCTTGACCGGTGGGTGGGTTGGTGCTCTGGTGTCTCTCCTGCACGGCTAACTCTGAAAGAGCCCACTTCCAACTCACCCTGTCAAAAAGGGAGCAGGACTTAGCCCTTGCTGTGGGCACTCAGGACACGGAGCTAAGAGACGGCGGCTTGTGCGTACAGGTATGCAACCATGGGTAGGAGTGGGTGTAGGGGTTCGAATCCTGCTACCTGTGTGCCCTCGCGCATGTCTATCAGTTCCCACACAGAGACACGCTCCTCATGATGCGTCGGAGACAGAGGGAGAAAATCCACATGGAATACTTGGAGATTCACCCCCCCACACACACACCATCAAAGTCTTCTCTTATTTCATCTTTCTCAAGGCCCTGCCTTGGATTCTCTCAACCCTGCTGGCATCTTAGGACCATTTCACAGACTGGCAGATTGAGCACAGACAGACGGACAGCCAGACACCTGCTCGGTCCCCTGCCTGACATTCAAGGGTATATTCTCAGCTCCCCCCACATCCCCAGACACTTGCAGCAAACAACCGTCCATCTATGTAAGCCTCCAGCAGATAGGGCCAGGCCTGGAGCCCGTGGGAGGGCTCTGTCCCCCTTCCACCAGAGATGGGGCACCTTAGCAAGGAATCCCCTGGGAGGAGAAGTGTGTCCCTCCTGGCTAGGTCACTACCACGCTGTCCTTGACTTAGTAGTGCAGTAGTCCAGCCTTCCCTCCCTGTCTTTCTTTCTCTTTCCTTTTTCTCTTCTTTCTCATTTATTTCAGGGGTGAAATTTCAGGTGTTTTAACCTTGCCATGGGTCGGTCCAATGTCCAGCTTAAGGCGTCTTTACCCTTCAGACTGTGGGGCTGAGCCCCCAAATGTGTTCAAAGAAACAAAGCCTCCACCCCCCATGTGAAGTGGAATCAAGTCCATTAGAATCTGTGACAAGCTCCAGAGTTATCAGGCGTGTGTGTGTGTGTGTTGCCCTGAAGACAAATGAGAAAGCAAGACATGTGTGTTGAGGGGTGTATGTGGGGGGGGGTGCAATATGTAAGCTTGCACGGACTGCAGCTGGGACTGCCCAGGAGAGGGCATGGGGTCTGGCCAAGAAGTTGCTGGACGCATGTCACAGGTCCCAACTATCTGCTGTGTCACGTGCACAAAGGAGAAAGGTCCTTGATGGAGGTCAAGGCCAAGCAGACCTCAGACTCACACAGGCAGACAGACACCAGGCACCCAGCTCCAGACTAACTCACCCATCTTTCCCTTTGGGGGGGGGCTTCTGAGGTAAGGCCTCCCCCAGATAAAAGATCCTCATAGCAACACGTAGAAGTGGATTGGGAATCAGGCGACCAGAGAGAGGCATCTCACTAACCACCGAGTGTGTGTATGGGGGGGGGGGGTGTCCCCTTTGTCTTATGACTGCATGTACCCTCAGTGCTATGGACCCAGGTCCTGGGTCTGGGGATCCCTGTCTCCGGGGGTGGGGGCGGGGAGATGGAGAGCTCAGTGAGGAGATTCCTGCAGGCTGATTACTCACTGGTCAGGCAGGGTCTGGCTTCTCCAGGGCACCCCAGACTTCTCTGAAGCTGTCCCCCACCCAACCTGGGTCTCCCCTTCCCACACCCACAAAGTCAGAACACTGAGGGGACACCCCTCTCCCCAACCTTGAGGCCCTTCTGGAAGTCCCTGTCCACCCGCCCGCCAGGGACCCTTCCCTTACCTTGCAGCCGGCTCTCCAGACGTCCTCCCCCGGGGAGCTCTGGTCTGCAGACATCCCTGGGCGGCGCAGACTCCAGACACCCCGGCCCAGGGCATCTACAGCCAAGATTAATTAAGTGCCTTTGGCCTTGAGGTCGGGAAAGGGCGGCTGTGAGGGGTGGCGGGGGAGTCCGTAGTTCCCCCTTTGAGTTATAGGAAGCCGGGGTGTTCAGGGGTCCTCCCGAAGCCCCGAGGAGAGTTTCTCCCCTACCCTTCAAAGCCGCCGCAGACTGGGACTCCTTCACTTCGGGGTGCCGGCCGTCTGGGGGGGAAGGATCTGATTAAACGGGCCGGTTCTGCAGCAGGGCTGCCCGGGGAGGGTGGGGTCATGGATATGCGATCAGAGCTGAGGGCTCACAGTTGGGGGAGAGTGATCACGAGCCCTTTACAAGTCGGAGCCCACCCCCCCATGCCCCTTGCAGCCGCTGATGCGTGGGAGGTGGGATAGGCTGGCACCGGCGTCCTGCGCAGGGTGGCGGGGTTCGGAGGCGCTGCTGCTCCCCCTCCCCAACTCCAGGCCCCCTCAGAGGGAGAGACAGGTGACCACACGCACATACCCCTCCACAAACGCTGCCCCACTTTTTCTTCCTCCTGGCTGGCCCCCTGCTCGCCGCCACTGCCCGCCCTCCGCACTTGAAGTCGGCTGGGGGAACCTTGTAGCTTCTCGCCTTTCTGGTCCCGGTGGGATTTGTTATTCAGTGCTTCAAAGCGGAGGCTTGTTTGCACCTCTTGTTTCAAACAATAGACCCAATTTCCTGTCGCTTGCTTCTCTTTAAAGGGGGGAAAAAAACACACACACACACCAAAAAAACAAGTCAGTTTCCCTCTTCCCTAGGAACAATGACAGAGGCCACTCAAAGGGGGGGTAGGGTACCCCTTTCTTTTTTCCAGTGGGGGCCAGGCCTGTGTGCAGACTCTGGGCTGTGCAGCCAGCTTGCAGGGCTGCTTTGAGCCGGTTGCTTGACCTCTCTGAGCCTCGCTGTGCTCCCCCACTGTAGCTCCCTGACTAAGGGCAGCCAGCGGAAAGGAGAGGAACCAGGACGAGACCCTGCCTGATGCTGGAGGAGCAGAGCAGGTTCCCAGGGCTTTGGCTGCCCCAAGGTTCAAATCCTAGCCCTGGATGTGTCTTCAACTCTGTGGTGCTGGAATTAAGCCGCTTAAACTCTGAGCCCCTAATCCTGGTCTGCAAGGAGGACTACTGCTGGGGTCAGAGTTCACAGACTGAGTGGGATGGGGGTGGTGGTAGCTCAAGGGACTTGCAAGGGAGAAGTCCCAGGGCCCACCCCTGCGTCTGCCATATGCCAGAGCTAAGTGGTGCGCTGGTCAGGGAGAGACACAGAGACAGTAGTGGGATTTAACCCGGAAGGCGTCAGGCATGGGCAAGGACAGGCCTTTGCGTCTTCTTTTTCTCCTCTGAAAGGAAACTTTGACCAACTCTCTCCAACAACTACGTGTTTTTTAAAAAATTGTTTTTATTTATTTATTGGATAGCAACAGTCAGAAATCAAGAGGGAGGGAGAGAGGGAGAGAGACAGAGAGACACCTGCAGCACTGCTTTACCACTTGCAAAACTTTCCTCCTGCAGGTGGGCACTGGGGGCTCGAACCTGGGCCCTTGTGCATTGTAACAAGTGCGCTCAATTAGGTGGGCCACCACCCGGGCCCTGATCAAGTTTTTTCTCTGTGTGTTTTGTTTGTTTGTTTGTTTTTGCAGAACTGGACCCCGTGCATGTGCCTTTTCACTGTTTTGGGACCAATATTTTCATTTATTACTTCCTCTCTTCCTTCATTCATTCACTCATTTATTCACCATTTCCCCCCAGAGATTCCCCCGCTACCACGGCACTCCCATGTGGTGCTGGGGTTCAAGTTGCATGTGGCAAGGCATGCACCCTCCCCACTGAGCTATCTCTCGCCCCAACAGCAAACATTTCATGCTCCTCTGTCTCTGTCTCTCCCTTCATCACACCAGCCCCGATCCACATCACAGGGTGTTTTTAACCCAAAGGCATGGAGCCCTTGCTGGTATTCTCTTCTCCCAGGAGGGCGGCTTTGGTTGAACTCTGGGGTGACAGGCCCGGCCCAAGGAAGGGACCCAGAGCATGGCGGCTGGGACAGGGATTGTTTGTGTGTGAAGTTGCAGGGTGGGTGTGGGACACTAAGTTTCTCAACACTCATCCATCGGCCAACACAATGATCCTGGACCTCAAATATAGGATGTGCCTCCCCTACCAGGGGGGTGGCAGGGGTGGGGGTGGGGGATCAGATGAGAAGTCTCTGTACTGTCTGCTCAATTTCCCTGCACGTTCTTTCTAGAAAATAAAGTAGACTGGGGCCAGGCGGTGGCACACTTGCTTATACATGACAGTGCACAAGGCCCTGGGTTCAAGCCCCTGGTCCCTACCTGCAGGGGGAAAGCTTCACAAGTGGTGATGCAGGGCTGCAAGTGTCTCTGTCTCTTTCCCTCCCTATCACCCCTCCTCTCTCAATTTCTCTCTGTCTATATCCGATAATAAGTTAAAAAGAAAGAAAGGAAGAAAGAAAGAAAGGAAGGAAGGAAGAAAGAAAGAAAGGATGAAAATATATTCATGCGAGTGGGGCAGTGGACTCTCAGTGTCCCTGGCATTGCATGTGCCTGAGTGATGCTCTGCTCCTCTCCCTCTCCCTCTCCCTCTCCCTCTCCCTCTAGCCCCCCTTCTCGTTACTAAATAAGTTTCTTTTGAAGAAGGCTATGAAGATGCCCTTGTGTGCCTCCTCACCTCTGCTTAACACTCACAAACAACACCTGGCGGGCTGAAACTTGGTGGGGGGGCACTGCAGGCTCCGCCTACAGGGACCTGAGAGGGACAGGTCACAGCTAGCTAGTGGCACACCTGAACCAACTTTGTCCCTGGAGGCGGGACACCGGATAGGGGCTATTCTTGGGCCAGGCCAGGGGCCTCTGGACTTGAGTGCCTTTGCTGACCCCTAACTTCTACAGAAGGTGGTATCAGCAGCAGAAAGAAACCTTTTATCCCTGTGTCCCCAAGTGTGTGTGTGAGGGGAGGGGGCAGGGAGGAACACTGTCATACTTGTCATTTTCAGCCACAGTACACACAAACACAGCCTTCCCAGCCCTGGCTTCTGCCCTCACCACCTTAAGAGAGTTCTTAGGACATAACATGCTGTACAGTGATTCTCAGAGCTTCTCCCTAAGTCCAAAGGCTTCATGAAAGAAGCAAAGTGACTCCCTGGCTTTAGTCAGATTGTTTCAGGCCCAGGAGGTCATGATCACAGCTCTGGAGGGGTGGGGAGGATAAAGGACAGAAGAGACTTCAGAGTCGGGTGTGTGTGTGTGTATGTGTGTGTGTGTGTGTGTGTGTGTTCTCTTTTTTTTCTCCAGGGTTATCGCTGGGGCTTGATGCCAGCACTGTGAATCCACTGCTCCTGGAGACCTTTTATTATTTTTTTTTTCCGTTTCTTTCTTTTTTTTTTAATTGGACAAGAAAGAGAGAAATTGAGAGGGGAGGGGGAGATAGAGAGGGGTAGAAAAAGACACCTGCAGACCTGTTTCCTTGCTTGTGAAGCATCCCCTTTACAGGTGGGGAGCTGGGGGCTTGAACCCAGATCCTTGCACTTAGTACTATGTGTGCTTAACCGGGTGCACCAGCACCTGCCCCCCCACCCCCAAAGCCATATTTGTGACACAGACGGGCGTGTGACAGAGACACATCTTGCCTGGCTGCTGTTGTCCCTATCCCTGTGCCCCGTGAGAGCAACTCTCCAGGGAACGATCACCAATAGATAAAACCATGGGTTTTGATGCAGTCACACAGGCTGCTACCAGCCACCAGGTCCTGGCGACCCCCATCACAAAGGGGATCACACACAGTGGAGATGCTGGGGAGCCCAGCAAGTCGTGAGACATGCCCTCAAAGATCCAGGGGGAGGAGGGGACCCGAGCTTGATACACTGGGTTGAACGTAACCCAGCCTGTTAGTCCTCTTGGGACCACAGAGAATGGTGGAGACCAGTGATGGGTTTTGTTACAGCAGAAGTCTGAGGAACCTTGGCTCTAGAGGTGGGGAGACTTAGGGGCCTTCCACCCTCCCTAGTCTGCCCCATCCCCCTCAATTCAGGCTCTCCTGCCTGCCTCTCCTGCCCCCACCCCCCACTTCACCTATATTAAACACCAACACCCCTTGGGGGGAGACAGCTGGGTTTGAATTGGCAGACTCCGGTCCCTGATTGCAGATTTGAAAATCAATCAGATTCCCTTTCTTCCTTTCTTCCTTTCTTTCTTTCTTCCTTTCTTTCTTTTTTAATTAATTAATTAATTGATTTTTACAAGACCACTGTTCAGATCAGGCTTACGGTGGTGCAAGGGATTGAACCTGGGACTTTGGAGCCTCAGGCAAGAGAGTCCCTTTGCCTAACCATTATGCTGTCTACCCTCTGCTCAGGATTCCCTTTCAAGTGCCATCGCTGGGGTGGCAGAGTTCTATGTCATCACAGAACAAGGGGGTTGCATTGGATCGACCTTCCCGTGGTGCATCCCGTGAGTACCCATTCATTGGGGAAACTGACGATCCTTCCTAGCCGACTGAATCCACATGGATCCCAGTCACTTTCAAAGCCAGCAACAAGCAGCTCCTGACAGCTTTCAACCTGACGCTGTTGACTGGCTACGGAAGAAGGGCAAACGCTAGAAGAAGAACAGAACAAGGACCCAGGTTCGAGCCCCTGCAGGGGAAAAGCTACAGGAGTGGTAAAGCAGGACTGTAGGTGTCTCTCTGTCTCTCTCCCTTTCTATTTCTCCCTTCCCACTTGATTTCTCTCTGTCCTATCAAAAACCAATAAATAAATAAATGTTTTTTTAAAATGAGGACAAGAACACTTGTTGCAAAGTGACTAGATGCCACCAGGCCAGCATCTGGGAAAGCTTCAGCATATAGTCTAGCCTTGCCTGGTTTCCTTTATCGAAAAGATCATCATCCCTCGTAAAAGAAAAAAAGGGGGGTGGGTGGGCAGAAGACAGAGTGGTTGAAAAAAAAAAACCAACCTAGTGCAATGCCTCCACGTGACCCTTTTGCTAGCTGGCTCTGGATGTGAAGGTTCCTGGAGTAAATAACTGTGTTCCTTCCAGAGGATTCTCCACATCTCTGTGAGGGACAGAGAGTATCTCCTCCAGAAGCGAGAGACTGCTGAGCCAGAAGAAAAAATGTAGGCTTCACACAAGCGTCTTTTAACAGAATTTCGCATCTGGTCAGAGAGGGGTTGTGTGTGTGTGTGTGTGTGTGTGTGTGTGTGTGTTTAAATAATTTAATGGCATTAGTATAATATAAGTGCTATTTTATTATGCTAGAACGCAGTGAAGATTTAGGGGCTTCTGAGAAGCGTCGCCTGCTTTGTTATTCTATTTTTCCTCACAGTGTATGTTTGGAAGAGGCCGTATCTACCTCCCTCCTCAGTCCTGTGCTTTATTTATGGGCGTGTGACTGTGTGCATTTTCAAGGCAATGGATCTAAGAGCTCTGCGTGACAAACCCCCCAGCCAGCTTCAGGGATAAATAAATAAATAAATAAATAAATAAATAAATAACAGGAAAAAAAGTTCTTGACAGATCACCAATGAAATATCCATAATAGATGAAGAAGGGGATATTAGTCACCACAAAACAGAACCCCCCTTCCCAGACGTCGAGTGGAGTCTTGTTTGACAGCTTTGGAAGTTCTCTTTGTCATTTCTGAGAAATCGATACAAAATACGGCTAAACACCAGACTTCACGGCTCAGTGTGAGACAAAACACAAGCTTGAGAGACCTTCTCCCGCCAGCTGTCGATTGCCACAGATAAGAATGTTCAATGCCTTCTTTTCCTTTCTTTCTTTTTTCCTTCCTTCCTCTTTCTTCCTTCCTTCCTTCCTTTTTTTCTTTCTTCCTTTCTTTCTTCCTTTTTCCCTTCCCTTTCTGTTCCTCCACCCAGAACATTCCTGGGGCCTCTGTGGGCTCTCTTCAGGGCCAGATGCACAGGGGAGAGATGGTTGTGAAGTCACAGCACAGAGAGATGAGACAGCTGGCAGGTCTCAATGTCACTCCCCGTTACACACAGGATGGGAGGAGGCAGAGCTGACGCCGGCCCACCTCCCACCTCCCCTAGCTGGGGACTACATTCCACACAACTCCCTTGATGGCTGGGAGTTACAGCTCTCTTAACTCTCTACTCTTGCAAACCGCTCACACAGCACCCTGGGAAGTCTTACTGGAGACCACCGGAAGTTAGGCCTCCCCTCCCCACCCCATCCTTCACAACTGGCCTGTTCCAAAGGTGTTATTTTGGCCTGGAAGTTATTGTCAAACAATTGGCCTGAGGCCAATCAAGGCCTTGCAAGCTCCTGGGAAACTAACTGGAAGGGTATACACTGGGCTTCTTATTCAAATTTAGGACTTTTTTTTTTCCCTCCAGGCTTATTGGAGCTAGATGCCTGCACTACGAATCCACCACTCCTAGAGGCCACTTTTTTTTTTTCCCATTTCTTATTGTCCTTGTTGTTATTATTGTTACTGCTGTTGTCTTGTTGTTGTTGGATAGGACAGAGAAATTAAAACAGGAGGGGAAGACAGAGAGGGAGAGAGAAAGATAATAGACACTTGCAGACCTGCCCCCCAAATTTAGGATTTTTACAGAAATGATCTGTCTACCTGAGAAGCCAGTCTCTATGGCATGGCAACCATCTAAGTGCAGAGCATGCATGCTATGCTGTCTTGGTCATCCATGGTATCCCCCTCTCCCACCCTGTGAGTCTCCCTCCTCTCTCCTTTGAAGCCTAGGTCTCTCTCCTGTTCCTCAGCTCAGGACATACACTGTCCCATTGGCTAGCAAATCTAAATCCATGTCGATTCTCCATATGGAAACCATTCAATTTATCCTCTCTTGTTTTTCCCTGTTGACTTGACCAGTCCTAAAAAATTCCAGACAGGGGCGGAGGGTAGATAGCATAATGATTATGCAAACAGCTCTCATGCCTGAGGCTCCAAAGTCCCAGGTTCAAGCCCCCACACCACCATAAGCCAGATCTGAACAATACTTTGGTAAAAAAAAAAAAAAGAAAGAAAGAAATTCCAGACGGGCCGAGAAACCCTTCATCCCCTGTTCTTCGAAAAAATAAAAATTGGAGGGTAGATAGCATAATGGTTACGCAAACAGACTCTCATGCCTGAGGCTCCAAAGTCCCAGGTTCAATCCCCCACACCACCATAAGCCAGAGCTGAACAGTGCTCTGGTTAAAAAAAAATTTTTTTTTTAATTGTCACTTCTGAGCCTGGGTGGCGGCAACTGGGGGAAAAAAAAATAGTACAAAGTCACGAATATGCCTAAGGCAGAGAAGACCAGTGTCTTCTCCACCACAAGGGATGCATGTGTGTTGTGGGGGCAGTCAGATAGGTGACCTTAAACTCCCATCCCCACCCCTCCAAGAGTGGGGAGAGGACAACAACAGAAGTAAGGCAGCTTCTGGGAAGGGGCCTGATCGTACTGAATTGTGACAGTCTCTCTTGGAGAATCAGACTAAAGTATAGGCTGTGCTCTCTACTGAGTTGTCACACACCTCAGGTCTGGTAGGTTGGGATGTCTTGAATGTGGCCAGCACCCAAAAGACAAGGGTGACAGCAGGCAAGCTGCAGACACTAAATTGGGGTCACCCCATCTGTCAAGTGGTGAGAGTCCACGGACCATCAGACTTGCATCTGTGGGGCCCAGGTTTGGGGTCTGGTCACCCCCACAGTTGCATTATCAGTGCCAATTAGCAGTTTTCCAAAAAAGTATTTCTCTAGTTGTTGGTTGTTATGAGTGAGCCCAGCTCTGGTGTCCCTGATACCTGGGACTGGGTTCTGGGGGGAGGGGGCGGGCTATGGATACACTACCATGTGTGACCTGCAAAGACTAACACTGTGGTGGGGAATACGGACCCTAAGTGGTGAAGCTGCACCGTGTGCACCTTGGTGTTGGTAGCAGGTCAGGTTCCTGGAAGCAAGGATTGGCCATGGTTCTACTTGCTCTCTCCCCAGCCCTCTGGCCAAACACTTAGAGACCAGTCTGAGAGGAGGTGAGGGCAGCATCCCCCCCCCCCCGCTGGGACGAGCTGCATTAGGGGAGTGGGCAGGGAGGGGCTGGAGATGAGACCAGAACATGAGGTAAAATGAGATCTCCATTCTGTTTTTCAGTTTTTGTTTTGCTTTGGTTTTGTGGGGGAGGGGTGGCAGGGGGGCTGGCAGCGGTGATGTGAAGGAAGTGGACAACAGCTGAAGAGATGAGGGTCTTACGTTCAGAAAGTTGGGGACCTGGGCATGAAAGACTGCACATGATGTTGGTACAAAATGTTTCTTTTAGAAATATTTTTGTTCAATTATTATTGGATTGTGAGAAGAGGAGGAGATAGAGAGAGAGAAAGACAGAGAGACACCTGCAGCCCTGCTTTACCACTCATGAAGCTTTCCCCCAGCAGGTAGGGAGCCGGGGGCTTGAACCTGGGTCCCTGTGCACTGTAATGTGTGCGCTTGACTCGGTGTGGCATCACCTGGCTCCTGCAAGATGGTTTCATGCCCAAAGCTCTGAGGTCCCAGGTTCAGTCCCTGGCACCATCATTAGGCAGAGCAGAGCAGGGCTTTGCTGGGGGCGGGGGGTGACGGGGGTCAACTGCCCAGGCCCTTCTATTATCCATTTGACTTTTTATTTTTATTTTTTTAAACCAGAGCACTGCTCAACTCGGGCTTATGGTGGTGCTGGGGATCGAACTTCGGACCTTTGGTGCATGAAAGGCTTTTTGCATAATAGCTATGCTTTCTCCCTGACCCTTCCACTTGACTGCACAGCCGTGTCCCCAAATCTCAATATGTTCAAATCTGCAGGACACAAGACATTCCTTTAGCCCTTCCATATGCTCTGGTGGGCCTTTCTCCTGCCATCACTCGGGTTCTCTCACCTTTTCTTCCCAGTGCCCAACCCCAGCGCGGACACACCGCCTCTGCCTCTTTTCCAGGCCTCCATGCACCAACCATTCCAGCATGACGGCCGCCGTGTTCAGCCTCCATCCTGATTGGCCGGGGCTCCTCCACTCTGATTGGAGCCTCCTTGCATCAAGGCACCTGATTGGTCTCTGACTTGTGTCTTTGCCCAGAATGGACCAGGCCATCTCCTCAACCCATCCTGGGCTGTTCAGTTTTGTAGGATGCTCCAGGGGAGGCTGAACCCTCCAATTCTGAATTTTTTTTTTTGCCTCTAGGGTTATTGCTGGGTCTTGCTGCCTGCACTACCAATCCACTGTTCCTGTGGCCATTTTTTCTACTTTTTTTTTTGACAGGGCAGAGAGAAATTGAGAAGGGAGGAGAAGATAGGGAGGGAGAGAAATAGAGACACCTGCAGACCTGCTTCACCGCTTGTGAAGCGACCCTCCCCCCACAGGTGTGGAGCCGGGGCTCGAACCGGGATCCTTGAGAGAGTTTTTTGCGCTTTCGAAGTATGTGCGCTGAACCCGGTGCACCACCGCCTGCCCCCCACCCCCAACAGTGCAATTTAAGGCCATTCTTTGCGAACCCTCACCCAACCCCAGCCCAGCCCTGCTCTTTCTGTCCCACTTTCTAATTTTACCTGTGATTTCTAATCCTCCCCGTGATGTGCTTGTCTCACTGCATTTTAGTTATGTTTCAGTGTTTTTCCTCTCACCTCTGAACTGACACCTTGTCTTAATTCTCTTTGCATCACCTCGAAGCCCGGCACATAGTAGGTGCTTAGCAAAAACTTGACAAAGGGAAGAAAGGAAGTAGCCAGGCTCACCCTTCAATTAAGATTCAAAAAAATCAGTGTCCTGGGAGTCGGGCGGTAGTGCAGCAGGTTAAGGGCACGTGGTGCAAAGCGCATGGACCAGCGTAAGGATCCTGGTTCAAGCCCACAGCTCCCCACTTGCAGGGGAGTCGTGAAGGCGTGAAGCAGGTCTGCAGGTGTCTATGTTTCTCTCCCCTCTCTGTCTTCCCCTCCTCTCTCCATTTCTCTCTATCCTATCCAGTAACAACAACAATAACTACAACAATAAAACAAGGGCAACAAAAGGGAATAAGTAAATAAAATATTTTTTAAAAATCAGTGTCCTGAGGTCCAAGTGCATCTGTGCTCTCATTTTCAGGGGCTCTTCTCCCTCTCCAGCGGAGAACGGGGCCTGTGGTGGGACAGAAAAACAGCTCACTTGGATAGTGAACTTTGCCATGTCCAAGGCCCATGTTTGAGCTGGGTCCCCAGCTCACTGGGAGAAGCTTCAGTGATGTGTTCTCTCTGTCCCTCATCCCCCTACCCCCCCTCTCTCTGTCTTTGTCTCTATCTAAAAAAGTCATCCTGGAGTGGTAAAGCCTCAGGGGTGACCAAAAAAAAAAATTAAAAAGAATGGGGGAGTGACTTCAGACGCCAGCCACCGTCGGTGGGACCAGCTGCAAGCCCTGGCCCTGCCCGGTTTCCTGAGCACTTTGCAAACATCTGGCGCCAGTGTGCGCCAGGCCAGGGGAGTCTGGAGCCAGCGAGCTCTGAACCTGATAAAATCCTGCCGGGCCCAGAAGCCAAGCCTGGCTGGGGCGTGAGATCATCAGATGCCTGGATTACTTGAATCAACTTGTTCGCAGCCTTCCTCAGTCATGTTTTTCATAATTCATGATTCACAGGAGATTTCTAACAACAAAAACACTCAGATTAAATTTTTATACGTGCTGTTTTCACTCCATATACAAGCGTTATCAGCCATTTCGATCACAAGAAAAACTCTCCCCACTTCCATAATTATTTAAGTTTTTTTTTTTTAATTCTTCTTCTCCTTCAGTTGTTTTTCTACTTAATGTGATCTGGAGATAGGAGCCCTGGCTATTGGAAGGTGGCATTAAAGGGTGGTATCTCACGTAACACAAGCAATTGGATGACCCAGTCTGCCTTTATTTGTAGGACAGAACATCATGTTTCATTGAAGTGAAAAACTTGCAAGATCCTTAGTCAGTGTCTTCCCCCCCCCATTCCTGTTGAAAGAACATCTAAAAGGATAACACATCAATTTTCTTTCTCTCTTAATTTTTTTTTATATTATCTTTCTTTACTTTTTGGGTAGAGACACCCAGAAATCAAAAGGGAGGGGGGAGATAGAGAAGGAGCGAGACAGAGACATCTGCTGCCCTGCTTCACCACTCGTGAAAGCTTCCCCCTTGCAGGTGGGAACTAGGGGCTGGAACCTGGGTCCTTGAGCACTGTGACTTGTACGCTCAACTGAGTATTCCATCACCCAAACCCCCATTTCTCCCTTCCTCTCTTTCTTTCTTTTGTTCTTCCTGCCAGGGTCTCACTGGGCCTATATGCCTATATGATTCCATTACCACTCTTAGCTATTTTTTTAATTGATTGATTGTTTTTTTGTCAGGTAAAAGGTGAAAGGCAGAGAGAGAGGGAGAGACACTGCTGCACTGCTCAAGTCACTTCCCCTTTAAATGTGGGGCTCCCGTGTGGGGGCCAGGGCCTTGAACCCTGCTCCTTCAGCAAGCGTGGCAAAGTGTGAGCCACTACTGAGTGAATCACCACCTCTCCCACCACCACCCCCACCTATCTCTTTTTATCTTATGTTCTGGGGCTAGTCCATACATCACCAGGAAGGAACAGGTCACCCTAGCCCAGGAGTAAAGAGGGACTCCAGCATTTCTCCAAACAGGCCGTCGCTGTCATTTTTATGGCCACATAAAACCCCCATCATCGTGTCCAGGGCGAGCCCAGTGCCAGATGTCCTCCAGCAGGGAAGGGGGGGAGCGGAGGAAAAGAGAATGAAAAAAACAAGGAGGAATGAATTCTATGTCGTATAGATTGTATCTCACTTTTTTTTTTTTTTTTTGGTTTTAAAAAAAACATGCCAAAGAAGAAGCAGCAGATATTTCAAGGGCTGGACACCTCCCTCTACAATGCGGCTGTATTAGTCTCTCTCTCGCCTGGTCCTTGCAAAACGAGAGAGAATGCTCTTGTAGACTTTCTGTTGGGAGAGGGCGCTGGGGTGGGACCAACCTGTGTTTCTCCCTCTTTCTCTCTCTCTCTCTCTCTCTCTCCAAGGTTTGAATCCCAACAGTCAGATGCCGCCACTGAGTGTCCCCCACAGCCTGATTCTCCCCCAGTGTATTTTCTGGAGAAAGGTAGAGAGCCACAGAGAGAGGGGAGAGACACCACACCACTGCTCCACCATACTGGAGCTCCCCCGGGGAGCCATCCATGATGCCGCCATTGGTGCCGGGGATGGAACTCAGCACCTCATGTGGTTAGACCTGTGCTCTACTAGCTGAACTTTCTCTTGGCTCCCACAGCATATGGAAGGGGTCTACACTGTCCTCTCTGTGCCCAGGCCTAATCCCAGAAAAGTCTGGATTGGGAAAAGGGGTCCGTTCCCCGCAGTCTTCCAGCTCTGGCATCTGTAGGACTGAAGGATGCTTTGTGGAAGGGGCCGGGCAGTGGTACACTCAGTTAAGCGCACATAGTACTAAGCGCAAGGGTCTGGGTTTGAACCCTTGGCTCCCCATTTGCAGTAGGGACACTTCACAAGCGATGAAGCAGATCTGCAGGGGTCTCTCTGTCTCTCTCCCTCTCTATCTCTTCCTCCTCTCTCAGTGTCTCTCTGTCCTACCCAACAAAAGAGAAAAAAATGACCACCAGAGCAGTGGGTTTGTAGTACCATCACCGAGCAACAACCCTGGAGGCAAAGGAAAAAGAAAGTCAAAGGGTCACAGGGTGAGCCAGAGGGCCTCCTGCTGTGTCTCGGGGGGGAGGTGGGGGTGGGGGTGGGGAAGTCTAGAATAGCCTGGCCTGTAGCCAGAGGTAGATAAGCAATGGCTGGGGGTGAGAATAGGGGAATGGGGGTGACTGCTGGGGGCCTGGGGCTTATGCAGGGCCAAGGCAGATGCTCTTTCATAGACCAAGGTAGTGACCATAGGACACAGTGAGTGTGACTAAACCCCACTGGGAGGACAGTGAGATGGGAGTCTATCTCAAACAAACAACAACAATAAAACAAAAGGGAGAGAGATAGAGAGACACCTGCACACCTGTTTCTCTGCCTGTTAAGTGACCCTCCTGCAGGTGGGGAGCCAGGGGCTCGAACCCAGATCCTTGCTTGAGTCCTTGCTCTTTATACTATATGTGCAGTTAACCAGGTATGTCAATGCATGGCCCCCTGCATTTTTTTCTCTTTTCTTCCCTTCCTTTTTTTTTTTTAATATTTATTTCATTTATTTATTCCCTTTTGTTGCCCTTGTTGTTTTATTGTTGTAGATCTTCCTTTTCTTTTGACTTGAGCTTCAGTCAACTCTGGCTGTCAGCGGGGCTGGGGATTGAACCTGAGATCCCTGGCATGCTGTGTGGCCTTTCCTGGGCGCTGTGTTTCCTGGGCTCTGCCCTGCTGGGGCATGAAGACAAACACCTTCATTCCTTCCTGCTTCTGACTGAGTCACCCCGTGCTCATGTCTGTCCTGCCGTGTGTCTGTCCTGCTGTGAGGGACAGCGAGGCAATCCCCATGGGTTGCCTCATCTCAGAAATGCTCCTTGCCACCCACCTGGGAGAGGGCTTCCTCCCCTCCCCGTCACTGGCACCTTGTGACAATTTTCCAAGGTGTCTGCACCCCCTGCTGTATCTGACAGCTGGGGAACCCCATTCTGATTTTTGTTTTGTTTTTTGGTAAGGTACGTCCTTCAACTCCTCCCTGTTTCCAATTACCTTCCTAATCCTTACAAGCCACCCAAAGCCTCACACCATCCAGGAAGCCCTCCTTGATTGCCCCTAACCATTTTGGCTGTCATGGTTCCACATGAGAAGGAGTCTCTGAGCCTGACCGCCCTCCAAGTCTCCAGCCCCAGGCTGGCAGAGAGAAGGGAAGTTGTGGCCATGTCTGATTCGGTCCATTGTGACTGGTGGAGTTTGTATCAGAGGGTGAGGAGGTGGGCACCTCGAGGGCTTGGAGGAAAGGTGGAACATGGATACCACAGTGACAGCTGGGCAGGATACGGGTCCCGCTCATAGAGACCCCTGGGTCCCCACTGCCAACTCCCCTGTGAGGACAATGACAGTCTTGTCACTAGCTGCTGTGGAGGACTCCCATCGGCTAGAAAGCCACCGGGCTGCCTCTGAGGCCCCACCCCGGGGGAAGCCTCATGTGACACCTCTCTCTAAGGTGGCCAGACGGCAAAGGTCCCAGGTGACCTCAGTGAGGGCTTCAGAAGATGTCACTCATCCTGCCCATCACAGGACAGTGCGACTTCCCCATCCTGCACCCAGGTCCTCTGCCCCCTGGGGGGCACACGTTCAGGAACCCCCAGACCACAGAGTCCCAGAAACATGGGGATAGGGCTGCTGGGTGTGTGTGTGTGTGGGGGGGATGATGGGGCAGAATCTGCATTTGAACAGGTCTCAGTGACTGGGAAGAGCTTCTGTGGCCCCAGTCCTAGAGCCACCGAGGGACCTCCAGTTCAGATTCAGAGTGAAGGCCAAGTCTATCAGCACCCATCTTGGGCCACCTTCTCCCTCGCCCAGGATGCCTCAGACTTAGCATGGCTGCCCCAGACTTAGCATGTTGCCCTGTGACACCCGTCAGACTGGGAGGGACCCCAGTGTCACTCTGGGAGGAGTTGATATTGTCACCCAGGGCAGAACCCTGGGAGCAGAGGACAGGGGCGGCTTGCTGAGGCCTTGTATGTATGAGCTCCCTGTTCCTGGACCTGTGTTTTGTTTTGTTTTTCATTTCAGAAAAGAGGAAGGGCCAGCATGTGTTGCAGCTGGTGGAATGTATACAGTATTACACACGAGAACCTGGGTTCAAGGGTTCAAGCTCTGGTCCCCACCTGTAGCAGGGAAACTTCACAAGCGGTGAAACAGGTCTGCCTCTCTCTCTCTCTCTCTCTCTCTGTTCCTCTCTATCCCCACTTCTCCTCTCTGTCTCTACCCAATAGAAAGAAAGAAAAGGAATAGAGTTGGGGAAGCTGAGCAGTAGTACAGCGGGTTAAATGCACGTGGCGCAAAGCCCAAGAACCGGCATAAGGATCCCGGTTTGAGTCCCCTGCTCCCCACCTGCAGGGCAGTCATTTCACAAGCGGTGAAGCAGGTCTGCAGGTGTCTATCTTTCTCTCCCCCCTCTGTCTGCCCTTCCTCTCTCCATTTCTGTCTGTCCTATCCAACTGACAACAACAGTTCTGACAACAATAACAACTACAACAAGCCCAACAAGGGCAACAAAATGGGAAAAATGGCCTCCAGGAGCAGTGGATTTGTAGTGCAGGCATAGAAGCCCCAGCAATAACTTTGGAGGCAAAAAAAAAAAGAAGAAGAAAAAGAAATAGAGTTAGGGACAGGCAGACACACACAAAAAGGGAGAGACAGAGATGCTTGGTGAGGGGCAGAGAGACAGTGCAGTGTGCAGCCTAGTCTGGCCCATGTGTGGCATGATTCTCAAACCTGGAACCAGCGGTGGGCTTTCCGGTGTCACCCCCGCCTGGGACAAACCAGAGACTCTGGGCAACCAGGGGTTCACCTACATGAACGCCTCCCCCCACACACCAGCCCCACAGTTTGACCAGTGCACCCACTCCTGTCTGCCCTCAGTGTCTGCCTTCCCCCATGACTGAGGGTGGTGGGGTCTCTGGGGACTTGGGATGAGCCACCCCTTCCACTGGCATCCTGCTGAGCTGGGGGCTTTCACTGTGTGAACTCTCACACACACCCCCACCTCCATCCTGGGCTGCTGTCTCATTCAAGGGAGAGACAGGAGATCCCCTGGGTGCCATGGGGCCTTCCATGTGCCGCTGGGACTCTAGCCTGGGCTGTGTGCCTGGCAAGACAGGTGCGATACCCAGTGAGCAAGCTCTCAGTTCCTTCACTGGTTTTTTGCTTGTTTGTTTTTCTTTACATAGAGGTAGAAAGGCAGAGTTAAGAGAGAGAGACCACAGCACCCAAGCCTCCTCCAATCAGTGGGGGCTGGGCTTGAACCTTCTTCCCAAAGGAAGGATCTGGGAGGGGGCAGGGAAAAGGCCCTTGACAGCACCCCTGGGTCCTGGGGGTCCCTCTAGGGCTACAATGCAGGCAGGGGTACAGGGAGGCGCCTTATGGAAGGGGGCACAGGAAAGGCCAGTCTCTGGTCAGGTGGACCAGCATTCCGGGCATGGCAGAGGGGATTGGTTCATATTTTGGGAATTGTTTGTGCTGTGGGCCATGGAGACAGAGATGGGGAGGGAAGAGAGAGGGAAAGGGAAAGAGAGAAGAAGAGGGAGAGGGAAAGGGAGAGGGAGAGGGAGAGGGAGAGGGAGAGGGAGAGGGAGAGGGAGAGGGAGAGGGAGAGGGAGAAGGAAAGTCAAGCTGACCTAAGACCCAGAGAAGCAGGAAACCCCTAATGCAGGGAGCCTGCCCCAGGGCAAGAGATGGTGATGTTTCTTTTTCTTCCTCCCTTTCTTCTTCTTCTTCTTTTTTTTCTTTTTCCTTCTGAAGCTGAGGTCTCACACCTGTGGGTTTCCACCATCCCTGGTTGCTCTTCCATTCCTCTAGCTAGAGAGACAGAGAAAGGGAGCTTCCTCTGGTGTCACTGTGCCCCCCCCCCCAGGTGGTGTCAGGGTTTGTACCCAGGTTGCAAGGATGATAAAGGGCAAGCCTCAGCCAAGCGAGCTAGGTCTCGGTTTGATGCAGTGAGCCAGGGCAGCCAGCCATTTTTTCTGTGGACTCTGGGTGATGGCTCCTGTTAGGGAGTGCATGTCAGGACCTCCCTCTATGTGGGGAAGTGGGGGGTATGCCCAAATCACCAGCCTGGGGACCCTGTGGAGGCCCATCCAGCCTGTGGTTGTGACCTTGTCACCAGAGGTGGACAGACAGATAGACTTTCACAAGGCCCTAGGCAGGATCACCCATGGGCACACCTACTGGGAGAGGACCCCCCCGGGAGGCAGCTATCGGGACCCTGAGTTTGTGTCAGTGCCCCATACATTCCACTCCGAGTCAGCAGACCCCACACAGTAGAGCACAGGGGACTGAACAGGTGGAATGTAGGCCTTGTTCACCGAGCACACCAGAGCTGATCAGTCTTGTCACAGTTAACTAATCAGGATGGGGGGGGGGGGTGGTGAGAGATAGATCATCCGGTGGAATGCACACTTTGCTGTGCACAAGGACCTGGGTTCAAGCCCCTGGCCACCATAGGGGACATCTTCATGAGTGATGGAGCAACACTGTGCTCTCTCTCCTCTCTCTTTGTTTATTTATTGGATAGAGACAGCCAGAAATCGAGAGGGAAGGGGGAGATGGGGGAGAGTCAGAGAGACACCTGCAACCCTGCTTACTACTTGCAAACCTTTTCCCCTGCAGGTGGGAACTGAGGAGCTCGAACCCAGATCCTTGCACATTGTAACATGTGCTCAACCAGGTGTGCCACCACCCAGTCTCTCTCTCTCCCTCTCCTGATGCTATTCCCCCCCTACCAGAGGTCCAAAAAATCGACTTTCCTTGGGCGTGAAATTCCTGATGTTGAATTTTCACATCAGAGAGAGAAAAAAAATTATTTTCAGAGTACAGGTGTGAGACACACTTCAAACTTGGGGCCTAAGAGGAGAGGAGAGGGAAAGAGAAAGAGGGAGATTATCAGGAGGGTGGGGGTGGAGAGCATAATGGTTACATGAAGAGGCTTTTATGCCTGAGGCTCCAAAGTCCCAGGTTCAATCCCTTGCACCACCATAGCCAGAGCTGAGCAGTGCTGTCATGAAAGAGGGGGGGGGAGAGGGAGAGAGAGAGAGAGGAGATTATCAGGCACAGAGCTTCAGTGACAACCATGGTGGCAAAGAAAATCAGTCAGCTAAAACATCCCACTGGCTGACCCGCTATCCCCAAGGCTGTGGGATTCTTCCCAAAGCCCCTCAGAGTGACCAGCATGTCCTCACCCGACACTCAGCCCAGGACTCAGGCATGAGCCCCCTGTGCAATTCTGGTGGCTCTCCAGTTCCAGGTTGAGGCTGAAGCGAGTGTAGAGAGACACCCAAGGGCCTACGGCCATCACAATGCCAGGTTCCAGAAAGACCTGGAAGCCCTTCACTTATTTTATTAGGGAGCCCCCACCCCTCACCACATGGTAGGTAGGCTCCCCGAGGTGTATTCTAGAACTCTTTGAGGCAGGAGAGAGAAAAGACATCTGGCAGAAGAGAGACCAGAGTAGATGGGAGCCCGATGGTGGAGCACCCGACTGAGCGTCCATGTTATAGTGTATAAGGACCCAGGTTCAAGCCCCCAGTCCCCATCTGCAGGGGGAAAGCTTTGGGAGTGGTGAAGCAGGGCTGCAGGTGTCTCTCTGTCTCTCCTCCTTCTTTGTCTCCCCTTTCCCTCTCAATTTCTGACTATGTCTATCAAATAAATGAATAAAGATTATACAAAATTATAAGAGAGAGAGAAACAGACCAGAGCTGAGCATATGGTGCTGTGGGAGACCCGGGGACCTCAGCCACCTCCCCGGGGTAAAGCCAAGGGTCTCTTGGGGTGAGGGCCACCATTGAGGTGACAGGATGTTGGTTCCAAGCTGGGCCTGATGGGCTCGGGGGGGGGGGGCCCTGGGAGAAGGAGCCATGGTTCTGGGGACTGGGACCACTGCTTCTTGCTGCCCCAAACCTTGAACCCCATCTCTTAGAGAACCCCCATTCCTGGGCGTGGCCTCCCACGGAGAGGAGAGAGGAAGAGTGGACAGGGGGAGGGAGGTGCTGGCATCCTGGCTCTGGGCTATGAGAACCCCACTTCCCAGCCTGGAGAACCCCCCCAAACACACACACCCAAACATACACACTCTCCAGCAATTCTATCCTTGGTGGGCTGAGCCTGGAGTCCCTGCCAAGCCCCCCTCCCAAGCCCAGCTCTCCCCCCGCCTCCACCCACCCACCCAGCTACCCGGCCTTTCCTGCCGGCTGGCCCGCTTCCGGCAGCTTCCATCGGGTGCCTTGCTCACGCAGCTGCCCGGGGCCCTGCTCCAAGGCTGCAAAGATGCAGTAAGTGTGGTTCCTGCCATCTGCCGCTGCACCTGCTTCCCTTCCAGAAAGTTCCACAGGCCGGGGGCTGGGTGTTCACATAGCACAGCACAGAGGGGCTCTAGACTCCAAGACGGGGGTCCAGGACCACCCGCCACCCACATGGTGCCATGCTGGAGTGGGGGGCTGGAGGAAACAGAGGGGGGATCTCCTACAGGGGCCTGAGCCTAGCTGGGCAGGAGCAAGAGGGAGAGGTGGGGAGATGAGGAGACAAAGTGTGGGGGGATGCCCTGGGCCTGGCCCCAGAATGGAGGCTGGAGAAGAGCAGGCAGGAAGGTGGGGGGTCCTGGTCAGCAGAACCAGCCCCCCAACTCTCCCTACTGGGATGCCCCACAGCTAAAACATACCCTGCCCTTCACCCCGTCGCCCTGCCAATATGAGGGTGCACTTACCCAGAATGCCTTCCCTTATGTGGCCCCCACCCCAAAGTATCTGCAGGTCTCCTCTTGGGTCCCACCAATCTCTGATGAACCCCCCAAGGGGACCCCGCCCCATCCCTGTCCTTCAGAGTCTGACCAGGAGCTTTGGCCGCACCCTGGGGTCTCCCCCCAACAGGCCTTCAGCCTTTTATGACCCCAGAGCCTGGGGCAGAGCTGCCCGGAAGCCCAAGGAATGGAGGGCAGGAGAGAGGAAGGGAGGGAGGGGGTAGAGGGCAGCTGAGGAGTGGAGGGGGGACAGGCTGTGGCGCACCCAGTTAAGCACGCATAGTTCTAAGTGTAATGACCCACACCAGGATCTGAGTTCGAGCTCCTGGCTCCCCACCTGCAGGGGGGACGCTTCACAAGCAGCAAAACAGGTCTGCAGGTGTCTATCTTTAAAATATATATATATATTTATTTATTTATAAAATAGAAACACTGACAAAGCCATAGGATAAGAGGGGTACAACTCCACACAGTTCCACCACCAGAACTCCATATCCCCTCCCCTCCCCTGACAGCTTTCCTATTCTTTAACCCCATGGGAGTATGGACCCAGGGTCATTATGGGGTACAGAAGGTAGAAGGTCTGGCTTCTGGAATTGCTTCCCCACCGAACATGGGATTGACAGGTCCATCCATACTCCCAGCCTGCCTCTCTCTTTCCCTAGTGGGGCAGGGCTCTGAGGAAGCGGAGCTCCAGGACACATTGGTGGGGTCATCTGTCCAGGGAAGTCCAAATGGCATCATGGTACCGTCTGGAACCTGGTGGCCAGAATTCCTACCCTCACCTGAACTTCCCAGTTTCGAAGCAACCTCCTTGCAGAGCTCAGGCCATGCGTCGTCTCCGTGTCGCCATCTTGGCTCCCTACTGGTGTCTATCTTTCTCCCTCTCTATTTCTTTTTCCCCCTCTCAATATCTCTCTGTCCTGTCCAATAAAATGGAAAAAAATGGCTGCCAGGATCAGTGGATTCATAGTGCAAGCACTCACTGAGTCCCAGCGATAACCCTGGAGGGGAAAAAAAAAAAAAAAAGATGTGGAAGATGGGGGTATGGACTACAGGTTGCAGCCTCATCTGCCTTGGGATCCAGGAGCTATATAGGAAGAAACCCCACAGGGGAGCTCCAAGAAGAACAGGCCTGGGGGGTGGGCAGGAGCAGCCTCTGAGTGAATTCAGCAAGCCACCCCCTCCCAGATCTCCAAAGACTACACTCTCAGCCCACCCACCACCCACCCCCACACACCAGAACTCTGCTGTCCAGAAGAGATTCTGGTCCCCCCCCTACCGCCCCCACCTGAAGAACTCAGGATCAGCCAAAACTGGGGTGCTGGGGTGCCCTCCAAGGCCTGAGGAGGGGCCTTAGGCTCCAGGCCACCCAGATAGAGTGTTCTGGGGTCTCGGTGCCACAGCACCTCCCTCTCCACAGCTCCCCGAGCCAGGGTTTCTGCTCTGGGTAACCTCCCCACACACACACCCTGAGTTTGCCCCCACACGCCCAGCTTCACTACTGCCAAGGTCTCGGGCTTTGTGTCTGGCTTGGGAAGAGCAGATGTGTTTGGGGGTGCCCTGAGGACGGGAAGGGGGTGTCTGTTGTCTTAAGCAGGCGTCTTTGCTCTCTGGAAAGCCTTGGTTTCCCCTTTTCCCAAGGGCTGAAGGAGTGATGGCAGGGTCTGGGAGACTCCGTATCCTTCAGGGTGTGGGGTGTAGGGTTTGGGGGGGTGGGGGGTGGGGGATGGCATCCGAGGTGCCTGTAATTAGAGGTCGATAATGATATAATTCCTAGCGTGGAGATCACGGTCTGCCAGCGACTGGCTGAGCAGGCCGCGCGCAGTCATGTCGTAAGCTCGTAAAAGGTGATTACGCCTCTCTCTGATGTCCTTCCCCCATCCCGTCAGGTGGGGCATTGCGAAACGGGGTGATGATGGGTACACTCAAGGGGTTCAATAACATGCCAAGGAGGGGTAGAAGGGGGGCTCCAGACCCCTGAGTTCTAGCAGAATCTCTGCTTTCCAGTCTGAGAACGGGCCTGAATCAGAGCCAGGGAAATCTTAGGAGGGGACCCCCACAGAGGGCCCCCCAAGTTTAAAGAACCTGGCCAGGTGACTTGGGGTCCACCCCCTGGGGATGGGGTGAAGTCAGAGCAGCCCCCTCAACCTCCTAAGAACCCCCCTTCTGGAACTCTGGCTTCTTTGAGGGGAGGCTGTCTCCCCACCCCGCACCCCCTCCAGGCCCCTGGGGGAGTTGTGGAGACGCTGGCCTGGGCTCCCAGCCCTGATGGCATCTCTGGGAGTTTAGATCAGGATGGAGCTGGGTTTGGGGTTTGGAGCGATGGTGGGGGAGATTGGGGTTTTATCTGCTCCCCATCTCCCACCCTGGGGAACCAGCGAAGCTGTAAGACAGCCCCCGGTGGGCCCTAATAGTAGAATTAATTACAGTAATGAGACTTTGTAGTGGGAGGGGGCCTTTCATCTGTGAATCTCTGCGCCTTTATAAACATTAATTAATTCTCATAACTTGGCGATGAGGTAGGTAAGTATCATCGCTCCCATTGTGCAGATGAGATGAGAAAGGGCATGGTGCTCAGGGCACAGTGCTCAGCCCCCTGCAGCCCCCCTCCCACCCCAGCTTCCCCACAGGAGGGAGGGAGAGGAGTCTCCCTCTCTCCTGATGGTGTGTGTGTGTGTGGGGGGAGTTGCTCTGGGCCTTACTGCTCCTCTCCAGGAGGTGACTGTCCTCTCCCAGATGGCACCTGGGCCATGTGAACTGGAGAGGCCCCCCCCAGGGCCTGGGTCTGGAGGTGGGGAGGGAGACCCCTGGGTCGGTTCAGCTGGACCTCTCTTGATGCCCCTGCCCTCCCCACCCCCATGTGGGGGTGTGTTTGGCTGGCCAGGCGGCACAGCCAAACAAGTCCACATTCGGATCCACCCTCCTCCCCTTCTCCACAAACTACTGCTAAAGACTCGGACTTCTCTCTCTCTGACCCTCAATGCCCTTTTCTTGTCCTCCCAAGGCTTCCCAGTCAGTCCCAACTTCATCAATCCTCCAGAGCTCAGCTCATACCTTTCTTGGGCTCAGAGATTAGTGGGGGTGGCATTATCAGAGGTCTGTGGTCCATAAAGAGGGAGGTGAGCAACCAGGAACTGCAGCTGGGCCATAGAGCAGGATATTTGGTGCAGGTGAGGCCCTGGGTTCAATCTCTCAAGAAGGAGAGGAGGGGAAAGTCCTGAGATAATTTAAGTGCTTTTATTATGTATGTATGTATGTATGTATGTATGTATGTATGTATGTATGTATGTACGTATTTTTACCAGAGCTCTTCTCAGCTCTGGCTTATGGTGGTGTGGGGAATTGAACCTGGGACTTTGGAGCCTCAGGCATGAGAGTCTTTGTATAACCATTATGCTATCTACCCTCCACCCAGTGCTATTATTATTACTATTATTTTAATTTTTATTAATTTTATTTGGTAAGAGAGAAATTGAGAGGAAAGGAGGATAAAGAAGGAGAAAAATGTGGCCTGGGATGTGGTGCAGTGGATAAAGCATCAGACTCTTAAGCATGAGGTCCTGAGTTCAATCCCCGGCAGCACATGTACCAGAGTGATGTCTGGTTCTTTCTCTCTCTCCTCCCATCTTTCTCATTAATAAATGAATAAAATCTGAAAAAAAAAAGAGAGAGAGAGAGAGAGACATCTGCAGCCCTGCTCCACAGCTCGTGAAGCTCCCCTGCACCCCGCCCCCGCAGGTGGGATCCAGAGGCTTGAACCTAGGGCCTTGTGCATGGTAGAGCATCGACTTTACCAAGTACACCACCGGCTGTTGCAGATTTAAGCACGCTTAAGAGGCAGTTACCACATTCTGAACAGTTATGGGGCCCACAGGAGACCCACCCTTCCAGCTGGGGGTGGGGGACCCAGAGGCGGGAGGACAGTGCCCGGCCCAGCTGGTGTGACTCTGTGGACTTGAGCTGGGTCCCACAGGCTCCCGGTGGCTTCTAGAACAAAAAGGAGCCCCAGAGGGTGGTGTGACCAGTCCGACAGCATTCTTTCCAGAGGGAGGCCCTGTCTGGGCTCCAGCTCCTCACTCAGCACCTCACTTGCTGGGGCTGATTCAGTGCTGGCACCCTGTCACCTCAGACCCCAGGAACATCCCCCACTGTGGAGATGGGGCGATGGGGGGGATGGGTGCTGGAGCCTCCTATCTGCGCCCCCGGCTGCCTGGTCCCTCTGATCTGGGAGTCAGGGCGTCTGTCTATGGATTGATGAGAAAGAAAGATGGGGGTGGGGGTCAGCTTAGGAAGAGAGGGGCAAGGATGAAGGCCGTGGACAGCAGGGGCAGAGACACCCCTCCCAAGGTGGCCTGGGAGGATGCTGGCTCTCCACACATTCCTGCCTCTTTCTTCCTTCACCCCAAAATTGACAGGGGCACCTCTGAACCTCCAGCCCTGGTGGCTGAGGCTGGGAAAGCTGGAAGGTGCCAGGACAGGTCGCCTCTCTGGGAAACCACTAGACTGCCCCACCCCACCCTTTATACCTCCCTCCCTCCCACCTCAGTCTCCCCAGCTTCCTTGTAGTCTGAGGCTGTCACACTGTGGGGGCCTCTCCTGCCCCCTCCCCCATGGCCTCTCTGGCCCTCTGAAGAGACCCTGGGGGATCTGATCACTTTTGATCACCTTCATAGATTGGACAGAGCTTTGCAATATTCTGAAATCTTGGGGGTAAAATTTATTTCTTTTCCAAAGATGTGCTTATTTTTGATAGAGACATTGCAGAGAGAGAGAGAGAGAGAGAGAGAGAGAGAGAACCAGAGCCTCATTTTGCCATGACACTACCTCAAATTCCAGACTTTTTGATCTGGAGAGACCCATCTTTTATTATTGTTGTTGTTGTTGTCGTTGTTATTATTATTATATGTTTATTTTTAAATATTTTACTTTTTTGAGAAAGAAATGAAGAGAAATTAAGGAGACAAAGAGAGATACCTGTAGCACTATCTCACCTCTTGGGAAGCTTCCCTATTTCAGGTGGGGACCAGGGGCTTGAACCTGGGTCCTTGCGCACTATAACACGTGCTCTCAACCAGTGTGCTACTGGTTTTTGATTTATTAACTTGAGAGAGAGAGAGAGAGAGAAAGACCCAGAGAGATCTTTCTACATGTGATGCTGGGAATTGAACTCTGAACCTCAGCTTTTTACCTCTAATGCTGCAGCCACTGAGTCACTTTCCAGGCCGCATGACGTCATCTTTGTGACCAACTGGGCAGCTTCGTCAGCTGTCATCTGTCCCTGGGCAAACACTGGGGCTGACTCAGTCCCTCCTTGGGCTGTTTTGGGCAGGGGCTCTTGACCAGAGGGGAGGGCAAAGGGAATTTCAAGGTGAAAGGGCAGGTGAAGGGGTGAAGGGGATGAGAGGGGGTGAGGGGGAGTTAGAAGGGGTGAAGGGGTGGAGGGGGTGAATGGTGAAAGGGGTGAGGGGGTCAGGGAGTCAGGGGGCAGTGGAGGGAGGTGACTGAAAAATAACAGCCCCCCCCACAGGGGGTTCCCAGCTAAGCTGACACCACAGGACTCTTACTTCAGGCAGGCCAGGACAGCAGGTGTCACCTGAGGGGAGATGGACTTGGAATGGGGTCAGATGTCTGGGAGATCTGATAGGGAAGATGGTGAGTGCCGGCTTGACGGACAAAGTGGGATTTTCAGTTTACAGGCTGGAGTGGGTGGTAGTGTGGGGGGGCGTCCCCTGGGGTCCAGCTGGAAGCATTCATTCCCGTTGGGGGCAGGGGCAGAATCTTCTTCCATCCATCTACCCCACCCCACCCCCACTGTGGGCACAGAGCCCTGGGATGTCCGAAACTCCCTGTCACAAGGGAGGCCATTCCTCTCTAGGACACCTCTCCCCTAGGCCATGAAGAAGAGAAAGAAAGAAAGAAAGAAAGAAAGAAAGAAAGAAAGAAAGAAAGAAAGAAAGAAAGAAAGGAAAACACACCAGCAATGTCCTCTCCTTCCCCCTCCAGAGAACTTCCAACAGGAATCAGCTTCCTGGAGACAAGATTCCCATGCAGGGAAAACACATCCCATTTGGAAGTTCATTCGGACTACCACAGACACCAGGGGACCATCTGTCACCCTTCTCCACCAAGTTCTAGGACATTCTCTCATTGGATTCTATAGCTTTTCGTGACAGCCCCACCAACCCCCATAGACCCTTTGGCAGCCTCTTGGAGGGACTTTGGCTTCTGTGTTTCTCTCTTATCTCTCTGCCCTCATCTGTGTGGCCGCTGGGGCCACCAGGTGGGCAGGCCGTGGCAAGGCCGCTGGGACCCCGAGCGCTTTCCCGGCAGAGCAAGTGGGCCTGCAGGGGCTGTGAGGGCAGGACCCAGCTTGCTCAGCGTATGAGGCGCGTGGTGCATGCTGGTCCCCAGAAGAGACAACTGCCTACTCTGAGTGGACCCTCAGTCTGCTGAGAAGCCAACACAGCAACAAAGTTTTCTATTGTATTACTTCCCCATTATTAATAACAATAAAAAGGGAGGCACTTTGCATACCCAGTGGAATGCACATATTACCATGTACAAGGACTCTGGTTCAAGCCCCGGCTCCCCACCTGCATCAGGGAAGCTTCACAAGCAGTGAAGCAGGTCTACAGGTGTCTCTCTCCCCTTTCTACCTCCCCCTTCCCTCTCAATTTCTCTCTGTCCCATCAAAATAAAAAACTAATATTAAAAACACACACACTTGGGGGTTCAGCAGTAGTACACCAGACTAAGGACACATGGTGCGAAGCACACGGACTGGCATAAGGATCCCGGTTCGAGCCCCCGGCTCCCCACCTGCAGGGGAGTTGCTTCACAGGCGGTGAAGCAGGTCTGCAGGCGTCTATCTTTCTCTCCCCCTCTATCTTCCCCTTCTCTCTCCATTTCTCTCTGTCCTATCCATAAGGAAAAAAAAAAAAAAAAAGGCCTGTAGGAGCAGTGGATCCATAGTATAGGCACCTAGTCCTCGCAATAGTCCTGGGGGCAAAAACAACAAACACTCAAGCAAGAGTCCAACCTTTTCAAATCCTCCTGTCCAAAGGCGAGAATTCTTTCTGGAAAAATCTCTCCTCCTCCAGGCCCCCAAGGGGCACCCCTCAGACAGAGCCCAGCAGTGTCCTCCATGTCCCCACATTTCTCCTCTGGATAAGGATCTGGCCTGGCCATTTCTGGAATGCTCTCGTCACCCTGGCCTGTGGGTTTTGGGGAAGGGTGAGCCCTCCACCCAGGCCCGGCAGAGGCCAGTGGGTCTCAGGTCACTGTGAGGTGACGGGTGCATGAGTTCTTCACGCAGGAGCAATGGTGGTGGCTCTTTCACCATGGGCCCCATGGCCCTGTCTCAGGCTGCTGACTACAGGCCTAGGCCTACCTCACCTGTGACTCCCCTTAAATGGCCTCTCTTCACAGCTGTAAACCTCCCTGCTGTGACTCCTTAATAAATAATGTTTCTCTGGAGCTGGGCAATGGTGCACCAAGTCAAGCACACACAACACCATGCACAAGGACCTGAGTTCAAACCCCCAGTCCCCACCAGCGGGGTGGGGTGGGGAGTGGAGAAACTTCACGATCGGTGGAGCAGAGCTGTAAGTGTCTTTCTTTCTTTTTAAAATTTATTTGTTTATTTATTTATTTATCTATTTATTTATTCATGAGAAAGATAGGAGGAGAGAAAGAACCAGATATCACTCTGGTACATGTGCTGCCGGGGATCGAACTCAGGACCTCATGGTTGAGAATCCAATGCTTTATCCACTGTGCCACCTCCTGGACCACTGCAGGTATCTTTCTGTCTCTCCTCTACCTCCCCCTTCCCCTGTCAATTTCTCTTTGTCCTATCAAATAAAGCAAATAAATATTTTAAAAAAGAAAAGGAGGAGGAGGAGGAGGAGACACAGTTTCCAACGGACAGTAATGTGTCGTGCAAAACCCCCCCCCCAGCTGTTACAGTGGGCAAATGATTTTTTCCATGACAGTTTCACCAGGAAAGCCATAGTCTCCACTTCCCATTGAATACAGTGGTTTCAGATGCAATTTAAGGCTTCTGCCTTCCGAGAATTTTTAGAAATGTTGCCCCCTACAAAGCCAGACACTGTCACATCTCCTCCTCAGGTCTGTTTCATGAGCCAAAACTTAGCAGGAGAAGTGAGGGCCATGAGCCTGGCTTGCCCCAGGGACCAGAACCCCTGGGATGCTCAGAATCTCCAGACATCACATATCAGAGGGTTTAGCAGGAGGAGTACAGACTCACCCATGTGTGGATTCGAACCCCAGCACCACATGGGAACATCACGACGGAACCCAGGAAGCTCCAGAGATGGTGGAGCCTGGCTGCCATGGTGTCTATAGGGCCAGCCCCAGATTTTGAGGTGCCCTCGTAGAACAAGGAACAAACCGCTCTTTTCCCTGCCTTCAAGCCTCTGCCCCATGTTGTCCCCTTGTCTGGGAGAGATTGGGGATTGTCCCAAACATGTGCCCAGGAGTGCCAGCTGCTGAACTGATGTGAGCAGCTCTCCAAAATCTCACCTGGTTAAGTGGGGCTGGGTGGCTTGTGGTCTACAGGTAGCCCAGGGGGCAAGTTCCCTCACCCTTTGTCACCGTTGCAGGGAAAAGCCCTCACGTCCATCACTGGCTGGTTACATTTGTGGAGAGAAGATGGCTGGTTAGAAGCCATTTGGTTGAGAGTAGAAAGAGCCTGGCAGGAGAAGGAGGAATCTTGGGGGGTGGGTGAGGTCAACATGACAGCAAAACACAACACAACCCTTCTCCTGAGGGGGGAGGCATACAGAAATAGAGGCCAGATGGTGGCGTACCAGGTTGAACACACATATGACCATGCACAAGGACCTGGGTTCAAGTCCCAGCCTTCCCTTGCAGAAGGGAAGCTTTTGAATCTCTTGGTATTATCTTTATTTACTTACTGGATACAAACAGCCAGAAATCAAGAGGGAAGGGCATGATGGGGGGGCACCTGCAACACTGCTTCACCACTTGCAAAGCTTTCCCTCTACAGGTGGGGACTGGGCGCTCAGACCCAGCTCCTTGTGCATTATAACACGTGCGCTCGGGAGTCGGGCTGTAGTGCAGCGGGTTAAGCGCAGGTGGCGCTAAGCTCAAGGACCGGCGTCAGGATCCCGGTTTGAGCCCCCAGCTCTCCACCTGCAGGCAGGTCCCTTCACAGGCGGTGAAGCAGGTCTGCAGGTGTCTGTCTTTCTCTCCCCCTCTCTGTCTTCCCCATCTCTCTCCATTTCTCTCTGTCCTATCTAACAACAACGACATCAATAATAACTACAACAATAAAACAACAAGGGCAACAAAAGGGAATAAATAAAAAATAAAAATATAACACGTGCGCTCAACCAGGTGCTCCACCACCCTGCCCCAGGGAAGGAAAATGTGTGTATGGGGAGGCAGGGCTGCAGGTGTCTCTCTCTGTCTCTATCTCCCCCTCCTCTCTCAGTTTCTCTCTGTATCTCTATCAAAAAAAAAAGTTTCTTTTAAGAATTGTAGTGTGTGTGTGTGTGTGTGTGTGTGTGTGTGTGTGTGTGTTCGAGTGTGAAGTCCAGGGAGAGCCAGGCGGTGTTGGTATGTTCCCTTCACCCTGACCTCTGAGAGGAATTGGTTTGCCCCTTGCTAGTTTCGCGCCCCGCTTTCTCCCCGCCCCCTATGCTAAGGATGGGCAGAGTCCCAGCAGCAGCGGTAGAGAGAGGATGATGGAGAAAAGCACACGGTGTGGTGATTTGCCCGTTCGTGAATAAAGATTAAACTGTGTTCTCAGCCCAGCCGTGTGTCTCTGGTCATCTCTGTTACCCGCCCGTGAAGCCAGCCTGGATAAAACAACAAATGGTGCCCAACGTGGGGCATGAACCCACGACCCTGAGATAAAGAGTCTCATGCTCTACCGACTGAACAGAAGGGGGAATTGTTGGTATGTTCCCTTCCCCCCCCCCCGACCTCTGAGAGGAATTGGTTTGCCCCTTGCTAGTTTCTTGCCCGCTTTCTCCCCGCCCCCATGCTAAGGACGGGCAGAGTCCCAGCAGCAGCAGCAGAGAGAGGATGATGGAGAAAAGCACAAGGTGTGGTGATTTGCCCGTTCGTGAATAAAGATTAAACTTCGTTCTCAGCCCAGCGTGTGTCTCTGGTCATCTCTGTTACCCGCCTGTGAAGCCAGCCCGGATAAAACAACAGGGCGGGGACTGTGTCTGTCAAAACAGCTCCCAGCAGCATGAAGCCCCATGAAGGCTGGGTAACCACACAGCTAAACGCAGATGCACACCTTTTAGCAAGTTGATCTCTGGAAAGCCCTTTCAGTGCCCGGTACTGGTTGGCTTCTGGGCTGCACTGGCAGACCCACTGTGGAAAGGCCTAGAACTTGCGTCCTGCCCCCAGACATGCATCTCAGCCTGAGCAGAAGGGCTGGCCCAGACGGGGTCCCAGCAGTCACCCCATGTTACATCTGCCATTTGCGTTCCACCGCAGCCTGGCCAAGCCCTTGGAGTGGCAGCTCCTGAAGCAGTAGAAAAACGGAGTGTGGGGGTGCGGGGGTGCCTCGGAGAACCTTCTGGCCCGGTGCATGGAGGTGGAGGAGCCTAACAAATTCTCTCTCACCTCAGAGAAGCTGCCCCGGGGTGAAACCTGGAAGCCAGGGCTCCTGCTCCCAGACTGGCTGGCCCGGTTCAGCTGAGCCTGCGGGTGTGGCTGTGGGAATGACATAAGAAGAACCTGTGTTGTTTGGTGGAAGCGTTCACAGGTTATTAAGAAACAAATCAGCCCTCGGAAAAATGATTAGCCGGAGACATCTTGTCGACCTCTCCCTTGGGGAAGGAAGGGCTGGCATCATTGAGTGGATAAGTGATTATCCTCCGTTTGCCAGATCCGATTGAGTGAGTGATTGGCTGAATGGATGAATGGGTGAATGAGTGAATGGGTGGATGAATGAATGAATGAATGAATGAGTGAGTGAATGAATGAATAAATGAACGAACGAATGAATGAATGTATGAATGAGTGGATTGGTGAATGAATGATTGAATGAGTGATTGAATGGGCGAATGAAAGGGACAATCTCCAGGAGGGTTGAAGGCTTACAGAAGGATCAGGGATCCTGGGGGGGCCTCAGACCCACTCCCTAGGCCATCAGGTGGGCCCCTCCCTGAGCCCCTTCCTCAACCTTGTCATCCCTGGAGGGCCTGTGCTCCTCTCAGTCCTCTGAGTCACAGCCTCATTTCCTTTAACCAGCTTCCTACCACCCCCAGAACAAACACGTAGCCAAATACCTGCCTCCCATGTCCTGGTGAAGCGCTCCCCTCTGGGAGGTGGGGGGCTGCAGTCCTGGCTGGCTTCTGGAGCCTCGATTTTTTTTGGGGGGGTGTCTCAGATAGAGGAACCTTAGTGTGGGGGAGCCCGCAGAAACCGGCTGCAGCCCTGACCCAGAACAGGCAGCCCTGGGTGCCAGACCTGCCTCTTCTAGGCACCCCCGCTGGGTTCCTGACTTCTGGGTGCCCCCACCCCACTTCCGGCATCCTGGCTCTTTGCTGAGGGGGTAGGGAGGAGGCCACCTGCTCACAGGGCCTGGGGCGGGGAGTTGCTCCAGGGCTAGCTGCTGCTAAGTAGAAGAGGGGTGTTTATCTGGAATCCAAACCCCACTCTTAATGATTTCTCTTTTTCAGATTTGCCCGATTTGCCCTCCCCGTCAGCCCCCACCCCAGCAAAGCCCGGGGGGGGGGCACTGGTTCTGGGTGGATGGGGCACTGTGGGCAGAAGGGTGATGAGACAAAGTGCATTAAGATCTTAGCAGTTGAACTTTCTAGAAAGCATCTGCTTGACCATCCATGAGGGATTCTCAGAGTCAAATGGGGGGGGGGGCAAATGTTTAGCTGGTTCAAATGACTTTATTTTTTAAAATCTTTATTAGATACAGACAGACAGAAATGGAGAGGGAAGGGGACGGCAGAGGGGGAGAGAGACAGAGAGACACCTGCAGACCTGCTTCACCACTCGCAAAGCTTTCTCCCTGCAGGTGGGGACTGGGGGCTCGAACCTGGGTCCTTGCGCACTATTGTAACATGTGCGCTCAACCAGGTGTGGCACCACCCTGACCCCTTCAAATGACTTTTAAAAGCCCCTCCAGTGAGTGTGTCTGGAGGGAACCTCAAATTTTATGGGCTAGGTCCTCTCTCAGAGTTTAAAATCACTTTCGGGGAGGGGGGGGCTCCATATTCTTTGGGCTCTGCTGTTTTGGGGTCACTGAGCCCCAGCTCAGCCAGGTCTCCATCCCTCACCGGGCAGGGCACCTCAGTTCACCCCTCTGAGCCTCAGTTTCCCCTATCTGTAGGACAAGAGCAATGCATCTGACCCCCCCCACACACACACACACACACTGCAGGTGAGAAACCAGCAGCCCCCACGTGGAGAATGGAACTGGGGTTTGGGGGCTTTCTCTCAGCCTTCTGGGGGGGCACCTCCACTCCAGACTTGGCCTCCCTCCATCCCACTAGCTCCCTTCTCTGGAACTGGAGAGGAATGTCTCCTCCTCCTCCTCACCTTCCTGTGGACTGTCTGGGGGCTCCTCTAGTGTCCCCCACTCCCCTCAGCACCCCCCCCCCAGAGCCAGCTGAGCTCCTGCCCTGGCCCCACCAGCCTGTTTTCAATTTGGACCAGAGCCCCTCAACCCCAGCACCCAGCCCTCTTTCCAGGGGCTAATGATGATTGAAAGCCCCGGCCCAGACCTCCCCTGGCTGAGATAAATCTGCACAGACAGGAGCCTCCAGCCCTGCGGCTGACCCCCTCCTCCTCCTCCTCCAGGCTGGCTGGGAGGGAGGCAGGAAGAGACTTAGTGTCTGCAGAGTCCCACATACAGGGACAGGAGGAAGGAGGAGCAACAGAGGGCCTCCATCCTGTGCTTAGTAGTTGGGGTGCTGGGCTAGGGGGAGAGGGCAGAGAGGCTCCCAGACTGTAGGGCCCCGAAGGCTTCCTGGAGGAGGGAGCTCAGATGCAAGTCAGAACTACAAAACTACAAAAAGGGGTCCCAACCACAAGAGTACTTTCTAGATTCTCTGGTGGGAATGTTTAGGTTTGCTCACCGGTGAAACCTTGTGCTACTTTTTTTGTGTGGGGGTGGTATGGGTGGGGGTGAGGGAGGTTTGTGGGTAGTCCAGGAATTGTCCAGGCCTCTCTGAGCACAGACTCTGGGTGGAGAAAGGGAATGCTTGTGGGAGTGGGAGTGGGAGTCTCTACACCGTGAGTGTGTCTGTGTCTGTGTGTGAGTATGTGTCTCTGTGTGTGTCTGTGTGTGAATGCATGTGTGTGTGTTTGCGTGTGAGTATGTGAGTGTGAGGAATGAGTGTATATGTGTGTCTGTGTGTGTGTGAATGTGTCTCTGTGTGTGACTGTGTGTGTGTGAGTAGGTGTGTGTCACACACTCGTGTCTGTGTGTGTGTCTGTGTGTGTGAGTGGAGGGGACCACACAGGGAGCTCTGTGAAAATACAAGGGTGCTAGCAGCAGCCAGAAAAAAAATAACCAAAGGAAAGCCAGACACCTGCAGCCCTAGGGCACCCCCTTGGGTCTGGGGAGTGGGGCAGGGATGCAGCACAGGTCTTGCACGACAGGTGCCCAGGCTCAGGGTGGACTGGCGTGCTGGGCAGGAGGGTGTACCTCTCTCCTTTGTCATTCTGCAAGGAAAAGGGATAAATGAAGCCCCCTCCCCTTGGAAGCTTGGGACCCCATGGGGCCCCAGCCTAAAAAGAAGAATTCTGGACAGGAACCTGGATTAACCAAAGGCCTGTGGGCTTCCTGGGGGTGTAGCCACACCCCCCACTAAGGGATTGAGCCAGGAAAGCGCAGGTGACTTGCCCCCTTCAGAAACACCCCAACCCTCCCACCTCTGTACCCCACCCCTTCCTGAACCCTGTGCTCCAGGCTACCCCTGCTCCCCTTGCAGGGGGAGAAAGAAGGGGTGACAATTATGGGGGGGTCCTCCACTCTGAATAGTTTTTGTGCAGGGGGTGCTCAGTGTCTCTGGAGGGAGCCCCTAGGGAGGGGCTTGTTGGGGGGGACAATGTAGGGAGAGTAGGTGCCTAATTAGTTTTTTTGGGGGGCTCTCCCTAAAAGACCCTCTCTGTCCCCACCAGCCAGCTTTGCCCCTCCCGCTCCCCCCCCCCCAGTGAGATCTGAGCAGGTGGGAGGCAGGTACCAGATTGGAGGTGACCAAGTTCAGGGAGTCAGGTGGAGGGCCAGGTGCTCAGGTAACCAGTTTGGGGGACAGGTGGGGGGCGCTGGTGTCCAGATTGGGGGCTGTGAGCAGGTCTAGGGGAGACGGGTGGCAAATAGCCAGGCGTGGCACGGTGGGTAGCCAGGCACCTCGTTAGAGGAACAGGTAGATGGGGGGGGGCAGGTGTTCAGGTGGGAGTACAGAGGCCTGGAAAGAGGGCCTGACCGCACCCCGGGGCGCCGGCGGGGGAGGCCGGTCTGCCGGCACCTGGGCCTGGCGGAGGATAACAATTATTGGGAGAGGTTAAAAAAAAATCATTATCAAATAACTCGGGAAAAGTTGCCGGGCGGGACGGAAAACCTGGCCTGGAGCACGGCGGCGGTGTTGTCCGGGCCGGGCAGGCGGGCGACGTGGGGGCGCCTTGAGGTACGGGGGAGACCGGCTTGCAAGGTCCACGCCCAGGGGAGACCCCACCCCATCCCCGCGGGACCCCACCCCGTGAGGGGCGCCGGTGCTAGCCGGGCGGCGGAGAAGGACGCCCCCTACCCGTGCAGAGAGGGAACCCTATCTCTGAGCCTGGACTTTTTAAAAAATATTTTGTTTATTTATTATTGGATAAAGACAGAGAAATTGAGCGAGGGAGAGATACAGAGGGATATAAACAGAGAGACACATGCAGTCCTGCTTCACCACTGGTAAAGCTTTTCCCCTGCAGGTGAGGACGAAAGGCTTGAACCTGGGTCCTTGTGCACTGTAATGTGACTGACTGCTTAAGCAGGTGCGCCACCACCTGACCCCTGAGCCTGAACTTTTAAGGACCCTCATGGTGGGGGAACATTCTGAGCCTCCCTTTTTATTTAATATTGATTTACAAAATTATAAGATAACAGGATTATAATACCACCAGAATTCTGTGTCCTCATTCCCTCCACTGGAAACTGTAGTAGTATTCCCAAGGTCACAGATATGGGCCGATTATTCTTTCCTTTTTTTAAAAAAATACTTTCGGGAGTCGGGCTGTAGCGCAGCGGGTTAAGCGCAGGTGGCGCAAAGCACAAGGACCGGCATAAGGATCTAAGGATCCCGGCTCGAACCCCGGCTCCCCACCTGCAGGGGAGTCGCTTCACAGGCGGTGAAGCAGGTCTGCAGGTGTCTATCTTTCTCTCCCCCTCTCTGTCTTCCCCTCCTCTCTCCGTTTCTCTCCATCCTATCCAACAACGACGACAACAACAATAATAACTACAACAATAAAAAAACAACAAGGGCAACAAAAGGGAATAAATAAATTAAATTAAATATTAAAAAATACTTTCTTTTTAAAAATTTTTTTAAAAAATTATTTTCTCTTTTGTTACTCTTGTTTTTATTGTTACTGTAGTTATTGTTGTTCATGTCGTTGTTGTTGGGTAGGACAGAGAGAAATGGAGAGAGGAGGGGAAGACAGAGGGGGAGAGAAAGATAGACACCTGCAGACCTGCTTCACCACTTGTCAAGCGACCCCCCTGCAAGTGGGGAGCCAGTGCTCGAACCGGGATCCTTATGCCGGTCCTTGTGCCACCTGCGCTTAACCCACTGTGCTACCACCTGACCCCGCTGACTATTGTTTCTTTTTCTTTTTAATATTTATTTGTTTATTCCCTTTTGTTGCCCTTGTTTTTATTGTTGTTGTTGTTGTTGTAGCCATTATTGTTGCTGTTATTGATGTCACCGTTGCTGGATAGGACAGAGAGAAATGGAGAGAGGAGGGGAAGACAGAGAGGGGGAGAGAAAGATAGACATCTGCAGACCTGTTTCACAACTTGTGAAGCGACTCCCCTGCAGGTGGGGAGCCGGGGGTTTGAACTGGGATCCTTACGCCAGTCCTTGCGCTTTGCACCACCTGTGCTTAACCCGCTGTGCTACTGCCCAACTCCCGTTGACTATTATTCCTATGACAAGCTATATCTCTCTCTATATATTATCCTCCTTTTTCTTCTCCCCCCGCCCCCTCGCCTCCCCTGAAACCCCATCACCAAACCGTCACCAAGTGGTGAACTGCCTGGCTCAGGGAAGCGAGTCCTGGAGATAAGACTCGCACCCACCCCCAGCTGGGGGTTCAGGGGGAGGAAGACACAAACCCAACAGGAAGGCCGGTGGGCAAACCGTCACAGGCACAGGATGGGGGGGTGGGGGGCTCTGCCTCTGTCTGTGATCCACCAGAGGGACAGGGCCTTAGGATCCCGGCTGGCGTGGCTGGGCGGCCCTGAGGGGAGATCTCTGTGTACCCAGGGTAGAGGCTGCGGAGAGAGATGCTAGGTAATCATTCCCTTTGTCATGAGGCCCTGGGGCTGCCGAGGCCCCTCCATGTGGCTGTAGGACAGAGTGACAGAACAGAGGGTGGAGGGCAGACAGAGTGGCAGAGTGAGGGGAGTCGTCAGGCCCTGCCACAGGGCATGCACAACCTGCAGCCAGAGACCCACGGGTCTGCGCAAAGACCCAACTAGCATAGCTACACCAACCAGCACCAGAGAGAGACGTGCAAAGGTCCTGGGGCACCGGGAGGACTTCCTGCAGGCTGGGAGCTCAGGACAGAGAGAGTAACTAACCACAGTGGCAGCAGAGCAGAGCAAGAGATGATCCAGAGGCCTGGAGGTGAGAGTGGACAGTGTCCCTGGAGGAGCAGACTTTTGGCCAGTGTGTTGGGGGGCGGGGAGAACAGTGCTCAGGTGGTGACCCTGGTGGGGACAGGGCTCTGGGGAAGCCACACCAGGGCGGGCAGGGGAGCTGCGGCTTTGTCCTGGGAAGGCCCTGAAGACCTATACACCAGAGGAAGGGCCCCGCAGCTGAAGCCACTTGAGTGCGTGCATGCATGTGCGTGAGTGTCCATGCGTGTGTGCCCTGATAGCATCAGCATGTAGCGTTCTATTGGAATCCAGCGCCTCGCATGCTGATTCACTATCTGGGTTGTGAAACGATCACCGCAAGTCAAGTTCCCATCCATCACCGCGTGGGTTAGGACATATTTGCGTCTGGTGAGAACTCCACCGGAGAGCGTCTCTCTCGACACCTCTAGGTGCTGCGGAGCCAGACATCGGACTCCAGCCTCCACGTTACATTCTCATGACTCGGTATTTTCTTTTTTCAGAGATCCCTTGATTTATTGTTTACTTATTTTAGCAGATGTGTTCATTGACTGGAGAGAAAGGGGGGGGTGGGCGGTGGCACACCTGGTTGAGTGCACACATTACAGTGCACAAGGACCTGGGTTTGAGTCCCCGGTCCCCACCTACGGGGGAAGACTTTGCTAGTGGTGAAGCAGGACTCCAGGTCTCTCTTTCTCTCTCTCCCTCTCCCTCTCCCTCTCCCTCTCCCTCTCCCTCTCCCCTCTCAATTTCTGGCTGTCTCTATCTCATAAGTAAAAGTTAGAAAAAAAAAATTGGAAGCCAGGAGAGGAGGAGAAGACAGGGTCTGAGGAGGTGGGGACAACCTCAGGGGTTTGAGAGCCAGGCTGCGGAGTGGCTGGGGGTCAGGGTGAGGGGAGGGGGGCAGACAGCATTGCAGGAGGGGAAGGGGTGGTGGGTGGAGCTGAGTCTGGTCCCCTGGGGTCCCCTGCACACCCACCCACCCAGGCAGCTGGTATACACTGGTGTACACTCCGTACACTGTTGAGGACTGTGCCCGGTGGGGGGGGGGTGTGGATGGGTGGAGGGGCAGGGGGAACCCCGGAGTCCAGGTCCCACTGTGTGTGATGGCACAGAGAGAAGTAGGGCCATTCAGACTGAGGCTACCTTAAATAAATATACATATTTATTACATGTGATGCCGGGGCTCGAACTTGGGACCTCGTGCCTGAGAGTCCAGGGTTCCATCCACGGGACTACAAAGGGCCACCAGGGCCCCAGGGGCAGCAGGGGCCAACACTCACCCACCCCTATAGAGTGAGGAGGATTCCCTTTGGGCAGAAGGCCAGGAAGTTCAGAGATGGGGGCTGTAAACTGGGGTCCCCAAAGGGGGCGTCGGAGAACCCAGGACTAGTGCCTGAGAACCTTCCTGCACTGTTCCACCAAAACCTGTCACCATCCCTGCTCAGGGGTCCCAGTGACCTCTCCCTGCCTGCTCCCCCCCCCCCACAGTCTCCTCACCTTGGGGCAGGGGGATTAAGCCAGGAAACCATCAGTCTGTATGTCTATCTGCCTGTCTGTGGGGTGTTCCGCCTCCACCGCCTCTTGGCCTCTGAATCTTGGTTATCATGGTGAGGGGTGTTGGCAAGGCCACCCAGATAAAGTGCCATGTCACTGAATCCATGGGGGAGGGATGGGGGCACTGAGAACCAAAGGTACCCCAAATCTGAGGCACAGGTCTTAGGGGGGCAGTCATGAGACCTTGCCTGAGCTGGCGGCTGCAGGTGGCTCTGTCCCCAGGGGCTCTGTCTCAGGATGTCACTGCTGGAGGAGAAGAAGGAGGGGAGGGGGTTCCCTGGGCCGGCTCAGCCCCTCAAGAGAGCAGCAGCCCCCTGCCTGCCAGTCAGAGGAGCTGAGCGAGAAAATGTGAACCCAAAATAGCTCTGTCCATAAACAAAGCTGCTTCCCATTGCGGGAATGTAAACAGGCAGATGCTCCAGGAGCCGGTGCCATTGGCGGGGGGGCGAGAGGTGGAGGGGGGCAGGAAGACTGGGGGGGCTCAGCCTGGACCCCCACCTGCACCGGAGGACCCCCCCAAGTCTGCCATGACCCCGTCCTGATGGATCTGGGGGTCCTCTGCTTGCCACCTGCTGCCCCTTAGAGTGGGGGCAGGGACCCCAACCCAGGTGGCCTCACACAACCTACACCTGGGAGGGAAAGTGGGTGTCCTTGTCCCCTACCAGGGTGTGGGGGTCCCTAGTGGTTTTGCTTATCCTGCCTGATGAGCCAAATTTGGGGGCGCCTGGGGAGGCAACCAATGCACAGAGAAGGGAGAGAGAGACACAGAGACAAAGGCCCCAAGAGAGAGATGGAGAAAGAGACAGAGAGACAGAGACACATAGAAAGACACACAGACACAAACTGAGATACATACAGAGACACACTGAGAGAGACATACAGAGAGATAGAGATACAGAGAGACACACACAGAGAGAGACACAGGGAGAGACACAGAGAGTTAGAGAGTTCTGACTGTCCCCTACTGGAGGAAAATGTGGGGAGGGGAGGGACCCCATTTTCCTAGCTGAGGCCTGTGGTCGACCTTCAGAGCCTCTGAGCTGAGCCCCAAGTGGTAACTTGTCCAGCAGCCCTGGATAGTTCTAGAAGGAAACAGCAGGACCACAGAGCACTGCACCCCATCACAGAGCTGGGGGGGGGAGGCTCGAGCTGACACTCCAGCCCCCACGGAGCCACGGGGGCTAGAGGCAGGGTGGTGCTGAGCCTGGAGGAAGTGGGGCTGGGAGGTGGGCTCCGGGGAGAGGATGGAGTTGGAATCTGTGAGGAGCCGGTGAAACCGTTTTCTGGGGGACTGAGCAGGCTGTGAGGGTCAGAACACCGGACTTGTAGGCCTGAGCTTCCCTGATTCGGTCCCACAGGCCTCCCTTTCTTGCTCATGAAGATAAATGAATCCATCCCAAAGGTCTGATCAAGGAAGGTCTATATGCCTGCTGGTGGAGGGTTTGAGGACAGGTGGAGTCTCCAAGAAGCCCACAGAGCCCCTCAGCTCCCAGGTGGACCCCTCCCCACCACACCAGCCCAAATCTGAAAGGGTGTCCTCCCTACAGAGGGTCCAAGGCTGGGGGACACCACTCAGATGTGTCCCCACACCCACATGTCCCCTCAGGTCACTGTCCCCAGCCTGACCTGCCCCTGAGCCTCAGAGAATGTGATGTTCTGGGGATGCCCATGGTCTAGAACTCTCCATGGCTCCCCAGTGCCCATTCTGCCCTCCTCTACCAGGACAGGGTCCCAGGTGCCCTCCCCAGCCCACCCTCCGGGGCCTGGTGTGTGTGTGTGGGTCTCTGGCTTTGCCAGTGCAGGATGAGGGCAGGAGCCCTGAGGTCTGTGGCCACCCCTCCAGACCCTGCCACCCTGCTGGTACTGCTGGTGAAGTCCTCCAAGGCCTCCCACCCCTCCCCTCATAGATTGGGTTGAGGGGAGTGGTCCCCAGGGTGTGGGGGGGCGGAGGGGGGGGTCAGGCAGGAGGAAGGTGGGGCTCAGGAAGGCAGCTCCCCGGCCTGCCAGCCACCTCTGCTGCCATCTAATTACTGGGGAGGTAATTGCTCTGGGCCTTGCACCTCAAGAGGCAGCCGGGCTACACCCCACTGAGCCCAGAGTCTGCGGGCCCTCTGACAGCTCCCATTACAGCTCTTGCTCAAGGCTGGGTGTTGAAATCCCCAACGGCTGATGGCCTGTTGAAAGCACCCATCCTCAGCCCTTTGCTGAGCTTCTGGGGATGGGGTGGGGGCGGGGCTGGGGCTGGGGGTGCTGGGGGAAGGTGAGAGCACTCAGAGAGGAAAACAGAGAGGGGAGGAGGCGGAGAAGAGGCCCCCAACTCGCATCCCAGGGGGGAGGCCTCTGCCTGTACCAGCCTCAGGGGACCCCGTGAGAGCCGCCCCCTCCTCTCCCCTCCCCTCCCCCCCAATCTGGGAGCTCGGCTGCAAAGAAGGGCCGCCCTGGGCCTTCCAGCCTCCCCCAGAGCCTGGCCTGTGACTCTGAGGGCTGTGGCCCCGTGACCCCGCCCCCTCACCCCTGCATTGGCCTCTGAAGAGTCAAACTCAGGCCAAACCTCCCTCCCACCCCCCCTACCCCACCCCCCCCCCACCCCCCCCCCCCCCCCCCCCCGTCCCTGCTGGCAGCTTCCAGAATCACGGTTTTCAGCCCAGGTTTGCACTCCACCAACCTGCCTGCCTGCAGTGACCTCAAGGGACCCTTCTTTTTACTTCTGCGCCTCAGTTTCCTCCTCTGCAATAAATAAGGGGTAGGGGGAGCAGAAACTAACAGCCCGCTGGGTGTGTTTGGACTCTGCCCATGGGGCGCATGATGTCAGGACCCAGGGGCACTCCTAGGAGAGAGTCCTGGGGAGTGACCTCTGCTGTTGATTTGCAGGGGTTTGCAGCTGGTGACAGACAGGGGGACCCCTTTTTCTAGCTACTGCTGACCCCTTTCTGCTGCTCCCAGAGCCCAGCTGTGGCCCTGCAAGCACTCACACTTTAGTAAGAATGAGGCTACCGAGCCCAACCTCTCTGGGCTGCGGTGTCACGGGAACTCAGGGAGCAAGCCTGGAGTTAGGGCTCAGGGATACTGAGACAGATGCTGAGGAGAGACACCATAGCACTGATCCACTGCTCCCACATAATTGCTGGGGGCTTGAACCCAAGTCCCCCTGGACGACAAACCGTAAAGACCATACACACTAGAGAGAGAGACATCAGGGCACCGCTCTGGCAGATGCAGGGTCAGGGATCGAACCCAGGGCATCTCTCCTACACAGATGTCTACCCCTGGTCCTGTGCTGTGGACCTGCTCAAACAACATGGCTCCCTTTGTGAAGTTCTCCGCAGGTGGAGACGGGGCTTGAACCCGGGTCCTTGCATATGGTAACATGTACACTCAACTTGGTGCACCCTGTCTGGCATTATCATTATCATCATCACCACCATCATCCTTCTCCAAGGTTATTGCTGGGGCTTGGTGCCTGCACTACAAATTCACTGCTCCTGGAGACCATTTTCCCCATGTTGTCGTTGCTGCTGTTGCTGTTGTTGGAGAGAAACTGAGAGGGGAGGGGAAGATAGAGGGGGAGAAACAGAGACACCTGCAGCCCTGCTTCACTGCTCATGAAGCTTCTCTTCTACAGGTGGGGGCCAGAGGCTTGAACCCGGGTCCTTGTGCACAGTAACATGTGCACTTGACTGGGTGTCCTACCACCAGCCCTTTTAACTGTTTACTTTTGTGGCTCTGGGAAAGAAACTCAGGGCCTTGAATATGCAAGTGAGTAGTCCAACTTCCTGTTTTTGTGTTTCCTGAGAGAGACAGAGAGAGAGAGAGAGAGAGAGAAGAGACACACCGAGAGAAAAGAGAGACACCACTGCTCTCCCCCACCCTCCCTGCGGCTCCTGTGTGGTGCCAGGGCTTGAACCGGAGCCTTGTGCTTGGTAAGGCCTGAGACCTCCAGGGCGGGCTTTCTTCCCAGTGCTCCTGCCCCAGAATCACTGTCACAGCCTCTCTGCCTCCAGCCCTGCTTCCCTAGTCCCCGCCCCCCCCACCCTCCATGCCAGAGCCCCCCAATCCTGCAGTCCTCCCCGGGCTGGTCCTGTCCCTCCCCTAGAGCCCCGGATCCTCAGCTTGGGTGAAAGGACTTTTGTGGCCTTACATGCTGGGATTCCTCAGACATCACCACATCCCAAGTCCCTCCCATGACCCCAGGACCTTTGCACTTGTTGTTTTCCTGAGAGTTACCCTCTGAGGGGGCTTTGCTGTGTGGACACGCCACACTCCCAACGCAGCTCTGCATTGGGCACTGCCTGAGGCTCTGAGGTCCCAGGTTCAATCCCCAGCACCACCATCAGCCAGAGCTGAGCAGGGCTCTGGGCTCATTCTCTCTCTCTCTCTCTCTCTCTCTCTCTCATTAAATTAAAACAAAATATATTTAAAAGAAAGAGAAAAGAGAGGTAAATGAAGAAAGAAGGAAGGAAATCAGTAAGGGAGGACAGAGAGAAGGAAGGAAAAAAGAAAGGGAGGTGCAGCCGCCCCGCACCGGCGCCCCGGATCCAGGCCCTGCCGGGCGCCAGCCTCCGCCCCGCACAGACTCCTCACCCTCCGTCCCTGCCTCTCTGGGTGTTTCTGTTGGAGTAAAAAGAGCAATAAAAGCCCAGCAGCGGCGACAGACACAGGCCAGGGCCTTGGGTGTGAGCCGCCCTGATTCACGGAGAATTACAACCCTCGCGTGCAGGTGCCTGCAAGCCGCTGGGTGTGGTGCCAGCCGGCGGGACAAGCGGTAAACGCAGCCCCACAGGGTGCCTCCCCAGCCCTGGCTTCACCCCTGGTGTCTGCCCAGCCCTCCTGGAGCTTGTGGCTCTGGAGACATAGCCACTCAGGGGGGCTTCCTGAAGGAGGAGGCAGGGAGAGGAGAGGCCCTTCCTACCCACAGTGACTGCATCCACCAGTCTGCAGCTGGAAGGAGGCCTCAGCTTGAAAGGGAGCAGAGAGCTCAGTCCCTAGCTCAGAAAGTGGCTTCTGGGGGGAGGGGGTTGTTGGGAGGTGGTGTACCAGGTTAAGCGCACAGGACCCACATAAGGATCCAGGTTCAAGCCCCTGGCTCCCCACCTGCAGGGGAGTCGCTTCACAGGCGGTGAAGCATGTCTGCAGGTGTCTATCTTTCTCTCTCCCTCTCTGTCTTCCCCTTCTCTCTCCATTTCTCTCTGTCCTGTCCAATAAAATGGGGGAAATGGCCAGCAGGAGCAGTAGATTTATAGTGCCGACACCGAGCCCCAGCGATAACCCTGAAGGTAAAAAAAAAAAAGTCTTTTGTTGGCAACCAGCACTTGGAGGCATCAGCCAAAGTCCCGGTTCCTCCAGAGTCCCTCTGAGAAGCACTGAGTCAGTTTGGGTGCTGTCCTATGCAGACTCAGTTTGATTGCATCTGGTACGTGCCCCCAAAAGCACAGTTCATATACGCAGGCCAGCCACTCTATCTTCTGTGCTCCAACCTGTGAATCCCAAGTCCCAGAGAGCCACCTCCTTCTCTGACCCTTCTTCAGGGCTGCATAATACTCCAATACACTTTTTTTTCCACCCGGCCTGGCGGGCAGGCAGACACTTGGGCAGCCTCCACGGTTTTGTGCTCACCCCACTGCAATGAGTCATCCATGTAGAGATGTCCCAGCCCAGGTGTTTGATGTGTCTCGGGTGAGCTGGTTCCCAAAAGTGGGATGACAGGCACTGTGGCTGAGATAAGAGCCACTTATCATCTTCCATCGTGCCGTGTGGGTTTTGCATTCCCACCAGCGACATGTGAGGGTGCCCCGCTTCCCGGTGGGCCGTCATCAGGTTGGCGGCCTCTGCCCATCTGATAGGCAAATGGTGCCAGCATGCCACTCCCACCCTGGCTCCTCTGAATGGGAACCAGCTGGGGTGTCCATCACTCCACAGATCCTGGGCATCAGATGCCCCATCCAGACACACCCACTTTCTGATGGGAATACTGCCTTGCTGTTTTGTTTTTGTTTTCCAGGAACTCTTTACATATGGAGGAGCTCGGGCCCCTCAGCTGGAGTTGCACAGGACCTTCTCCATGTCTTCTGATTTCATGTGTGGTTTTCTTTTCTTTTCTTTTCTTTTTTTATTGTTGTTGTAGTTACTATTATTGTTTTTGGTTGTTGGACAGGACAGAGAGAAATGGAGAGAGGAGGGGAAGACAGAGAGAGAGAGGGGAGAGAAAGATAGACACCTGCAGACCTGCTTCACCACCTGTGAAGCAACTCCCCTGCAAGTGGGGAGCCGGGGGCTCGAACCGGGGTCCTTACACTGGTCCTTGCGCTTTAAACCAGCTGCGCTACCGCCCGACTCCTTGTGTGTGGTTTTCTTATCTCCTAGATGTCTCTCCTTTCCTCCTTCTCCTTCTCTTTCTCCTCCTTCTACTACTGTAAGAGCCCACCCCTCCCCCCATTCTAGCATGTTTGGGGTGTGTGTCTGGGTTTATCTCTCACATGAACAGGTTAAGTCATTTGAAAACACTTTGCCGCCTCACTGTGGATCAGAATAAGCAAAGTGGCATGTATTTCCTTCCTTCCTTTTCTTTCTTATTGTCTTTATTTTAACTTTACTGGATAGAGACAGCCAGAAAAGGAAGGGGTGAGAGAGAGGGAGAGACAGAGAGACACCTGCAGCACTGCTTCACCATTTGCCAAGCATTCCCCCTGCAAGTAGGTACTGGGGGCTCGAATCTGGGTCCTTGTGCACTGTAACATGCTACCAACTGCCACCCCCTTTTATTCCCCCCAGAGCCCTGATTAGCTCTGGCTGATGGTGGTGCTGAGGATCAGAGCTGACGGTGGTGCTGAGGATTGAACCTGGGACCTCAGGCAGGAGTCTCTTTGCATCACCATTATGCTATCTACCCCCACCCATTTTCTCTTTTTGATTGATTTATTTTTTTCCCAGAGTCTTGCTCAGCTCTGGCTTATGGTGATGCAGGGGATTGAACCTGGGACTTCAGAGCCTCAGGCAGGAGAATAACCCTTATATTATCTACTCCTGCTGGCAAATGTTTTCAAGACAAATGTGGGACTTTGGAGAAATTCTGAGCTGGTCCCCACCTCCTCTTCCTCCCACACCCAGCCCGTCTTTCCTCTGCATGCCTGACCCAACCCAGCCCACACAACTGCAGCCCAAGTGCCTCTAATGGTTATTAGCTGAGTGGCTGCCTCCTCCAGGAAGTCTTCCGGGCCCTCTCCTTCCCCCTGGGCTGAGTGAGGCATCTTGCTGGTCCAGCACCCTGACTTCCTTCTGTCTGTGGAGCAGGGGTGTGAGTCCTGTCTGGGGTGAGTCCTAGGGGGTGTGGGGAAAAGTCAGTGCTCCCTGCTCAGGGATGGAGCAATAATCCAGCTTGGCCCTGGGCCACGTGTGGCCTGTTTATTTCTTGTCAGGTGTCACTCAACCCTCACCTGACTTCTGGTGCTTTCCAGGGGCAGGGCACCAGGCCCCTCTTCCTGGGGGACCCTGCCCTCACCCTAGCACCCCCATGCCCATTCTGCACCCTGCCAGTACCCCCCAAGGGGCTCAGCTGACACCCTTGGCCCCAGGCCTGGCACCTTTTGGGGCACAGAGCCACCAAGGGCTGCTAGGGGGAGCTGCTGAGACATGGGGTGTGGGGGGCAGCTTGTTGGGGTCCCTCAGCTTCTTCTTTTAGCAGCAGCAGTGAGACTAAGCTGGGGGAACACACGGGAGTGAGAACCACGGTCTCCTCCTTGTAGGGGCACCCCGATTTCTCTGCCGGGACCCTGGGTCCTAGCAGCATATCGAGCCTCACACAGAGTCAGAAGACGGCGTACTGAGCAACCATCACCAGGAGGAACCAAGCCCAGAGGCCTTCCTGGCTGGTGAGGCCATGAAGGGGCACAGGTGTGGCTTGGCCTGCCTGCCCCAGCCCTGCAGGGCACACACACCCCCTTTCCTCTCTGGCCAGGCTGAGTTGGGGGAGCAGAGACAGGAACCAAGACCCCAGCCCTCCCCTCTCACAGCCTGATTCTCTCAGTTGCAGACACACTGACGTTTGTCCCTCTGGCTCGAGATGCCCAGTGATGTCACCGTCTCCACTCGGTGACTCAGGGCTGGGGACACTTCAGTCTCCCTGCACCTCCCTCCCCCAGGGGCCCCCTTACTCTTTGTCTTTAACATTTCATTTTGTTTATTATTGGATAGACACAGAGAGAAACTGAGAGGAAGGGGGCAAGGGAGGTGGGTGTAGCCCAAGGACGTTCTCTTTCCCACACCTGGGTCCCTCTTCTCTGCAGGAGATGTGTGTGGGGGGGTCCTCCTGGCTCCTGAGTTGAGATGGAGACCTGGGTCCACCCCTGCCCCTCCCCCACACTGTGTGACATCAGGCACCTCACTCGGCCTCTCTGAGTGCCCGTCTGGTGCCCACTGCCAGCTGCCCCGTCAACACACGGAACCAGGGTGTGGGCCTTCCACAATCGAACCCCAGCCCCTTCCCGGAAGCCCTCCCCCCACTGTGGCTCCAGGACAAGGCGCACCCCTTCTCCCTTCTCCCCACCCCTATGAACACCAGATAGATCATAAACCCTCCCGGGAGGGAGGCCAGTGACATCTTTAGTGGCAACATTTGGGTGAAAAATTCACAGCCGTCAGTGACGGGGAGCCCCCCCCCCACGAGCCCAGAAATAGTCCCTCCCAGGCAGACGCAAGCACACAAATCTGTTTTATGTGACAAGCTCGATGGTAGAGTGGAGGAGTGAGAGAGAGAGGGAGAGATAGAGAGACAGAGGGTACTGTCTCCAGAACTGCGCTCCTATCCCCCTCCCTGGTGCCTAGGGACCAGCCGGGGTCCTGGCAGGTGACAGTGGGAACTGAGAAGTCCCCTCGGTTCATCTTATCCCCCCTTTTTTAATGCCTTATTTTTCTCTTATTTGATAGAGACAGAGAGGAATTGAGAGAGGAAGGGAAAATAGAGAGACAGAGAGACACCTGCAGCCCTGCTTCACCACTTGTGGAGTTTTGCTCCTGCAAGTGGGGATCTGGGGCTTGAACCTGTGTCCTTGCACACTGTTATGTGTGTGTTTATCCAGGTGAACCACTGCCTGCCCATTTATTTATTTATTCACTTATTTATTGAGAGAGAGAGAGAGAAAGGGAGAGCAGCTCTCTGATGCAGGCAGTGCTGGGAATCAAATCCTGGACCTCAGGCCCCCAGTCCCCACCTGCAGGAAGAAAGCTTTGCAAGTAGTGAAGCAGGGCTGCAGGTGTGTCTCTGTCTCTTTCCCCCTTTATCACCCCCGCCCCTCTCTGTTTCTGGCTGTTTCTATCCAATAGAGATAATAAAAATATTAAGACAAACAAACAAAAGAAAATAGGGGGCCAGGTGGTGGTGCACACGTTACCATGTGCAAGGACCCGGGTTCAAGCCCCCAGCTCCCCACCTGCAAGGGGAATCTTCTGGAGTGGTGAAGCAGGGCTGCAGGTGTCTCTCTGTCTCCCTCTCTATCTCCCCCTTCCCTCTCCATTTCTGTCTCTATCCAATAAGTAAATAAACAATTAACTAAATATTATTTAAAATAAATCTTAAAAGACACAGAAGCTGCGAGAGAGGAATGGATGGAGGGTGTGTGTTGGGGGCCCTGGAGGCTGGGGGTGCAGCTCCAGCCCGGAATGGGGGGGTACATTTGAGAGCCAGTCCAGGCCCAGGGGCAGGGGGCACCCACTGGCCAGGCTGATGGGGCTTAGGGTGGGAGCCCTGAACCCCAGCACGAGCCTGGGGCTTGGAGAGGAGCCCGGGCAGGAGCTGGGGACCCAGGGTCCAGGAGGCAGACCAAGTATTTGCAGAGCGGATAGGGTCTCTGAGAACCCAGACTCTCCTGCCCAGGCAGCACCTTGTCCCTGACCACAGTTCCATCCTCGTTAGCGCGGTGCCACCTAGCGGCCACCGGGGGAACTGCAGAGACTTAAGGGTGCGAGTGCCAGAGGCACAGGGCTGGGTGGACAAGGTTCCCCTGGATTTGACCTTGGCCTTGACCTTGACTAGGGCCCCAGTCCCTCTAGTTTTCTCCCTTCTCAGCTCCAGATTCTGGGGGGGCAGAGGAGGCTGGAGGAGGCAGGGGGCTCCACTCCTTTTGGACCCTGACCCTCCTGCACCCTGAAGGGTCCCCTCCCACATAAGCCGCATAGAGCAGACCCCTACCCCCTGAGACCAGTGTTAGGGGGAGGTAGCCCTGCTGATGCCAGGTTGGCTGGGGTGCTCTGCTGTCTCCTGAGTCCTGGGGGTGGGGGTGGAGAGACGCCACAGTGTCTGAGCTTCCCCCAGTGCTGTGGCACCTCCCATATGGTGCAAGGGCTCAAAGCCAAGCCTCACACACGGAGAGCACGCACTTTTAGCCAGGGAGCTGTCTCTGACCCATGGCAGTTCTAGTTTGCTTTCCTCCTGAGGGTGGGGATACAGACCTTTGGTGGTGGGTGTGATGTGGAACTATACACTGTAACTTTACAATCTTATAACAAACTATTAATAACTAATTTTTAAAATTTTAATCCCCTCCTGAGGAAAAAGCACCAAAACTCTGATGAGTTTTCTGCTTATGTCACTGGAGTTTGTATTAAACACACACACACACACACAAGTATGTATAATTATTATTATCAAAAAGACAGAGAGAAACCAGAGCACTGCTGAGCCTTGGGAACTGGTGGTGGATTGAACCTTTGGCCTTTGGGGCCTGGGGTGTGCAAGCCCTGTGCCCCAAGACTGAGGCAGTTCCCCAACCCTGCTGGGAAGTCTGCAGGTTGTTGGAGTCTGTGGGCCCAAGAGGGTACAGGAAGGACCCCCCCCCCACTACTGGAACTGGTATGAATGCATCTGTATTACCCAGCATGTGGGATGCCTGGGATTGAACCCAGGACTTCAGGCCTGTACCTCCTGTACTCCACCACCCGGCCATCTCCCTGGCCCATCAACCTCCCACTTGCCTGGCCTGAGCACCCCAAGATGCAGCCATGTCATGGTTGCCCAAGGCTCAGAGAGGGCAAGCGTCCTGCTCAAGTCACAAAGCACCTCAACAAAGGTCAAGGGCCAGCTGTGTGGGGAGGGAATTGGGGGGGGTACAGGGGCCCCCAGTGTTCCCTGTACCTGGGGGGAGACTGACAACCCTGTTTGGAGCCTCCACCCCAAACGCTGGGCCGGGAGTTCCCACAGCTGCCCCCCTGCCCCCAGTTTGGAGAAGCAGTCTGCCCTGCCCTGAGCTGGGGGGATGGTGGGAAGGGGGTACGACCCAGGGATCTTACTGGGTCCCCTAGTTACCCGTGGCGCCCCACTTGGCACCCTCTTCCCCTCAAACCCCCGTCCCTAGAGGAGCAGGCCTGAGCCCCCCAGGGCCTGGAAGCCATCCGTCCCAGTGTGAGTCAGCCCGGGTCAAGTCCGGTTTCCTTTGGGGAAAATGTGATTCTGTCTCAGCAACTTAACTGCCGCCCTGAGTGCTGCTCCTGCTTTCTTGTTTGTGATTTGCAGGAGACTATGACATGCATGGGGGGGCTGCTGTGAGAGCAGCCTGGGAGGGAAGAGGGTCTGGCTGGAGCTGGGGGGCTGGCAGGGGCTGCTCCTATGGCCGGGAGGTGGGGGGTGGGAGGGCATCTCAGAGCTCTGCTGAGATCTGGGGGGTGTATGGACTGAGAGTTTTGAGACTGACTTAAATGCTCACAAGGTGTGTTTGGGGGGACACAGTGGATTCTGGGACCTGAGCAGGTGTGCTGATCTCCCTTACCTCATGGCCAGAGATATCCTTCTGGAAAGCTCTCTGAGCCTGTGTGTGAGCACAGCTGCAGTCGTGCCCCTGCAGTCGGACCATGCAACAGCTGAGGGGACTCCTGAGGCCTAGCCTGGGGCCTCCTGGTGACCTTGGCTTTACCCCCAGGCTCTGCTGTGCCCATGGGGGTTCTGCCTTCTTCTAGGGGGACGCCCACGCCCTGTAGTATCCGCCCCCCTCACTGCACCACCTGACCCCTGCAGAGGCATTCTAAGGAACCTTCTAGAATGTCACCAGCCTGTACACCTTGCCCCATTCTGTCCCAGGGGCTGGTGGCTCACAGGTCTGTGTCCAGACTGGACATGGGTGTAGGGCCCATGGGACCTCCCAGCCGTGGGAGCTGGGGTGGAGGAAGAGGTGGTTGCTATAGCCTGGCTGGGGTCCAGGCCCCGGGGTCAGGGCAGAGAGGCTCAGCTCCCACTGCGGGGAGAACCAGAACAGGGGCCCTGGGGGGACAGCCTGTTCCCTGGTGGTAATAAGGAGGCTCCAGGTACACCCCCCCCCGAAACCTGGGACAGCAGGGGTGGAGGCACCTGCTATGTCCATTGGAATTACATCTAAATACCTCAATCCCCCGGTGTGTGTGTGTGTGTGTGTGTGTGTGTTTCTTTTTCATCTGTTTTTCAACTAACTTTCATTTTTAGAGCTTGATCTATTTAATTTGATTATTTTTTGTTGTTGCTCTGTCTTCCCCTAGGTAAAGATAGAGAGACAGGCAGAGAGATAAGGTTTCTCCAAAGAGATGGGGGCTGGGCTCAAACCTGGGTCTCATATGTTTAATTTTTAGAAGAGAGACAGAGGAGAGAGAGAGAGAGAGAAAGAGAGAGAGACAGAGAGAGAGAGAGCAGGAGGGCCACCAAGGGCTCAGGCATTGGTACACACATTCCTGAGTGTGAGGACCAGGGTTCAAAGCCCCTGTCTTCCCCTGCAAGGGGGCAGGGGAAGCTTCACAAGCAATGAGACAGTGCTGCAGGCATCTCTCTTTCTCTCTGTCTCTCTATCTCTCTCTTTCCCTATAAAAGAAAAATGGTGGCCAGGTATGGTAGAACTGTGCAGGCACCAAGTCCTGTTGATGATCCTGGTGACCCTAAATAAATAAATAAGTAAAGCCACAAGCCACCCCCTCCCACCCCCAATTCACAGGTGGGAAGCCAGGGGAGCTCAGGACAAGAACTGTATCCCCAGGTCCAGCTGGTGTCCCTGGCCTGTCCCCTGTCCCTCCTCCCATTGGTCACTGAGGCCACATACACCCTGGACCTAGCTGCAGCCGTCCAGGCTCTTGCCCCAACCTAATACTTCCCATGCCTGTTTCTTCCTTTCTGGAAGGTTCTTCAGAGAGAGGCGTCTTCCGAGGCCAGCCTTCCAGCCTGCTCTGGTTTCATAAATAATCCATCAGCGGCTGAGCCGCTTTGAAATATTCATTCTCCTCCTGTCTGCCTTCTCCTCCTCCTCAGAGTCCTTTCTCAGCCCTGGGGAGTGGATGGGAGGGTGCGGCCCAGGCCCTTTCAGCCGCTGACCCACCTCCTGGGCTCCTAGCTCATCCCTGTGAGTAACCAAGTGCCAGGGCCTCTTCCTGGGAGACAGATCGGCGTCGCAGGCCCCAGACCAGGCTCAGGGCTTCTCCCAGCAGGGGTGTGTGGAGACCCCCTCTTTACAGCTGGGGAAACTGAGGCTGGAAGCAAGAAAGGCAAGGCCCAAATGGGACCTGCAGCCCACAGATCCCTCAGCCCTCACCCCATCCTGGTGAGCCATGCCAGCAGGGGTTCCCCAACTGCTCCCCACCATGGGGGCTGAGCATGCAGTGGGGGGCTCTGGAAACTAGCTGAGAAGGATCCAGGAAGGTCACTGGGGACCCCAGGGTGTATCCAGGGGGCGGCACAAGGGACTCCACTGCCTGAGGCTCCGAAGCCCCAGGTTCAATCTCCAGCACCACCATCAGCCAGAGCTGAACAGGGCTCTGGTCTCTCTCTCTTTCAACCCTTCTCTTTCCCTCTGTCTATGTCTTGCTCCTACCTCTCTCCCACCTTTTTCTCTTCTGTCTTTCTCTTTCTCCTTTCTCTTTCTTTCTTTCTTTCTTTCTTTCTTTCTTTCTTCCTCTGTCTCTCTCCCCTCTCTCTCCTCTCTTTCTCCTCTCTCTCCCTCTCTCTCTATCTCACCTCTCTCTCTCTCCCCTTCTCTCTCTCCCCTCTCTCTCTTTCTCCTCTTCTCCCTCTCTCTCCCTCTCTCTCTTTCTCTCACCTCTCTCTTTCTCTTCTCTCTCTCCCCCCCCTCCCACCATGTAAATCTTTGAGAAAACAAGCCCACAAGCTGAGTGGACCCTGGTGCCGCCAGAGCCCAGAGTTGAGACCGACTGCCAGTGTGTGGCACCCCCCCCAAGTCTGCTGCACCTGGCATCCTTTGAGGAGAAGCCAGAGCGGGGGCAGGCACCCCCAAAGCTCTAGTTTCCCTCAGGAGTTTGACTGCTCTGGACTGAGTCCTGGCACCCAGTTCCCCAATCCAGCTCCAAGGAGGTGAGCCTGGTGGCCCTGGATACCAACCTTTCCCTACAGGGAGCTCTTAACTAACTGTTCAGCTAAACATGTCTTTTGAAGATTGATTTCCAAATGAGAGAGACCAGAGTGCAGCTCAGCTCTGGCACGTGGTGGTGCTGGGGATTGAACCCGGGAACTTTGGACCCAGACAGGCTAGTCTGCACCCTGCCACCCACCCCGGCCCCAAATCATTTTGTAGATGACACATGTGAGTGAGGTCATTTGGCATCTGTTCTTCACTGATGGAGCTTGGCAGCTTTGAGATCCAATGTGTGATGGCAAAGGGCAAGCTGGCTTTTTGATGGCTGAGTAATACTCCGCTGTGTGCCAAGTGCATAGACACGCACCACCACCACACACACAAGGGAGGTGTTCTGATCAGGTTTGTGATGAGAAGGAGTGAGTGAGTGAATGAATGAATAAGTGAGTGAGTGGGTGAATGAGTGAGTGAGTGAATGAATGAATCAGTGGGTGGGTGAGCGAGTGAATGAATGAAGTGGGTGAATGAATGACTGAGTGAGTGAATAAGTGAATGAGCGAATGAATGAGTGAGTGAGTGAGTGAATAAATGAAGAAGTGGGTAAGTGAATAAATGAGTGAGTGGGTGAGTGAGTGAAGCCATCCTTGCAGGCTTGAGGAGGGGCCCTGGGGGTCTCCCCCACTGCCCAGCTGTGCTGGCAGACCCCTCAGACCCTTCTTCTCTGGGTGGGGGCAGGGACGGGGTCTCAAAAGCACAAAGGACACATTGGGGGCACAGAGGATGGGAGTAGCAGTGGCAGGGGGTGCACAGAGTAAAGGGAGCATCAGGAGGCAAAGTCAGAGAAGGTTCTAGAAGCTCAGGTGGGGACGTGAAGCAGGGAGTTCCACTGGGGCTACTTTGGAATCACGGGGGTACAGGGGGGCCACCAGGGTGGGTGGAGGGAGGACTGAGTTCACAGTCCTCACCCCTCACTCCTGAGCTGCAAGGTGACCCCCCACACAAGGCCTGAATTTTCAGCAGCAGGGTGCTTATTCTCCCCACCATGAGGGGCCTGGGGGTGGGGCAGCCCCGTGGCCACTCCAGCTGTCCTGGCTCACGGTGACATGGGGTCCCCAGCCTTTAGCCTCCTGACTCTAGCTGACACAGTCTTCCCCTCTCCTCCCTCTCTGCCAGTTCTCACTCACTAATGTCCCGTGTGACTTGGCTCAGAGTCCAGTGTCACAGCCCCCAGACCCCAGTCTCTCCCGGTGACAGTTATGCCCAGCTCTGTCCCCCAACATGGGAGGAAGAGCTAGAACTAGGCCCCTCAAGTCCAAGAGTGAAGGGTGCTGTGCTGTGAGCAGTTGGGGGTGCTGTTAGGGATTGTTATTATTGCAGCAGGTGATTAAGGCAGAAAGCCGCAGGAAAGACAGACCACATGGACCAACACAAGGACAGAGCTCAGTTAGCTGTCACCAGAATGTCACAGACAGCCAGACAGCAGAGGAAAGTCCAACCAGCGGCTATTCATACACACACACACACACACACACACACACACACACACACACAGAGAGAGAGAGAGAGAGAGAGAGAGGGAGAGAATAAACAGCCGGTAAAGCACAATGATGTTTTTATTTGTGATTTAATATTGATTTACAAAATTATAAGACAAGTAGGGGTAGAATTCCACACCATTCTCTCCACCAGCGTTCTGTGTCCCCCATTCCCTCCACTGGAAACTGCAGTAAGCTCTCCCAAGGCCACAGATATGGGTTGACTATTATTTGTGTATCTATCTATATTTTTATATATTTGTCTATTTTGTTCTATCATCCTGCCTTCTCTTCCTTTCTAAGTAATACCTACAACTTTTGAATGTCCTTCATTTTTTTCCTCATCTCTCTCTCTCTCTCTCTCCCTCCCTCTGGGTCCTGACTGAATGGGATCTCAGGGCCCTCTGGTCATCTTCCACTGACATTTCTCCCCCTCTGAGAGTGTGGACTAAAATTCCTTATGGGAATTTTATGCAGAAGGTGGGAGTTCTGGCTTCTGTAATTGCTTCTCTGCTGGACAAGGACATGGCAGGGGGACATGTCCCCAGCCTGTGAGGCAGGGCTCTGGAAAAATGAGACTTCAGGACACACTGGGGAGGTCATCTGCCCAGGAAAATCAGAATAGCATCTGGAACTTGGAGAACACATATGTAACCTTGCATAAAGACCTGGGTCTAAGCCTCTGGTCCCACTTGCAGGGAGGAACCTTCACAAGCAGTGAATCAGGGCTGTAGGTATTTCTCTCTCTCTCTCTCTCTCCCACTTCCCTCTCAAATTCTCTCTCTGTCTCTATCCAATCAATCCATTAAATATACACATATGTGTCACAGAAAAGACTGAACACCAAAGAAAAGAAAGACAAACTCTAGGCAAATCTTCAAAAAGAAAGAAAGTTTGACTGAAAATGGAAAATAGAAAAGGTTGCATTCCTGTCAGAAACAAACTTGAAGGAATGTCAAGTGGGGGGCAGGGGGCAGGAGAAAAGAAAGGACTGTGAGACCAAAAACATCACTGGAGAGAAAAAGGGCCTATGAAGAATTAGGGGGGAAAAAAGCCTTCATTACCCAGGAAGATGGAAAAATTCTCATCTGCTGCCCATTAAAAAGAGAACCTCAAATATTTAAAGCAAGAATCGACAGTCATAAAAAGCAGAGGACGTGCGTCCACAGCTAGGAGGCAGTCCCACTGGCTGCTCACAATGACTTGTAAATCAAGCAGATAAAAACCAGGAAGTGTGTTTGTAAGAGACGTCACGTTATGGCCAAGTTCAGACAGAACATTGTACCCAGTGCTGGGAAATCTTTTTTTTTTTCCTTTTTAAGGCTCAAGGACAATGATGAAGAATGACCATGTGTCAACTCTGACAGGAGCTTCTCTGCCTTCAGGGACTTGATTCTAGAACCTTGTTGAGAGCAGGTCTTGAAATGCAGCTGACAGCTGGAAGCAGAAAAACAAACAGATAAACAAAATGTCTCAATCCACAGAACACCCGGATTCTTTTCTTTCTTTTTTTTTTTTTTTTGGTACGGCATGGCAGCCCTTTTTTTAAAAATATTTATCTATTCCCTTTTGTTGTACTTGTTTTATTGTTGTAGTTATTATTGTTGTTATTGATGTCATTGTTGGATAGGACAGAGAGAAATGGAGAGAGGAGGGGAAGACAGAGGGGGAGAGAGAAAGACAGACACCTGCAGACCTGCTTCACCGCCTGTGAAGTGAGCCCCCTGCAGGTGGGGAGCCAGGGACTCGAACCGGGATCCTTATGCCTGTCCTTGAGCTTTGCGCCCCGTGTGCTTAACCCGCTGTGCTACTGCCCAACTACCAAAACACCCAGATTCTTTAGGGGAAGTCGAGAAAGAGAGAGAAAGAGACAGAGGAAGAGGGGGGAAGAGAGAGAGAGATAGAGAGAGGGAGAGAGAGGCCAGGTGGTGGAGCACCTGGTTAAGCACACACATTACCAGGCACAAGGTCCCGGGTTCTTTCCCCCTGTCCCCACCTGCAGGGGGAAAGCTTCATGAGTGGTGAAGCAGGGCTACAAGTGTCTGTCTCTCTCCCTCTATCTCCCCTACCCTCTCAATGTCTCTGTCTCTATCCAGTAATAAATAAATATTTTGGGAGCCGGGTGGTAGCGTGGCGGGTTAAGTGCAGGTGTTGCAAAGCACAAGGACCAGAGTAAGAATCCCGGTTGGGGTCCCCGGCTCCCCACCTGCAGGGAAGTCTCTTCACAGGTGGTGAAGCAGGTCTGCAGGTGTCTGTCTTTCTCTCCCCTTGTCTGTCTTCCCCTCCTCTCTCCATTTCTCTCTGGCCTGTTCAACAACAATGACATCAATAATAACAACAAGAAAACAACAAGGGAAACAAAAGGGAATAAGTAAATAAATATTAAAAAAATATATATATATATGTATTTAAAGAGAGAGAAGAGAAAGAGACCAGCCTGGCAGAGGTCATGGCATAGTGGTTTATGCCCTAACCTCTTCTGCCTGAAGCTTCGCGGTCACAGGTTCAGTCCCCAGTACCACCTACCATCAGCCAGAGCTGGGCAGGGTTCTGGGAAAAAAGAGAACAGGGGGAGGAGGAGGGAGAGGAGGAAGAAGAGGAGGAGGAAGAGCAGGAGAAGGAGAAAAGGAAAGGGAAGTAGTGGGGAGAGAAGAAGGGAAAGGGGAAGTAGAAGACAATAGGAAGGAGAAGTGGAGAAGGAAGGAGGAAAAGGAAGAAGGAGAGAGGGAGATAGAAACAGAAAGGGAGGGAAGAAGGAAAAGACACGGGAGGAGAGTCTCGTCCTGGGTGGGGGAGGCTGACGCCCTTCGCCCCACTGACACAGGCTCCCCATTCCCACACTTCCTCTCACACCACCCCCAGTGATAGAAAATTAAAAAAAAAAGGAATAAAAAATAAAAATCGGGTGGGGATAGATAGCATAATGGTTATGCAAAGAGACTCTCATTACTGAAGCTCAGTAGTCCCAGGTTCAGTCCCCCACACCACCATAAGCCAGAGCTGAACAGTGCTCTGGTTAAAAAATAAAAGAAGAGGGAGTCGGGCGGTAGCGCAATGGGTTAAGCACACGTGGCACAAAGCACAAGGACTGGCCTAAGGATCTTGATTCGAGCCCCCACCCCCCCACCCCCCCGCTCCTCACCTGCAGGGGAGTCGCTTCACAAGCCATGAAGCAGGTCTGCAGGTGTCTATCTACAACAACAATAATAAAAAAGGGCAACAAAAGGGAAAACAAACAAACAAAAAACTCTGTCCTCCAGGAGTCCAATGGTAGCGCAGCAGGTTAAGTGCACTTGGCGTGAAACAAAAGGACAGGCGTAAGGACCCCTGGCTCCCCACTTGCAGGGGAGTCGCTTCACAAGCAGTGAAGCAGGCCTGCAGGTGTTTATCTTTTTCTCCCCCTCTCTGTCTTCACTTCCTCTCTCCATTTCTCTCTGTCCTATTCAACAATGATGACATCAATAACAACAATAATAACTATAACAGCAATAAAGAAAACAAGGGTAACAAAAGGGAAAACAAATATATATATATATATATATATATATATATATATATATATATATATACCAAACTCTGCCCTCCAAAGGAAACCTCAGACTTTAAAAACAAAAAGCAGAAAAACCTCAATCCCATCCCAAGGCTTTTCAATCCACTGGCACAGAGGATTCTGGGAAATTAAAAATACTGGCCAGAATGTGCTTACTGCCACAAAAGGGCCACTTCCCCACCAGAAATAAATAATAAAAATAAATAAATAAATAAATAAATAAATAAGAAAAAGTGGGAAAAGAGAGAAGCAAGTTCCTCACACATCACCATGTACATGAACCCAGGTTCAAAACCCCACTCTCTTCAACTGCAGGGGAGAAGCTTCATGTGCAGTGAAGCAGGGCTGCGGTCCTCTCTGTCTCTCTCTGTCTCTCTCTCTCAACTTCTTCATTTGTCTCTGTGTCTAGCTAGAAAAAAGCCTCTGGGAATGATAGGTTTGTGGTGCAGGCAACCAAGCCCTAGCACTGGCCCTGCTGTCTCCCCAGTGGGGGGGGGGCAGCACTTTGGGTGCTGTGTGTGTGCTGGGGGAAGGGGAGCGGCACCCTCTCTGAGCTCCTACCTGGCTCCCCCAGGAGCACTGAGAAGCAGAGCCTCTGGGGTGAATGAGAACCCAAGGCAGTGTTTCCTGGCCAGGGTGCAATGGGCCAGCCTGTGTTCCTGGAGAGGCAGCTCCCCTTTCTCTCTGTCCTGTAGAGCAAGCGTGGGGGGCCCCGCCCCACCCCTGGGTCAGGGACCTTCCTTCCCACCTGTCTTGGGTTCCTGGGCAGCCCCGCCTGACCCCTAGGGCGCTGACTCATGGTAGGGGGCCACCCAGGCCGCTGGGGTGGGGTTGGGGGGCTGCCCGGCTGCAGACTTTCCTGTTTCTAAGAAAAACGCCTCTAATTGCTAATTACCCAGGTACCACGGCTGCACCCCCGCTTGTTAAACCCTGTCCTCAGAAGGTGCCGGTGCTTCAAAAGCTGCCCCAGGCTAACCGGGGCGCCTTAACCGGGGCTCCCCATGGAGTGAGTGCCCTGAGGTCAGAGTGGGGTGTCTGCTCTGCCTCCGTGCCCCTAGGGGTGTTGGGAGCGGCAGGGGCGTGACCTGGGTGGGCTTCCTGAAGGAGACGGAGGGGGTGGTTGTGTGCATGGGGCTTTGACCCTCACCTGTGGGTGACTTCACCCTGGTCCCTCCTGGGGATGGGAACCTTCTGCCTGTGTCACTCACAGATGGGGTACTGGCTGTGAGCAGCTGGGGTGCTGGGGGCTCAGGCCATCTTGCTCCTCTCTAATGGGGAGCACTGTGACCCATATTCTCATGCCCCAAGTCACCCAGCCCCTCCTCCCCCATTCCTGCCAACTGTCCCTGTTTCAACACCCTACCTGGTCCCTGAGCTGGTGTGGGGGGGGATATTTTTTAGGGACTATTTGGAGTCACAGTGCAAAGTTTGGGGAGGGTTTGGGGGGGGCTTGGGGGGACCCCAGGGAGAGTCCCAGCCAGGTTGAAAGGCCCCCTGTGGGACAGTCCCCTCTCGCTATGGAGGGGGAGGGCTTTTGTAGCTGGCCAAACCTTTCACTAATTAGACCAGGCCCACCCCCACTTGGAGTGCCTGCTTCACTCAGTCCTTCTGACTGGAGATTGGGTGACAGGGTATCTGGGTCCCCCTAACGCCACCCCCCCCCCACACACACACACTGAATAAGCAGGGGCTCGCCCTCCTGGGAGACACTCCCAGAAGAAGGAGATGTGAATCCTTTGAGGAGACCCCTCCCACACACACACACCCCGTAACTGCCCCAAAGACACCCCACTTCCTAGTCACTGCTGGGGGCGCCCTTTGGTTTGTCCAGGGCACACCTCCCCCATTCCCAGGGCTCTGGGGAGCTCAGCCAAGTTGGACTGGGAGTCTGCCAGCCTGCCAGCCTGCCCCCCTACACCCCAAAGGAACTCTCTTCCCTGTCCCCTCAGTCTAGTGACCAACTGGGGGTTCAGAGGACAGTTGGGGGGCCGCTGTCCCCAAACTCCCCAGGCACAGGTCCTCCTCCGTTTCTCTTCCCCACCCTAGTCCTAGCCTCACAGACAAGGGCCCCCCAAACATAAGGGGAGCAGGGGATAGGGTGGGGGCAGCTGGAGGGGTCTCTGCATCTGTGCAAAGGGCCTGGGGCCATGGCTCCTGCTGGGGGACCCCTCTGAGGATGGAGTCTGGCCAAGGAAGGGTCCCCACCAGCCAGGAAGGATCTAACAGCAGCCCATCCCTGCATCTGGACGAGACTCCGGGAGCTTTTTCGGGGAGTCCCAGAGGCTGGATGGGGGAGATGGGGAGACTGAGTCTGGTGTTTCTGAGCAAGGAGGGGGGAAGCACACCAAGCTCATCCTCCCCAGGGTCCTGCACCCCCCTCTCAACCTCACCCAGGGGCGAACGGTGGCAGCTATCTCGCTGTGGGGGGCTCCTGTGGTCACCCTCCTGTTTCTGACAGGCTGAGCTGCTTTCTTGTTTAGACAGGAGAGAGGGAAGGCCTTTGCCAACCAAGGGGCAGAGCCTGGCACCTTGAGCACGCCAGGCCTACACTCCACCTCTGCTCCAGAACATCTCACTTGTGTAGCTTGGGGATGTGGGGTGGAGGTAGTCAACTTGGGGAGCACAGTGACAGCCCCCTGTCTCACTAGTCTCCCTTGCTGAGCAGACAGGGCGGGGAGGGCGGGGGGGGGGAGAATCTCTCCTAAGTTCAGGAGTCTGTGGGATTCTGGGCATGGATCTTGAGGTTCCCCCATCCTAGGTGACCAGCAGGAAGTGGGGTGTGAGACCTCAGGTGGCCTCAGCTCTGTCACCCAGAGAAGAAGGCAGGATTGGGACTCTAACTCAGGTCCCCCTCTGCCCCCAGCACCTCGGCTGAGGTTCCAAACATGCCAGGGTCCTCCGTCATGGGGGGAGGGGGGCATTTGGATGGGCAGAACCGTCTAGAAGCTTCCACCAGGCCCCACCAGAGAAAGGGGCTCTCAGGTACTTTGGGGGGAGGGGCTTCCTGATGGCCAACGGGGGACACTGCCTGATAAACACGGCTGTCTCCCTGTTCCCCGGGGGCGGAAGCCAGTGGGGACAGCTAAGCCAGCTGACCGTGGGGGGCTCAGGGCTGAGCTGGTACTGCCGGGCCTGGCAGCTGATCAGAGGAGGGTGGGAGGGGGGGACAGCCAGCTGGTCTCGTGGGGGCTGGGGGGGCACTTAGGGGTGGAGGAACCATGTCCAGGGCAGGGGGTGGCCAGAGGTGGGGTCCTTTGGCTTCTTCCCCTGTCTGGAACCTTCCAGAGCCCTGAGGGGTGCGGGCGCCCCCTTTAGAGCTGAGCTGGCCCAGAAGCCCTCCCTGCCCGCCCTGGGGGGTCCCCTGCCCCTGCTTTCCCCTCAGTTAGGCTGAGCTTCAGAAGCCCAGAGTCTGATGGCATCCATCCAGGGTCACACAGATGGACAAGTGTCCCCTAGACAGGGGCTGCCCCCTTGCCTGGCGCCAGGCCCAGCTCTTCTGGCTGTGTGTCCTTCCCAGAGCTCAACCTGACAGGTGCCATGGGTGTGTGGGGGCCCCATCCTGTCCTTGGACCCCTCCCAGGCTGTCACCCAGCCCTGAGCCCTATTAAAGGGACTGTCCCCGTGTCCAGCCAGCCCTGCCACAGTGAGGGGACCCGCAAACCATGGTAGGCCGGGGTGCCTGACCCCCCACACACTGGCTTCTTCTCCCTAACCTCGCCCAGGACCCCCACCCTCTCTGGCTCCCACTCTCCCCCATTCCACTGCTGTCCTTGACCTTGATCTTTGGCTCTATGTTGACTCCGTCCTGTCCTTGATCCTGAGTGTCCCCTGCCCCTGACTGCCTTGACCACCCCTGTGTGTCCTGGTTTTGGGGGTCCTGCTTCCCTTCTGAGGCACCCCACCCCTTGGCCTGAGAACTCTCAGGGTCAAAGTTGAGCTCAGAAGTTAGTTACCTCCTTCAGGAAGCCCTCCCTGAGTGCTCTCTGCTTTCTTCTCCTGCCAGAACCTTCTGATCTTGTCTCCCAGGAGACTCGTGAGCTCCTGGGGGCGTTGGGGGGGTTGTGGGGGCAAGGACAGGGACTGAGTCAGCTCTGGGTCCCCGAAGGGCACAGGTCCTGGCTGGAGGTCAGAGGATACCTAATAAAGACTCTGCAGCTTCTTGGGGGCAGGCAGGGAGGTGGTGAGCAAGCCTGGACCTCACACACACAACTTCACCACTCCAGACGATTCTTTCAGGTAGAGACAGAGAGAGGGAGAGTTAGCAGAGGCCCAGAGCTTCCCCCAGTACTGCGGTACTGCTTTGTGGTGCCTGCGGCTCAAACCTTCCATGTGTGACCTGTCTGTATCCAGAGGCAGAGGCCTGGGTGTCCACTGGGAGGGAGGGCTGGAGGGCAGGGGATGGGGTTCAGGGGGGCTGGCAAGGGTGAGGGTCACAGGCTGATGGGAGCTGAGGTGCGGAAGTCCAACTCCTCTTTAAGCCAATTCTGGGGCCCCTCACATGGAGGGCAGGTGGAGCTGGCTGCTGGGGGGCAGGCCCCTGGGAATGGGGCACATGGGGCAGACCACCCAGCAACAGCCAAGATTAGGCTCCCAGTGGGGTGGGGGGTGGGGTGAAGGTGGGGAGCTGATCACATGGGTGGCCTCCCTGCTTCATGGCGCCCCAACCCTGGGCAGGTGGCTCTTTCCAAAGGGACCTTCTAAGCAGAGGCCTGCCTGTGGAGTGGGGGTGCCGTAAGCTGGAAGTGGGGGGGAGGGAGCCCAAGAGAGAGATGGGAGGGGCAGGTCCACAGGGCTGGGGGACCCAGAGGTTTACCTGGGTATAGTGAAGAGGCGGGGAGGCACCCCACTTCCAGAGCCTGGGGTGGGGGACCCCTTCGGGAAGGGTGGGTCTCCATGCATTCGGGGGTCTGTTCACCCACGACCCCCCGGGAGCACTGGGGAGGGTGCTGGAGACTGACCCCTACATGGGGAGCTCCTACAAGCTCTCCCTGACACCCCAAAGGCGCCAAGGAGACCCCGGAAGAGAGCAGAAGGGGGTGCCAGCTCCAACGTCTTCTCCATGTTCGATCAGTCCCAGATCCAGGAGTTTAAAGAGGTCAGTCAGGGCTCAGGGGTGCTGGGTGCTGGGGTGCTGGGTGCTGAGTGCTGGGTGCTTGATGCTGGGTTCTGGGAGCTGTGTGTGCAGCCAGCCTGTGCTCGGAATCTGAGGTTCTTGCAAGATGAGCCTTTGTACCTCAGTTTCCCCATGTGAAATGGGCTTGAGTCAGGAGGTCTCTGTAGGTGGGGTCTCTGGGGCAGGTTATCTTGGGTATCCTGGGGGGTGGGAGTCTCTGGAGCTGAGTCTCTCCCCATCTCCCTGTCTCCCTCATCTCTCCCTGTCTCTCCCCGTCTCCCTACTCCCCAGGCCTTCACCATCATGGACCAGAATCGGGACGGCTTCATTGACAAGGACGACCTTCGGGAGACCTTTGCCGCACTGGGTGGGTGTGGGAGCCCAGGGTGATCAGGGGGCTGTGGTGAGGAGGGGCAGGTGGAGAGGTGGATCCAGCCCTTGGGGTTCCCCCCCAGGGACCCTCACGGTGAAGAACGAGGAGCTGGAGGCCATGGTGAAGGAGGCTCCAGGGCCCATCAACTTCACCGTCTTTCTCACCATGTTTGGGGAGAAGCTCAAAGGTGAGCAGGCCAGGGGTCTAGGGAATGGGGGGGCCGGCGAGAGGGCCAGACACCCCCACCCCCATCACAAGGCAGCTGGGAGCATGGCGTCCATTCAGGCGCCACCCCCTCCCCACCTGCCATACCTTCCCAGGCTCCCCACAGAAAGTCTGGGGGCTCCACTTCTGGCCTTGTCTCAACTGTTATGCACCTGGGGGCTGGAGGGGACCCCACCCGAGCTCCTCACCTGGTGCTCTCTGCCCCCCACTGCACCAGGCACAGACCCTGAGGAGACCATCCTGCATGCCTTCAAGGTGTTTGACACTGATGGGAAAGGCTATGTCAAGGCAGACTTGTGAGTCCCTGTCCCCTGTCCCCTATCCCTCACCCCCCCGTCCCCTGTCTCCATCCCCTGGCCCCTGGCCCCCATCCCTTGTCCCCCATCTTCATGCTGTCTTCATGGTCACTCACCGTCCTGTTATCAAAGAGATGACCCCCCCAGCCCCAGGCTGCCAGTCACAGCACCTCCTGAACCCCAGATTCCTTACTGCAAATGGGGGACAGGTCCTCCCCAGGCCAGCAGGACCACATCCCCTGCTCATATCCACAGTGACCATCCAGAAATGGGGATGTAGGGGTGCAGGCCACCCCTGCCTGACCCCTAACCCCTCTACCCCTTGGGCAGCATCAAAGAGAAGCTCATGACCCAGGCCGACCGCTTCAGTGAGGAGGAGGCAAGTGCCCCCACCCCAAGACCCCCTTTGACACCTGGGGGAAGAACAGAATGGGTGTGTGTGGGGGGAGAATGGAGTGACCCTGGCCTCTGTCTCCTCCCTCCGGGGGCAGCCCCTGTGCCAAGATGGAGGAGACGGCCCTGCTGACACCCCATCCCTTCACGCCCCCACCCCCTGCCTCCAGGTCAAGCAGATGTTTGCTGCCTTTCCCCCCGACATGTGTGGGAACCTGGACTATCGTAACCTCTGCTATGTCATCACGCACGGCGAGGAGAAGGACTAGACGCCGTGTGGCCCCCACCCCACAATCAGAGACTGCACAGAAGTGGGCACAGGGGGGTGGGAGGAGCTCCCTTAGCCAGTGCCTGCATCACACACACCCCTTCAGAATAAACAGCACTGAGGACACACTTCCCTGTCAGCTCTGAGGTCATGGGTGTCACATAGTCATTGAGCAGGCGGGGAGGACAGGGAGGGACGAGGGGTGTTGAAGGGCCAGGACCCCCACCCCAGGAGAGACATGCACAGTGGGGACGCAAGAGGCTGTCCTGCCTGAGACTCCAAGGTTCCAGGTTTAGTCCCCAGCTCCACCAATAGCCAGTGCTGAGTGGGGCTCTGGTAGTGAATATGGTTTAAAAATAAAATTTCTGGGGGCCAGGTGGTAGCGCAGTGGGTTAAGCGTACGTGGCGCAAGGCGCAAGGACCAGCGAGCGTAAGGATCCCTGTTTGAGCGCCTGGGTCCCCACCTGCAGGGGAGTCGCTTCACAAGTGGTGGGTGAAGCAGGTCTGCAGGTGTCTTTCTCTCTCCTTTTCTGTCTGCCTTTCCCTTCTCAATTTCTCTCTGTCCTACTGAATAAAAAATGGAAAGAAAGAAAAAAAAAGGAAAGGAAAGGAAAGGAAAGGAAAGGAAAGGAAAGGAAAGGAAAGGAAAGGAAAGGAAAGGAAAGGAAAGGAAAGGAATGGAATGGAATGGAATGGAATGGAATGGAATGGAATGGAATGGAATGGAAAAAATGACCACCAGGAGCAGTGAATTTCTAGTGCCAGCACCGAGCCCCAGTGACTGGAGAAGAAAGAGAGAGAAAGAGAGAGAGAGAGAGAGAGAGAGAGAGACACTAGGGCAGGCAGAGAGGCTCCTCTGTTCATGAAACTGCTCCCGTGTGCTGCTCGGGGGGCTTGAACCCATGTCCTTGAACTCCAAGAACTCGGGAGGTGGGGGCCTCGCCTGCCTTGTCCCAGGCTGCAGCTGTGAGGCTCTAAGTCTCCTGCCCTGCCCCCCAGTTCTGCCCAGGCTGCCCTCTGGCTCCCATGGCTCAGTTTACCCAGCCGTACCCATCCAGCTGCTGCTTCTGCTTTCACTTCTGGTGCCCAGGTCTGAAGCCAGGAAAGGGGTGCTCTCTGGACCCCCAGCTTTCTCTGGGGAGCTATGAATGGGCTGTATCCTGCCCTCTGGGTGGCGGGGGGGAGGGCAGGAGCAGGGCCTGGCACGCAGAAACTCTCGGGAAGCTTTTAATCAGGTCCAGAAGGCCCACTGCACGAACAGTTCTGAACAGGGACCCAGCTGGCGAGTGGACCAGACCGCTGGGGTCCCCACCCTGGGGTGCAGGGACACGGCAGGCCCTGTGTCCCTAGGGAACTGGCGGCGCCCAGTATCCACCGCCCCCCCCACACCGTGTCCCCGGCCTGCTGGCTCCTGTGACCAGCTGGGCCTCGTTGAGGGTAATTAGCCGGCAGACGGGGGTCCTGGCATGGGGACTTTCCACAGCCATGGCAGCTGGGGCCAGGGCAGGGCCCCCATATATCTCTGGGGAAGTGGCTCATTCCTGCCCTGGGCAGCCTGCTCCTGGCCTGCTCTCAAGCCTTTGAAGGACCTTCCAGGACGGTCCCCAGGGGCCTGCCACTGACCGCAGCCGGGAGGGGGGCTCTCCCCCCGGACTCAGCACCCCCTCCCCTGGCTCCACCCTCCTGCCCGTTCCATGCCAACCCTGGGGTGTCCTCAGCCGGGGACATTGGGTCTTGGTCCAAGAAATGGTCCCTGTGGAGTTCCAGGCCCGAGGCTGACAGAGGCCTGCAGTGGTGGGGTGCCCAGGGGAGGGGGTACCCCAAAGCCACAGAGACTGCTGGGATGGCAATGCTCTCACATTCCTGCTGGGACAGGATTTGTGGCTGGCTGAGCCATGGCCTGGGCCTCCGGGGACCCTCAGTAGTGTGTGTGTGTGTGTGTGTGTGTGTGTGTGTGTGTGTGTATGTGTGTGTGTGTGTCTGTCTGTGTCTCCTAAGAGTGCTGGCCAAGGCAGAGAGGAGTCAGGCAAAGGAGTGGACTGTGGGCCTGAGTTTGCTCCAGACCGATGACTCTCAGGCTGAGTATCCCCAGCAAGTCCCTGGCCATCCAGTGACTCAGTTACCCAGGCCAGGCGGGGTGCCCAGGTCAGACAGAAACAATGTCCTCCAACCACCAGGGACTTTTTTTTCCCCTCAGAGGGTTGAGCCACTGTCTTCTGGTGAGAGTGGAACTTGAACCTAAAGCTCTGTCTGCCTTAGAGTCCACATGCAGAGCCACTACACCAGCTCAGCACTTTAAGGGACTTCGGCCTCAGGAGTCAAATGCCACCATTTCCTTTGGGGGGTGGGGGTGACAAATGCAGAGCCAGGAAGGACCCCTGGAACCTGGCAGCACAGAAGAGATACCTGATCCAGCCTGAAGGGCTTCCTGGAGGAAGTGGTAATCTAAAGGGACGGACAAGAAAATGCAAATGATGACAGGCCTCCAGGTGGAAGATGGAGAACAGGAGTCTCCCAGAAAAGTCCACCCTGATTGAATAGAAGAGAGAGACTCCAGTTTGGCGCTGGTGTGTCCCTGGCCTGTGTGGCCAGAGCACCCCACTCAGAAAGGCAGTTTTCTTTTTTTCTAATTTCTTTATTGGGGGATTAATGTTTTACACTCAACAGTAAATACAACAGTTTGTACATGTATAACATTTCTCAGTTTTCCACATAAAAATACAACCCCCACAAGGTCTTCTGTCATCTGAAAGGGAGTTTTCTTAGAGAGTTCTGGAACATTTCTGAAGGTGCATGCTGGAAGTGTCAGCTTTCTATCTGAGTCCAAATCCCCTGGAGCCAGAGTTAGACAGACACAGAGACACAGACAGACAGAGTCCCAGTCACATGAGCTCCTTGCCTGGTGCACAGATAAGCCAGAAGTCAGTGACCTGAAAATCAAACTTCCTGGGGGTCTTGCTTTTATACCATCAATGAAAGGGGAGCCAATCTGGAAAACACCAGAGGAAGCCAGGCACAGTTTTGCTTATCTGAGAGAGATGAGGACAAAAGGAAAGACAACCGGAAGTAGTAATAGGTGCAGAGGTGACTGAAAGGAAGTGAAGGCCGGACTGTTGGAGAAATGGGGGGGGAATAACATATTTACATAGATACAGACAGATAGTCACAGAATCAGCCCCTGCTGGTGGCCTTGGGAGAGCCACTGCAGCTTCCAGTGGAGGGAATGGGGACACAGAACTCTGGTGGTAGGGATGGTGTGGGATTAGACCCTGTGATCTTACAATTTTGTAAATCAATATTAAATCACAAATAAAATAGGGGCCTGGTGGTGGCACACCTGGTTGAGCACACAAGTTACAGTGTGCAAGGACCCATGTTCAAGCCCCTGGTCCCCACCTGCAGAGTGGTGAAGCAGGGATACAGGTGGCTTGCTCTCTCTCTCTCTCTCTCTCTCAACCAGAGCACTGCTCATCTGGCTTATGGTGGTGCAGGGGATTGAACCTGGGGCTTTGGAGCCTCAGGCACGAGAGTCTGTATGCAGAACCATTATGCTGTCTACTCCCGCCCTGTCTCTCTCTCTCTTTATCATCCCCTTCCTTCTCAATTTCTGGCTGTCCCTATCCAACAAGTAAATAAATAAAGACAATACAACTTTTAATTAAAATAAAATAACCAAACTTCCTGAGTGAGCTGGTCACCAGATGGGGTCCTGTCAGTATGGCAGCTGGGCTCTGGATGCCCCCATTTTGTAAGACCACTGGACACCCTCCAATGCTGGGGGCCAGGGCAGGGAGGCAGGGGCAGATCCTGGGGGGCCAGGCGGGTATGGGGGATCAGTCAGAGCATCCATGAGCCCTTGGGCAAGGTAGGGGGACCCTCTCCAGAGGCAGAGGGGGGCTGGCTCTGGAGTCCCCTCGAGCAGAGCCCAGCAGGCAGCCCGGAGTGACTGGGACCCAGCCTGGGGACAGGCAGGGAGTGAGAGGGGGTACAAGCCACTGGCCATGAGACACTCGGAACCCCGTGGGACCCCTCCCTTCCCTAAAACAGTCACAGAGACATTCAGAGGGACCCTGGGGTCTGAGGGACAGGTTCCAGGTCATGGGGGGACTCAGCTTCCATGTCTACCCTCTCTGGGTCCCTAGTTTTGCCTGGGCCCTGAAGACAGGGAACTGAGGGGGGGGGCGTGGGGTGCAGGCGGGGGCATTGCAGCCTCGGGCTCAGATGAGGCTTAGTTCAGACTTCAAAGCCGGGGCCAGGCGTCCTTGGAATGTCCAGTCTCTGCGTGGGGTGGGGACGTCTGGTTTCCATCAAGGGGTTGGGGGTGGGGGTGCTGGCAAGGGGGGGGCAGGGCTGCAGGAGCTCCACCCCTTGTGGCTCTGTGACCTCACCCAGTGGCTTAAGCTCTCTGGGCCCCCTGACCCCTCATCAAAACCACGGAATGACGGCACCTCCTGCTCACGAGAGAGCCCTAACTGGCTTGAGGACCCCAAGTCCGTGCTGAGCTGGAGGATGAGAAGAGCCAGGGGGCCTGGGCTCCCCGTGGCCCCACAGCGCCACCTGGCGGCGGTTCTGCAGCGGCGCGGCTCCCGCTTCTCCAAGGCCGCCAGGACCGCAGGTGGTGTGGATCGACCTGCCAACACCCATGTCCAGAGGAGAAGCAATTACAGAAGCCAGAACCCCCACCTTCTGCACCCCAGAAAGAATGTTGGTTAGTATTTCCAGAGGGGGAGAAATGTTAGGGAAAGATGACCAGAGGGTTCTGAGCTCTAATTCCATCGGGACCCAGAGAGAGAAGAGGAAAAAGGGACATTTGGAAGGAGGAATAGGAGTAGGTGTAACTTAGAAAGGAAGAAAAGGTAGGACCATAGGAGGAAAAAAAGGGCAAATATATATATTTCTAGAAATAATAGTTAACCCATGTTTATAATCTTGGGAGAACGATTGCAGTTTCCAATGGAGGGAATGGGGACACAGAACTCTGGTGGTGGGAACAGTGTGGAATTGTACCACTGTTGTATCTCTAATAATTTTTTTAAATAGAATTAAAATGAATAAAGATGGCTGGATGAGATGACCATGATAGTTTTGCTTTCTGGAACTCTTTCTTTCCTATTTTATTTGATAGGACAGAGAAAAATCAAGAGGGGAGGAAGAGACAGACAGGAAGAAAGATAGACACCTGCAGTGGTCCGGGAGGTGGCGCAGTGATAAAGCTTTGGACTCTCAAGCATGAGGTTCCGAGTTCAATCCCTGGCAGCACATGTATCAGAGTGATGTCTGGTTCTTTCACTCTCCTTCTGTCTTTCTCATAAATAAATAAAATCTTAAAAAAAAAAAAAAGATAGACACCTGAAGGCCAGCCTCAATGTTTTTGAAAGGTCTGCCATGCAGGTGGGGAGCCAGGGCCTCGAACCCGGGTCCTTGTGCATAGTACTATGTGTGCTTAACCAGGTGTGCCACCTCCTGGCCCCGAACCCTTTATTTCTTACAGAGAACTTGGTGATATGAAAATGTCATGGGTGACATGTATTTAAGACTGAAGAGAAAAAAATAACCCCCTGGTCTGTATCTGAGGGAATTTTTAGATAAATCCTTCAAATGCTTTTCTAAGTCACTAAAGTCTAAGAAATTATTTTTTTTCTAAAATAATAATAAAGGCACAGGATGGGCAGGACGTGGTGCCTCCGACTGAGAGCACACATTGCCATGCACAAGGGCCTGGGTTCAAGCCCCCAGTCCTCACCAGCAGGGGGGGAAGTGGTGGAGCAGGGCTGTAGGTGTCTCTCTCTCTCTCTCTCTCTCTCTGTCTTGCTGTCCTTTTCAATTTCTCTGTCTTTTCAAAATAAACTCATTGAGATTAAAAGCGTAGGTATGCCTGGGGCTGGAAACATCGGGCTCTGGGTTTGACCCCTGGCACCACAGCTAATTTTCCCCCTCATCTCTCTGTCTTTCCTCCATTTAGAATATGAAAAAAAAAAAAAAAAGGAAAAAGGTTGACCCCCAGGGCAGCGTCTCTGTGGCAACTGCACATGTGTGAGGTCCTGGGTTCGAGCTCCTGCTCTCCACTGAAAGGAAGAGGGGAAGAGGACTAGGAGGGGGAGGACAGGTCTGTGACCCCTCCCCCCATTTGCAGGTGAGGATACGGAGAGCGGAGTGGCTGAGATGCTGGCCTGAGGCTGCACAGCGGAGAAATGGCAGAGCTGGGCTTAGAACCTAGGCGGCTGGCTCCTGACAGTGCCCTGAGCCAAGGGACACCCAGTGAGAGACAGCGGGTGGGCAGGGCCCTGGGTAAGAGTCGTTTCTGGTCAAGGGACTGGAACCCTGGGCTCTGGCAAGGAAAGACGGTCTCTGAACACCGGCCCTCAGGGTCTCAGTGGATGGCAGTGAGGAGAGTCAGACCTCCTGTGCACCCCAAGTTGCAGAAGTAAGCTTTCCAGGGTAGTGAGGAGAGGATGTATCCAGATGGAGCCCCGACTGGGGACTCCAGCCAGGAACACCTCCTCCAGGAAGCCCTCCACCATCAGTTCTGCACTCCCCCATCCTCATTCTCCCCAAGTGCCCCCAAATTCTCCCCTCCTCTCTCAATTTCTTTCTGTCCTATCCAACAACAACAACAACAACAGTGATATCAATAATAACAACAACAAGGGCAACAAAAATGGGACGTGAACACAAAATAGCTCTGAAGCTCAAATATATCTAAATAAAATGAAAATATAGCAGCCCCCCAGAACTGCTGTGCAGCCTGGTGGGGGAGAGGTCCTGGGCATGGAGACTTGGGGGCAGGGGACCCCTGGGAGACACCCCTGGCCTGGGGCTGCCTGTACTGACATCTGCCGTGATGGGGAGAGGGCTCCCCGGCCCCCACTGCTCCCTGCAGTGTGCTCAGTAGGGGAGGGGCACTTCCTGAGGCAGAGCCTGGAGGGGAGCAGCAGGAGGCCCAGGAAGGAGGGCGCTTTAGATCCTCTGGGGTGGGGCCCAGAGGGGACCCCAAGGCAGGTGCTGGTGACACCGGAGCCACCTAACTGGGTGCCGAGGCCTGGGCCTGGGGCATGGCTGGTGGAACTGTCCAGAACCTCCTTTCAGCTCCCACATGACATCAGCAATATTAACCCCTGGGACTCGAACCCAGAACTACCTCTCATCAAAATATAAAGTGGTGGTCCAGGAAGTGGCACAGCGGATAAACTTGGGCAGCACATGTACCAGAGTGATGTCTGGTTCTCATTCTCTCTCTCTTTCATAAATAAAGCATTAAAGAGGCAGGGCAATGGTGCACCCAGTCTCTGTGCTCAAGGACCTGGGTTCAAGCCCCCCAGTCCCCATCTACAAGGAGTGAGGCAATGCTTCAGGTGTCTCTCTGTCTGTCTCCCTCTCCCTTCTTGATTTCTGTCTTTAGCCAATAAAATATTAAATAAATAATAAATAAACCACTAAAGTATAGAAAGGAGACACTCATGACAATAAATATAAAGAAGTCTTTAAAAAATCCTTTCCCAGATTAAGCACACTTGGCGCAAAGCACAAGGACCAGCTCAAGGATCTTGATTCAAACCCCCAGCTCCCCACCTGCAGAAGGTCGATTCATAAGCGGTGAAGCAGGTCTGCAGGTGTCCCTCTTTCTCTCCCCTTCTCTGTCTTCCCCTCCTCTCTCCGTTTCTCTCTGTCCTACCCAACAACAACAACAGCTGTAACAGCTACAAGGGCAACAAAATGGGGAAAATAGCCTCCAAAGGCAGTGGATTTGTAGCGCAGGCACCGAGCCCCAGTGATCACCCGGGAGGAAAAGACATTCTTCCCATTGGAGCTCCACCCCCACATCTGAGCCTTGTGGCATTTTCACAAACCCGTCACAAAGTAACATTCTGATTTTTCTCCCAGATGTATAAAAGTCACCCCAACTACAGACAGAGAGCAGGTCCCGTTTCCACAGCAGAGAATGGCTCGTCGTGGGGAGGGGGGGTGTCAAATGCACAGAAATGCCTCAAACTTGGTCGCTTCAAGGACTGAGTCACAGTCTGTGACCCTGGGGGCTTGAGTTAATGGATGGATGGTGGGTGGGTAAGTGGGTGAATATGTGTATATGGATCAGTGGATAGGTGGATAAGTGGATAGGTGGGTGGATGGATGATGGATGGATGGATGGATGGATGGGCAGATAGATGGATGGATGGATGGATGGATGGATGGATGGATGGATGATGGATGATGGATGGGTGGATAGATGGTCAGATGGACTGGTGGGTGGATGGATGGAGAGTGGATGGATGGATGGATAGGCAGATGGATGGATGGATAAATGGATGAGTTGGTGAGTGGATGGATGGACAGTGGATGGATGGATAGATGGATGGATGGATGGATTGGTGGGAGGATGGATGGAGAGTAGATGGATGGATGGATAGGTGGATAGATGGATGGATGCATGGATAGATGCATGGGTGCATGGATTGGTGGGTGGATGGATAGATGGATGGATAATGGATTGGTGGGTGGATGGAAGGAGAGTGGATGGATGGATGGATAGGTGGGTGGATGGATGGATGATGGATTGGTGGGTGGATAAATGGAGAGTGGATGGATGGGTGGATGGGTGGGTGGATGGATGGATTGGTGGGTAGATGGATGGATGGATGGGCGGATGAATGGATTGGTGGGTGGATGGATAGAGAGTGGATGGATGGATGGATGGACAGATGAATGGATGGATGGATGGATGGATGGATGGATGGATGGATGGATGGACTGGTGGGTGGGTGGATGGATGGATGGACTGGTGGGTGGGTGGATGGAGAGTGGATCCGAAGATGGATGGATGGATGGGTGCACTAATGGATAGATGGATGGATGGTGAGTGGATGAATGAGTGTTTAGATGATGGATGGATGGGTGGGTGGACTTCTGGGTGAGCTGATGGTGGGGTAGTGAGTGCAGGGGCAGGGGAGGCAGAGGGAGAGGCAGTGCCCTCCTGCTCTGTCCTGCAGGCAGAGTCGGTCCCCCACCCACAACATGTGACCCCAAAGCTCAGCAAGGCAGAGCAGTGAGGGTCGCAGCAGCTGGGTCCCCATTCGGGATGGGCCGGCTCTGGGAGGCTTAAATGGAAGTGGGTGCAGGGGGCCTGGGGAGCCAGGGGTGGCAGGGTCATACAGGGTCTCTGGGCTGAGAGAGGAGGGGGTGTCAGCCCTCACCAAGCCCCTCCCCCTGGGCCGGCCCGGGCACAGTGCCACCCAGACAGATGTAGTGACCCCAGGTCTGTGGCACTGCCCTCAGGCGGTGGCAAAGACAGGTAAAGCAGGGCCCACCCATGGCTGCGCACCCTGGGAGCTGGAGGGGGAGACCCAAGGCAGGGGCTGGAGGCTGCCAGGCTGCCCCCTGCTCATTAGGCCACCTTGTGCACCCCACTTCTGCAAATCCCAGGAGAAGAAAGGACTCAAAGGCCAGGAGAGAGGAAACAAGATCCTGTCGGCAGTCAGACTCCCTCTAATTGCCACACGGAAACTGTCTTCTCCCCTTTGAAGTGGTGACACCCCCCACACACAACTAGGCAGCTCTTCAGATTAGCTCAGCTTGGGGGGGTATGCATCTAGGGCTCAGGTCCCCCCACTCAGGCTGCCTGAGGAGAGGGGGCAGTAATGTGTCCCCCCCAAACCCACCCTGGGCCCGAGGCTTCCAGAGCAGCCTGGAGGGTACTGTCTCTCTGTCCCCCAACCCTTCCTTCCCCCGACCCCCATGGTGGCTACAGTGAGTGAGAGGGCCAAGAGGTGTCTTGATTCTCCAAACAGGCCAGTCCACACCGCCCCACAGATCCCTGGGGTGGGGAGGTGAAGGACACTTCATTTGGTGGGGGGGACCCATGAGAAATCTTACCTGGCAGGGTGCCTGCTTTGCCAGGTGGGGCACCCAGGTTCCAGACCCTTTCCCCTGGGCACACCTCAAGAGAACATCACAGCACCAGGGGAAGGTTCAGAGCTGTGGCATCCCTCTCTCTCTCTCTCTCTGCCTCTTTATCTGAAAAAAGTGAACTGGGATGAGACACTTCAGTAAGGACCAAACAAAAAATGGCCATGGGGTGGGGCTAAAGAGACAGCATAATTGTTCTTTAGAAAGACTTTTCCTGCCTGAGACGCTGAGATCCCAGGTTCAGTCCCCATCACTGCCAGAAGCCAGAGCTGAGCAGGGCTCTGGTTTCTCTCCTCTTCCTCCCCCCACCTTTTTTCCCTCCAGGGTTATCACAGGGCTCAGTGCCTGCACTGTGAATCCACTGTTCCCAGCAGCTATTTTTTTCCTTTTGTTGCCCTTATTTTTTTTATCATTGTTATGGTTATTATTATTGCTATCATTGTTGTTGGATAGGACTGAGAGAAATGGAGAGAGAAGGGGAAGACAGAGAGGGGGAGAAAAAGACAGACACCTGCAGACCTGCTTCACTGCTTGTGAAGCAACTCTCCTGTAGGTGGGGAGCCGGGGGCTTGAACTGGGATCTTTATGCTGGGCCCTTGCACTTTGTGCCATGTGCACTTATACCGGTCGCTCCCCTTCCCCTTTTATATCTGTCTCTCAGTATCTCTCTCATTAAAATAAAACTTTTTGGGAGTCGGGTGCTAGCGCAGTGGGTTAAGCACACATGGCGTTAAGCTCAAGGGCTTGCGTAAGGATCCCCCCTCTTCTCATTTGACAGAGAGGCCTGGTATTCCCTGGAGGCGGGTGTGTTGTGAGGGAAACAGGCCCGATCCAGCTGAGGGCCAGGCACGGCACTATCTTTGTTGTTTTATGGGGTGCTGCTGGGGAGGGGTGGGTGGGGGAGAGGGACACAGCTCCAGGGTCCTTTGGGATGGGAAGAGGGAGGGGAGCAGCGGCTCCTCATGGCCCCGGGCTTGGCAATATGTGTTCCGCCAGCTCAGCCATCACCTGGTCCCCAGAGTGGGGTTTTGTTTTTGTTTGTTTGTTTGTTTGCCTCTCGGGTTCTCGCTGGGGCTCAGAGCAGTGCCAGGAATTCACTGCTCCTGGCAGCCATTTTGGTTTTATTTGATTTGAGTTTTGATAGGACAGAGAGAAATTGAGAGGGGAGGGGAAGATAGAGAAGGAGACAGAGAGATGCCTGCAGACCTGCTTCACCACTTGTGAAGTGACCCCCCCCACCTCCTGCAGGTGGGGATGTGGGAGCTCGAACCGAGATCTTTGCATGGGTCCTTGTGCTTGTGCCATGTGCCCCCTCTGTCTCCTTCCCCTGTCGATGTCTGTCCTTTCAAAATGAAGGAAGGAAGGAAGGAAAGAAAGGAAGGGATGGAGAAAGAGAAGGAAGGAAGGAAGGAAGTAAGGGAGAAAGAAAGAGCCACCGGCAGTGGCAAATTCATTGCGCAGATACTGAGCCCCAGTGATAAAAGATTAAAAAGAAGAAGTCAACATGGAACTAAAGCAATACGAGCAAACCAAACTCACCCAGCTGCTGGTGTCCCTGTAAGATACAAGCGCGAAGAAATCTCAGGGGCAGGCACACCTGGCGGAGCGCACGTGTTACAATACACAAGGACCCAGGTTCAAGCCCCCAGTCCCCATATACGGGGGGAAGCTTTGAGAGTGGTGAAGCAGGGCTGCTGGTGTCTCTCTGTCTCTCCCTCTCTATCTCCCCCTTCCTCTTGATTTTTGGCTGTCTCTATCCAATCAATAAAGATAATAAAGAATTAAAAAGCGAAAAAAAAAAGTAGGCTGGGAGACAGCATAGTGGTTCTGCAAAGAGACTCTCATGCCTGAGGCTCCAAAGTCCCAGGTTCAGTCCCCATCACCACCATAAGCCAGAGCTGAGCAGTGCTCTGGTAGCTCTTTCTTTTTATTTTATTTATTACAACCTTTTTATTTAAATATTTTATTTATTTATTCCCTCTTGTTGCCATTATTGTTTTATTGTTGTAGTTATTATTGTTGTTGTTGATGTTGTCCTTGTTGGATAAGACAGAGAGAAATGGAGAGAGGAGGGGAAGACAGAGAAGGGGAGAGATAGACACCTGCAGACCTGCTTCACTGCCTGTGAAGCGACTCCCCTGCAGGTGGGGAGCCGGGGGCTCGAACCAGCATCCTTGTGCGGGTCCTTGCGCTTTGTGTCACGTGCGCTTAACCTGCTGCGCTACCGCCTGACTCCCTCTGGTAGCTCTTTCTGTGTATTTTTCCCTCTGTATCTTTCACTAAAAATAAATAAAGTCTCAACAAAGATAATGATTTTTTTAAAGCATGTATGTATTTGGAATTAATTATTAATTAGTGAGCCCAGTGACACGGACGAGGACAATAACTCACACCCAGACTGCATGATCCACGTAACAACCTGAAGCTCAGCCGATGGGATTCACCACAATAACGAGACAATAAAAGATACAGCATTGGGCTGGGGAGACAGCACTGTGGTTCTGCAAACAGACTCTCCTGCCTGAGACTTCCAGGTCCCAGGTTCAATCCCCAGCCCCACCGTCAGCCAGAGCTGAGCAGCACGCTGGAATAACAACAACGATGATGATGATGATATACAGTGCTGTCATCCAGTCAAAGAACAAAGCAACAAAAAAGTCAAGACTTCTTTGCTTCCATGGCGATTAAACACACTTTCTTTCCTTAGGGACAGGCTAGGAGCGGGTCACGACTCCTGAGGCCCAGGCAGGATAGCTCCCCAACCTTCTTGGACCAGCTGGAGGCCGCTGCCCCCTGCCCCCCAGCCTCCTCTGCCTAATAGCAGCTTCTCCACATGACATCCACAGGCTGTGAGCTCCAGGCTTTTCATGTGGCTTTTGCCCCCGCCTGTTCTTAGCGTTGTGCAACCTGTTTCTCATCTGACTTGAAGACATTCTCCTGTTTTGTTTTTCCCCCAGTGAGTGTCTCTGTCCTGCCCGCGGGCGTTTACAAGGCTCAGTGTGGTGACAGCTCCTCTCTCTCTCACTTACTCACCACGTCTTACACCGGAAAACTAATGTCAAGCTGAGTGTCAGTTGTGACTCACTCAATATTATTATTATTTTTTTATTTATTTAGTCCCTTTTGTTGCCCTTGTTGTTTTATTGTTGTAGTTATTATTGTTGTTATTGATGTCATTGTTGTTGGATAGGACAAAGAGAAATGGAGAGAGGAGGGGAAGACAGAGCAGGGGGAGAGAAAGATAAACACCTGCAGGCCTGCTTCACCTTGTGAATCGACTCCCCTGAAGGTGGGGAGCCGGGTCCTTGCGCTTTGCGCCACGTGCGCTTAACCCACTATACCACCGCTTGACTCCCTTAATATTATTATTATCATTATTATTATTATTCAGAAAGAGATGGAGAGGTAGAGAGAGAGTGAAAAAGACCTCAGCACCCAAGCTCCCTCCCGTGCAGTGAGGAGTGGTCTTCCTGGGTCACGCACACTCCAAAGCAGCTAATTCAATGGCCCCAGAGTCATTATTAAGATGGCTCAGACTGGGGGCTGGGAGGTGGTGCACCAGTTAGAGCGCACATGTTGCCATGTGCAAGGACCTGGGTTCAAACCCGTCCCCCATTCCAGGGGTGAAGCAGGCCTGCAGGTGTCTCTCTCGATCTCTATCTTCCCTTTTCATCTCGATTTCTGTCTGTCTTTAACCAAAATTAATTAACTGATCTTTTTTAATTTTTTAAAAATATTTATCTGCCTTTTTTGTTGCCCTTGTTTTTTTATTGTTGTTTTTATTGATGCCGTTGTTGTTGGATAGGACAGAGAGAAATGGAGAGAAGAGAGGAAGACAGAGATGGGGAAATATAGATACCTGCAGACCTGCTTCACTGCTTGTGAAGCGACTTCCCTGCAGGTGGGGAGCCTGGGCCTCGAACCGGGATCCTTATTGCTGGTCCTTGCACTTCACACCATATGCACTTAACATACTGCGCTACCACCCAACCTCCTTAACTGATAATTTATTATTTATTTATTTTCCCTTTTGTTGCCTTTGTTTCTTACTGTAGTAGTTATTGTTGTTATTGATGTCGTTGTTGTTGGATAGGACAGAGAGAAATGGAGAGAGGAGGGGAAGACAGAGAAGGCGAGAGAAAGACAGACACCTGCAGACCTGCTTCACCGCTTGTGAAGTGACTCCCCTGCAGATGGGGAGTCAGGGGCTTGAACCAGGATCCTTATGCAGGTCCTTGTTCTTTGCACCACATGTGCTTAACCCGCTGCACGCCCGACACCCCTTAACTGATATTTTTAAAGTTTTTTTTTTAATTTTGTTTCTCTTTGATAGAACAGAGAGCCTCTTTCTCCTTGCAGGTGGGGTCAGGGGGCTTGAACCTCGGTCCTATTGCATGGTAATACATGCATTAACCAGGTGTGCCACCATCTGCTCCCCCCCAATAAATTAACTAATTAATCAAAATTTAAAAATCTATATGTTTAAAATCAATTATTTTCTTGTTCTTAATTTCATTTATTTATTTGCATAGAGACACAGAGAAATAGAGAGGAGAGTGGGGAGAGACACACCTGCCACTCTGCATCGCTGCTCATGAAGCTTCCCCCCACAGGTGGGGAGCAGGGGCTTGAACCCGGGTCCTTGTGCACTGTAACTAAGCTCAGCCAGGTGCACTGCCACCCACCCCCTAACAATCTATTTTTACAAACGTCAGCCCTGTTCTCTGGTGACTGGAACTGTGGCATCCAGCTCCTGCTGGAATGGCTTTGCATCATGATACTTCTTTCTCTGGCTCCAACCGTGCTCCCCCCCCCGGCCCCCCCAAAAAATACCCCAGTGTCTTGAAGAACCCCACACCCTCCCTCTGCTTTCCCGGTCGGTGTCTCCCCCCTTCAGACAGCTCCTGCTCCAGTCCAGCCCCCTCTCCTTGCTGGGAACCCTCCCCCTCCAGAGCCAATCATCCCTTTAGAAAGAGCTTCCTTGGGAGTCGGGCGGTAGTGCAGCGGGTTAAGCGCACATGGCACAAAGCACAAGGACTGGCATAAGGATCTTGGTTTGAGCCCCGCCTCCCCACCTGCAGGGGAGTCCCTTCACAGGCGGTGAAGCAGGTTTCTATCTTTCCCCCTCTCTGTCTTCCCCTCCTCTCTCCATTTCTCTCTGTCCTATCCAACGACGACGACATCAATAACAACAACAATAACTACAGCAATAAAACAAGGGCAACAAAAGGGAGTAAATAAATATTTAAAGAAAGGAAAGAAGGAGGGAGGGAGGGAGGGAAGGGAGAAAGAGAGAGAGAGAGAAATGCCTTCTTTGAAAAGCCACTGCCCAGCTGACTTAGCCCTCACCTTCCAGCATGCTCTGCGGGGAGGGACCTGCCTGGCTCAAGACCCAGCATCCGAGGGTGGGGATGCATTCGTTCTCTCTCTCTCTCTCTCAGAACGCCAGCCTGCAGCTGTGACATAATGCATCTTGTGACGGGTAGGTGTAACCTCTTCCTCCTTTCCTCCCTACCTTCGTTCCTCCCTCTCTTCCTCCCTTCCTGCCTCCCTCCCTGCCTCCCTCCCTCCCTCCTTCAACCACCTCCCTCACCCTTTCCTTTTCCTCTTTTTTCTTCTTCCCTTTCTCCTTCCTACCTTCCTTGTTTCTTTCTTTCTTTCTTCCTTTCTCTCTTTCTTTCTTTTTACCTCCAGGGTTATCACTGGAGCTCAGTGCCTGCACTACGAGCTTCCTTGGGAGTCGGGCGGTAGTGCAGCAGGTTAAGCACACATGGTGCAAAGCACCAAGACCTGCATAAGAATCCCATTTTGAGCCCCCGGCTCCCCACCTGCAGGGGAGTCACTTCACAAGCGGTGAAGCAGGCCTGCAGGTGTCTGTCTTTCTCTCCCCCTCTGTCTTCCCCTCCTCTCTCCATTTCTCTCTGTCCTATCCAACAATGATGACATCAGTAATAACAATAATAACTACTACAATAAAAAGCAAAGGCAACAAAAGGAAAAATAAATAAATAAATAAACAGTTAAGGAGGTCGGGCGGTAGCCCAGTATGTTAAGCACACCTGGCGTGAAGCTCGAGGACTGTCGTAAGGATCCTGGTTCGAGCCCCAGCTCCCCACCTGCAGGGGAGTCGTTTCACAGGTGGTGAAATAGTTCTGCAGGTGTCTGTCTTTTTCTCCTCCTCTAACTTCCTCTCCTCTCTCAATTTCTCTGTCCGAGCCAATAACAACGATATCAATAACAACAATAATTACAACAATAAAAAGAGCAATAAAAGGGAAAAATAAATAATAAAATGAAAAAAAGCTTTAAAATTTCTTTTTATTTATCTTTATTTATTGGATAAAGACAGCCAGAAATAGAGAGGGAAGGGGGTGATAGAGGAGAGAGACAGAGAGACACCTGCAGCCCTGCCTCACCATTCTCAAAGCTTTCCCCTTACAGGCAGGGATTGGGGACTGGGGACTTGAACCCAGGTCCTTGCACACTGTAATATATGCACTCAACCAGGTGAGCCACCACCCAAGCCCCTTCCTTAGAAAATCTTAACCCGGGAGTTGGGCGGTGGTGCAGCGGATTATTTCACCTAGCGCAAAACGCAAGGACCGGCCTAAAGGATCCCGGTTCGAGCCCCCGGCTCCCCACCAACAGGGGACTTGCTTCACAAGCAGTGAAGCAGGTCTGCAGGTGTCTGTCTGTCTCTCTCCTTCTCTAACACTCTCTCCTCCTCTCTGTCTTCCCTTCCTCTCTCCATTTCTCTTTGTCCTATCCAACAACAACGACATCAATAACCACAACAATGTTAAAACAACAACGGCAAGAAAAGGGAAAATAAATGTTAAAAAATATATTAAAAAAAAAAAAAAGAAAATCTTAACCCCACTCCCCATCCTGCAAGCTCAAAGTTTTTGTTCAGAGTTGCTTCTAGTGATTTTGTTAAGATTTCCTTTTTCTTTACTTTTTTTTTTTTTTTTTGCCTCCACGGTTAACCCTGGGGCTCAGTGCCTGTATGACAAATCCACTGCCCTGGCAGCCAATTTTTTTCCATTTTATTGGATAGGACAGAGAGAAATTGAGAGAAGAGGGGAGACAGGGAGAGAGAGAGACAGATGCCTACAGACCTGCTTCACCACTTGTAAAGCGTCACATCACCTCTGCAGGTGGGGAGTCGGGGGCTTGAACCCAGATCCATGCTCAAGTCCTTGAGCTTAATACTGTGCATGCAAGTCAACACACTCAGCTGAGCGCATTGAATCCTCCCAACACTCTGCAATTTCTCCTGGAGCCTGGAGGTTCCCAGCAGCCGAGTGAAATGTCCCGGCATCATTTCTCAAGGAGTCTTCCCTTGTGGCCCCCCACCCAGATGTGCAAGTCCATCTCTGCAGGCCCAGCTGGTATCTCCATGGTAACAGCTAACAGCTTGGAGGGGTTATTTGTTCTGGGGAGCTGAGGGCTGCTGGGGCCTCGTCTTCTGTCCAGTCTCTCACAGCCTGTGTGGAGGGCTGGCGCCATGGTGCAGTCAGGTGCTGGAGGACAAAGCTGCTGCCAGGCCCCTCCAGGCTCTGCCCTCCCATCTCTGCCCTCGACTCCCACCGTCTGTCCCCAGAGCCCCCTCCTTTCTGCAACAGGGCCCTAGAGTCTGAGCCAGTGTAGCAAAAGGAGCCAGACACCCCCCCCCACACACACACACACACAAGCACTGAGGAGGTCCCAGGAGCCAGATGGGAGAGAGGGACAATGGACACGTGTTACAATGTCTCCCCCCACCCTGCACTGGGCCACCTGAGGCAGGTGACAGTCAGTGGAGACAGGGGACAGAGCACGCTAGGCCGGGGGCAGGGGACGGATGTGGGGGGCAGAGAGGCAGCCAGTTCACACGTGAACACGTGTGTGGATTGTTCACAGACATTGTTCATGTCTTAATAGAAAGCGTTCAACTGCACAAGGAGGGATGGGCTGGGAGGGGGGCAGCCTGGGGTTCAGATCCTGCTCTCGAGCACACACTACCAAGCACAAGGACCCAGGCTCAAGCCCCTGGTCCCTACCTGCAGGGGGGAAGCTTCACGAGTGGTGAAGCAGGGCTACAGGTGTCTCTTTTTCTTTCTCTCTCCATCTCCGCTTCTCTCTCTTGTTTCTCTCTGTCTCTACCCGATAAATAAATAAATATTTAGAAAGCAGGTGTAGAAACACACACATGCCCCCAGAACCCAAGCCCTGCAAAGCTCCAGACATTCTCCGGGTCTAATTCATTCTTCGGGTCCAGTCATTCTCCGGGTCCTTCCACACTGCTGAGGTGCTCTGGGCTGGGATTTCGGGGAGGTGGGGACTTCTGTGTTAGTGGTCCTGATCTAGGGCCCTGTAAGGACCCTGGGTCACTTCCCAGTGGTCTTTGGGGCGGCCTGTGGCTCCTGCAGTGGTCAGAGCTGGGGATGGAAGGTGTGACTTGGGGGCATATTTGGATTCAGGGAGGGGATGGGAGGCCTGGAAGCCCATGGGGTTCCCCCCCCCCCCCGCGATGGCCTCCGGCTGGGGCTGGGGGATAAAGCCAGGCAGGAGAACAGCTCCTGAGGGTTTTCAGGACCCAGAATGTAGGGGGTCAGGAGCCTGGGCCCCCAGCTGCCAGCCTGGGGTAGGGCATCTGAGTCTGCTCTCGGGACTTCTGGTAGACTTCCTGCGAACTTCCAGCTGCACCCACACACAGGTCCCCCATTTCTCCTCTCAAGACCCCAGCTCTCCTCCCTGACTGCCCCCTTCCCATGATGGAACAAGACATAAGTTTCCCCCCCCCCCGCCCTGTCTATGTGGAACATTCTAGAATGTTCTTGGAAAGCAGTGTAGATGCCTGCAGGGAGAGGTACCCAGCTCGAAGCCTCCCTCACTGTCCCCCCCGCCCCCGACACAGGCCACCAGGCCCAGTGAGGACAGCACCTTTATTGTCACAGGATCCTGGGAGTCTCCCCTGGCCACCCCAGAAAGAGTAAGTCCCACGTGGGAGGCTGGACGAGGTGGCCAGGACCCAGGACCGAGCACCGAGGGTGCAGGGGACATCACTCCAGCCTCGGGGAGTCATGTGGGCTGGCCCCACACCGGGGAACCTGCATCTACTGTGGCCACGGAGCGCCAGGCCATGGCCCCGAGACTCAGCGGGAAGGGGGGGGCGCTGAGGACCTGTGGGCTATGTGGCCTGCAAGGTCGAGAGGGCCATGACAGGGACTCTGGGGATGGAATAGGGGAAGCCCCAACAGGTGTCCCCTCCTCAAGGGGGTGGATGCCCAGGGACAAGGTGATCTTACAGGTACGGATTCCTGAGACAGGACAAGGTGGCAAGTCTCTTGGGGTTCAGGCTTTCCCCATGGGGCTCAGAGGGAGTGGAGGAGGCACACTTACTGTGAGGGTCCCTGTACCCCAGTGCCCCTCTGCCGACCCCACATCCAGGTGACTGCCATGGGATTATTTGGGGGTCACCTCCAGTCCAAGGAGCAGCCCTGAGCCTGCAGGGGGACTGGGGACCCCCACACTGCCCCCCATACCTACCAGTCTGGTGTCCCTGTGGGCGGGGCCTGTCGGGGTAGGGTGTCCAGGACCTCAGGGGCCGGAGTTCAAGTCCCACCCTGGCCCTCCGTGGCCCTGAGAGTTCCTAACCCCTCAGTCTAGCCCCCTTGGGAAAGAGGGGTAACAACCTGCTTCCTGGGGGTTAGAGGGGACCCTGTAAGGGAGCTCTGGGGATTGAGTGACCCCTGTGGATGGGGAGTGGGGAGAGGCAGGCTCTGCTTGGGGGGGCTGTCCCCCCATCCCAGGAGGTGGCATCTGTCCCGAAGCCCTCCCCCACCCTGCCCCATGTCCTTGGCGTTTGTTTCTGGAGCTGGTCCCACGTGGCACCCTGGGATAGGGGTACAGGCTGGGATCCCCGGGATGCTCCAGGCTCCTACTTCTGCCCTGGCTCAGGGCCCAGCGGGGTGGCCGGGAGAGCTGGGGGGGGCATCGGGCGGAGGGCCACCACGTTTCCTCTGGGCCCGCAGGGCAGCATCCTGGCCCGAGCCCCCCTCTGGGGAGGCCAAGGGGTCTGTGGGGAGGGAGAACAGGACTCAGGGAGTGTAGAGGGGTGGGGGGCTTCCAGAGCCAGATGGGGAGTCCTGCACCCCCTCCATCCATCCATCCACCCACTCATTCATTCCTTCACTGATCCATTCATCCACTTTTTTACCCATCCCTCCCTCCCTCCCTCTCCCTGTCCGTTCACTTACTCCTAAGTCACCATCACCCACCATGGATCCCGATCATATGTTCCAGGATGAGCACCCTCTCAGCCAGGATCTTCAGGGCCTCCCTCAGCTGCTGCACTCCCTCACCCTGCCAGCAAGGGAGCGCGCGTCAGCTGCGGCCAGGGCGCCCCTCACCCTCCCTGCCTCCCTCTCCTGTCACTGTCAGTCTCCACCAGAGGGGGGCACCCTCAAGGTGCTGGGGCTGGGTTTCAAGTTCCTGTCCACCAACAAGGAAACTGAAGCTCAAAGAGAGGGGGAGCACACTGGGGCCACACACCCTCTGGCTGCCTCCTGAGCCCAACATAGCTGCTGTGGTGCCAGCCTCCTTGCCCAACTCCAGTCTCATAAAAACCTCCCAAAGGTCCCCCTACTGCTTCCCACAGCTGCCCCTTCTAATGCCACCTTGATAGACACCCCCACTAGGACCCCATCCCGTACTCAAACACTTAAGAGGTGCCACATGCCCACTGGCTGCCCTCTCCCAAAGGGACTCTTATTCTCAGCTCTCCCACCCACTGCTGTTCATCCATCTGCCTCAGGACCTACCTCTGCACCTGCTTTCTCCTCTTGGTCCCCTTTCCCGCCAGGCTCGCCCTAAGGAGATAACCACGCAGTCAGCTACTGGGTGGGTGGGGGCACCCCACCTTCCAGGGCAGTCAGGGCCTGTGGATGGGGTGTTGGGGCCCAGGGATGGGAGCTCCTGCTATAACTTCCTGCTGTCTCCTGGGGCCGGAGCCGCCCAGAAGGCTACCCAAGGTGTGGGTGCCCTGAAGAGACCCCAGGACTCCGGCTGCAACAAGATGCCTTGCTCACACACCTGTGAGGGGTTCCCCAACTCCCAGGGTCTCCACTTTGAACATGGCCAGCTGAGACTGCGCCAGGTCCCCCTCATCCCAGAGGCCCCTCCCTGGCCCTCGGGAACCCCACTTACCGAGGGACCTGTCACACCCCGCTCTCCAGTCAGGCCCTGCAGGAGATACCCCAAAGTTCAGGCTTTTCCCCCACCCTGCAGGACCCCTAGTCTGGACCGCAAAAGAGGATGGGGGGCAGGGGGAAAGGGAGAGAAAGGCCCAGGGAGTCACAGTGCTACCAGCCAGAACCCCAGTCTGCCTTCCCCACGGGGACTGGGTGGGGATGGGGTGAGGACATGCAGGTGGGCAGCTCAGAACGTCCTTACCTGGGAGCCAGGTGCTCCTGGAGGGCCTGGGGGGCCGTGGGGACCTGGAGGACCTGCCAGCAAAGTCACCTGGAGTCAGGGAGGCCCACTGCCCTCTGTACCCCCAGAACTGGTGTCCCACTGCCTCCTCCTGGTATCTCATCTGTGGGGCACCCCAGCACCCCCAGCTGGCTGTCCCCCTGGCAGAGTCCTCTTGGGCACCACTCTCCAGGCCTGGGGGTGCGGTGTCCCTTGGCTCCTGAAACCGGGGCCCCTGCACCCCCCCCATCTCCCCTGCTTCCAGCCTCTGAGGGGCTGCCTTCCCCCCACCCCATCCTATATCACCTAGCAGATTCCTCCCTTTCTCTGCCCTGCCAGCCTCCTCCAGGAAGACCCCCTGGCCTCCACTCTAACTCTCAGCTCAGCAGGCCCTGACACAGATTCCCCCCCAAAAAAAGATCTGTGTCTCTCCCATGCTGGACTGTGCACCTCAATCTAGACTTGATCATTGGCAAACACCCTCCTATAAGCCTGGGGTCCCCAGTCACCCCGGGATCCCCCACACCCCTCTTGATGGAGGTCAGGCCCCTCCCCGCCAGCAGATTCTCAAACCTGGGGCTGGTACCCATCTGGCGCCTAGAAGTGGGGCTTCACCTCAGGTCAGGGTGGGCTGAGGAGACCCAGTCCCAACACCAGGTTACCCTTGGCCCAGCCCTGACACCCCTGCTCCCCCCTTACCTGGGGGGCCCGGGGGACCCCGAGGCCCGGGGACACCTGCCAGCACCGTGTCCACAGCGGCCGAGGCCAGCTGTGTGTCCCCACCTGCAGGAAGAGGGGTGGTGAGCCCCAGGGCAGGGAGCTCACCAGGCAGGCCCCCTGACTCTGCTCTGGGCTCCCCTGGGCTGGGGGAGGTAGGTCCCTGAGGACATGCAGCCCCCCCCACCCCCCATGTGACACTCACCATCCTGGCCCGGCGGTGGCTGCAGGGAGTAGAGGGCCCCTTGGTGGCCGCCGGAGGGGAGGCCTGGGCTGCCCGCGGGGCCAGGGGGGCCTGGGGGGCCAGGGTGGCCCATCTCTCCTGGGAGCCCACGGGGCCCTGGTGGCCCCAAGAGGCCTGAAACGGGGAGCAGAGGACAGCTGAGGGCAGAGAGGGGACCCGGGATGGACAGGGACGGGGGAGCAGGGGGCCTGGCATGAGGGTGCGAGGGGGAGGGGGCAGAAGCAGCTCTGTTCAGATGGCTCTGCCATCCCACCCACAGCTCTGGGCCAGGGACGCTGAGGGTTAGCGCGCCCTAACCGGGCAACGGGGGGCAGGCCCCAGCAGGATCCTGGAGAAATTGGGGTATGGGTGTCTCTGAAGGTGCTGCTGTTTCCTCAGTTTCTCTCTGGTTTGGTTTGGTTTTGACCAGAGCCCTGCTCAGCTCTGGCTGGTGGTGGTGTAGGGGATTGAACCTGGGACTCTGGAGCCTCAGGCAGGAGGGTCTCTGGGCATCACCATGATGAATACCTCCTCTCTGCACCCTCTGGAACTTCTCTGCCTCCTGCATCCTGGATCCCAAAGTCCCTGCAGTGGGGGCTGGTGGCAGGAGGTGGCCTAGAGGTTCCCCAGGCGATTGTGGGGTCCCAAGGTGCAGCAAAAGGGGGGAGGTCCTTACCTGGAGGTCCTGCCGGGCCCTTCTCTCCTGCCTGGCCCTGGTCACCTTTGGAGCCTGGGGGCCCTGCAGGTCCTGGTGGTCCCGCCTGCCCTGGGGGTCCTGGGGAGAGGAGGAGGTGAGACCCAGCCTGAGCCCCTGCCCCAGCACCCTCAGGCTTGAACTGTACCCAAAGCACCATTTTCCTGCCTGCTGGGGCTCTGAAGACTCCGGAGCTGGACAGGTCCCCATTTTACAGGTAGAAGGAAAGGCTGGGGAGCTGCAGGTACCCCAAAAGCTGCCCATTGCCGCCGGACTCACCATTTGTGGGGTGGTGTGCACCACCTGGTGGCCAGCCCTGGGAATTGCACCTTCCTTCACCAGGGGTCTGTCTAGTCCAGGACCCCAGGACCCCAGGATCACAGGACCCCAGGACAGCCATCCCACTGCCAGGGGCGAGGGGTCTGGTTCTACTCCCTCCCCACACACAGAAGAGAGGACCCAGCTGAGCCCAGGCGCCAGGCAGCCCCCCCCCCCAACCTGGCTGCCTGGCTATAGACGCAGTGCTCCCCCACCCCTCATCCATGGAGGTCCCCTCTGCCAAGGCCCCCCTGGATGCCTGAAAACACAGACAGCTCCCAGCCCCATCTATGCCCCGCTTTTGGTACCTGCTCATACCCGGGACAAAGTTTACACAGGTTCAGTAAGAGTAACAAGAACTGAAAATAAACTAGAACCAGCGTGAGGATGGACTGTGAGGAGCGGGGCTAAGCGTATATATCGCCAAGCACAAGGACCCGGCTTCAAGCCCCTGGACCCGGCTTCAAGCCCCTGGTTCCCCAGCATGGGGGAAGCTTCATGAGTGGTGAATCAAGGCTGCAGGTGTCTCTCTCCCTCTCCCCTTCCTCCCCCGATTTCTCTGTATCCAACAAAATAAAAAACAAATATTTAGAAAAGAAAAAAAAAGGCCACTGCACTATCTCACAGACCCTGTGAGGAACATGACAGCTTTGTGTGTCGGGGATGGGGGCACGTGGAGCGGCACCCCTGGGGTCTCAGGACCCTGGAAATGAGCATTAACACTAACGTTAATAGGTTTTCTGAGAACCCACTACCTTCGGGCCAGCCTAAATGAGAACTGAATCGCTAACTTAAAGAAGAAAAAGGCCAGGGGCCAGGTGGTGACATCCTGATAGAGTGCACACGTCACCATGCGCAAGGTCCTGGGTTTGAGTCCCTGGTCTCCACCTGCAGGGAGAAGTGCAACAGAACTGTTTTTCTCAGTCTCTCTCTCCCCCTGTGTCTTTCTGTCTCCCCTTCCCCCTCTCAATTTCTCTCTGTCCTGTTAAATGAATAAATACTTAAAAAAATTAAAACAATCAAACGCTAGGCAGAGCAGATGCTGGGAAGCGTGAGGCCCAGTGCCACTCAGGCTGACGCGGCGAGAGGGGTGTGGGGGTGTGGGCAGAGCCTCCCCCTGCAGCCCTCAGGGGGTGCAAATCCCGAGCCCCTTACCAGCTGGGCCAGTGGGCCTCCTCCTGGGGGGCCCCGGGTGGGCCAGAGGGATGGCATCTGGGAGGAAGCCCTCGTTCCAGGGTGGCCGCGTGCTGTGGGAGGTTGGCAGGTCGTTGTCGGGGGGCTGCTCTGCAGCTTCCAGCAGGAGGACCTGGGGGGGCAGGGCTGAGGTCAAGGATATGGAGGGGAACCTGCCCGCCACCCCCCTTCTCCAGCTCAGGATGGGCCTCCTATCCTGGGCCTTGGGCTCAGGGTCTGTGGTGGCCAAGCAGTGACCAGTGATGGGTCCAGCCAGAGACTGCCCCCCCCCCAGGGAAGAGCATGGGTAAGCCTGCACACCAAGCTCAGGGGCAAATGGGTGTTGGAGGGGGGGGAGAAGAAATGGAGGGGGGAGGGAGAGAGGGAAGAGAGAACGGAGGAGGGAGAGGGAGGAAAGAAGGAAGGAGGAGAGAGGGAGAGAGGGTGGAAGGGTCCCCTCTAGGGAGGCTGGGCCCTCAGTGGGGAGCCCCAGGGCCTGGCTCTTTGTGTGTGTCCACACATGTGAGAGGAGGTGTCTGCAGGGGGACCAGCCTGCAGGCACTCACCCCCCCAGCCCCCCAACCCCCCACTGGCCCCTGACCTTGGCCTCCAGCAAGGTGAGTCTGTCACTCAGGTGACCCAGCCGTGTGCAGTTCATACATTCTGCAAGATAGGAATGGGGGGGGATGTTGCCTGTCCATCCTCCAAAGCCCTCTCCTCTGCCCCAGCTCTGAGCCTCCTCTCTGAGACGTCCATGAGTCCACGTTGCCCAAGATCATCCTGGGAGCTCCCAAGGGGGCAGTCATGGAGAGCTGCCTGGAGAAGGCAGTGGCTGGAAGGAGGGGCGTGAGGGATGCAGCAGGGGAGAGTGAATGCTGAGACCCAGAGCAAAGAGGGTCTGAGGGAGATGGGGGGGCAGCAAGGCAGAAGCACCAACAGCCAGTGGGTGGGAGAGGGGCCCAGGAATAGTCCCCTAGGCACACACCTCCCTAGACTGTCACAGGGGCTGGGGGGGGGGGCGGCAGCAGACATGTGTACTTGTGTCCTGGGAGGCAGCGTGTATACAGCCAGCCTCAGACCCGCAAGGCCAGCACTCCACCCCTGAGCTATCTCCCTGGCCCTTTGTCAAACCAAGATGTGGGAGGGCGTGGAATCTTCTGAAAATTTCTTCCAGAAGCATGGCTGCTGGAGGGGGCCAGGCGGGGGCGTACCTGGTTAGGCACTCAAAGTGAGCAAGGACCCAAGTTCAAACCCCTGGTCCCCACCTGCAGAGTGGAAGCTTCGTGAGTGACGGGTGTCTCTCCCTCTCTCCCCCTCTCAATTTCTCTGTCTCTGTTCAATAATAAATGAATATTTTAGGAAAAAAGTGAAAGGGAGGGAGCCCAGGGACTGAGAGGAAGCATCTTTGAGCCCAGTGTCCGGAGGGCCCAGGTTTGGGATCCAGTAAAACCCACTGTGAGACCCCAGCCTCCGGCACACAGGGGGGTGTCATTACAACGACTGTCCAGCAGGGGGCGGCGCGCGCCTTGAGGAAGGAGCTTCCTTTCTCATCTGAGCTCAGGCTGTGACGCTCAGGAGGGGAGGGTCTGCAGGGGAGGGGGACCCCAAGAATTCGAGGAGGATGTTGGAGCCCTGGGACTTAAAAGCAGAAGGAGGGGAAGGACGAGGAGGAAAAAAGAGGAGGAGGGGGAGGGGGCAGAGGAGAGAGAGGAAGAAGGGGAGAAGGAGGCGGCAGGGGGAGGAGGACACACACTTGCTGGGAAGGGGGCACAAAGCCCACTTATGACAGAAAGCGTCAGTGATTCTGGGAGCAGTCTTGACTCCCCCAAGATGCTATGACTGGCGGAGAGGAGGGATGCAACGTGGGGGACCGGGTCCCAGAAGCAGGGAACCCCAGACTGGCTCTTGGGGCCTCCCAGCCCCCCTGCAGTGTGGGGACCCCTTCTCACTTCCCTGGAGTCAGAGTGGCCCTCCGAGGGAGGTTGGGGAGTAGACACGGGGTGGGGCGGGCAGGCCCTGGGGGGGGCTTGCTTTTCGCTCCAGGCCCCCACCAGAGCTTTGATTAGCAGCCAAGACGTGATTCTGTCCCAAGTCAGAAATAAAAGAAAACGGAGCTCAAGTCTCTCAGGGCTCCTTCGAATGTGGTTTGCATCAGGGGGGTGGGGGGAGCCCCATGTGGTCACAATATGCCAAGCACCCCAACCCCACCTCAGCACCGCAGACAGGAAGCTGGGGACGTGGCCTGGGGGACCAGGTGACTGTCCCCAGGGCTGGACCCCACCGGGCACCCCTCCCACCGTGATCCAGGGCTGGAGACTGGGGTCAGGGCAGCCCAGGGTCCCGCTGCCTGTGTATCAGGGTCCTTGAAGGGCTCCAGCAGGTCAAGGAGGTGGCTCAGTGGTCAGAGCACACCCCTTGCATTTGAATGGTTCCGGGTTCGACTCACGCATTGCCTTGGCCAGAGCTGAGCGGAGCTCTGGTCTCTCTGGGGTGGGGGGCAGGGGTTTCAGGGAAGACAGCTGAGGCAGCAGAACGGGACATGTGGTTAACGGGATGGACCGGCACCAGCTGACCCCTGCTGGGGGCTGGAGGTGAGGAGAAAACAGGGAAACTGAGGCTGCTGTGTGTTGTAGAAAGTTCCACCAGAGCGGGGCTGCCGGAGAACTCCGCAGTATGCGTGCATGTCAGGAGACAGCTGGCGATGGAGGAACCCCCTCCCCCAGACACGGGGCGCCGCCCCAAATCCTGACATTCCCAGCGGATGGTGTGATGCCTCCTCCACACGGCTCCTGGGGCCAGAACGCCCGCCTCCAGCTTCTCAAACCCTTCTCAAACCGCAGAGGGGACCCCTCTTTGCTAAAAGCCAGGGCTCGAGCAGGGAGGGTGGGTGAGCCCCTCTGAGGGCGGGTCACCCCTTCCCACAACCTGCAGTGAGGGGATCCCCCTCACTGGGGCCCCCAAGTCAGAGTCTGGGAACAGCCCAGGGAGAGGGGAGCCTCAGGTGTGTGTGTCTCCTCCTTCCAGGTCTTCCTGCTCTTCATTCTCTCACACTCTCTCTCTCTCTCACTGCTCTGAGGGAAGGGGAACCTGGGCCCTGTGGAGTCTGGACCCGGGGGCCTGGTCCCCGCGTCTCCTCAGAGACAGAAGCCCAGAATTCCCTGTGGGAATCGGCGCCCTTCTGGAAGTGTCCACGATCCTCAGGACTTAGTAGAAATTCTCAGCGAGATACCACGGCTGGTCGAAGGGTCTAGTTTGGTGATGGATGACTGTGTGTGGAAGTGTAACCTTGACGGCTTGTTTTACATGTGTGAATCAGTCCCGGGGGAGCTAGGCACAAAGACCCAGGTTCAAGCCCCTGCCTCCTACCTGTGGGGGGAGCAGAGATGCAGCATGAGGGGTGAAGCAGGGCTGCAGGTGTCTGTCTCTCTCCCTATCTCCTCCTCCCCTCTCAATTTCTCTCTGTCCCTAGCTAATAAAAAATAAATTGGGTGTGTGGGGGGGGGGGCTAGGTGGCTAAGCACACATGTTACAATGCACAAGGACCTGGGTTCCAGCCTCCAGTCCCCACCTGCAGGGGGAAATCTTTGTGAGTGGTGAAGCAGGGCTGCAAGTGTTTCTCTGTCTCTCTCCCTATCTCCCCTTCCCTCTCAATTTCTGACTGTCTCCATACAATTAAAAAATTAAAATATTTTTTAAAAATTTTTAATTAAATATTAAAAAAAATTTTAAACCACCCTGGGAGGCGGGTGGTGGCGCACCCAGTTAAGTGCACACAGTACTGAGAGCGTAAGAACCCACTCCCCACCTGCAGGGGGAAAGCTTCAAGGACGGTGAAGCAGGGCTGCAGGTGTCTATGTCTCTCTCCCTCTCTATCTCCACTCCTCTCTCAATTTCTCTCTGTCCTATCCAATCAAATGAGAGGGAAAAAATAGAAAAAATGGCCATGGGGAGCAATGGGTTCATAGTACTGGCACTCAGCCCCAGCAACAACCCTGGAGGCAAGAAAGAGAGAGAGACTGGTTGGTGGCTCCTGAGGACCAGGGTTCAAGCCCAGTTCTGGGGCATCTGCATTGGATGCCAGTGGGCAGTGACCCATGGTCTCCTGTGTTGCCCAGTGGGAGAGGGGAGGCCCAACCAGCCCACTGGGGTCAGGGTGACAGTGGCTGCGGCTCACTGAGCACAGCTGGTCCCTGACCGCTGCCTAGGGAAAGGATATGGCTTTGTCACCTCCGTGTTCCTCCCACCACTGCTTTCAGCTACTAGGTTTTTAGTCAGAGTTCTGAAAAATATTTTTTTATTTTATTCAGTTTTGGAAAGAGACAGAGAAATGAAGAGGGAAGGAGAGGTGGGAAGAAGAGAGAGAGGGAGAGAGAGAGAGAAAGACCTGTAAACCTGCTTCACCATTTATGAAGCTTCTTCCCTGAAGGTGGGGACTGGGGGCTTGAGCCCAGGTCCTTGTGCACTGTAACGTGTAAGCTCTTTCAGGAGTGCCAGCACCTAGCCTCTGGATTAAAAAAAAAAAAAAAAAAAAAACTAGAGCACCACTCAGCTCTGGCATACAGGGGTCCCGGGGATTGAACCTGGGACCCGCGAGCTTCTTCTGTGCAGAAGAACCAGAAAGTGAACTCAAGCAACCCTAATACCACAGTCCCTCAGGCCCCATCTTTCCATCTTTTGGGGGGGAAGATGAAGAAACGAGGAATGTGTTTCTGACCATGTATGACAGTGAAATTCTTTTTAAAAATATTTTATATTTATTTATTTTCCCTTTTGTTGTCCTTGTTTTGTTTTTTCATTGTTGTTGTAGTTATTATTGTTGTTATTACTGATATCATCGTTGTTGGATAGGATAGAGAGAAATGGAGAGAGGAGGGGAAGACAGAGGGGGAGAGAAAGACAGACACCTGCAGACCTGCTTCGCTGCCCTTGAAGCTTTCCCCCTGCAGGTGGGGAGTGGGTCCTTGCACTTAGTACTATGTGCACTTAACTTGGTGTGCCACCACCTGGCTCCCAGGACAGCTCAGGGTCTGGAAGGGGGCTCCCCCGCAGCTACTGCTCACCTCACCCCAAGGTGGCCCCTGGCCTGAGCCAGCTGTCAGCAGCAGCCATCCTCTGGCTGTATTTACTTTTTCCCTTAATGATTCTCTTTCTTCTGAACCAAAGAGAAAGCCCATTGTCACCAGCCCATTGTTCCACGGAAGATGACCCTGGGGTCCCTCTGCCACTTAACCCCCCAGGTCAGGGGGGAGGACAGAGCTGGAGGCCCAGGGACCCTTAGATGCCACCACCTGGCCAGGTGTGACCCTGACCCAGCCCAGGGTTCTGGGGTGGGGGGAGTGGACACGAAGACTCTGCCCTAGCCGGAAGGCCATGTCCAATAGTGTGGGGGCGCTGCTTACAGGAAGTGCTCCCACACACAGGCATGCCCAGGTACTCAGGAAATACTCCGGCACACAAGAAGTACTGTGGTACTTAGGAAGTACTCTAGCAACAGGAAGCGCTCTGGCACAGAGGTCAGAGGTCAAGCTCTGGCACTCAGGAGGTACTCTGACCACACCAGTGCTGGGAACTGCCAGTTGGGGTCTTAGCAGTAACAGGAGCTGGCTGGCCCATGGCCTCGGGGCCCCTCCAGCTCTGGCTGAATGATCAGTGTCATAGCTCCCAGGTGACAGGGGATGGAGGCTACCTGGCACCCCGCTCCGCCCCCCAGCCCAGCCCAGCCCAGCCCGGCCTTTCCTGCAGCTGGGAGGAGGCCCAGGCTGCCTCCCTGTGAAGAAAAGAACACAGGACCCCTGCGGCACCCCCTGTCCAGTTTGCACACACCCCCTTCTCTGTGGGAAGGGAACTGTGGCTGGGGGGCAGATGAGACCCTCTGGTGGGAGGAGCTGTTCTAAGAGACGGGAAAACACTTTCACATCAAGGTGACAAGCCATATTTGCCTCGACCTGGTTTGGGACAAGTCGACAACCTTGCCCACGAGCTTCAAGACAGAAGAGGGAGGGGATTAGACAGACACCCCTGGACTCGATTCAGGTCCCTCTAAAACATCTCCACTTCCACTGGAGGGCTAGAACCTTCTGGAGGTGGGGAGCCCTACAATGCCTGGGCACTGAGGCAGGCTAAGACGGCACAGCTGATGGGCACCTCCCGGAGACCTTCCTGTCTGCAGGGTCAGCTCTGCCGTGGCCTGAGTGGTGACAAGGCGATCCCCGCGTTCTGGAGGGGTCTCTGTTGCCCTCGACTCCCCAGGCCCAGGAGCACGGCTGTTTGGCTTCAGAAGCCTGCCCCCACAAAGGTTTCAGGGTAGCACAGGGGCACGGGGTACCATGTCACAGGAGTGCCAGCCTCTGAGGCTGGGCAAGCTCTCAGTGTCAGGGGTCCAGGGGCACAGACCCACCTCGGTGCCCCTTCCTGAGCCCCGCACTGTCTCTTGTTCCCTCTGTCCCTCATCCTCTGGACTCCCAGGGCCCACACATGGGATCAGGGTATCTGTCTGATGACCACAGAAGGGGGACAAGCCACAGTCACCCAAAGGCGCTGGCCCTAACAGCACACGCCGTCTGCCTCCAGAGTCCCACAAGTCACAGCAAAATGGAGGGTGTCCCGGACCCCTCACAGACGCCAAGGGGAGACAAAGGCAGTGCGGGGACATTATGGGATGGATGTGTCGGGACCCCACCCCCACCCCCGCCGGGGACGGGGATTAACAACAGATGTCCAGCGCTCGGCTCAGTTCCTGAGCTTAATGGAAACCAACTGTGTGGCCCCCGCAGACAGGAATTCCATACAGTGGGGTCCCGCTCCCCCGGCCCCCCCACAGCTGCTAGGAGAAAGGGGGCTGTCTCCAGTTGTCCCCTGCAGAGCCACCAGCGGGGAACGCCCCCTCCCCGCCCCCACCTCTGCCAGCTGTGGGTCAGAGCCACAGCCTGGGGCCTCCTCGAGGTCCCCGGAACCCCAGGACCTGGGCTGAGGACCCTGAGGGTGGGAGACGAGATACTGAGAATTCAAGGACTGTCCTCAAGAAGCCCTCCCAACCAGAAAGTCTCAAGCTGCCACCTGATATCATGGTGACAGTGGGGCTGTCACAGGAAGTCCCCGCTGTCCTCCTCATCCCACCCCAAGGGCCTTTCAGCACCAGGGCCTAAGGGATGCTGGGGACACAGCGAAAGCAGTGACACCAAGCTCCCTCTTGTCACCAGGCATTCCGGGATGTGTCTCCAGTCCCTGGAGAAAGGAGGGAGCCCCCTGACCCAGATAAGTGGGGGGGCAGGCCACCCTTATGTGGGGGATCCCACTGAATGACAACAGGGCCACTGAGCAGCCAAGGCACCCCAGCAACCAACAAGGCTGCCCGTCTCAGCCTCAGCCGCAGCCTCCTGCTCCTCCTCACCCAGGACCTGGGTTCGAGCCCCCGGCCAGGCCCCAGGAGCAGCAGGCAGAGGGGAAGCGTCACAGGTGATGGGAGTAGAGCTGTGGTGTCTTCCCTCATCCTCTTTCTGGAAAAAAATTAGACCACTGGGAGCAGTGGAATTGTGCGAGTGGTAATAAAACATTAATAACAACAATAACAGTGATAATAAGCACATTTATAAATCAAATTGCCATCAAAATGGCAACAGGGTGCTGGGACAAGAACATAAGGGTAGCAAGTCGGGAGGTAGAGCAGCGGGTTAAGTGCATATGGCGAAAAGCACAGGACTGGCATAAGGATCCCAGTTCGAGCCCCAGCTCCCCACCTGCAGGGGAGTCGCTTCACATGCGGTGAAGCAGGTCTGCAGGTGTCTATCTTTCTCTCCCCCTCTCTGTCTTTCCCTCCTCTCTCCATTTCTCTCTGTCCTATCCAACAGCGACAACATCAATAACAACTACAACAATAAACAACAAGGGCAACAAAAGGGAATAAATTAAAAACAAAAAACATAAGGGTGACAGCATTCCTGCCCGAGGCTCCAAAGCCCCAGGTTCAATCCCAGTGCCACCATGAGCCAGAGCTGAGCAGGGCTGTGGCATCAAGCCCAAGGGCCCTGGCTGTGACCAGGGGGGACAGTCCTCTCCCTGTGCTGGCCTGTTTTGGGGGGCTCCAGCAGCAGGCAACCCCACACTGATGGGACAGAAGGAGCTGGCTTCTAGGATGGGCCACGTTGGTCAGGAAATGGAAGTGGGTGAAGTGGCAAGGCTTCAACCTAGGGGCAGAGGGCAGGTGACCCTGCCGACCTGGAGGTGTCTCGGGGAGCCCCAGAGGACACTAGAGAACACCCCAAAAGGGCAGCTTGGCAGGGGCTTTACAAAGGAGACCTGCATGGAGCTGCTTTAAATGGGGGTGTCCCATCTGCAGGGCACTTCAGGCCCTGGCTCCCCCACCCCACTCATTTCTCCTGGGGACAGAAGTGAGAATCAGGTGAGGGGGTGAGTGCAGGTTCACTGTGTCCAGGAGCGGGGTCACACGTGCACCCCACACACGCCGTGCCTCTGTCTACACAGGTGCACCTCACACCACACACATGCACAGCTCATGCCGCATGTACATCCTGTGTGACATGCATGTGCTCACGCACTACATGTGTGAATCCCACATGACACGCATATATACCACCATGGACCTGAGCACCTCTCGGCGTGATGGTGATGCAAAAAGACCCAAGCACCAAGCGTCCCAGGTTCAATCCCCAGCACCACCATCAGCCAGAGCTGAGCGGGGCTGTAGTGTCTCTCCTCTCTCTCCTTTCTTTCTCTGTATCTTTCTCATTAAAATAAATAAGTATATTTTTAAATAAAGTATAAATGATAGCTACTGAATAATATCAAGCCTGCACTCCTCACACACATATCGCCTGCACGTGGCAGGCACTGGACATGCCATGTACATAGGAAATCCCACATGCATGTGTACATGCCATATGCCATATACGTGTCTACCTCACACGCCACATATACTAATGCCTACACGCCCACAGGATCATCACACAGATGGTGCCCTCACTCACATACGAACATGCGTGCACAGACACACACACACACCCCTCACCCCTCTGTTCCCCAAGTCCCCCTCTGGCTCTAAGACCCCCCAACTTCCTGTGCCCCCTGTCTCTGAATGAGGCCCCTGCAGACCTGCTGGTCCCTTGCTCTGCCCACAGGACAGAGGTCTGACCACCCCAGCCAAGTCCCAGGGCCAGTACCCACCCGAGTGCCCCCTCAACCCTGAGGCCCCTCCTTGGCGGCACCAAGGAATAAGTAGTAAGACGGGGCCAGGTTTCGTCTGGAGGATCGACCCCTTGATATCCACAAGGCCACCCCCTGGCCCAACCAAGTCAGCCAGGCACCCCGCAGAGAACCTTCCAGAAGACCCTTGCCGCCTCATCTCAGTGGTGGGGACTTGAGGCTCAGGGAAATGGCAGCCAGACCGCAGACCTGAGGACTCCAGCCCCAGTGTTTCCTCTCCCTGATGGGGTGGGGGCTGAGGGCAACAGTACCCCATCCCCACAGCCCCCCATCCAGGAAGCAACAGAGAAAAAACAGCCCCCAGGCCCCTGGACTTACAGGGAGCACAGAATTCAGGCAACTGAGAGGAACCAGAAACTGAGAGGAACCGAAGAAGGAGACCAAGATCAGCCAGGCCAGTGGAACCTGTTGCTGAGGAGTTGGGGAGGCAGGCAATAAATAACCGAAAATCAGAGCGAGGTACAGGGGATTCTGGAACATTCCAGGCCTGAGTCTGGAAGCACGGCCCCTGCTGAGAGGAGCAGCAGGCAGTGCCTGCACATTAAGCTCTAGCAAGGTTAGAGGTTCTTGTCAACAGACACACTGGTCGTCACACTGTCCAAGACGGGCAGGCCCAGACACATGCGAAAGGCACAGTCGTGACACGGGACCCGACACCAGCTACGGTCACACATGGGGCGTCAATGTCACACGCCTCCCTCACCTCAGCCAGGGGCGGGCTCGGTGGGCCACCCTGTAAGGGGGGTGAAGGTGAGGCCACCTTCAAAACACGGCCCCAGGCACAGAATTCTTGAAAGCCTTGGGGTTCCTGAGTTCTGTTCTTTTCCTGAGACAGAGGGAGATGGAAAAAGAAAAAGGTGGGGGCCGGGCAGTGGAGCACCTGGCTAGACGCAAGGATCCAGGTTCGCGCCCCTGGCTCCCCACCTGCAGGGGATCACTTCACGAGTGGTGAAGTACGTCTGCATGTGTCTGTCTCTCTCCCTCTCTCCCTCCCCATCTCTCTCCATTTCTCTCTGTCCTATTCAACAACAATATCAATGGCAACAATAACAATGACAAAAACAACAAGGGCAACAAAACGGCCTTCAGGAGCAGTGGATTCTAGTGCAGGCGCCAAGCCCCAGAGAGAACCCTGGAGGCAAAAAAAAAAAAGAAAGAAAGAAAGACAATAAAACAAGGGCAACAAAAAGGAATAAATAAATAAATATTTAAAAATAAAAAAGGGGGGTTGGGCGGTAGCGCAGCGGGTTAAGCACACGTGGCGCAAAGCGCAAGGACCGGCATAAGGATCCCGGTTCGAGCCCCAGCTACCCAACTGCAGGGGAATCGCTTCACAGGCGGTGAAGCAGGTCTGCTGGTGTCTATCTTTCTCTCCTCGTCTCTGTCTTCCAGTCCTCTCTCCATTTCTCTCTGTCCTATCCAACAACAACGGCATCAATAACAACAATAATAATAACCACAACAATAATAAAACAACCAGAGTAACAAAAGGGGAAAAAAATGGCCTCCAGGAGCAGTGGATTCGTGGTGCTGGCACTGAGCCCTGGCAATAACCCTGGAGGCAAAAAAAAAATTTTTTTTTAAAGAAAGAAAGAAAAAAAGGTCTTACGAGAAATGCTCACCAGCCCCTAGGCAGCTCACTGGGTGCTGCGCTGCTCTGCCCTGAGCCTGGTCCAGGTTCCAGCCTGGCCACCACTGCACTGGAGGGAAGTTTCTGTCCTGTGGTCTCTTTCACTTTCTCTGTCTCTCTAACTCTTTGTCTCTGTCTCTATCTCTGTATCTGAAAAAGTCATCCTGGAATGGTAAAGCCTCAGTGATGACCAAAAAAAAAGAGTTCTAGTCAGTCTAACTGAGCAAGAATAAATAGTAAAAGACATACTTGAACATTTGAAAGAAAGAAGTCAGCCAGGGAGATAGCATAGGAGTTATACAAAAACTATTTGATGCTTGAGGCCCTGAGGTCCCAGGTTCAATCCCCAGCACCACCATTAGCCAGAGCTCTAGTAGAAAAAAAAAAGAGGAGCCAGGTGGTGGCACACCTGGTTAAGCGCACACACTACAGTGTGCAACAACCCCAGGTTTGAGCCCTCGGTCCCCACCTGCAGGAGGAAAGCTTCACGAGTGGTGAAACAGGGTTGCAGGTGTCTCTCTGTCTCTCCTCTCTATCTCCCTCTCCTCTCTCAATTTCTGGCTGTCTCTATCACATAAATAAAGATACTTTTTTAAAGGGGGTGGGGTGGGTCTAGCCAGTGGCATACCCAGTTAAGTGCACATAGTACTAAGTGCAAGGACCTGCTCAAGGATCTGGGTTCGAGCTCCCAACTTCCCACCTGCAGGGAGGTTGCTTCACAAGTGGTGAAGCAGGTCTGCAGGGGTCTCTCTCTTTCTCTCTACACACACCACACACACACACACACACACAATCCTCTTCCTCTCTCACAGCACCTCACAGCTCCACCGTTCGTGACACCTCCCCACACGCCTCCCCTTGGGATGGTTGAGAGCTCAAACCCAGGTCTCCAAGCATAGTCAAGTGTACACTCTACTGGTGGGGGTGGGTGCGTATGTCTGCAGACACAGAGTGAAACTGGGACCAAGCTGCACCCTATTCTCCTTGGCAATGGACATGGGGGGTCCTCGTCTCAATGCCTCCAATCCCCCTCCATGGGAGCTTGGGGCCGGGAAGGAAGGGGTGACCCAGCCCCTCCCAGGTACCCCCAGAGCAGGACAGGGAGAGAGGGTGGATGGGGAGCCCTGTGTGTATACTCAGGAGCAGAGCAAGGAATCCAAGCCAGGGCCCTGTGCCCCCCCCCCCCCCCCCGTTCTCAGGCCAGCTTGGCCAGCAGCCAGCATGCGGTCCCAGGTGCAAGGGGGGGTGGGGAGGAAGGGAGGGAAGGAGACAGCAGCTCCCGGGCAGGGGCCCCCACCCCTCAGCACCCACTTACCCTCGTCGCAGTGGGTCCCCGTGAAGCCCGGGCAGCACCTCCACTCCAGGGCCGTCACCGTTCGGTAGGACACCGTGTAGGTGGGTCTGATCAGAGCCCTGTAACTAACAGCAGGCGGCGTCAGCCAGCGGCCCCAACCCTGCCCCACACCACTGCATACCCCCATGGGCTCTACCCACCCCCCCACACTCCTGCAGCTACCCATCCAGGACTCTGTCCCCCTCACTCCTGCAGACTGCCCCCCCAAGACTCTGTCCCCACACCCCTGCAGACTGGCCCTCCCTCTGGTCTCTACTCCCCCTCACCCCTGCAGACTGCCCCCACCCCGGGGTTCTAGCTTTGACTCCCAACAACCCTTCCTCCCCACCCCGCAGACCTCCTCATCCCCCATCCCTGTCCCCATCCACAGGACCCTCCTTGAGGCCAAGATCAGTCTTGTGACTTCTAGTGTGGGTCTCCAAGCCACAGATATAGCATGGTCCCCAAAGCTCAGCTTTCTCTGTCCACACCCACCACAGGGGACCCAGATGGTCATGGGGTGCAGAGCAGGATTCACCAGTAGGTGGCGCTGCTTTGCCAGCCAGAGGACCAAGGCTGGGAGGTCTTTCAGGGGATGGGGTGTTGTGTGTGTGTGTGTGTGTGTGTGTGTGTGTGTGTGTGTGTGTGTGTGTGTGTGTGTGTGTGTGTGTGTGTGTGTGTGTCCACCAACCTGGAGTCCTGGAAGACCTCCCATCCCTTCAGCCCCAGGGATCATTCCAGAAACCATCACAGGCTCTGTGCCTGCCCTCTCCCCAAGCCCTCCAATGCTCCCAGAGACAAAAGATCCCAGTCTCCAGGCCTTCACCTGCCCTCCCCTCCAGCAGCCAATGCTCCTGTGGCCACAGAGACCAGCTACTCTCGTGCCTCAGGGCCTTTGCATGTGCCTGAGCACAATCCCCAAGAGCCTTCAGAGTGGGATTCAAAAGTCACCTCTGTCCTAGAAGACAAGAGAGAAGTGGCAGGTGTGGGCTGCACTGGGCCTGAGTTGGTGACACCGACACCGGGGAGGGACCCCACTCTTGGACATGAAGTCCTTTTTTTTTTGGTGTTGTTTTTGGATTTTTTTTTCCTCATCTCATTTCTCAGGTTGAGAGATGGACCTGGTTTGACTGGGGGCTTTTACCCAGATGGGGTCCAACCGGCCCCTCAGGTCCCCTCCTAGGAGCCCCCCCACCCCGTGTCCCCTTTGTTGGGTTCAGACTGGGCTGCAGGGTGTGAGGGCTGGATCCTTGAAGCCCTTCCTGAAGGGTCTTGGATCTAAGCCTGCTGTGTGCAGGCTGGAGGGCTGCGTGCTGTCTCCCAGTCTCTTAACAGTCCCCTGGGGAGAGGAGACAGAATAATGATACTGAATAAAGAGACTCTCCTGCCTGAGGCTCTGAGGTACCAGGTTCAGTCCACAGTACCACCATCAGCCAGAGCTGAGCAGGGCTCTGGGAGGGGGTCGGGGGAATCCACAGCACGGTCCAGGTGGTGGAAACCATAGAAAACACACATGTCACCATGGACAAGGACCCAGGTTCGAGCCCTTGCTCCCCACCTGCAGAGAGGAAGCTTCGGGAGTGGTGGAGCAGAGCTGCAGGTGTCTCTGTCTCTTTCCCTCTCTATCTCCCCCTTCTCTATCAATTTCTCTGTCTTACCAAATAAAATAAATATTAAAAAAAAAAAAGGAAACGGGGGGGGAGACTTAAAAAGAATTTAGGGAAAAAAAAAAAAAGAACAACCCAGAAAGCTGAGTCTAAGTCTCTGTTATTTCGTAAACTGAAAAATAAGCTTCATGTGGGTCTTGATGTGGGTTTCCTTTTCTCCCTCCAGACAGCCTTGTGGGGAGCCCACCCAGGGACCTCGGCAGCTCACAACTCCAATGGATGGCAGGGTGACATGTGGTGGCGCTCTGGTGACAGGAAGGGAGGGGGTCACGTGGCGGGGGGAGGAAGTCTAACCCAAAATGCAGGCTGGATGGGGATGGGTGAGCTGGCTCCACATGGGGAAACTGAGGTAGGGGAGGAGCCAAGGGGGTAGGGGAGGTTGCAGCAGGTGACCGAGAGGTACAGGTCTGGGGGGACCCAGCCCCCAGATGGGGCCATGCATTCTCAAGGGCTCAACAGAATACAGGTAACATGTCCCACCCCAAGTCTCCCAGCTCTGGGCTGTTGGAGGAGGAGGGGCTGGCCCAGGGTCCCCCACCCAAGGGAGTGCTGAGGGCAGAGGTCATCAGTCAGTCTCCCCTCCCCCAAGGCAGCAGACTGAGGAGCCCAGGGTGGGGGGGGGGCAGCCTGAGCTGCCCTGGGGCAGAGGCCTCTCCCCTCAGGCCCCAAAGCACCACGGGGGTCCCTGTGGGGACCAGGGTGGGTGTCACTTGCTCAGCCAGCACTGAGACCTGGTCTAACACAGCAGGTGCCCTCTTCCTTTGAGCATGGACCCCATTTCCTTATGGGGGTGGGGGGGGCAGGGGCCAGGCTGGAAGCAGCCCCAGCAGGAAGCAGAGAGCCTGATGGGAGATGAGTATCCTGATTAATAGTAGCTGGGATGGTGGGATGGGGGGGTTCCCCAGAAGCTGAGCTCCTAACCCAACTTCCTACGGCCTACAAAGAAGGGACTGGCTGCCCCAACAGGCAGTGACTCCTGCTCAGCCCCTACTGGGGTCGTAGCCACCTGTGGTCACCACCACTTATGGGAGTTGTGGGGATGGGGATAGCCTGGAGGACACCCAGGAGGAGGCCCCAGGGCCTTGTACCCAGAGAACCCGGAGCCCAGGGCTTGCTGTGGTCACAGGCAGGCCCCCAGAGCCCAGGGCAGGAAGGCAGGGAGGCAGGGGTGGGGGTGGGGTCCAGCGGGAAGTGGGGAGCAGCGGGGGAGCCAGATGAAGCCCCCCCCAGGCCCCCCTGGCTCAGCGCATCTGGAAGAGTTCGGCTGTCTTGCCACAAAGAGCTGGGAGGGGCGGGTGGGGACTGGGAACTTAACCCTGACCTCCCTGGGCCTCTCTCAGCAGCAGCTGACAGGGGTGGGGGTGGGGGGCTGAGCCAGGCAGAAGCAGGGGTGAGATCACCCCCTCGAGTAGACGGGAGTCACCCACTCTTTCCCAGGAAGGGGACTTGCAGCTGGTCTCCCTTCAAGGGGGGGAGGGAACAGGCCCCCAGCCCCCACCCCCTGTGGACCCCATGGTGGGACTCTCCACCCCCACAACTCCAAGAGGGATTTCCAGGGGGCTGTGTGTGTCCCCCACTCCCACAAGCTCGGGGAGGAGGGGGACTGAGCTCTTACTACTACGACAGACACTTCAATACTGTATCTTGGTGCTTTCCTGGCTTCAAGTGAGCTTGAGAGAGACTGGGGTGAGGGGGAGCCAGAGAAACACTCCACCCCCACCCCCCAGCCAGCAGGGTCCCCTCAGAAGCTGCTTACAGGTCTCTGAGTACCACTGAGCCCCAAGTCCACCTCATGCACACACACCCCAAAACCCAAGATACAAAGAGCACAAAGTCTACATGGGGTAGGACACGGTGGTTAAACCGGTTTGTTTGTTTTCCTCATTTAGCAAGAAAATGAGGGTTGGGGAGACAGTACAGTGGTTCTGCAAAAGGATCCTCCTGCCTGAGACTCTGAGGTCCCAGGTTCCATTCCCAGCACCACCACCAGACAAAGCTGAGCAGGGCTCTGGTATAATAATAATAATAATAATAATAATAATAATAATAGAAAAAGAATGATCTATTTCTTGACTTTCATAGAGCCTTCATGTGTCCCATGGGGACCTCCAGGAAAGACAGAGATGGCTCAGTGGGTAGAGCACAGGACTTACACATGAGGGCCCCTAAGCTCCACCCCTGCACCATCCAAGATGGAGGTGAGCAGCAGCTCCCTTTCTTGTTAAAGGAGAGAAGGAAGGGAAGGAGGGCAGGTGGGAGGAAGGCAGAGGACAGACAGGAAGAGAGAAGGGAGAGGAGAGAATATGCAAGACTGGGAGAAGTCCACCCAGTGGGGCACGTTTACCAGGAAGGGGGCCCTGGGTTCAAGCACCCTGTGTGGCCAGGAATCAGGAGAGCAGTGCTGTGCTGTCTCTCCTCTCCCTCTCTCCTCTTCCTCCCTCTTGTCCCTCTCCCTCTCTCTCTCTCTCTCTAGAATAAAGAAGGATGAAGTTGGCTCATAGAGGCCTCTCAGTGGCAGGGTCTTAGAAGCACAAGGTCTCAGCCACTTGGGGAAGGAGGGAGAGAGGAAGGGAGGGAGGGACTGGCATGGCCAGTGCACTGCTTTGTCAGGGTAATAACCCGTTCGAGCCGGGCCCACTGAGCTGAAGGAAGCTCAGTACTGTGGTCTCTCTCTATGTGTGTCACTCTGACTCTCTCTGTGTGTCTCTCTCTGCCTCTCAGTTCAGTCTGTCTAAAAGGAGGACCAGGAGGAAGGGGAGGAGGAAGGAGGAATTGTGGTCCTATGTTCCAGCTATGTACGGGTGAGTGGGACCATCTGGACATCAGCCCACAGCTGACAGCACCCCATGCAGTGGCTCTGGGCACCTCAGTCCTGTCCCTTGTCCCCTGTCTTGTGTCCTCTGTCCCATGTCCTGTGTTCCCTGTCCTGTGTCCTGTATCCCGTCCCCTGTTCTGTGTTCTGTGTTCTCTGTCCTCTGTCCCCCGTCCTCCATTCTCTGTCCCGTGTCCCTGTCCTGTCCTCCATTGTCTGTCCCCTGTACTGTATCCCCTGCCCCCACCCAACTCAGCCGTGTCTCCCAAGGCTGCCTGCAGGCAGTCTTACCAATCCCTGTCGCTTCCCTTCAAACAAACAAGCAAACCGCCTCCCTCAGCCTCCTGCTCCCACACTCCTGCAGCAGAGCTGCCCCTCCCCTCCCTGCCTCTCCTCCCCCACCCCCCCACCCCGGTGTCCACGTCCTCACCTCCCCCAAGCTGCCCAATCCCTCTGCCCTCATCCCCTCAGCTCTCCCTCCATCCTCCCGCCTGGACCCCAGCTCCCAGGGCAAAGAGGGAAGGTGGGCCTCCTCCTCCAGCCTCTGCTCCTCAGCCCCAGACTCCTCCGGGTGTCTGTGCTCAGCCCTCGCCTGTGGGTGCTCCTCCAGACAGGAGTTGCCGGGTCCCCCCTCCCAGGACTGACTTCCCACATGTCCCCACCTCATGAAGGGCCACTCCAAGCCAGACTAGGGGCTGCTCACTGACTGACTGACTGATCGCTTTCTGTCCCTGAGGGACCAGAGAAAGACATCCACCACAGCGGCTTCCAGAGCCCTGATACCCATCACCCACTTCTAGCCATCATCCCAGAAGGTATCTACGCCTTAGAAAGCTTCTGATCTTTCTTTCCTTCTCTCTTTCCCTCTTTGAATGTATTTGTTTATTTTTTAGAAGGCTTTATCTTATTTGATAGGGCAGACAGAAATTCAGAGAGAAGAGGGAGAGAGACAGAAAGACACCTGCAGCCCTGTTTCACCACTCATGAAGCTCTCAGCCTGCAGGTGGGGACCAGAGGCTTGAACCTGGGTCCTTGAGCAATGTAATGTGTGCACTCAACCAGGTGCACCACCACCTGACCCCTTATTTATTTATTAGTGAGAAGAATAGAATGAAAGAGAAAGAGAATCAAACATCACTCTGGTACTTGTGCTGCCGGGGAGCAAACTCAGGACCTTATGCTTGAGAGTCTGATGCTTTAGCCACTGAGCCACCTCTTGGACCACAGATCTTTTCAAAACTTGTATCAGTTCATCCCAGGAACCTCAAGGTAGAATAGAGAAGAGCTGGAGAAAAACAAGGGAATTAAAAACAGAACAGGAGAGAAAGAAATGGAAAGAAAAATGCTTCCAAAAGCTGGTTCTCTACAAAGACGGGTGAGATGACGAGCATCTCCTGAAATAACAGTGATAAGCGATCGAGGAAGACACACCTGGTTGAGTGTACACACTACAGTGGGCAAGGAGCCAGGTTCAAGCCCCCGTCCCCACCTGCGGGGGGAAACTTCACAAGTGGTGAAGCAGGGCTGCAGGTGTCTCTGTGTCTCTCTCCTTCTCTATCTCCCCCTCTCCTCTCAATTTCTCTAGTCTCTATCCAATAATAAATCATTATTTTTTTTTAAAAAGGAGAGAGTATAAAAGATACTACCAGGCACATAGCAGGGGGTGGTCTGCATCTCTCCAGACTCAGAGTTTACAGTACAGAGAGCCCAGGACAGGGTGGCTGCCTCAATGTGAACCTCATCAACCAACAGTCCGGCCACTTTCAAGGAAACTGAATTTGGAGCTTAACGACTCTCCCCCCCCATGACCCCACCCCCCGGAGAAATCTCCAGATCCAGATGGTTTCACTGGAGAAGTCTGCCAAGCAATTTAGAAGAACAGGGACCCACTCCACTCAATCTCTTCCAGAAAACGCGCAGGGGGAGCAGAGCTGAAGTCAATTCGTGAGCCCTGGAGAACGGGGTCAGCCAGAGACAATACAGAAAGAGAGCCCCAGCAACCCGTATCTGCCCCAGATGTGGACACAGACACCCCGCCAACACACCAGCAAAACATGAGTGGATAAAAGCGCAGTGTCGGGAGTCGGGCGGTAGCACAGCGGGTTAAGCGCAGGTGTCGCAAAGCACAAGGACCGGCGTAAGGATTCCAGTTCGAGCCCCCCACTCCCCACCTGCAGGGAAGTCACTTCACAAGTGGTGAAGCAGATCTGCAGGTGTCTGTCTTTCTCTACCCCTTGCTGTCTTCCCCTCCTCTCTCCATTTCTTTCTGTCCTATCCAACAACAATGACATCAATACCAACAACAATAAAACAACAAGGGCAACAAAAGGGAATGAATAAATAAATAAATAAATATTAAAAAATAAAAAACTTAGCACTGTGTCAGAGAATTCTAGGGCGCCACCAAGAAGGTTCAACCATCACAACAAACAGGTGGACAGATAGAAGGAGAGAGAAAAAGCACATGCTTATGTAAATCCGTGCAAATATATATATATATATAACTATTATTAAATAATTAATAATAATAATGATAGAAAATTCAGCACTACTGAAAATAATTCAAGAGGAAAGTAATAAGGGGAGCTTCTCGAACTGCATAAAGAACTTTGAAGATGTGAAAATCCAGGGGTTCCTGAGGTTCATTGTGTTTATTCCCCACAGTGGTGGACACACACCGCTTCCTGAAGTCTCTCCACTCTCAGCCAAGCAGTTCTGGGAGTTCTAGCCAGAGCAGTAAGACAAAAAAGGAGGAGGAAGGGGGAGGGGGGAAAGGAGGGGGAGGGGAGGAGAAGGAGAAAAAGGAGGAGGAGAAGGAGGAGGAGGAGAAGGAGGAGGAGTGGTCCGGGAGGTGGCGCAGTGATAAAGCTTTGGATTCTCAAGCAGGAGGTCCTGAGTTCCATCCCCGGCAGCACATGTGCCAGAGTGATGTCTGGTTCTTTTTCTCTCCTCCTATTTTTCTCATTAATAAATAAATAAAATCTAAAAAAAAATAAAGAAGAAGAAGAAGGAGAAGGAAGGAAAGAAAGAGAAAAAGGAGGAGGAGGAGCAGCAGCAGCAGCCACCACCTAGGAGGTGGCACAGTGGATAGAGCACAGGGCTTTCAAGCATGAGGTCTCAAGTTTAAGCCTTGGCATTGCATTCTGCTCTGTTTCTCTCTCCTCCTCTTTCTCATTAATGACTAAATAGATCAGGGACCAGATGGTGGCACACCTGGGTGAGTGCACATGTTAACATGCACAAGGACCCGGGTTCAAGCCGCCGGTCCCCACCTGCAGGGGGAAAGCTTCACAAGTGGTGAAGCAGGGCTGCAGGTGTCTCTCTGTCTCTCTCCCTCTCTACCACCCCCTTCCCTCTCCATTTCTGGCAGTCTCTACCCAATAAATAAATAGAGATAATAAAATAAATAGATCATTTAATAGAAAAAGAAGTAAACAATTTACAGAAGAATAGGGAGGGCCAAGCTGCCTCTATTTAAAGATGATACGGTTCCCTCTGTAGGAGGAACACTGCAGAAAAAATTCCCAGAAGGAATAATGAGTTCAGCAAGATCCGAAGACACCTGTCAACACGCACTTACAACCACCAAAATGAAAGCAAGCATAGGGACCTGGGCAGTGGCCCTCACTGCACTACCACCCGACTCTCCCTTTCTTTCTTTTTATGGTCTCCAGGGTTATTGCTGGGGTTCGGTGCCTGCACTATGAATCCACTGCTCCTGGAGGCTATTTTTTCCTGTTTTTTTTTTCCCTGTTTTTTTTATTAAATAGGACAGAAAAACTGAAAAAGGAAGAAGAGGGGAGTCAGGTGGTAGCACAATGGGTTAAGCGCACGTGGCGTGAAGCGCAAGGACCGGCGGCGTAAGGATCCCGGTTCGAGCCCCCGGCTCCCCACCTGCAGGGGAGTTGCTTCACTGGCAGTGAAGCAGGTCTGCAGGTGTCTATCTTTCTTTCTTCCTGTCTTCCTCTCCTCTCTCCATTTCTCTCTGACCTACCCAACAACAACGACATCAATAACAAAAACAATAATAACTACAACAACAATTAAAAAAAAACAAAGGCAACAAAAAGGGAAAATAAATAAATTAATTAATTTTAAAAAAAGAAAAAGGAGGAAGAGATAGTAAGGGAGAGAGACAACACCTGTACACCTGCTTCACAGCTCGTAAAGCATCCCCCCTACAGCTGGGGACCCAGGCCTCGAACCAGGGTCCTTGGTAACATGTGCCTCAGGCATGGAAGTCTTTTTGTATCGCCACTATGTTATCTCTCCCCCACAAACACACCCCCCACATTCACCCTGCCCATGTCTATGGAATCAGGCTTTCACTGTCTCAACACTCACCAGGGCAAAGGCTAATAATTTGATCAGAAAGCAGGCAAGAGCCAGCCCTGGACATTTCAGACATGTCAGGGAAAAAGAGGAAGCCAGGATGGCGGGGCTCCACGGGACAAGCTGTAGGGTCAGGCCTGGGTCGCTGCAAAGCGAGACCCCAGTGAGACATTGAGCAAAGAAGAAAAGCAGTGGCATGGGTCAGGTGGTGGCGTACCAGGTTGAGTGCATGTATTATAATGCGCAAGGACCCAAGTTCGAGCCCTCGGTCCCCACCTGCAGGGGAAAAGCTTCACAAATGGTGAAGCAGGGCTGCAGGTGTCTCTCTGTCTCTCTCCTTCTCTATTACCCCCCTCCCTCTTGATTTCTGGCTGTCTCTATCCAATAAATAAAGATAATGAAAATAAATTAAAAGCAGTGGCAACACAACTGCTGGAGAGAAGGGAAGAGGAGGAGGCAGAGCGGCCCCTCTGCAAAGACTAAACACAAGGGCCAGGCGGTGGCGCATCTGGCCGCATGCACATATTACAGTGCACAAGGACCTGGGTTCAAGCCCCTGGTCCCCACCTGCAGGGGGTAGAATGTTTCTTTTTTCTTTTTTTTTTTAATATTTATTTTATTTATTCCCTTTTGTTGCTCTTGCTATTTTTTGTTGTTGTTGTTGTTATTATTGTTGTTGTCATTGTTGGATAGGACAGAGAGAAATGGAGAGAGGAGGGGAAGACAGAGAGGAGGAGAGAAAGATAGACACCTGCAGACCTGCTTCACCGCCTGTGAAGCGACTCCCCTGCAGGTGGGGAGCTGGGGCTCGAACCAGGATCCTTATGCCGGTCCTTGTGTTTTGCGCCACCTGCGCTTAATCCGCTGCGCTACAGCCCGACTCCCTAGAATGTTTCTTAAGCAGTGAAGCAGAGCTGCAGGTATCTATCTTTGTATACACAGCCCAGGACCTGAACTCTGCAGCATAAAACCACCCCGTTTCCAGCACCAAGCGGGACCCCACCCAGGCCTTACCTCACGAGGTTGGCACAGGGCCCCGGCCAGCGGCAGGTCTGGTAGACGCGCTGGACCACCGTCTCTGAGCCGTTCTGCAGCTGGCAGGTCACCGTCCTCGTCACCGTGTGGTGGCACCAGTGTCTGTGCGGACAGAACAAGCAGGTCAGCCTGAGGTGCCCTGGGGGTCCCCACAACCCCCGGGGGCTTCACCCTCCTGGCTTCTGCCCAGCCTGGGGTTCAAGCCTGGGAGCTACAAAGTTGCCTGGGTGAAGGGACAGGAGTGGGGTGGCCGTCCTGGCTGGACAGCAGGATAGGGTGTGGGGACTCCCAGAAGGCACCCTCAGAGGGAGGGGACACAGACAAGGCCACCCCCCCACACCAGCTCCAGGGCAGGCTCTGCAGCAGGAGAGGTACTGTCTCCACACACACAGAGGGGAGGACCCTGGGGGCCTGGCAGCTGGGTCCCGTGTGCCCCTCACTCTGCTCAGTCTGGGGGAGCAGCTTCCACCTGTTGCTCCCTTGAGAAAAAGGACATTTTTTAAAGACACACTGATAAGAATCTGAGGAATGTGGCGGCTAAAAGAGACCGTCTAGGGGCCTGCACCCGATACCCAGTGGGGTCATACATCTGTCCCCCAACACCCGAGGCTGTCTCCTAGCTCTAAGTCCTGCCCCCACCCACAGGGAGTCTGAGTTGGGAAGGGTGGGGTGGGGGAGGGAGCAGTAATGGCCTTGGGGTTCCTGCAGCCCTGGCCTCCATGGAGGCTGTCATTTCTCTGGGGGCTCCACGACCCTCGTATAGGTGGGTGCATGCTGATAGGCTGGAGGGTACGTGCCTTTCCCAGGCTTTGAAACCCTGGCACCATGTGGAATGTACACAGCACCAGAGGAAGCTCACTGTCTCTTTGCCTCTGACTAACACTCCACAGCTCTTTGTCTCTGAAAGAGAGAATCCCAGGAGTGGAAAACTGCACATGGACAAGGCCCCATGTTACAAAACAAACAACAAAACCTTGCCTCCTCCCCCCACCCCTGCCACACACACCACCTTAGCAGGGCCATTCCCAGCAAGTAGCCCCTAGCAGGGGTGGGATGGGGGGGAGCAGTGGGGATAAGCCTGTGGCCAGGTGGCCAAAGTCTTCTGCTGTCATACACATACACACACACACACACACACACATACACACACACACACACACACACACACACACACACACAACCCAGGGTGACCTTGGGGGCTGAGCCCGCACCCGGGGCCTCCACACGCCGTCTGAAGATCATAGTCCATGAATGAGGCCAGACCCCATGTCATCACTCCAGCGCATGTGATCCCAGGGCTCGAACCCAGGACCTCAAGCTTGCAAGTATAGTGCCCTGTTGCTGTGTGCCCTTCTCAGCCCGCTGTTCTCCTCTGAAGAGGGCAGGCCAGAGCCGGGACTCTAGAACCTCTCCATGCGTGTGCCCATCCTTGGCAAAGCACACACCTGACAGCGCTCCTGGACCTGGGTTTGAGCTCTCAGGGAGCACGTGGGAATGAGAAGCTTCTGGATCAGTGAAGCCATGCCCTGGTGTCTTTGATCTGTCTCTCTCCCCCACTATCCTCACTAGCTCCTTTTTTTTTTTTTTGCCTCTAGGGTTATTTGGCTCAGTGCCTGCACCATGAATCCACTGCTCCTGGAGGCCATTTATTCCCATTTTTGTTGCCCTTGTTGATGTTATTATTGTTATTGTTGCTATTATTGGATAGGACAGAGAGAAATTGAGAGAGGAGGGAAGACAAAAAGGGGGAGAGAAAGATAGACATCTGCAGACCTGCTTCACCGCCTGTGAAGCTACCCCTCTGGAGGTGGGGAGCCGGGGACTTGAACCGGGATCCTTACACCAGTCCATGTGCTTCGCCCCATTTGGGCTTAACCAGCTGTGCTACCACCAGCTTCCCTCTTACTGGCTACATTTAAGTCAGACCTTAAAAAGTGTTTAGAACAGAAAGACCAGGAGGGGGGTGTTTCTGGAGGACTAACACCCGCCCCCGCCACTTGGGCAGAATCTATAGGTGCCATAACCTGCCAAGGTCACGTTGGGGCTAGGGCTTCTGAGATGATGATGCAGATGATCCAGAAATAAGAGGCAAGACAGGGCCAGGGCCGGGGCTGGGGGGAGCCCTGAGACAGAGGCACCCAGCTCTGTGGAGAGAGGCATGGCATCCACCCACCTGCCGCTGGGGGACCCTGAGCCCCCTCACCCCAAGCCTCATCCAGATGGCACCACCTCCACACAAAGTGAATGGAAAGCCAGAGGCCTGGGGGCTGGGCGGTGGCACTCTGGGTTAAATGCACATAGTACAAAGCACAAGGATGCCAGTTCAAGCCCCCGGCTCCCCACCTGCAGGGGGGCCACTTCATGAGCGGTGAAGCAGGTCTGCAGGTGTCTATCTTTCTCTCGTTCTCTCTGTCTTCCCCTCCTCTCTTGATTTCTCTGTCCTATCCAACAATGACGACATCAATAACAACAATAATAACAATAACAACAATAATAAAACAACAAGGAGAACAAAAGGGGAAAAAATAGCCTCTAGGAGCAGTGGATTCCTGATGCAGGCATTGAGCCGCGGCAATAATCCTGGAGGCAAAAAAAAAAAAAAAAAGAGAGAAAAGAAAAGAAAAAAAGGGGCCAGGTGGTGGTGCACCTGGCTAAGTGTACATGTCGCAATGTGCAAGGACCTGGGTTCAAGCCTCCTATCCCAACCCACAGGGGAAAAGCTTTTTGAGTGGTGAAGCAGTGTTGCCAGTGTCTGTCTGTCTCTCTCCCTCTACTGCCCCCTCCCTCTCAATTTCTGGCTTGTCTCTTATCCAATAAATAAAGATAATTAAAAAATTTTAAAAGAAAGAAAGGAAAACAATAGGAAGGGGAAATTCACCAGGTTCTTTTCACCAAACCCTCCTCCCACCTCAGAGTCCTCCCAATCCCCTCTGCCACTTCCCAGACCTGAGGGGACACTTGGGTCCCATTCCCAGCTCCCCACCGTGGGCTGCAGAGGAGGAAATGGCCTTGGGAGAGTCCGCTAGCCTCCCCCCACCCTGTCTCTCTCACCTGCTGGCTGTCTGTTTCACAGGCAAGGACACAAGTACCTAATCAAGGTCCCCGCCACCAGCCACCAGCCCCCTCTGAGGCAGACACTGTCACCCACTCGAGCCAAGCTGAGGGAGGAAGGGGAGGGAGGTGGGGACATGGCTGAGCTGAGGGTCAGGCTGTGGGGTCCCTCTGCTGTTCCATCAGACTCCACTTACAGCCCGTACTGAGTGGAGTCTGGGAGGCCATGGGGTTGGGGGGTAGACAGTGGTCCCTTGGTGGGACTTAGAGGCCTGGGCAGGTCCCTGCTGGGTGTGACTCGATTTCCTTCACGCCAACAGTCCTCTGAGCCCTGGGAGGGACCCTAGCTGACAGGTGACGCCCCCTTGGGGTCACAACCTAGAAGGGCAGGACAGATTCTAGAAGCAAGGCCAATTGTGTAACTTGGTCACTGTGAGGCAGCCTCATGGGTTGGGGGCATTAGGGCAACAGCCATCTCACCTCCGAGGATTTGGGGGAGACACGTGTTCTCTCCCCGCCCCCCAGCCCACCCCTAGAAGAGACACTGACTCCTATCCCCCAGGACACTATGTATTCAAGGACTTTCTCCAATTTCCACCTTCCCCCCAGAGGGAAGAGACCTTGAGGCTAAGGGGGGCATGACCCTGCCCCCAAACCCACAGCCCTCAGGGAAGATAATTACAGGGACTCAGGGACCTGGAATTTCCTCCATAAGGACTGAGTGGAAGCTGAGGGCAGAGGGATGGTGGGGAGGATGCCAGGCTGGGGCTGAAAGGCCCACAGAGTGTGTGTGAGTGACCCCCCCCCCACAACAAGCAGAGGTGAGGTGAGGTCAAGCAGGGTGAGGAAGGCTCTCCCCCTCATTTCCAGCACAAAATTCCAGGAGGCTGGGGCCCCAGGTCACCAGGAGGGCAACAGGCAGGAGAGCACTATGGTCTGTGGGGCACATTCAGGGCACACACTCGCAGTGTGCCAGCCACCCTCTGTTCCCATGGAGTCCCGAGCCTGTGGGTGACATAGCCCTCACACCAGCCCTCTCATCGGCTTCCTCAGTCACTTCCCAGAAGCCCCTTGATGGGAAAGGCCGCGGCAAATCCAGACTTGCCTCCCCTCCTCCTCCCTCTCCTCCCCCCTCTTCCTTTTTCACATGAAGTTTTATGTTTCACAAGGAGGTCGGACAATGCTTAAACATCCTGACTAAAAAAAAAAAAAAAAATGAAAGGAACTTCTTCCAAATGCATCCCAAAGTGGGGTAGGGTGGGGGAGACTGAAGGGAATCCAAAGTGGTCTCACTCCTGTGGTGAGAGACTTAATATCATCTAGCAGAATTATGCATTGATCCTTCAAAACAAGGGAAAAAGAAGAAAAAGAAGAAAAAAGGGGGGAAGCGCTTTGAAAATAGATCTGGGGGCCCAGCAGGCTCCAGGAGGTGGAGGCAAAGCCCTATAAGGAGAAGGCCCTGGGGGGCTGGGCATTAGCACAGCAGGTTAAGTGCACATGGTGTGTGGCACACGGACCAGCACACAGACTGGTATAAGAATCCCAGTTCAAGCCCCTGGCTCCCCATTTGCAGTGGGGTCCCTTCACAAGCGGTGAAGCAGGTAGGCAGGTATCTTTCTTTCTCTCTGTCTTCCCCTCCTCTCTCGATTTCTCTCTGTCCTATCCAACAACAATGACAGCAATAACAACAACAATAATAACAATGATGAACAACAAGGGCAACAAAAGGGAAAAAAAATAGTCTCCAGTAACACAGTGGATTCCTAGTGCAGCCGCCCCAGCCATAACCCTGGAGGCAAAAAAAAAAAAAAAAAAAAGGAGCAGGCACTGGGTCAGTCCCTGATTCAGCACATTTTCAAAAATATACACCCTAAAGATTTGGGGGGTGGGGCAGGCAGTGGTGCATCTGGTTAAGTGCAAAGACCCTGGTCCCCACCTGTTAGGGGGTAGCTTCAGGATTAGTGAAGCAGGGCTGCAGGTGTCTCTCTCTGTCTCTATCCAATAATAAATAAACAAATATATTTAAAAGGGTTTTTTTTGTTTAAATATGAAAAGAATCATTTCCAGGGTTAGGCGAGATTGAGGTACTAGAGCCAGAAGTTAGAGTGGTTCTGCAAAAGACTTCCTTGCCTGAGGCTATGAGTCCAGGTTCCACCCTGCAAAGTGCAGGGCCTTGCCCCAAACACTTGCTGCCTCCATGAACTGGACCTAACTTCCTCAATACCCAGGCTCCACGCTGCTGAAGCTGCTCTTTCTTTCTTTCTTTCTTTCTTTCTTTCTTTCTTTCTTTCTTTCTTTCTTTCTTTTCTCTTTTCTTTCCCCTTTCTAAACTGTATCATGACCAATGCAATAAGCTCCTAGAAAGCACACCAGCCAGGTGCAGGGGACAAAGGTGTCTTCCCTCTGCCCCCTGGCCACCACTGGAAGATAATTGTCCAGTGACAGATTGCAATAAATAAATAAGGTGTTTTTTGAGACCATTCTCATACGTTGTTGGGAGAATAAAAACGAATAAAAGTCCCTGGGAAAGTATTCGCAGGCAGGACGGGGGAGAAGCTACCACGCAACAATGTCCAGAAGTTTCAGGCCTGGTGTAGGCCGTTCACTGCTCCCCACCCCACCCCTAATTATGAGAAAGAAGACTGGGGGTCATATTCTGGAATGCCACCAACTTGGGGTCTTCCTCTGGGTCTCAGTTTCCCCATGAAAGGCAGGAGAATGAGGCTTCAGCCTGGGAGGTAGGGAGGCGCTCCTGTAGCCTTTGGAGTTCATGGGGGCTGGGGAGTGCCAGCGAGCTGCATGTGGGGAGTTCCCCATCTTGCCTGCTTGCTTGTTTTTTTGGGGGGGAAGCAAACCTCGGGGGTGAGCAGCGCCACCTGCCGACTAATCAGGCCCGGCACACGGGACCCGGTTCCCGCTCCACCTGCGGGGGGTTGGGGGGTGTTGCCTCCTCCGGCCCCGCCCACGACCACCTGGCCCCGCCCACAGCCCATACGACCCACGCCCATCTCGATGTGGCCACGCCCGTGGTTTTCTGGCCCCGCCCACACCCTCTACCGCCCGACATCCAGGGTCCCAGGGGTGGGGTCCGCAGGAAAGGGGGGCTGCCTCGGCCAGCGGGAGCCACCAGCGCTCCAGCACAAAGCTGAGGGCCTGGAACCCCGAGCCACTATGTGTGTGGGGGACGTGGCCAGGACCCCCACCAGCCTGGGCCCCGCACCCCAGTCCCTGCCTCGGCGCCCCGGCCCCCCAGTTCCCAGTCTCCATGCTTCCACGCCTCAACTCCAGAGGGTTCCAGGTCCCCGGCCACCCCTCCCCTGCACCCTCAGACCTTGGAGTCTCAGGACCCCCTCATGGCCCTATAACCAACTCTCAAGGCCCTGCACCCCCAATTCGGTCACCCCCACTTCACCCCAGTCCTCCGCGCTCCCTCAGGCCCCTTGTCCCAAGCTTCCTTGGCCCTGAACCTCCAACTCGGTCGGTCCCCACTCCCAGTACCTCAACGCCTCTTGTCCCCACTTCCTTGAGCCCCCAACCCTGTTGCCCCCCCCACCCGATCTTCACCTCCCGCATCCCCAGGCCCCTTGTTCCCAGCCCCCGCCGCCATGTACTCCCACCTTGGTGGCCCACGATTCTCCCCCCCATCTCCCACAGCCCTGCGCCCCCAGTTCTACCCGCCCCCGACGCTCCTTGCCCCCAGCGCCAACCGCCCCCTACCCCCACTTTGGTCACCCCTGAAGTCCCCCCCTTACGCCTGCCCCACCACCCCGTAACCCCACCCTGGTCCACCACCCGTCCACAGCCCCGTAGGCCACTTTGGTCACCCCCGGCCCCCCCTCACCTCCCGGTACACCGCCCCCCTCCCACTCACCGGCGGCCGCCGTAGCTGCCAGGGGCGGCTGCGGGCTCGGGGAAGGCGCGGGGCAGCGCGGGCAGCGGGTAGAGGAAGCCGGTGGCTAGCGCCGAGCCGCACAGGCAGCCGCACGCCCAGGGCAGCAGCAGCGCCAGCTCCATGCCGCCCGCACCTCGGCCGCAGGAGGAGCCGGGCCCAGCCGAGCAATTGGGGAGGTGGGCTCTGCGCGGGGGCGGGGGCTCCGCCTTAACCCTCGGCGCCCTGCGTTTCCTGCGACTCCTGCCGGCCAGGCTCGGCCCCCACCCAGCCCTCTGCAGTGGGCGGGGGGGGGGTGGTCTTCCTGTTTCTCGGGGTGGAAACTGAGGCTCAGCAGGTCAGGCCCAGCCCTAGGGGGACACGAGGGACCAAAGGGCAAGTGAGGGGCGCTGGGTGCGGGGCCTCGGTGGCAGGAGCTCTGAAACCTCCGGGGAGCGCTCAAGAGGGCGTTTTTTGGTAGGGGAGTCAATAATAATAGTTATGCAAAGAGGCTCTCATACCTGAGGCTCCCAAGTCCCAGGTTCAATCCTCCACCCACCACAAGCCAGAGCTGAGCAGGGCTTTGGTTAAGGAAGAAAAAAAAGGGGAGGGGGAAGAGTGTTTTTGAGAAAGGGAGATGATGTGGGAGGTGATATGAGACCCCCTCTGACCCCCCCAAAGTGAAACCAAAAGTTCCAGGGGCTCAAGCTTTGTGACTTAGCTTTGTGCAAAGAGCTGTGCTCAATCTGGGAACTAAGAGAGCTCTTGCTTTAAAATGGACTGATTGATTGATTGGTGAGAGAAGCAGAGCACCACTCTGAAACATGAGATGCCAGGAATCAGACTGGGGACCTCATGCCTGAGAGTCCAGCGCTTTACCCACTGGGCTACCTCCCTGGGAAGAGCCGTTTTCCAGAGAGGATTCTGAAAAGCTGACGTCCCCCTAAATCAAGTGTAAAAGGCAAGGATCCCAGTTAGAGCCCCCGTGCCCCAACTGCAGGAGAGTCACTTCACAAGCAGGTCTGCAGGGGTCTGCATCTTTCTTTCCTCCTCTCTCCATTTTTCCCTGTCCTATCCAACAACAACAATAATAACAATAACAACAGAAGGGGGGTAATGTAGCTGGGGAGACTGCATATTGGTAATGCAAAGAGACTCTCCTGCCTGAGGCTCTGAGGTCCCAAGTTCAATTCCCAGCACCACCATCAGCCAGAGCTGAGCAGGGCCCTAGTCTCACGCTCTCTGTATCTCTCTCATTAAAAGGACTAAAATATATTTTTAAGTGACAATAAAAGTAAAAAGACACAGAAGAATTTGAGAGATTGCTTTTGAAAGGTATGGCAAATGGGCCAGGTGGGGGTGCACCTGGCTGAACACACACACTACCATTTGCAAGGACTGGGGTTGGAACTCCCGTCCCCACCTGCAGGGGGGCAGCTTTACCAAGCAGTGGAGCAAGGCTGCAGGTGTCTGTCTGTCTGTCTGTCTCCCTGTCTGCCCCTTCCTTCTCAACTTCTCTCTGTCTCTATCCAACAAATAAAATAAAATATGCAAACAGAAGGCACTTGGAAGTGATGGATACAGATTAGAGGAGGCCATGGTGGTGGTGGTGGACCAATGAATGGAACACAGGATGCGGGTGTTTGGGTGGGAAACACAGGAGGCTCTGGACTGCCTGTCCTCAGCAGGTGAGGAGCCAGGAGCATCACTGCAGCCTAGAAACCTCTCAGCTCAGGACAGTCAGAGCGGTAATTTGCAAAAATTGCAGTGATTGGTGGCTAGGGAGGTGGCCCAGTGGACAGAGTGTTGGACTCTTCAGCATCAGGTCCCAAGTTCAATCCTTGGCAGCACATGTGCCAGACTGATCCTCTCGTTTGGTTCTTTCTCTCTTTCAATGTCCCTCTCTAGATCTCAATAATAAGTAAAAAATAAAATAGCTTGCTTTTTTTTTTTTGCCTCCAGGGTTATTGCTGGGGGGACTCGGTGCCCACACTAGGAATCCACTGCTCCTAGAGGCCATCTTTTTTCCATTGTTGTTGGACAGGACAGAGAGAAATGGAGAGAGGAAGGCAAGACAGAGAGGGGGAGAGAAAGATAGACATCTGCAGACCTGCTTCACCACTTGCACAGTGAGCCCCTGGCAGGTGGGGAGTTGGGGGCTCGAACTGGGATCCTTGTGCTTCACACTACATGTGCTTAACCCACTGCACTACCGTACAGCCCCCTAAATAGATTTAAAAATAAAAAAAAGCAAAACAACAAGGGCAACAAAGGGGAATAAATATTAAAAAAAAAAAAAGCACAGCTACTGATGGATGTAGTGCAGTGTAAATTAGATATGCATTCCTGAGTTCTTTTATTTTTTAATTTTTTATATTTATTTATTTTCCCTTTTGTTGCCCTTGCTTTTTATTGTCATTAGAGTTATTATTGTTGTTGTTATTGATGTCATCACTGTTGAATAGACAGAGAGAAATGGAGAGAGAAGGGGAAGACAGAGAGGGGGAGAGAAAGATAGACACCTGCAGACCTGCTTCACTGCCTGTGAAGTGACTTCCCTGCAGGTGGGGAGCCAGGGTCTTGAACCAGGATCCTTACTCTGGTCCTTGTGCTTTGCACCACCTGAGTTTAACCCACTGCACTACTGCCCGACTCCCCCTGAGTTCTTTTATCTGTTGCAGCTTCCTCTTTAAATTTAATTTAACTATTTATTTATTTTTACCAGATCCCTGCTCAGCTCTGGATTATGGGGGTGCAGGGGACTAAACCTGGGACTTTTGGAATCTCAGACACAAAAACCTCTTGACAGAGCCATTATGCTATTTCCCCTGCTCTTCATCTTTTTTTTTTTAAGTATTTTATTTATTTTATTTTTGAGAGAGATCCAGAGAGAGAGAGAGACAGAGAGAAACACCAGAGCACTGCACAGCTCTGGCTTATTGTGGTGCAGAGGACTGAACCTGAGACTTCAGAGCCTCGGCATGAGAATCTCTTTGCATAACCGTTGTGCTATCTAAGCATGCCCTCTCCCCTTCTCTTCCTTAAGACCATAGCAACAGAGCTTCCTCCAGTGCGGTGGGGGTTGGGCTGAAAGCAGTGCACTGTTCAATGAGCTATTTCACAGGCCCTTTCTTCTTTTTGTTACATCAGGTGTATTGCCCTGTAAATTGTGATGGTGGTGCCAGGAGTGAAAAGCTCAAGGATTATTTACTGGAAAAGAGAGAGAGAGAGAGAAGAAGAAGAAGAAGAAGAAGAAGAAGAAGAAGAAGAAGAAGGGGAAGAAGGAGAAGAAGAAGGGAAATAGCTCATCTTTGGAGCACAGGAATTGCATGGCTAAGGCTCCTGGCTCAATCCCAGAGCTGCATGTCCTAGGGTGGTGCTCTGATCTTGACATCTCCCCACCCCCACCTCTCTTGGAAAAAAGAAAAAAAAGCAGGGCCTGGTGGTGTCGAACCTGATTAAGCACTCACATTACAGTGAGCTAGGACCCCAGGTTCAAGCCCCCAGTCCCTGGCGCAGGTGCCGAGATGCAAGCTGCTTGACACAGTACTAGCTTCACAGGAAGTTTAGCACAGCTGGACTCTCCAGGCCAAACTGAAACCATTTTACCTTTTGCCATGCATAAGCCTTGGGATTAAGCTCTGTGTGGTTTTAATAATCTTTACCTATGGCCAGGCTCAGAGTCTGACCAATAACAAAAGTAATGACAAAACCTGCACTGCACTCTGTAGGACTGATCATAATGGAACAAGCAATACCAATAATGCGGAATTTTTTAGGAGACTCCAAGAGGAAGAAATGTTTCTCCTTTTATCTACATCACTTCCTTTAGTATTCCCACTAAAATATAGAGAAAGATTGGTGGTTCCCACAGTGGAGGGGCCACCTTACATAGCATAACTAATTAATGGAAAGTTATGGTACCTGCCTAGATACAATGGGCCTTTTAATCTACCACCCACCACTATGCTCCCACTTCCTTATGCAGGAATAGTACATGAGAACCTAGGTCACACAGTGAGCACACACACAAGATGGATTCCAGCTAGAGAGCTTAACTTTATGGCCAGGTCAGCATCACCTTGGTGCCTTCTCAGTAAGGAACAAACAAAACTCCTTGATCAAACAGTGGAACAGATTTTATGAAAAATGGCCTGCTCAATTTGTTTAAGGCCCCTAGAAACATAACAAGCTTGAACTTTCTACGAACCACAGCTTCTGATGCATAAGGCAAAAGGATGGCATAAACATATAGGCAGAATATTCATCTTAATCAATAGGACACCTGCCTAGCACACAGGTACAAGAATAACAAAAAACACAGAAACTGTGATGTGATCTCTAGGGAGGAAGGTGCCCCTGGAATGTAAATGTTCCAGAAAGCAGGAGGTGTTCCCTACCTGTGCTGTTCTTACTTGGTGATTTTTGTTTTAATAGTCAAAGCCTTGGTGATTTATGTATTAGTGACCAAAGCCTTGGTGATTTTTATTTTAATAATCAAAGCCTTATGAGACTATAAAAATAAAGTTCTGCCTGAGCACGGCAGAGGTGCCTCTCTCTTACTCCTGAAGCAGTTGACGTGTCTCTCATCTCATTCTTGCTGAAGCCCCTCATCTTTAAGGATACCCTAATATCCTGCTGGGGCTGGCCCCCAGCAAGCCCCACCTGCAGGGGGAAAGCTTCATGAGTGGTGATGCAGGGCTGCAGGTCTCTCTGTCTCTCTCCCTGTCTATCACCCCTCCCCCTCTCAGTTTCTCTTGTCTCTATCCAATAATAAATAATATTTTTAAGCACTTAAAATAAGAAAACATTGGGCTGGCAGACAGCATCATGGTTCTGCAAAAGGAGTCTCCTGCCTAAAGTTCTGGAGTCCCAGGTTCAGTCCCCATCACCACCATCAGCCAGAGCTGAGCAGGGCTCTAGTCTTTTTCTGTCACTCTCTATATATTTATCTCATTAAAATAAGTAAGACTTGCGGTGGGGCAGTAACCTCTGGGTTAAGCGCACATGGCACAAAGCGCAAGGACCGGCATAAGGATCCCAGTTCAAGCCCCTGGCTCCCCACCTGCGGGGGGGAGAGGGCGCTTCATAAGCCCTCTCTGTCTTCCCCTCCTCTCTCCATTTCTCTCTGTCCTATGCAACAACAGTAGCAACAACAATAAAATGGAAAAAATGGCCAGGCACCGAGCTCCAGCAATAACCCTGGAAGCAAAATAAATGAATAAGAAAGACTTGGGGGTAGTGAAAAGGGATTTTTTTTATTTAAAATAATAATAATAATAAAAAGGATTGAAAGAAAAACATCAAACCTGAAAGGCAGAGCCTTTAGCTTTGCACCATACCAGCACCTGCTCAGGCATCTCCAGAACCTTCTCGCCCTTTCAGCCTCTACCTTACCTGCTGTCTCTGCTGGGGGTGGGGGAAGTAGCTGGGAGTGAGTGGAGCACAGGATCCGGGGTGAGAAGTGGGCCCCCAAATCAGGGCTCATCTATGTGTTGAGGAGAGGGTGGTGGTTACGCCTCACCACCTTCTAAAGATGGAATAGCCTTGTCCCCAGAGCACACACAGGACCTGCCCCCTGCCTGGCCCCCAGCTAGTTTGGGGTGAAGGAGACAGGAGTCTCACAGCATTGTCTCTGCTCAGGGGGGCAGGGGCAACCTGGAGTCCAGGCTGCACCCTGATCCCAAGGTGGAGTCCTTTTCTTTGTCCCTGAGAGCCTCCTGGCCTGGTGCCCACCCCCTTGTTTACAGCCCGGAAGGTGGCACAGTGGATATAGCACAGGATTCTCAAGTATGAGGTCCTGAGTTCAATCCCCAGCATAATATGTGCCAGAGGGGTGCTCTGCTTCTTTCTCCTAAGAAATGACTAAATGAACAAACATGCCCGCATAGACAGAGCTCATATCTGTTCTCCAATACAGTCCCCCACGATATCATCTTCTCTTTCTTTTTTTAAAAGATTTTATTTATTTATTAATAAGAAAGATAGGAAGAAAGAGAGAAAGAACCAGATATCACTCTGGTACATGTGCTGCCAGGAATTGAACTTTGGATCTCATACTTGAGAATCCAATGCTTTATCCACTAGGCCACCTCCTGGACCACCCCTCTTTTTAAAAAATATTTTAAAAAATTCTTTTAAAATATATTTTTTATTTGTTACTAGATAGAGACAGAGAGAAACAGAGAGGAGAGGGGAAGATAGAGAGAAAGAGACAGAGAGACACCTGCAGCCCTGCTTCACGACTCGTAGAGCTTCCCCCTTGTGGGTAGGAACCAGGGGATTGAACCTGGGTCCTTCTGCATTATAATGTGTGCGCTCAACTAGGTGCACCACTGCCTGGCCCCACACCCCCTCTTTCCACTGCCTTCAATATCCACTTTTCCCCTCAAAGGACACCTGGGGCTTTGAATGAACCCTCACTTTTCCAAATCTGGAGTCTCACCCAAGACTCAGGGGTGGATGGGTCAGTTACCCCACCACCACCATGGGAAATGTGACTTGGACCCAGGACCACCTCCTTCCTCTCTCACCCCTTTCCCAAGGCCTGGAAGATCTGGAGAATTCAGGTTATCGGGATTTTCCATGCCTCCCCCAAAAAATGTTTAACCTTGGGCACTAGGCCAACGCCCAGTGAATGATGAGGTCATTCCCCTCCCCAGGAATGTGTGAGGGGCCCAGCTCCCCCCTTCTCCTGACTAGTGAGATCTCAGAGAGAAAGAAATTCCACCCTGCTGCAGGCATCACAGTAAGGGCAGAAGAATTTAAGGGTTGCTTATTTGGTTCTTTTTAATTTCTTTCTTTCTTTCTCTCTCTCCCTTCCTTCTTTCCTTCCTTCCTTCCTTTTCTTTTTCAATTCATTCTAGTGGTGCCTTAGACTGTCTTCCCCAGCTAGGGGGACCAGAGAGGGTGGCAGGTAACCCTCACAGCATCCCCCTTGGGGTCCTGGGGACCAAAAACTTTAGGACAATTCCAGAAACTTTGGGACTCTCTAATATCCAGGGCGATGCATTCACTCCAGCACCTTGAACTTGAGCTCAGAGACTTCTAAGTGGTCAGCACTGAATGGGAGGCAGGGGACACTCTCTGAGGTGTTGGAGTGGCCTTCTGTGCCTCCCACAAACAGCAGGAAGTCAGGGCCCCATGTAGCTGGGGACACATAAAGAGACACAGGTCAAGGAAACAGCACAGCAACGACTTTCCTGCCTGAGGCACAGAGGTACCAGGTTCAGTCCCCAGCACCGTAAGTCACAGCCAAGCAGGAGTCTGGTTACAAAAAAAGTAGTAAATAAATAAATAATCAATCCAGAAAAGAAATGTATCTTCCCCCAGGTTTGAACCTGGGTCCTTGCACATTGCAATACGTGCGCTCAAGGTGAGCCACCACCCGCCCCCCCTTTTTTCCTTTTGTCTTCTAACAATTTATTAAAATTGTTAGAATTAAAGTTAAAACAATTTCTAAAAGTCTGCACTGCAGGTGAGGTGTGGCTCTATGCACTGTAATCTTATAACCCACTATTAATCACAAATAAAAAATGAAAAAACAAAAACAGAACACCCACTGCAGTGAATAGAAATCGTCCTGTTCAGCTCAAGTACAAGCTGACTCAAGAAGAGGAGGGGGGAGAAGGGAGCAGGAGGGGGGAGGGTGAGGAGAAAGAAAGAATGAGTGAGAGAGACCACAGCACTCAAGCTTTCCTCAGCGCAGTGGGGGCGGGACCTCAAGCCTGGGTCACACACATGCCTGAGCAGCCCACTGTCCCTGGGAACTATTTTGCTGGCCCCAATTCAGTTTGTTTGTTTGTCAGTTTTTTAATAAACCTTCAGTAGAACTGCGCTGAAGACTATATTGGAGGAGGCAGGGGTAGGTAGCATAATGGTTTTGCAAAGAGACACTCATGCCTGAGCTCCAAAGTCCCAGGTTCAATCCCCTGCACCACCATAAGACAGAGGTAAAAATAACATTTTGGGGGCTGGGTGGTAGTGCAGCAGGTTAAGCATGGCATGAGCGCAAAGGGCAAGGACCTGCGCAAGGACCAGCATAAGGATCCTGGTTCAAGCCCCAGCTCCCCACCTATAGGGGAGTCGCTTCATAAGCGGTGAAGCAGGTCTGCAAATGTCTATCTTTCTCTCCCTCTCTCTGTCTTCCTGTCCTCCCTCAATTTCTCTCTATCCAACGACAGCAATAATATCAATAACGATAAATAACAAGGGCAACAAAAGGGGAAAAAATGGTCTCCAGGAGCAGTGGATTCATAGTGCAGGCACTGAGCCCTAGCAATAACCCTGGAGGCAATAAATAAATAAATAAATAAATAAATGTTGGAAGATGTTACTGATAACTATAAATCTGAATTTCTCAAAAAAAAATAATAACATCTTTAAAAAAAGATATATTGGGGGAAGCAATTACAGAAGCCAGACCTTCCACCTTCTGCATCCCACAATGACCTTGGGTCCATACTCCCAGAGGGCTAAAGAATAGGAAAGCTATCAGGGGAGGGCATGGGATATGGAGTTCTGGTGGTGGGAACTGTGTGGAGTTGTACCCCTCTTACCCTATGGTTTTGTTAACGTTTCATTTTTATAAAAAAGAAAAAAAAAGATATGTTGAAGGAACTAGTATTACTTTATGGTTTCAACCACTTCTGAGCCTATGACCTAATTTTATTTATTTAAATCACTTTATTTAATTTGGTAGGACAAAGAAATTTAGAGAGAAAGGGGAGAAAGAGAGAGAAAGAGACCTGCAGTGCTTTCACTGGTCATGAAGCTTCCTCCCTGAGGGTGGGGATTGGAGAGTGGGTAATTGAACCTGGGTCTTTGCATATGGTAATGTGTGCATTCACTCAGGTAATCTTAGAAGGTTTCTGAACTTGAGTTACCCGCCTCTGCTCAGCCACACACTGGGGCTGCTCTTCTGATCTGAAAATTGTGACCCCCCCCCCCCACTCACTACCCCCATTCACCCTAAGCCACTGTCCCTATGGACCTGACTTGGGGGTTGGGACATAGGCTGGAAGGCGGTGACCTGGCTTCCTCAGTGACCTTTGCCAATTGTGTGACCTTGGGGCCTCACTCAAATAGAAAACAGACCTATGGGGGGGGATCTCCAGGACTCTGCACTAACAACAGCTGGGGTCCTCACCCCATTTTTTCTCTGAGGAGGAGTGGAGAGGCTGGATTTGCCAACGAAAGGGGGAATCAGGTTTCTCTGGCTGGAAGAAGACAGAGCCTCCCCTCTCTGCCAGGGAAGCAGGCACCCCACAGCCCTGCAGCCCTGTCCCCCACCTTTTTGATAAGGACAGGGGGTTCAGCACCCTCCAGGGCAGACAGAAAGCAGAGCTGCTTCTGCTGAGGTCAGCAGAGGAGGGGCCAGGGAGTGAAGGCAACACCGACCTTCTGGCGGGAGAATTCTTCCTGCTAATGGGAAACAGAGGCTTCCCCTCCCCCAGGGCCCTGCCGTCTCCCCTCCAAAGTTCAGGGGAGCGAGGGGCTCCCGCACTGGGCTCTCCAGCAGCTGCTGCTCCCAGATCCATCTTTGTGGAGCCTGCTGCCCTACGCCCTCCACTCCAAAATAAAGTGCTGGGGTAGGGGGAGGCGGTGGTGCACCTGGTTAAGCGCACACATTACAGTGCACAAGGACCCAGGTTCAAGCCCCTGGTCCCTACCTACAGGGAGAAAGCCTCATGAGCAGGGCTGTAGGTGTCTCTCTCCCTCTCTATCTCCCCCTTTCCACTCAATTTTTCTTTTCTTTCTTTCTTTTTTTTTTTTTTTTTTCTTTTTACCAGAACACTGTTCAGTTCTGGCTTATGGTGATGCAGGGGATTGAACCTGGGACGTTGGAGTCTCAGACATGAGAGTCTTTGCATAGCCATTATGCTATCTACCCTCCGCCCTCCACTCAATTTTTTTGTCTCTATCCAATAATTAAAATAAATAAAATAAAGGGAAGCAGCTTGGGAAGTGGTGGGTCACCTGAAGCTTGAGGGCCCAGGTTCAGTCCTCAGCATCGCCACATGTCAGAGTGATTCTCTGGAGTTTTTTTTCCCTCCTTCTCTCTTCCCTCTCTTAAATAATAAAAAGGTCATGAATTAATTAAAAAAAATGAGGCGGCTGGGTGGTGGTTCACCCAGTTGAGTGCACACATTATAGCACACAAGGACTCGGAGTTCAAGCACCTGGTCCCCACCTGCAGAAGGGGGGTGCTTTGTAAGAGGTGAAGCAGGCATGAGTGTCTGCCTCTATCTCCCCCTTGCCTCTCATTCTCCATCTCTATCCAAAATAAATAAATACTTTTCTTCCCTAATTTAATGTCCAATCCAATTCAAAATTTGAGGTCTAATAGCTGGGCGGTGGCGCACCTGGTTTGAGTGCACATGTCACAGTGTGCAAGGACCTGGGTTCAAGCCCCTGGTCCCCACCTGCAGGGAAGACACTTTGCAAGTAGTGAAGCAGGGCTGCAGGTGTCTCTCTGTCTCTGTCCTTCTCTATCTCTCACTTCCCTCAATTTCTGGCTATCTCTATCCAATAAATAAATAAATATATATTTTAATTTGAAGTCTATGGATTTTTCTACATTTTATTTATTTTAATGAGAGAGAGAAAGACAAGCACACCAGAGCCCTGCTCAGTTCTGGCTGATGGTGGTGCTGGGGATTGAACATGGGACCTTTGGTGCCTCAGGCAGGGAAGTCTTTTGCAGAACCATTGGGCTGTCTCCCCAACCCAATAAATAAATATTTCAAAACATTAAAAAAAGTCTTTAAAAAAACAAACAGGAGTTGGGCGGTAGCGCATCGGGTTAAGCGCAGGTGGCACGAAGTACAGGACGGGCGTAAGAATCCTGGTTCGAGGCCCCCAGCTCTCCACATGCAGGGGGGGTTGCTTCACAGGCGGTGAAGCAGGTCTGCAGGTGTCTATCTTTCTCTCCCCCTCTCTGTCTTCCCCTCCTCTCTCCATTTCTCTCTGTCCTATCCAACAATGATGACATCAATAACAACAACAATAATAACTACAACAATAAAACAACAAGGGCAACAAAAGGGAGTAAATAAATAAAAAATACAGAAAACAAAAAAAATCATGGGGGTGGGATGTTGGTGGTAGCATACTGGGCTAAGCCCACATAGTACAAAGTGCAAGAATCCCTGTTCAAACCCCCAGCTCCCCACCTACAGAGGGGCTGCATCACAAGCTGTCTCTCCCTCTCTCTATCCTATTAAACAAAAAAAAAAAAGGAAAAAATGTCTGTCAGGAGCAGTGGATTCGTAGCACCAGCACTGAGCCCAAGCAATAACCTTGGAGGCAAAAAATAACAATAATAAATCATGGCTGGGGAGATGGTTCAGTGGATTGAATTTGACTTGAGTTCAAGACTTTCGAGCCTGGGGTCCTGGGTCCTGGGTTGCTGCCACAAACCTCTCTGTCTCTGTCTCTGTCTCTCTCGTGTTTTCACATTTTGCTGAACTCAGAGGAAAGGGGGGCATGTACTGAGGCGGGGCCCCAACACAAAGAGAAGAAGGTTGTTCCACTTGATAAAAACCTTCATGAGATTTCCTCTGAAGAAGCCTCTCTTTGAAGTCCAAACAAGTTAGATAAGCCAGAAATGGAGAGATCAGGGGGGAAAAGGGGGTGTGGGGGAGTGATGGAGGAGTCATTAATTAAACCCAGGGAAAGGGGGGGCTTCCTGCCGCTGGAAACACTCAGGACTGATGAATGAAAGTCTTGCGAGGTGGGGGCAGCCACAGGGAAGGCGGGACTTGGGGTACCAGGAACCAAAGAGCAAGCAGGGCTTTTAAGGGTTTTAAAACAGAATTGGGAGCAGGAACGCTGTTGGCTTAATCCAAATCTTACCAGGCAGGGTGGGGCGCCCTGAATACCATCAGGGCCAACTCTAGCTTGGCCCCTGAACCCTCCCTGACACACAGAGGGTCTCTCCTGCAGCATACATCTTGGGGGTCCCTGATGTGGGGATCCATGGGGAGAGGGGTGCCTGGTTCTCCCACTGGCCTCCCCATGCAGCTTTCTGTCCCTCTAGTGAGCACTGAGACCCTGGAGATACTCCTAGAGCTCAGTCCACCTCAGGGGAGGGAAGAGAGAGAGAGGATGGAGGGGGAGGGGGAGACCTGCAGCCCTGCTCCACATCTCATGAAGTTTCTCCCCTGCAGGTGGGCATAGAAGGCTTGAACCCTGGTCCTTGTGATAGTAACATGTACACTCTACCAGGGGTGCCACCATCCAGCCCGCCTCCCCCTGAAATACATCTTCAAAAATACATTAAAAATAAACCCCACCTGGGGGGCTGGGGAGTAGCGCAGCTGGTAAAGCGCACATGAAGCAAAGTGCAAGGACTGGTGTAAAGATCCAGGTTCGAGCCTGCAGACAGGAAACTTCACAAGCAGTGAGGTGGTGCTGCAGATGTCTCTCTATCTCTGTCCTTCTCTGTCTTCCCCTTTCCCTTTCAACTTCTCTGTCTCTATCTAAATTAATTTAAATAGTTTTAAAAAAAATACTTTCATGCCTCAGGCTCCAAAGTCCCAGGTTCATTCCAGTGTATCACCATAAGCCAGAGTTGCGTAGGGCTCTAATATCTCTCTATATATATCTCTCTAAAACAAAACACACAAATATATTTTAAAATAATAACAATGAGATACTGAACTGGGGAGGTGGTCAGTCATATAGCTAAGGCATAAGAGTGCATTCAATCTACAGGATCACAATAAAAAAACAGATCAATAATAATCCCAGAAGGGGTGAAGTGTTAGGGGAAATAACTGGAGGGTTCTGAGCCCTAATTGCATCAGGACCCAGAGAGAGAAGAGGACAAAAGGAAAGACATTCAGACGTAGTAGTAGTAGGTGTAGCTGTGACTTAAAATGGAAAAGAATGGGGCCAAGTGGTGGTGCACCTGGTTAAGCACTCATATCACAGTGCGCAAGGACCCAGGTTCAAGCCTCATCCCTACCTGCATGGGGGAAGCTTCACAAATGGTGAAGCAGGGCTGCAGGTGTCTCTATCTCCTCCTCCTCTCTTAACTTCTCTCAGTTTCTGTTCAATAATAAAAAAGAAAAAGAAACAAGGCAACAAATAACCCCATCCGAAAATGGGAGAAGGACTTGGACAGAATATTCACCACAGAAGAGATCCAAAAGGCCGAGAAACACATGAAAAAATGCTCCAAGTCTCTGATTGTCAGAGAAATGCAAATCAAGACAACAATGAGATATCACTTCACTCCTGTGAGAATGTCTTACATCAGAAAAGGGAACAGAAGCAAATGCTGGAGAGGGTGTGGGGTCAAAGGAACCCTCCTGCACTGCTGGTGGGAATGTCAATTGGTCCAACCTCTGTGGAGAACTCTCAGAAGGCTAGAAATGGACCTACCCTATGACCCTGCAATTCCCCTCCTGGGGATAGATCCTAAGGAACCCAACACATCCATCCAAAAAGATCTGTGTACACATATGTTCTTGGCAGCACAATTTATAATAGCCAAAACCTGGAAGCAACTCAGGTGTCCAACAACAGATGAGTGGCTGAGCAAGTTGTGGTATATATACACAATGGAATACTACTTAGCTGTAAAAAATGGTGACTTCACTGTTTTCAGCCGATCTTGGATGAACCTTGAAAAATTCATGTTATGTGAAATAAGTCAGAAACAGAAGGATGAATATGGGATGATCTCACTCTCAGTCAGAAGTTGAAAAACAAGATCAGAAAAGAAAACAGAAGTAGAACCTGAACTGTAATTGGAGTTTTGCACCAAAGTAAAAGACTCTGGGGTGGGTGGGTGGGTGGGTGTTGTATTGTTATATGGAAAACTGGGGAATGTTATGCATATACAAACTATAGTATTTACTGTTGAATGTAAAACATTAAATCCCCAATAAAGAAATAAAAAAAAGAAAAAAGAAAGCAGGACTATAGGAAAAAAATATAGATAGATAGATAGATAGATAGATAGATAGGTAGAGGGAGTTCTAGAAATAACAGTCAACCCATATCTGTCCTTGGGAATACTACAGCAGTTTCCAATGGAGAGAATAGAGACACAGAACTCTGGTGGTGGGAACAGTGTAGAATTGTGCCCCTGTTGTTTTGTAAGTCATTAATAAAAATAAAATAGATCAATAGGGGGTCAGGTGGTAGTGCAGCAGGTTAAGCACAGGTGGAGCAAAGTGCAAGGACGGCGTAAGGATCCCGGTTCAAGCTCTCGGATCCCCACCTGCAGGGGGGGTTGCTTCACAGGCAGTGAAGCAGGTCTGCAGGTGTCTATCTTTCTCTCCCCCTCTCTGTCTCCCCTCCTTTCTCCATTTCTCTCTGTCCAATCCAACAACAATGACATCAATAACAACAACAACAATAATAACCACAACAATGATAAAAAAACAACCAGGGCAACAAAAGGGGAAAAAAATAGCCTCCAGGAGCAGTAGATTCGTGGTGCAGTCACTGAGCCTCAGTAATAACCCTGGTGGCAAAAAAAGAAAGAAAGGAAGGAAGGAAGGAAGGAAGGAAGGAAGGAAGGAAGGAAGGGAAGGATGGAAGAAAGAGAAAGAAAGAAAGAAAGAAAGAAAGAAAGAAAGAAAGAAAGAAAGAAAGAAAGGAAGGAAGGAAGGAAGGAAAAGGAGTCCAGTGGTAGTGTAGCAGGTTAAGCACACGTGGTATGAAACACAAGGACCAACCTAAGGATCCCGGCTCCAGCCCCTGGCTCCCCACCTGCAGGGGAGTCGCTTCACAGGCGGTGAAGCAGGTCTGCAGGTGTCTGTCTTTCTCTCCCCCTCTCTGTCTTCCCTTCGTCTCTCCATTTCTCTCTATTTTTTTCCAACAATGACATCAATAACAACAACAACAATAATAAAAAGGGCAACAGGGAAAAATAAATATTAAAAAAATTAAAAAGAAAGAAAAGAAATGAATCAATAAAAACGTAGTTGACTTCAATGTACTGCTGTGACTCATTTCTTTTTTTTCCCTTTTGTTGCTCTTGTTTTTTATTGTCGTTGTAGTTATTGTTATTGTTGTTATTGATGTCATCATTGTTGGATAGGACAGAGAGAAATGGAGAGAGGAGGGGGAAGACAGAGAGAGGGAGGGAAAGACAGACACCTGAAGACCTGTGAAGCGACGGCCCTGCAGGTGGGGAGCCGGGGGGCTCAAACTGGGATCCTTAAGCATCATGTGCACTTAACCCTGCGCTACCACCCATCTCCCATGACTCTTATTTCTGATACAGCCTCGTTAAGGTCATGAAAGTTGTCTGGGACATGGGAACTCTATACTAATTCTGTTATTTTTCTGTGAACTTAGAATTATTCCCAAAGTGAAAAGGTGATATTGAGAGAGAGAAAGTAAGAGGGAGAGAGACTTTTTTCAAAGACCCTGAAATAACAGCCACTTACAAAGGGGTGGCCATTGTCTGGGCTACGGTTCAGACAAAGGAACTGTCAATCCACAGATGTGACCAGCAGAGACCCTAGAGCCAGGACTGCCTATCCGCCTCCATAGGGGAGCCGCCCGGCCGTTTTATTAGGTGTTGTTGTGACAAGGCTGTTCTGTGTTTTGAAAATCCCTCTCTGCTGAACACATGTCTGTACTGGTGAGCTGACATGATGTCTGGCATGTGCTTTAAAATATGCCTAGGCGGGCAGGGGGCGATGGTGATGACAGATAAGACTGGAAACGGCTGACAACTGTAGGAGCAGATGGGTTTGAGGTTGTTGTTTTTTTGTTATGAATATTTGACTCAGTTTATTTATTTATTTTTATTATTATTTTTTAATATTTATTTTATTTATTTATTCCCTTTTGTTGCCCTTGTTGTTTTATTGTTGTAGTTATTATTGTTGCTGTCGTTGTTGGATAAGACAGAGAGAAATGGAGAGAGGAGGGGAAGACAGAGAGGGGGAGAGAAAGATAGACACCTGCAGACCTGCTTCACCGCCTGTGAAGCGACTCCCCTGCAGGTGGGGAGCCGGGGTTCAAACCGGGATCCTTATGCCGGTCCTTGTGCTTTGCGCCGTCAGTTTATTTTTTATTAGTGATTTAATATTGACTTACAAATTACAAGATAACAGGGGTACAGCTCCACACCATTCCCACCACCAGAGTTCTGGATCCCCACTCCCTCCATTGGAAGCTATAGCTGTCCTCCCAAGGTTGCAGATAAGGGTTAACTATTATTTCTACAACTATTTGTCTATATTTGTATATATCTGCCTTTTTCCCGCTATGGTCCTGTCTTCTCTTCCTTTCTGAGTCACACCTACACTTATTACTACATCCAAATATCTCTTCCTTCCTCTTCTTCTCGCTCTGGGTCCTGATGGAGTTAAAGTTTAGAGCCTTCTGGTGATCTTCCCCCTATCACTTCTCCCCCACTGGGAGAAATGGACCAAAATTCTTTTTGGGGTCCAGAAGATGGGAGTTCTGGCTTCTGTAATTGCTGCTCTGCTGGACATGGGCATTGGCAGGTGGATCCACACTCCCAGCCTGTTTTTGTCTTTTCCTAGTGGGGCACAGTGGTGAGGTCGTCTGCCCAGGGAAGTCTGGTTGGAAGCAGACTCATTTTGTTTGAATGCAAGAGAGGTACAGAGAGAGACACACAGAAAGAGAGACCAGAGCCCTGTTCAGCTGTGGCTGATGGTGGTGCTGGGGATTGAACCTGGACCACCACCCACTCAGGGACACTCAGAGACATTCAGGGACATTCAGGGACAGCACAGCACCATCTGATCTGCTGTGGTGCTTTTCTAAGCTGAGTGAATCTAACCATGTTTTGACCATAGTGGTGATGACTTGATTGGTTGGCTGATTAGTTGACTGTTACTTGTTTGGTTGAATGGTTAGTTACTTGGCTGATTAAATACTTGGTTGGTTGGTTGCGTGGCTGGTTAATTCTTTTTTTGTATTATCTTTATTTATTGGATAGAGACAGCCAAAAATCAAGAGGGAGGGGGGAGATAGAGAGGAAGAGAGACAGAGAGACACCTGCAGCCCTGCTTCACCACTTGCAAAGCTTTCCCCTCCAGGTGGGGGCTGGGGGCTCAAACCCTTGTCCTTGCACACTGTAACACATGTACTCAACCAGGTGCACCACTACCAGACCCTGCTGGTTGATTCTTTATCCAGAGGGAAATAATATCCAGTTACAACGCATTAAGTATCTCTAAGCACCTTGTCTTACTTTACCCTGCTGATAGTCCCAGGACATACGGATCACACCTCTTATTTCCCAGAAACTCACACAGGACTTACACTCAAGGCTGGGTGGTGTCATACCCAGCAGAGCATACACGTCTCCATAAGTGAGCACCTAGGTTCAAGTCCCCAGTCCCTACCTGCAGACCGGCAGGAGTAAAGCTTCATAAGCAATGGAATAGTGCTGCAGGTGTATCTTTCTCTCTCCCTTACCCCATTTCTCTCTGTCTCTGATAGACACACACACACACACACACACAAAAAAAAAAAAAAAACAGAGCCATACAGAATGGTTCTGGGGGTTGTGGGGTTGTCATGTCAGCAACAAGCCCCAGTGACAGTCCTGGTGACAAAAAGGCACATTATTACTGGTGTTTAAGCTATATCCCTAAGCCTGCACAGCCCACAAGGTAGGCCAGGACTTCAGATCACAGAATTTGGATCAGAACCCTCAATCTTCCACTAAGAGATTTTTTTTGGGGGGGAGGGGGGTGTGCAGAGCAGAGCAGACTTCTCCAGAGGAAGGAACTCACAACAGGAAACCCACCTTCTGCTCCACACTCTGTTCATCCGTTCCCCCCAACCCACACCCTGTGATGGCCGGGCTTACAGGCCCCGGTGACAGTGTGAGGCAGCCATGGAGAAGGGCTGTGAAGACAGGCTGCAGAAAGTCGCCTGTGTTTGAGTTTGGATGGGCTCCTGAGGACTTGGGGGAGACTGAGCCCAGAGCCTGGGGGTGGGGGGGCTGCACTGTGAGAGAGACACGCACTGCTTCCTCACTGGGAAGCTGTAAACCAGGCCCCGCTCCTCACTGAGCAGGTCTTCCTTTACACCTGGTGTCTGTCTGTCTGTCTATCTAGATATCTATTTTAGTGCAAGATGAGTACAACTTGGGATAAATTCACTCTCCTTGTTCAAACTACTTACAGCCTCAGACACAGCTCAGCTAGCACAACATGTATGGCTCCACACAAATGCCCCATGAAGCACTGGGGGAGCAGTGCTAAGGTCTTGGTCCTCTCTTCTGCTTTTTCTAAATCAAAGAACAATGGGGGGAGGGGGAGGATATGGAATCTTTGACCCAGCAGGCATGTTTTATTTTATTTTATTTTATTATTTTATTTTCTGCCACCAGAGTTATCACTGGGGTTCTGTGTCTGCAGTGTGACTCCACTGCTCCTGGCGGTCCTTCTTTCCTTATTATCATTATTATTTTTCTTTCTTTCTATTTTTTTTTTGCCTCCAGGGTTATTGCTGGGGCTCGGTGCCTGCACCATGAATTCCTCCTAGAGACTATTTTTTCCCCTTTTTGTTGCCCTTGTTGTTTTATCATTGTTATGGTTATTATCATTGTTGTTATTGATGTCATTGTTGTTGGATAGGACAGAGAGAAATGGAGAGAAGAGGGGAAGACAAAGAGGGGGAGAGAAAGACAGACACCTGCAGACCTGCTCCGCCACCTGTGAAGCGACCCCCCTGCAGGTGGGGAGCCGGGGGCTCGAACCGGGATCCTTGTGCCGGTCCTTGCGCTTTGTGCCGTGTGTTTAACCCACTGCACTACCACCCGACCCCCCCCCCTTCTTACTATTTTTATTTGACAGGAAAGAGAGAGATTGAGAGAGGAGGGGAGATAGGAGAGAAAGACACCTGCAGACTTGCTTCACTGCTCATGAAGAGTTACCCCATGCATCTCTCTCTTTTTTATATATATTTATTTATTTTCCCTTTTGTTGCTCTTTTTTATTGTTGTAATTATTATTGTTGTCGTTGTTAGATAGGACAGAGAGAAAATGGAGAGAAGTGGGGGAAGATAGAGAGGGGGAGAGAAAGATGGACATCTGCAGACCTGCTTCACTGCTTGTGAAGCGACTCCCCTACAGGTGGGGAGTCGGGAGCTTGAACAGGGATCCTTAGCCAGTCCTTGCACTTTGCGCCACATGTGCTTAACCCACTCCACTACCACCCAAACCCCTCTCTCTTTCTTTTTTAAAAGTATTTTTCTGTATTATTGGATAGAGACAGATGGAAGGGGGATATAGAGAGAGAAAGAGACAGAGAGATAACTGCAACCCTGCTTCACCACTCATGAAGCTTTCTCCCCTGCAGGTGGGGACCAGGGGCTTGAACCCAGGTCCTTGTGCACTGTAATGTGTGTGCTTAACCAGGTGCCCTCTCCAGCAACCACATTTCTGGGGAGATCCAGTGTGATGCAGACAGTATCATTCACTACGGCAGGTTTGCTCCAGACATGGCTAGAGCTCTGGACTTTCCACCATGAGGTCCCGAGTTTGATCCCTGGCATCACATGTGCCACAGTGATGCTCTGCTTCTCTCTCTCCTTCTGTCTCTCTAATGTTAGTAAATACGTTTTAAAAATAGAGGCTGGGGGCTGGGCAGTAGCACAGTGGGTTAAGCGCACATGGCGCCAAGGACCAGCGCAAGTATCCCAGTTCGAGACCCTGGCTCCCCACCTACAGGGGAGAGTCTCTTCACCTCTGCAGGGGAGGTGGCGAAGCAGGTCTGCAGGTGTCTATCTTTCTCTCCCCTTCTCTATCTTCCCCTCCTCTCTCAATTTCTCTCTGTCCTATCCTACAACAACAGCAATAACAATAACAAGGGCAACAAAATGGGAAAAATGGCTTCCAGGAGGCACTGAGCCCCAGTGATAACCCCGGAGGAAAAAAAAAGGTTCAAGCCCCTGGCTTCCCACCTGCAGAGGAGTCACTTCACAGGCAGTGAAGCAGGTCTGCTGGTGTCTATCTTTCTCTCCCCCTCTCTATCTTCCCTTCCTCTCTCCATTTCTCTCTACCCTATCCAACAATGATGGCATCAATAACAACAACAATAATAACTACAATAATAAAAAAGGGCAACAAAAGGGGAAATAAATAAATAAATAAAACTTAAAAAAAAAGGAGGGGACTGAGAGAAAGCTCATCTAGTAGAGAGCACACTTTACCATGAGCAAGGACCCAGGTGGGAACACCATGTACAGGGAACACTTCGGGTGTGGTGGAGCAGAGCTGTGACATCTCTTCTCCTCTCTCTGCCTCTCACCCTCTACCTGGAAGGAATAAAGAGGGGGGTAGTCTTTCAGAAGGGGCAGAACCATACAACCATGTAGCCCCAGCAAGGCCCTGGTGCTAAGTAAATACATTAATAAAGATAAATAGGGGGCCGGGCGCAGGTGCACCTGGTTAAACATACACATTACTGTGCTCATAGATCTGGGTTCAAGCCCCAGGCCCCCACCTGCAGGGGAGAAGCTTTATGAGCAGCAAAGCAGGGCTGCAGGTGTGCTGTCTCTGTTTGTTTGTTTGTTTTTCCAGAGCACTGTTCAGCTCTGGCTCATTGTGGGATGAGGATTGAACCTGGGACTTGGAAACCTCAGAAGAGTCTTTTTGCATAACCATCATGCTATCTTCCTGCCCCATCTCTTGTCTCCCTTTCTTTTTTTTTTTAAAGATTTTATTTATTTATTAATGAGAAACATAGGAGTGAGAAAGAGCCAGAAATCACTCTGGTACATGTGCTACCGGGGATTGAACTCAGGACCTCATGCTTGAGAGTCCAATACTTTATCCACTGCACCACCTCCTGGACCACGTCCCTTTCTTTTTTAAATTTATTTTTATTATTGGATAGAGAGAGACAGAAAGAAGTTGTGAGGGGAGGAGGAAGAGGTAGAGAAAGAAAAAAGACAGAGAGACACCTACAGCTATGCTTCACCACTCGTGAAACTTTCCCCCTACAGGTGGAATCTCTTTCTCTTTTTTAAAATATTTATTTATTTATTTTCCCTTTTGTTAACCTTGTTTTTTATTGTTGTAGTTATTATTGTTGTTGTTATTGATGTCGTTGTTGGATAGGACAGAAAGAAATGGAGAGAGAAGGGGAAGACAGAGAGGGCAGAGAAAGATAGACACCCGCAGACCTGCTTCACCCCTTGTGAAGCGAAGCCCCTACAGGTGGGGGGGAGCTGGGGGCTTGAGCCAGGCTCGAGCCAAGATCCTTACGCCAGTCCTTACGCCAGTCCTTGCGTTTTGTGTCACATGTGCTTAACGTTCTGTGCTACCATCCAAGCCCTCTGTTTCCCTTTCTACCTCCCCTTCCCTTCTCAACTTCTCTCTGCCCTATGCAAAAGAGAAAGAGAGAAAGGGGAAAGAATGGCCACCAGGAGCAGTGGATTTGTAATGCTGGCACCGAAGCCCCAGCGATAACCCTGGAGGCAAAAAATAAACAAGTAAAATAAACAAAGCCTGGCTGAGAGAGGACAATGGGCCAAGCCTACAGCTGCCCTGGGAAGGAAAGCCTTCCCCTGGAACAGAAAGCCTGCCTACTCCCTTGTGCAAAACTTAGGTTTCCTTGAAGATATTAATCACATCTTTGGGCTCAGGCAGTGACGCAGCCATTTAAGCAGACACATCACCATGCACAAGTGGGATGCTTCATGAGCGGTGAGGCAGGTCTGCAGTGTCTCTCTTTCTCTCTCCCTCTCTGTCTCCCCCTTTCCTCTCAATTTCTCTCTATCCTATGAAATAATAGAAAGATTTTTTTAAAGGGGGAGGGGCAGGGTGGTCATTGGGAGCAGGCACTGAGCCCCAGTGGCAACTCCAGCAGAAGATGTATTTTATTTTTTGTGAGGGAGTGGAGTACTGCTTGACTCCAGTTCATGTTGTGCCTGGTTTCCTGTGCTCAGCCCGCCATGTCACCTCCCAGGGGGCTGTGCAGACTTCCAGAACAATGGACAGCAGTGACACAATTGTTCCTACACTCTACTCTGTCAGCAAGTGCCACTTGCCTCCTTTTTTTTTTTTTTTGCCTCCAGGGTTCTTGCTAGGCCTTTGTACTGGCACTATGAACCCACTGCTCCTGGAGGCCGTCTTTTTTCCCATTGTTATTGTTGTTGTTGTTGGATAGGACACAGAGAAATGGAGAGAGAAGGGCAAGACAGAGAGGGGGGAGAGAAAGACAGACAACTGCAGACCTGCTTCACCACCTGTGAAACAACTCCCCTGCAGGTGGGGACTAGGAACTCAAACCTGGGTCTTTGCGCACTGTAACATGTGTGCCTACCAGGTGTGCCACCACAGGGCCCTGAAATGTGCTCTTTTTAAAAGCCGACTTCTTTTATTTACTTATTTCACAGCAAATAAAGAGAATTTCATCTGAGAAAGAGAGAACAGTCATTTCGGGACATCCAGGGCTGCTCGTCCTGAGGTCTGCCAGCTGAGCCGTCTCCCCCACCACTCCCTCACTAGCTCTATGAATGGGATGTGTGTGGAAAGTGTGAGAGTGAAGCCTGCTTTAGCAAACGCTCTTAGAATCTGCAGCTGCCCATTTACAAAATATGGTGGTAAACACACTTGTGCGCGTAATACTCATTTTGGGTTTTTGCAGGGACGATCTGCAGAATTTGGAACCATCCAAGTTGAAAATGCAGGCAATTAGCTAACCCGTGCAAGAGGGAGACGGCTCCGTATAAAGACACCGAGTGGGGACACATCCTGTGTTAGTCTGAGGCATTAGCGTATCGGTGAGAGGTTGGATGCAAAAATGTTCTCAAAAATGAACAGACAGAGGAAGGCCATAAAATATTAGTGCTCTCAAGGAACAACTGGTACAGCGGGTGTGGGGGGGGGGGCAGAGTCTTAGGACCGGGGTTGTGGAGAACGTGAGTCAAAAGCAATGCAAAGAAGGATGACAGAGGACCTAGTGGGGGTTGTATTGTTATATGGAAAACTGGGAAATGTTATGCATGTACAAACTACTGTATTTTTTTAAATTTTTTTCTTTTTTTTATATTTATTTTATTTATTTATTCCCTTTTGTTGCCCTTGTTGTTTTATTGTTGTAGTTATTATTGTTGTTGTCATTGTTGGATAGGACAGAGAGAAATGGAGAGAGGAGGGGAAGACAGAGAGGAGGAGAGAAAGATAGACACCTGCAGACCTGCTTCACCGCCTGTGAAGCGACTCCCCTGCAGGTGGGGAGCCGGGGTTCGAACCGGGATCCTTATGCCACCTGCGCTTAACCCGCTGTGCTACAGCCCGACTCCCCAAACTACTGTATTTACTGTTGAATGTAAAACATTAATTCCCCAATAAAGAAATTAAAAAAAAAAAGAAAGGAAACCAAAAATAAAGCAACGCAAAGGTGTTCTATAAGCGTCAGAGTGTCACATGTGGTCACAGCTATCAAGTCACCCAACCATGGTGCCCATAAAGGAACTGGATCCCTTGTAAGTCTAACGGCCTTACAGGATGGGTCTAGAAGCCCCATTTGGTAGATGGGAAGCTAGAGCTCTGGATGGGTTACCTATTTCTACCTGGTAAGTCCCTCCCCCTAAGCCCATGTGTGTTATCTGATACCGTATCCAGGGGTTTCAAACGTTAAGTGGCTTAACTGGTTCTGGTCCAAGGCTGTGGCTAAGATGTTGGTAGGGTCTGTAGTCATCCGAAGACTCCATGGAGATTGCAGGTCCCACTTCCAAGGTGGCACCCACATGACTGGCTGGTGAGATGGCTCACTGGTGAGAAATAGGACTCAGTTTCTTCTCACCACAGGAGCTTCCACGTTGGATGTGTATGTGGGGCCTGGTGGTGGAATGGCAGCTGGCTGTCCCTGCAAGGAGGAATTGAAGAGAGTGGAAGGCAGAAGTTTACACTGTGTGTTGGTGACCCAACTTCAGCAGTTAAGACATAGGGGCCAGCCAGCACTCTTCGTTGTGAAAAGGGAGATACCAGAGTATGACAAACAGGAAGTGACTCCCCAGCACCACCTTGGATGCTGGCTTCCACTGAGCCCAAGCCAAGGGTCTAAATCGTTTTCCCAAGAGTACACAGTTCCCTTAAAATTCTACATGACTCTGAAGCCCATGTTCCTTCCCCTGCACAACCCTCTCCCTGAATCCTTTATGTAACACACTGACAAACAAAGACAAAGGGTCCTGCTTAAGACCTAGCCCCCCCCTTTCTTTTCCCCAAATATTTTGTCATCTTCTGGGATTTTTTTTTTTTTAATTGAGAGCAGAGTTTCCTATGGGGATTGACACAGTGTCATTTTTACTTTATAGATTCTGCCTTAAACCAAACTTGCTGAACCTGGATAGGGCTTTAAAAAATAATAATAATAAAGATAAGAAAGTCTATATTAAGAGAAGGCAAAAATAGTTCCAGGTGACAAAGGGTTTGTGTGACCACACCCCATGGCTGAGATCTGGACTGAGCATGACGTATGCTCTAATCTCTGTGCCTTCTGAGGAGGTGACTGAAGGGTCTTTTTATTCCCTGGAATAACAGGAAATCCACAATTTATTCCTTCGTAATAAAAACTGCATGTGTGAGAACTGGGACCATGAGAGGGTGGACTCAAATGAAAAGATTTTATGACTGGTGGTTTTATTAAATCTTTTCAACAATTTATAGGAAGGATTTGAAATATGTCAAGCGTGTTTCTTTCCTTTTTTTTTTTTCTTGTGAGAAGTTTTATTGCAGTCGACATAGAATCAGGGAAGAAAATGCCTTGAAGTCATCTTGTCCCAGCCCTGCCAATGTCACCCTGTTTCTTTCCAGCCAAAGGCTGGGTATGAAGTCGCCTGAAGTCAACCTCTTCTAATTAAAATGAAAGCCATAAAGCAGAGTATTGCAATAATCTACAATAATAATCACTCCACATTTACAGAGTGTGTGGAGCCAAGGAATGGAAGGCAATTCACATTTTATTTTAATTTTTCTCACCTGGAAGCAAAATGAAAGCCCCCCGGTGAGGCTGAAGGGAACATTCATTAAGTCAAATATTTATAGACTGAGAGGTGTGTGTGTGTGTGTGTGTGTGTGTGTGTGTGTGTGTGCTCGCACGCACATGCATGCAGGCTGGGAAAGAGCCCAGGTTTGACTGAGCACTTACTGTGTCCCAGGCTGTGAATTTGACTTAATGGACACAACCATGAATGAGATCTTTCCAGAAAGTTATTGAGGTGTGGCACTTCTGGGTATGACTAAGAGAGCACCCACCAGGGTCCCCAGAGGGTCCCCAGAGCACCCACAGGGGACCCCAGAGCCGAGGCAGCCTGAGAAGGACAGTGTGTGTGAGGAGGGATACAGGACCTTGTCACACAGGAACAGAACTGGTGAGTCCTCTCTCCTCCCTGACAGCACTTCGGGGGAAGGGCTCCTCATTTGTCTCCTGGAAAACAGCTTCAACGGGAATAAAAAAGATGATGGGTGGCTCAGCCATAGAGCACAGGACTTACATGCCTGAAGTCCCAAGTTCAGTCCCTGGTGCCATATACTGTAACATTCTGGGTCTTCTCTCTCTCTCTCTCTACTATATTTTTATTTAGCCTTTTCTTTTGCTTTGTTTTGTTTCGGTTTGCTTATTTAAATAGTTTTAAAATTTTATTTACTTGGGGGTTGGGCAGTAGTGCAGTGGGTTAAGTGCTCATAGTGCGAAGCGCACGGACTGGCTCAAGGATCCAGGTTTGAGCCCCTGCTCCTACCTGCAGGGGCGTGGCTTCAATCCCCTCAATTCCTCTCTATCCTATCCAACAACAACAACAGCAATAACAACAGTGACAATAACAACAACAACAAGGGCAACAAAATGGGGAAAATGGCTGCCAGGAACAGTGGATTCATAGTGCACCAGCGGTAACCCTGGAGGCAAATATATGCATTCATGAAGATAGGCAGAGAGAAAGAACTCTTGTCTGGTACATGTGCTGCCAGGGATTGAACTCAGGATCTCATGCTTGAGAGTCCAATGCTTTATCCACTGTGCCACCTCTAGAGCCACTTTAATTAATCTTTCAATGAGAAAGAGCAGTACAGAGAGCAAGACCAGAGCACTGCTCATCTCAGGCTTATGGAGGTGCTGGGGAGTGATCCTGGGACTTTGGAGCCTCAGGTATGAAAGTCTTTTGCAGAAGCCAGGTTTCTGTCTGTTTGTGTCTCTCCATTAAAAAATAATTATACTATCGCACCTGGTTAAGCACACACATTACAATGTGCAAGGACCTGGGTTCAAAAGCCCCTGGGCCCCACCTGCTGGGAGAAATCTTCACAAGTGGTAGACGAAGGCTGCAGGTATCACTTATCTATCTTCTTCCCTCTCAATTTATCTTTGTCTCTATCCAATAATAAATAAATGAATAAATAACTTTTAAATTTATTTATTCCCCTCTTTTTGTTGCCCTGTTGTAGTTATTGATGTTGCTGTTGTTGGATAGGACAGAGAGAAATGGAGAGAGGAGGGGAAGACAGAGAGGGGGAGAGAAAGATAGACACCTACAGACCTGCTTCACTGCTTCTGAAGCAACTCCCCTGCAGGTGGGGAGCTGGGGGCTCGAACCAGGATTGTTGCTCTGACCCTTGCACTTTGCGCCAGCTGCGCTTAACCCACTGCACTACCACCCGATTCCCACCTCCAGGGTTATTGCTGGGCTCGGTGCCTGCACCATGAATCCACTGCTCCTAGAGGCCTTTTTTTTTTTTTTTCCTTTTCCCATTTGTTACTCTTGTTTTATTGTTGTTGTGGTTATTGTTGTTGTGGGATAGGACAGAGAGAAATGGAGAGAGGAGGGGAAGACAGAGAGGGGGAGAGAAAGATAGACACCTGCAGACCTGCTTCATCGCTCGTAAAGCGACCCCCCTACAGTTGGGGAGCCGGGAGCTGGAACCAGAATCCTTACGCTGGTCTTTGAGATTTGCGCCATGTGCGCTTAACCCGCTGCACTACTGTCCGGCCCCCATAAATAATTTTTTAAATATTTATGTTCCCTTTTATTGCCCTTTTTTTTTTTAATCTGATTTTTTTAATTGGGGGATTAATGTTTTACATTCAACAGTAAATACAATGGTTTGTACATGCATAACATTCCCCAGTTTCCCATATAACAATACAACCCCCACTAGGTCCTCTGAATCCTTCTTGGACCTGTATTCTCCCCACCCACCCACCCCAGAGTCTTTTACTTTGGTGAGATATGCCAATTCCATTTCAGGTTCTACTTCTGTTTTCTTTTCTGATCTTGTTTTTCAACTTCTGCCTGAGAGTGAGATCATCCCATATTCATCTTTCTGTTTCTGACTTATTTCACTCAACATGATTTTTTCAAGGTCCATCCAAAATCGGCTGAAAATGGTGAAGTCACCTTTTTTTTACAGCCGAGTAGTATTCCATTGTGTATATATACCACAACTTGCTCAGCCACTCATCTGTTGTTGGACACCTGGGTTGCTTCCAGGTTTTGGCTATTACAAATTGTGCTGCCAAGAACATATGTGTACACAGATCTTTTTGGATGGATATGTTGGGTTCCTTAGGATATATCCCCAGGAGAGGAATTGCAGGGTCATAGGATAGTTCCATTTCTAGCCTTCTGAGAGTTCTCCAGACTGTTCTCCACAGAGGTTGGACAAACTGACATTCTCACCAGCAGTGTAGGAGGGTTCCTTTGACCCCACACCCTCTCCAGCATTTGTTGCTGTTACCTTTTCTGATGTATGTCATTCTCACAGGAGTGAAGTGGTATCTTGTTGTTGTCTTTATTTGTATTTCTCTGACAATCAGAGACTTGGAGCATTTTTTCATGTGTTTCTCGGCCTTTTGGATCTCTTCTGTGGTGAATATTCTGTCCATGTCCTTCTCCCATTTTTGGATGGGGTTATTTGTTGTCTTGTTTTTGAGTTTGGCAAGCTCTTTATATATGTTGGTTATTAAACTCTTGTCTGATATATGGCATGTAAAGATCTCCCATTCTATGAGGGGTCTCTTGGTTTGGGTAGTGGTTTCTTTTGCTGTGAAGAAGCTTTTCAATTTGATGTAGTCCCATAGGTTTATACTTGCCTTAGTCTTCTTTGTAATTGGATTCGTTTCATTGCCCTTGTTTTATTGTTGTTGTAGTTATTGTTATTATTGATGTCATCGTTGTTAGATAGGACAGAGAGAAATGGAGAGAGGAGAGGAAGACAGAGAGGGGGAGATAAAGATACCTGCGCTACCGCCCGACTCCCTATAAATAATATTTTAAATGATTTACTTATCTTTAAAAACAAAATAGGGGGAAGTTGGGCGGTAACGCGGATTAAACGCACATGGCGCAAAGTGCAAGGACCCACGTTAGGATGCCGGTGGGAGCCCCTGGCTCCCCTCCTGCAGGGAAGTCGCTTCACAGTTGGTGAAACAGGTTTGCAGGTGTCTTTCTCTCCCCTTCTCTGTCTTCCCCTCCTCTCTCCATTTCTCTCTGTTCTAACAACGACGACATCAATAATAGCTACAATAAAACAAGGGCAACAAAAGCATAAATAAATATTTAAAAACTAAAAATAAAAAAAGACGCGGCTGAGCGGTGGTCCACCTGATAGAACACATATATTACACTGAGCAAGGACTCACATTTAAGCCCCTAATCTCCACCTGCAGGGGTGATGTTTCAGGAGCAGCAAAACAGTGCTGAGGTTGTTTATGTCCCTTTCTATCCTTCCCTCCCAGTCTCTATCCTACTCTCTGCAAAATAAAGTTTTAAAAAGATAGACATGATCTTAAAGAGAAAAGATTATATATGGTATAGGACTTAACAGGGTGAAAAGCTCCTATAGGTGGTGATGGCATGAAGGGGCCTCTCCATGCAGATGTGGGGGGGCTCGTGGGGGACAAACAGCATCCAGACCTGCAACGTAGACAGTGTAGTGTACCAGGGGAGAACGGGAGGGATGGGGGGGCCCTCACTTCTGCCCTCTCCCGGACACTCACTTTGCTTGCCGGGGTTCTGGACTCAGAAGCGGGTCGGGCCCCATTTATTATTATTATTTAATTTCCCCCCTTTTGTTGCCCTTGTTATTGTTGTAGTTATTACTGTTGTTGTTATTGATATCCTCGTTGTTAGATAGGGCAGACAGAAATGGAGAGAGGAGGGGAAGACAGAGAGGGGGAGAGAAAGACAGACAACTGCAGACCCGCTTCACCACCTGCTTCATCCCCCCTGCAGGTGGAGAGCTGGGGACCAGAACCATGATCCTTGAGCAGGTCCTTGCGCTTTGTGCCACGTGCGCTCAGCCCGCTGCACTACCGCCCGACCCCTTATTATTATTTTAATGTATTTATTTATTCATGAGAGAGATAGGAGGAGAGAATGAACCAGACATTACTTTGGTACATGTGTTGCCAGGGATCGAACTCAGGACCTCATGGTTAAGAATCCAATACTTTATCCACTGCACCACCTCCCGGACCACTTATTTTTTGTTTTCATTTTTTGTCTTTCGCTTCCCTCCCAGCCCTTTCACCCCCACCTGCACCGCGAACCCCACTCCCACCGCCCCGCCGGCCGGCAGCCATCTTTCCGCGAGGACACGCCCACTCCCGGCTGGACACGCCCCTTACCGTCAGTCCCCGCGACACGCTCCGTGTCTCCATGGAGACGAGGCGGCCAATCAGCGCCGTGGCTTCAGCTCCGCCACGACTACGGCTGGCTCTGGCCGCTCGGGGTTGGGCTGGTTGAAGCCTGAGGGCGGCTGACCGCGATGCTCAAGGCCAAGATCCTCTTCGTGGGGCCCTGTGAGGTGAGGCCGGGGCCTGGGGCGCCGAGGGGACCGCAATCGGCGTGGGGAACCCCCACGAGAGATGGGACCCGCAGCCCCAGATGTGCTCCTCTGGCCTCACTTTAGTGTCGGGGCTTCCAGGCCGGGGGACCAGGCCGGGGGAGGGGGGGCTGGCGGGGGCCGGGGTGGAAGTGGTTGCAGGGCCGCACCCCGGGGCTCTCGGCTGCGCCCCGCATCCCGCAATCTGCCCTGTGGGTGCTGAGCTCGCCGGGGAGCCGTACAGGTGTCAGGTGCGGGGACCGTCCACTCAGGAGGTGCCCCGCGGGCTGGGGTCGCGGGGTCACCTGCGCACGTGGTTGAGCCCCAGAATGACGGCGGCCTTGCAGGAGGCCTGGATGCATTGATCTCTCTCTCCCTTGCCTCTTGATCGCAAAAATAAATTAGAAATGACGTGTACGGCTGGGGAGACAGCATCGTGGTTCTGCAAAAAAAATAAATAAATAAAAAGACGGGGGGGGGGGCAGGCGGTGGCGCACCGGGTTAAGCACACATGGCGCGAAGTGCAAGGATCCCCGGCTCCCCACCTGCAGGGCTGTCCCTTCACAGGCGGTGAAGCAGGTCTGCAGGTGTCTATCTTTCTCTCCCCTCTCTGTCTTCCATTTCTCTCTGTCCTATGCAATAACAACAACAATGATAAACAACAAAGGCAAAAAAAGGAGGGGGGGGGAAATGGCCTCCAGCAGCAGTGGATTCATAGTGCTGGCACCGAGCCCCAGCGATAACCCTGGAGGCAAAAAAAAAAAAAACCCAAAACTTCTTCTGCCTGCGGCTCGGAGCTCCCAGGTTCAGTTCCCAGAACCACCATCAGCCAGAACTGAACAGCGATTTGGTAAAATAATAATATTATTATTATTATTAAATTAAATTTAAAAACTAATTAAATTAAAAAATAAAAAGGAAGGAAGAGAATGTCACATACGCAGGCTAAAACTGGACAGGTAAGAACTGTAAAAAGTCCTGGTGATTGAACGTGCTCCACCTTCACTGCCACCCAGAGTCCTGATGTGAAAGCCCTCCCGGGACCCTCCCTTAGAGATCATGGGGGGGTGTAACCTGAGAGTGTGCATTTTGCCCATGGTGAGAACTCAGTTTTGTGGAAAGAAAGCATGTCTTCTTTGCTTTTATTATTTTTTTCTTAAGATCTATTTATTTATGAGCGAGAGAGAGAGAGAGGCAGAGAGGCAGATCATCTCTCTGGCACATGTGTTGCCATGGATGGAACGTAGCAACTCGTGTCTGAGCATCTAGTGCTTCACCCACTGCACCTCCTCCCGGGCAGCAGGAACTATGCTTCTACACAACGCGGAAAGAAACCTTGGAGGGAGCTGGGTGTTAGCGCAGCGGATTAAGCGCACATGGCACAAAATGCAAGGATCCGGGTTGGAGCCCTGGGCTCTCCACCTGCAGGGGGGTCGTTTCACAGGTGGTGGAGCAGGTCTGCAGGTGTCTTATCTTTCTGTCTCCCTCTCTCTTTCTCCCCTCCTCTCTCCATTTCTCTCTGTCCTATCCACCAATATCAACAGCAATGACAATAACAACCACCGCAACAAGGGCAACAAGTGGTCCAGGAGATGGCGTAGTGGATAAAGCATTGGACTCTCAAGCATGAGGTCCTGAGTTCAATCCCTGGCAGCACATGTACCAGAGTGATGTCTGGTTCTTTCTTTCTCCTCCTATCTTTCTCATTAATAAATAAATCTTTAAAAAAAAAAAAAGTAGAGGTGTTCCATGTTTAAAAAAAAAAAAAAAAGGGCAACAAACGAGTGAAAAAATAGCCTCCAGGAGCAGTGGAGCTGTAGTGTTGGCATGGAGCCACAGTGATAACCCTGGAAGCAAAAAAAAGAAAGAAAGAAACCTGGGGGGGGGGGTCAGCGGTGGCACACTGGTTAAGTACACACATTCTCATGCACTTGGACCTGGGTTCAAGCGCCCACCACCACACACCCCCGACCTGTAGAAGGGATACTTCACTTGTGGTAAAGCCAGGCTCTTTCTCCCTCTAAATCTCCTCCTCTCTCAACTTTCCTCTAATCTATTCAGTAAAAAAATAGAGAAGAAGAAAGAAAGGAGGAAAAAAAATGGCCAATGGGAGCAGTAGATTCATAGTGCTGACACCAAACCCCAGTGATAAACCCAGTAGCAGAAGAAAAAGAAACCTTAGGGACTGGGGAGGCAGCATAATGGTTATGCAGCAGACTCATAGGCATGAGGCTCCAAGGTCCCAGGTTCAATCCCTGGCACCACCATCAGCTGTAAATGAGCAGGGCTCTAGAAAATAAATAAATAAGCAGAGAGGACAGCAAGGATACAGCTGGGGTGGGGGGGGCCAGTGTCAACAAAACATAATACAAGGATGGTGGTATGTCCAGGTGGCAGAAACAAAGGACATTGTAAAGTCAGTATGAAGACATGGCTCAAGGTCCTGGTCCCCACCCACAAGGAGAAAAGCTTCACGAGTGGTGAAGCAGGGCTGCCGGTGTCTCTCTGTCTCTCTTCCTTTTTATCTCCCTTCTCAATTTCTCTCTGCCTCTATTCAATAGTAAGTAAAAATCTAAAAAACAAAAAGACATAACAGAAAAACCAAAAGACACAGGAATATATAATACACTTACTTGATAGCAGAAACTGTGCTTAGCCTCATTGTCAATGGAACACAGAACAGAAGGACAATTGTTCAGCCATCAGATTAGATGAGAAAAGTTTACAAGATCAGGGGCCAGCTGGTGGTGCACTGGGTAAAGCCACAGGCAAGAGTGCACAAGGACCTGGGTTCAAGCCCTCAGTCCCACCGGCAGGGGGAAGCTTCATGAGTGGTGAAGCAGGGCTGCCGGTGTCTCTGTCCCTCTCCCTCTCTGTCTTCCCCTCCCCTATTGATTTCTCTCTGCTTCTCCCCAATAAACACATAGAATAAAAATTTTACAAGATCAGTACCACTCGGCGTGATGATGTGTAGGGGAACGGATGCCAGGTCTGCTCATGGGTCTATAGAACAGTGACGGCTGTCAAGATGGGCCTGGCTCCCCAGAGCCCCCAGTCGAGGCTCCAGATGAGTTGTGTGTGCTCAGTGGTGAACAGCAGGAAACACCCCAGATGCCCACCAAGACAAGAATAATGTCCCTGGGAGTTGGGTGTTTGCGCAGCGGGTTAAGCGCAGGTGGTGCAAAATACAAGGACTGGTGTAGGGATCCCGGTGTCTATCTTTCTCTCCCCCTCTCCGTCTTCCCCTCCTCTCTCCATTTCTCTCTGTCCCATCCAACAACAACGACATCAGTAATAACTACAACAATAAAACAAGGGCAACAAAAGGGAATAAATAAGTATGACAAATTTTTAAAAAGAGAAGAATGTCCCCATAAACCAAGACACATTCTAGCTTGAATAGCTGTGAGGCAGTTAAACAAACCAGGCAAGTTCCTGTGTTCACACCTGTGTTCATGACGCTCATGTGTCCTCATAATGTGCACAGACTAGGAAAAGGCAAAGAAGCACAGGAGCAGAGAGACAGCATAGTGGTTTACAAAGAAACTCTCATGCTTGAGACTCCAAGGTCCCAGGTTCAGTCTCCAGCACCGCCATCAGCCAGAGCTGAGGCAGTGCTCTGGGAAAAATAGTTTTTGTTTGTTTGTTTTTTTACCGCTAAGGTTATTGCTGGGACTTGCTGGGTGCCTACACCATGAGTTCCTGGAGGCTTATTTTTCCTCTTTTTTTTGCCCTTGTTTTATTGTTGTTGTGGTTATTATTATTGTTGTTACTGTTGTCATTGTTGTTGGGTAGAACAGAGAGAAATGGAGAGGGGAGGAGGAGTGAGAGACAGACACCTGCAGACCTGCTTCACCACTTGTGAAGTGACTCCCCTGCAGGTGGGGAGCCGGGAGCTCGAACCGGGATCTTTACGCCAGTCCTTGCACTTGGTGCCATGTGCGCTTAACCTGCTGCGCTACTACCCGACCCCCAAAGAGTTATTTTTTAAAAAATATTTTTACTGGGAGTCGGGTGGTAGTGCAGTGGGTTAAGCGCATGTGGCACAAAGCGCAAAGACCATCGTAAGTATCCCGGTTCGAGCCTCCGGCTCCCCACCTGCAGGGGAGTCACTTCACAGGGGTTGAAGCAGGTCTGCAGGTGTCTTTTTCTCCCCCTCTCTGTCTTCCCTCCTCTCTCCATTTCTCTCTGTCCCATCCAACAACGACATCAGTAATAACTACAGCAATAATAATTACAACAATAAAAAAAAGACAACAAGGGCAACAAAAGGCAAAATAAATAAATCAAATATTTTTTTTTACTTATTTATTATTGGATAGAGACAGAAACTGAGAGGGGAGGGGAGCTAGAGAGGGAGAGAGAGACCTGCAGCCCTGCTCCACCACCTGTGAAGTTTCCCCCCTGCACGTGGGGACTGGATGCTCGAACCTTGGCTTATCTGTTGTCATTTTCAGTCTCGGTTTATCCTATTGGCCCTCCTCTGATCGCTCAGCAAAACCTGCCCATGTCGTCATCCTGCTTTAGTTCATTTAATATATATATTAATATATATATATATATAATTGCAATGAGAGAGATACACCAGAACTCTGCTCAGCTCTGGCTGATGGTGATGCCGGGAATTGAACCTGGGACCTCAGAGTCTCAGGCATGAAAATCACTATGCTAGCACCCTGACCCGTCATGTCAGTTTTATTCAAGCCCCTAATCTGCACCTTTGAGACTTGACTGAGGGGTCGGGGCGGGTGGGGGCGCACCTGGTTAAGTGCACATAGTTTGAAGTGCAAGGTCCTGCACAAGGATCCAGGTTCAAGCCCTCAACTCCCCCCCCTGCAGGGGGATGCTTCACAAGCAGCAAAGCAGGTCTACACGTGTCTCTCTATCTCCCCCCTCCTCTCTCAATTTCTCTCTGCCCTATCCAATAAAATGGGGAAAGTAGCTGCCAGGAGTGGTGGATTCGTAGTGCTGGCACTGAGCCCCAGCGATAACCCTGGAGGCAAGAGAAAGAGAGAGACTAGAGTGGTCTTGTGACTAGAGCTACTTTTTAAAAATATTTATAAATAAAAAATTTTTAAAAAAATTATTTATGTGGTCCAGGAGGTGGCGCAGTGGCTAAGGCACTAGACTCTCAAGCATGAGGTCCTGAGTTCAATCCCTGGCAGCACATGTACCAGAGTGATGTCTGGTTCTTTCTCTCTCTCCCCTATCTTTCTCATAAATAAATAAATAAAATCTTTAAAAATTTTATTTATTTATTTATTTATTTATTCCCTTTTGTTGCCCTAGTTGTCTTTTTGTTGTAGTTATTATTGTTGTCGTCATTGTTGGATAGGACAGAGAGAAATGGAGAGAGGAGGGAAGACAGAGACGGGGAGAAAAAGACACCTGCAGACCTGCTTCACCGCCTGTGAAGCGATTCCTCTGCAGGTAGGGAGCCGGTGGCTTGAACTGGGATCCTTATGCCGGTCCTTGTGTTGTGCGCCACGTGCGCTTAAACCACTGTGCTACCACCCAATTCCATAGAGCTACATTTTTAAAGATGTTTTTACTATTGAGAGAGAGACCAGAGCATCACTCTGGCTCTTGCAGTGCAGGAAATCGAACCTATCACAGAGCCATTTCCCTGAGCACTGGAGCTATTTGTTGATTCACCCAACAAGGCAGGTGCAGCACAGTTTCTGAATCTGCATCCCCCACCCTGGAGACGGATCCCAGCCCCAGGAGACTGGCCACACTCATCAGGCTGTTGGCCTGGGTGTAGAGAAACATTTGTGAGCCCCACAAGTAAGGGCGCTAGATGCTGTGTTCTCTGGTGTGACTGAGTGTGTGAGGCTGCAGGAGGGCTGGTGTGTGTGTGTGTGGGGCGGGGGGAGGCAGGCCGCCCAAAATGCATGATCTCACCACTCTAGGCCACTTCTTCATTCAGATGGAGAGAGGGAGAGAAATCACAGCACATGAGCTTCCTCTGGTGCCAAAGCACCTCCCATGTGGTGTGGGCCCCAACCTGCCAGGCTGGGTGCTGCTGGTCTCTCTGCCAGGAACGGCTGTCACCTGTGTTAGCTGGAAGGGGCCTCAGAGCTGGTGGGGCCCAGTTCAGGGATGACTTTGCGGAGCGAGGGAAAGAGAGAGACATGACCAGGCCAGGGGCAGAGCCACCCAGAGCGTGGCCCGTGCTCCGTGGGTCCCAGCACCGAGAGAGCACCTAGCACCAGCACTCGGCCTGTGCACAGTTCTCTCAAAGGCCTTTCCCCACCCTCCTCTTCACAGAGCGGCAAAAGCGTGCTGGCCAACTTCCTGACGGAGTCCTCCGAGATCACGGAGCACAGCCCGACCCAGGGAGTGAGGTGAGCCTGGGGTTCTGGGAGGGCCCAGGTGCTGGTCCCCGCCCCCCAGCCCGGACCCGGCACACTCGCAGCCCTGTCCTGCTTTTCAGGATCCTGGAATTCGAGAACCCGCAGGTGACGGGCACCAGCAGAGGTGCAGGCTGTGAGTTCGAGCTGTGGGACTGCGGCGGTGACCCCAAGTGCGTCTCCCGGGGGCTTTGCGGTGGGGGGGGGCTGCTCAGGGAGGAGCACGGGCGCGTCTGAGGGCCCTGGGTTCGGTCCCAGGCACTGCATGTGAGGCCCTGGTTCTCAGCCCCTCCCCCAAATAAACTAGTTAAAAAGAATAATAGTAGTGGTCCGGGAGGTGGCACAGTGGATGAAATGTTGGTGTCTCAAGCATGAGATCCCCAGCCACACATGTACCAGAGTGATATCTGGTTCTTTCTCTTTCTCCCTCCCTCTTATATCTCTCGTTAATAAATAAAATATTAGAAGAAAACAAAAAGAATAGTAACAGCAGCCGCCAGCACCCAGCACTCGGCCGCTCCCCAGCATATGTCAGGCCTAACCGAGTTAGAGGGGACGCAACTGCTGGGGGCAAGGGTAGGGTGGTGGTGCCCCCGCAGAGCACAGAGGCTATGAGGGGCAAGGACTGTGGTTCAAGCCCCCAGCCCCCACCTGCAGAGGGGAAGCTTCACAAGGGCTGTCTGTCTCCCTCTTCTCTCTTGATTTCTGTCTCTATCCATTAGCCGGGTGGTGGCACACCTGATGGAGAGCACAAGTTACAGTGCTCAAGGACCCAGGTGTGAGCCCCTGGTCCCCACCTGCAAGAGGAAAGCTTTGCAAGTGGTGAAGCAGGGCTGCAGGTATCTCTCTGTCTCTCTTCCTTTCTATCTCCCCCCCTCTTGATTTCTGTCTCTATCCAATAAATAAATAAAGATAATACCAAAAAATTTTTAAAAGATCAATACATAAGAAGGGTGATTAAGGAAAAGACTGGAAGGCCAGTGAAGAAGCTCGCTCGAACAGTGCGCTGCTCTGCTTTGCCCTGTGCGCAACTCAGGACCGAGCCCAGGTTCTGCCCCTCACAGCTCTGAAGGAGGCTTCAATGCTGGGGACTCTCATTCTCTCCCTCTCTGCCTCTCTGTCTCCATCTAAAAGAGAAAAACTTTAACAACTGAGGTCTGACACATGGAGAAGTCACCTGTCAATTATTAAAACTAAGATAGTATTTTTTTTTTTTACCATTTAGATTTTTTTTATTAGTAGTTCTCTCTGAAGAATCAAAATAGCAAATTACTTTAGATTCATCAAGACTGTATAACCTTTGTTTTTAGATCTTTAATGATGTACAGCATAATACAAAACCGACCAGAGAGACTGCTATCTATGACTAGGTGCTACTGTGTCGTCCTAGAGCAGGTGCTAGAGGGAGGCTGTTCTCCAAGGACTGAGGCTGCGTCAGTGCTGGGCAACTAAACTGCGGCTTATTTCTTCCTCACTCTGAGCAAGGGGGGTGGGGTGGGTATGATAGTATTTTTATTTTATTTTATTTTATTTTTACCAGAGCCCTGCTCAGCTCTTGCTGGTGTTGGTGCTGGGATTGAACCTGGGAACTCAGAGCCTCAGGCAGAAGAGTCTCATTGCACAACCACTGTGCTGTCTCCTCTATCCCTCAAAATACGTTTTTCTTCCTTCCATTCTCTCTTTCTTTCTTTTTTCCTCTCTCTTTCTTCCTGTCTGTCTGTCTTTCTCTTCCTCCTCTTCCTCCCCTTCTTCCTCCTCCTCTTTCTTGTAAATGGAGCAAGAAGCATTTTCTGAAGTGAAAGTGCAGACCAGGTGGTCCCAGTTTGGGAGGGAGCTAAGAAAGTAGTTGTCTGGGAGGTGGCGCAGTGGATAAAGCATCGGACTCTCAAGCATGAGGTCTTGAGTTCAATCTCCAGCAGCACATGGACCAGAGTGATGTCTGGTTCTTTCTCTCTCCCCTCCTGTCTTTCTCATAAAGAAGGGAAGAAAGAAAGCAAGAAAGCAAGAAAGACAGAAAGAAAGAAAGAAAGAAAGAAAGAAAGAAAGAAAGAAAGAAAGAAATAAAGAAAGGGAGAAGGAAGAAAATAAGGGGGAAAGTATTGGTAAAGGTCGCATGTAGAGACTGGAAACAGCAAACGTCTGCCCGGAGCCAGTCTTTCTCTCTCTCCCTTTTTCATAAGCATATAACCAGGCTCCATGCACACAGAGCTTCATGACTCTAGGCCAGTTTCTCACTTAGCGGGAGAGAGAGACAAGGAGAGAGAGGGGGAGAGACGGGGGAGTGGGAGATAGCACAGCAGAGAGCTTCCTCTGTTAACATAGCAACCCCCCTTTTGGCGCCAGGACTTGAACCAGGTCTATCAGGGCACATGCCCCACCCACCCAAAGAGCTAATTCTTGGACCTCTTTTTTCCCCTTCTTTCTCCTTTTCTCTCTTTTGTGGTGACTCTGAATAGCAGACCTATTGTGCTGCCCCCCCATTGTGCTGCTCCTCCTCTCTCTCTCTCTCTCTCTCTCTCCCACCCCCCCATTGTGCTGCACATTCTCTCTCCCACCCCCACCCCCCCGTTGTGCTGCTCCTCCTCTCTCTCTCTCTCTCTCCCACCCCCCCATTGTGCTGCACATTCTCTCTCCCACCCCCACCCCCCCCGTTGTGCTGCTCCTCCTCTCTCTCTCTCTCTCTCCCACCCCCACCCCCCCCCGTTGTGCTGCTCCTCCTCTCTCTCTCTCTCTCTCCCACCCCCCCATTGTGCTGCACATTCTCTCTCCCACCCCCACCCCCCCGTTGTGCTGCTCCTCCTCTCTCTCTCTCTCTCTCTCTCCCACCCCCACCCCACCCCCGTTGTGCTGCTCCTCCTCTCTCTCTCTCTCTCCCACCCCCCCATTGTGCTGCACATTCTCTCTCCCACCCCCACCCCACCCCCGTTGTGCTGCTCCTCCTCTCTCTCTCTCTCTCTCCCACCCCCCCATTGTGCTGCACATTCTCTCTCCCACCCCCACCCCCCCGTTGTGCTGCTCCTCCTCTCTCTCTCTCTCTCTCTCTCCCACCCCCACCCCCCCCGTTGTGCTGCTCCTCCTCTCTCTCTCTCTCTCTCTCTCCCACCCCCCCATTGTGCTGCACATTCTCTCTCCCACCCCCACCCCACCCCCGTTGTGCTGCTCCTCCTCTCTCTCTCTCTCTCTCTCCCACCCCCCCATTGTGCTGCACATTCTCTCTCCCACCCCCACCCCCCCCCGTTGTGCTGCTCCTCCTCTCTCTCTCTCTCTCTCCCACCCCCCCATTGTGCTGCACATTCTCTCTCCCACCCCCACCCCCCCCCGTTGTGCTGCTCCTCCTCTCTCTCTCCCACCCCCACCCCCCCCCGTTGTGCTGCTCCTCCTCTCTCTCTCTCTCTCTCTCCCACCCCCCCCATTGTGCTGCACATTCTCTCTCCCACCCCCACCCCCCCCCGTTGTGCTGCTCCTCCTCTCTCTCTCTCTCTCTCTCTCCCACCCCCCCATTGTGCTGCACATTCTCTCTCCCAACCCCCCGTTGTGCTGCTCCTCCTCCTCTCTCTTCCTCCCTCTCCCACCCCCCATTGTGCTGCACATTCTCTCTCACACACCCCCCGTTGTGCTGCTCCCTCTCTCTCTCCCCCTCTCTCCCATCCCCCATTGCGCGGCTCCTTCTCTCTCTCTCTTTTTCTCTCTCTCCCCTCTCTCCCATCCCCCCATTGTGCTGGTGCTGCATTCTCTCTCTCACCCCCCCCCCCATTGTGTTGTAAACTGTGAGAAGCACGCAACATTCTTTGTTTGCAGAGGGAACAGCAGCTCAGTCACGATCAATCCCTGAGGCTTCTGGCTCAGGCCTGGGCCTCACATGGACCCGTGAGGGGCTCTGCCCTGCCCTCCGTTCTATGTGTTGCTGATGAGAAAGATGACCAGAGCATCACTCTGGCGTATTCGAGGCCAGGGATCAAATCTCCATCAGCTGTGCCCTCTATCAGGCTGCCAGCCTCTCTCTCTCTCTCTCCCTCTCCCTCTCTCTCTCTTTAATATGAAGTAAATAAAACATTTTTTAAAACCATGTATTGGATATATATCGATCGCCCTAACATGCCTTTCATTAAGTAAAAGACCGTCTTTCAGCCGCAAGGGGTCTTTGCTGAGTTGTGTAGCTGGGGTGGGGTGGGGGTAGAGCGACAGCCGGCCCAGCAGAGTGCACGCCTGGCACCCCTACAGCCCCTCGCTGGGGGCGCAGTGCTGTGGTTTCTCTCTGAAATTCAAAGAAAGGGGGGAGAGAGTTCTCGCAACAGTGGTGAGGTGGGGCCCCCCTTCTGAACGCCCCTCTGCCCCGCAGGTTCGAGTCCTGTTGGCCGGCGCTGATGAAGGACTCGCACGGGGTGGTGATCGTCTTCAATGCCGACACGCCCAGCCACCTGAAGGAGATCGAGACGTGGTATGCCTGCTTCGTGCAGGGCCAGTTCCTGCCCGACGCGCACTGCCTGCTGGTTGCTCACCACAAGCCGGGCTCGGGCGGCGACAGGGGACACCTGGCCCTGGGTGAGGCGGGGCGCACAGGGGGCGTTGCAGAGAGGCTGGGGGGGACCAGGTTCAATCCCCAGCACTACCATCCTCCAGAGCTGAGCAGGGCTCTGGGAAGACACAGAGACAAACAGGAAACCAAACTCCAACCAAGGCGCTGAGGCTGCTGTCAGGGACGGCCCAGCCCCAGCTCCAAGTCTTGTTCTTGTCTAGCTGGGAGCAGTTCTTTTCTTTATGTTCTTGTGCTATTACTATTATCATCACTATCGCTATTATTTATTATTGTATTGTCACTAGGGTTATCGCTGGGGGTTGGTGTTGGCATTTATGAATTCACCACTCATGGTGGCCATTTTTACTTTTATTCCCCCCCCTTTCTCTATCTCTTTTTTTTTTTTTGATAGAACAGAAATTGAGATGGATAGGGGAGAAATAGGAGGAGAGAAGGAGTGACACCTGCAGACCTGCTTCACTGCTTTTTAAAAAAAATTTTAAAAAACATTTATTCCCTTTTGTTGCCCTTGTTGTTTTGTTGTTGTTGTAATCATTGTTGTTACTGATGTCATCACTGTTGGATAGGACAGAGAGAAATGGAGAGAGGAGGACAGAGAGAAGGAGAGAAAGACTCCTTGCGCTTCGCACTTAACCCGCTGCGCTACCACCCGACTCCCTTTTTAATTTTTTTATATTTATTTATTTACTTTCCCTTTGTTGCCCTTGTTGGTTTTTTTTATTGTTTTTGTAGTTATTATTGTTGTTAATGATGTTGGATAGGACAGAGAGAAATGGAGAGAGGAGGAGAGACAGAAAGAGGGAGAGAAAGAGACACCTGCAGACCTGCTTCACCGCCTGGCTTCACTGCTTTTCAAGCCTCTCCTCTGCAGGTGGTGAGCAGGGTCTTGAACCTGGTTCCTTGTACTTGGTAATGTCAGTGATTACTACCACTACCCAGCCCTCTTTTTCATATGTTTTTTAAGGATGTATTAGAGAAAGACAGATAGACAAACAGGGCACCAGCCCATCACTGTGGCACATGCAATGCTGGGGATCGAACCTGGCACCTCAGGAATGCAAGTTCTGGGTTCTACCAGCTGGGCTGTCTTCCCAGCCACACTGCAGACACTAAAAGCAGAGCTAGCTCATGGGGGTAGGGAGGCACACACCCCAGGTTCAAGCCCCACATGGCATCACATGGGAAGGGCTTTGGTCTCTCTCTCTCTCTCATGAGTGAAAAGCTGCAAAGTGGTTTGTCACGCTGCTGTCCCACTGCCAGGTGGCAGTGTGTGTCAACCCATCTTCCTCAGTGACACTATGACAGGCAAGACACTAGCTTAATGTTCAGGCCTCAGAGGATACAGCAGGTTGGCTTCTGCAAACCCCAGGTCACTCAGAACTTTCTAGAAAGGGCACCCTGAGGCATGTTCCTGCCTGATGGCCTTCCCTCCCCCTCCCAGCGCCGCCCCTCAACAAGCTGAAGTTGGTGCACTCCAACCTGGAGGATGACCCAGAAGAGATCCGCTCGGAGTTCATCAAATACCTGAAGAACATCATCAGCTCCATGTCCGAGAGCAGAGACCGAGAGGAGATGTCCATCATCACCTAGCGGCCTCTGGGGCAGCTGTGGCCCCCTGTCTGTCCCCCAGGGCTGAGGGGATGTCCCTTCCTTGCTAGAAGGTCCGGTGCCCTCCAATCTCTCCCCTCTCTCCCCTGTGTGGTTGAGAAAGGCCTGCTGCTGGGTTCTCCTCCCTTCACCCCAGACCTCATCAGAGAGCTGGGAAGTGGTGGGGGGCCGGGGGGACTCCCCTCTCCATGCACATGTTAAGTTATAAAAGTTGTGGAACCCTAGCTGTCAGAGCCCAGTGACCTGGCAGCAAGCAGTGTTAATCCATAGCTACCTAGCGCTGTGTTTGCTCGTGAAACCAGCCAACAGCCACTGGCTTCATGATACTCCACCCCCGCTCCTGACCACACACAGTGTGAACAGTTATTTTTTATTTTCATGAGAGAGAGAGAGAGAGAGAGAAAGTCACCAGAGCTCTGCTCAGCTCTGGCCAGTGGTGGTACTGGGGACTGAACCTGGGACCCTGGAATCTCAGGCATGAAAGATATTTGCAAAACCATTCTGCTGTCTCCCCAGCCCATAAACATAATCAAAACAGAGAGACCCTTGCCTGCTCAAGAGCTCCCATTCCATCCTTCTAAATAACGGTAAAGTGGAGTCAAGACAATGAAGCTCTGTCTCAGATAATGCAAGAAAACACTATTGATTGATCATTTTCCAGAAGTGGGTGAAATCTCAAAGAGTCATGGCTCTGCTCATGAGGGTCCCTGAGTATTCATAGGGAAGGTAGTTGGCCATTTCTTCTGGGCACTGTGTCTGCTAGTGCACCTGCTTGCTGAGACTTAGCTGTGACCCCCAGACCTACACACTGTGTCCAGGTAGACACTCGCTCGAGGCTGAATGAAGTGACTGACACTGCACCTTCCTGACTCATACCGGAAGCAAGCCTGCTTCTCCTGACCTGTCCAGTACCATGTTTCCCCTTCTCTGTTGGGGAGTCACCTCTTGAGAAGCTTTCAGCTTCCTGGGTGGACTCTGAAGCCAGCCCCCCTGAATAGAGGGGCTGGGAGGAACCCAGGCAAAAGACTTGGCTACCCTGGATCTGTGGGTGGATAGTTTATTGTTTTTCTTTGTTTTTGTCCCCTTTTGTTGCCCTTGTTGTGGTTATTATTATTGTTGTTGTTGATGTCGTTGCTGGATTGGACAGAGAGAAATCGAGAGAGGAGGCGAAGACAGAGAGGAGGAGAGAAAGACACACCTGCAGACCTACTTCACCACCTGTGAAGTGACTCCCTTGCAGTTAGAGAGCCGGGGGCTCGAACCGGGATCCTTATTCCAATCCTTGCACTTTGTGCCACATGCACTTAACCCGCTGCGCTACCGCCTGACCCCCCCCTTTTTTTTTTTGTCTCCAGGGTTATTGCTGGGCTCAGTGCGTGCACCACGAATCCACTGCTCCTGAAGGCCATTTTTTTCCCTTTGTTGCCCTTATTTTATCTTTGTTGTGGTTGTTATTATTGTTGTTATTGCTGTTGTTGTTGGATAGGACAGAGAGAAATGGAGAGAGGAGGGGAAGACAGAGAGGGGGAGAGAAAGGTAGACACTTGCAGACCTGCTTTACTGCCTGTGGATCCACCCCCTGCAGGTGGGGTGCTGGGGGTTTGAACCAGGATCCTTATGCCTGTCCTTATACTTTGTGCCATGTGCACTTAACCCGCTGTGTTTCTTCCCGACCCCTATTGTTTTTATTTTTTATATAAAAAAAATAAAAGTGGACCAAGGGACTTGAGCAATCCTGCTGAGCAGCCTCCCAGTCCTCTCCCTTTCTCTTTCTCTCTCTTTCTCCCTTTCTTTCTTTCTTTTTCTTTTTCTCTTTGTAAGAGGTGGTCTCCACAACACATCACAGCTCATTTCCCAGGTGAAGGGCAAAGGAAACACACCGTCCCAAGCTCCAGGTGACAGAGCACATCCCAGGATGCACCATGAGTCTTGATGCCCAAGTCCAGAGTGTGCACAGCACAGTGGGGGTCCTGGTCTCCCAGGTGCACCCCTGGTGCACTCCCAGGTGCACCCCAACCATTGTGTGCCCCCACCCCCAACACACACAGTGTCAGCGTACTCACCAGCCAAGCAAAAGACTTCCCTTGTGGAGAAAACCCTTGGTAGAGAAGCCCCATGGCAGTAAAAGCTAAGTTCAATGTTGGTGAACCAACAGCCTTCAGCAGACAGTGTTAGAAAACAAAAGCACAAGTTGGATAAGGTATTGTGTTGATGATTGCAAATATGATCCCACCCTTATTTCCTCCAGATTGAACTAGCATCTTCTGTAACCAAGCAAATGGCTGAGTGAGATCCCACAGCTCTGACTAAGCTTACATCGTAATGGGAATGTTGATATCTCAGTTGTTCAAGAGAGCTCTTGGGGGTTGCTACACTTCTGAGGAGGGACACACCAGAAGATTCATAATATCAGAAGTGCAAGCTAACTTGCTATTATTCCACAGAGGAAAACAGGGTGCCTAGTCATTGGTGTGAAAGCCGTGCTCCGGGAGTCTTTGAGTGTGCATAGTGCTTGAGGTGGTCTTTCTTGAGTTATGGCTCTCCATCTTCACTGGATGTTTGCCTGCTTGCTGAGAACCCCACAAATACCCCAACCCTGTCTGATGCTTCCTCAGCGTTGTACACTCCCCTGAGGCAAGAAATGCAGTGCTCTAGGTCTTGAAAAAACAAAGAAGTGCACTCAGTGAGGAGGAGGGAGACTCTGGCTTTTAACATTAAGAAGAAAGCACATAAAAAGAGAGAGAGAGAGAGTGGGGAGTCAGGCGGTAGCACAGAGGGTTAAGCTCAGGTGGTGCTAAGCACAAGGACCAGTGTAAGGATCCGGGTTCTAGCCCCCAGCTCCCCACCTACAGGGGAGTTGCTTCATAAGCAGTGAAGCAGGACTGCAGGTGTCTATCTTTCTCACCCCTTCTCTGTCTTCCCCTCCTCTCTCCATTTCTCTCTGTCCTACCCAACAACAACAACATCAATAACAACAATAACTACAACAAGAAAACAACAAGGGCAACAAAAGGGAATAAATAAATAAAAATTTTTAAAAAGAGCGAGCACATATTTTTATGGGACTTCTGAACTGCTTTATCAGTCAAAATAATTCTATATGTCTGATATATAGATTTTTAAAAATATTTATTCCCTTTTTTCAATTTTTTAAAATTTATTTATTGGGGAATTAATGTTTTACATTCAACAGTAAATACAATAGTTTGTACATGCATAGCATTTCCCAGTTTTCCATATAACAATACAACTCCCACTAGGTCCTCTGTCAGCCTTCTTGGATCTGTATTCTCCCCACCTACTTTGGTGCAAAATTTATTCCCTTTTGTTGCTCTTGTTGGATATATAGATTTTTTTTCCTGCCAAAGTTGAAAGCAAGTAGATATGCATCTGCCAAGTATTCCCACTTCAAAAAGAGAGTTCTGAATGCTTTGATGTGAGTACCACCTCATTTGTCTTTTTACGATTGACAGTTCACTCCTCTCTGGGCTTTTTGATAGCCCTTAAGAGTATGCTTCCTGTCACTATGGCCTCAGGGAAGCTGTACCCACAGTATTGGCTCTTTGGATCAGGTGTGATGTTAGACTTTAGACAAGGTGTCATGCAGAATAAAAATTCACCTGATTGATGTTAACAGTTTTTTAAAAAATTTTATTTTGGGGGTCGGAGGTAGAGCAGAGGGTTAAGTGCACGTGGCGCAAAGTGCAAGGACTGGCATAAACAACCTGGTTCCAGCCCCTGGGCTCCCCACTTGCAGGGGCAGTCGCTTCACAAGCAGTGAAGCAGGTCTGCAGGTCTCTGTCTTCCCCTCCTCTCTCCATTTCTCTCTGTCCTATCCAACAACAATGACAGCAATAACAACAATAATAACTAAAACAACCAGGGTAACGAAAGGGGAAAAAATAGCCTCCAGGAGTAGTGGATTCAAGAGCCCCAGCAATAACCCTGGAGGCAAATATATATATTTATTTACTTTTTCCTTTTTTAATTTTTTAATAGCTACCACAATTATCACTGGGACTCAGTGCCTGCACTATGAATCCACCACTCCAGTGGCCTTTTTTTTTTTCCCCCAATTTTTCTTTGACAGGACAGAGAGAAATTGAGAAGGGAGGGGAAACAGAGAGGGAAAGAGAAAGATAGACACTTGCAGACCTGCTTCACCACTCGTGAAGCATTCCCTCTACAGGTGGGGAGCAGGGGCTCAAACCTGGGTCCTTGTGCATGGTCATATGTGTGCTTGATCAAGTGTGCCATCACCTGGCCCCCTATGTTAACAGTTTTACTTACTGGAGTTTTGTGACAGGACTTCATACAAGAACCACCCTTCCATTGGTCTGAGGTGTGGTTGTACAAGGTCCAGAAAACAGTAAGGTGTGAAAAGCGTTTGTCCACAGGGATTTTCTAATTGTACCCAAGTTTGGGAAAGTTGGTTTCTACTTAGATAAAACTACCCCAGATCCTCTTCAAGAATATTTTGGAAATCAAACTATACGTGGAGTCTATTTTCTCTTTCTTTCTCTCTCTTTCTTTCTTTCTTTCTTTCTCTCTTTCTTTCTTTCTTTCTTTCCTGGCAGAGAGGGGGCAGCAATGTTTAAAAGCAGAAAGTTGTAGCCTAGGTATCTTTTAATAATGACACTAGATGTAGAAAGTCCAATCTACAGAGGGCAGCTTCTGTGTTTGAGAGGCCAAGTGGGGAAGGTGAGATTAATCCTCATGCCACTCAAGGAGCATGGCCCTGGTCCTGCCTTGGGAGAGCCTGGAGCAGTAGGGCAAGGACAGTGACAGCCTAGGAGCAAATGGACCCGGGAACAAGACTGAAGCAGCAGGCTGAGCAGTACATGCAGTATCTGGAATACAAAGTTGATGGCTGGCAGGGAGAGAGAGAGGGCTGGGGAAACGGCATCCTGGCTCTGCAAAAGACTATGCTTCCTGTGGCTCTGAAGTCCCAGGTTCAATCCCCAGCAGTCAGAGCTGAGCAGAACTGTTCTGGTCTCTGATTAAAATAAAGTAGAAGTTTTATTTAATGTTACTCATTTATTATTGGATAGACGCCTGCAGCCCCGCTTCACCACTTGTGAAGCTTTCCCCCTTGCAGGTGGGGCCCAGGGTCTTGAACCCTGGGACCTTGTGCGCCACCGCCTGGCCCGAAGTAGATAAAAATTTTGGAAAAAAGGAATCAAGTTCTGTGACTATCTGGAAAGTAAAATCTGTGTCTGATGGACGAGGTTCCAACCCCTTCCCTGTGCGGACCGAGTTGAACGCAGATGCTCTGGAGTGCTGCCACTGCTCGAAGACTACATTTCCCAGCCTGCCCCGGGAGCCGCGGCCTGCATCTCCCAGGGGGCTGTGCGACAGGCACTGATTCAGGACCCCAAGGCTCCGCACACTCACCTGTTTCCTTGGCAACAGCTCGCAGCGACCATTTTGGTTGTGCGACCGACCGGAAGCCGCGTGCGGGGGTCTCCAGCCGGGGTCCCAGCGACCCACACGCGATCAGTCCGTTGGCGGGAGGCGGGCGGGCAGCCGTTAGAGGGGGCAAGGGAGGCTCTTCGGTCCACGACTAAGCGGGCTGAGTGTCGCCCCCCTGCCGCCCCGACCGGGAAAGCACAGAGGAGAGGGGACGGGGCCAGGAGCCCTGGCCTGGACCTGGTGGGCGACCCAGTGTCCTGAGGGCGAGTATGCCAGGCGACGTCCCCCCCGTCCCCTGCTCTTCTCTCAGACACAGACGCCAGGTAGAGACAGGGGGAGAGAGACGCCAGCTCTTCTCCGAGGCCCCCGGGGGCTTCCCCTGGTGCTGTGTGCATGGTGCCCCCAGGTGGCGCCCGGGCCCGCTGCTGGGTCTCGGCCTGGCCCGCACCTGGTCTTTTCCTTGTGATGTTTCCGGAGTTGGCGGGAGAAGCGGCGGTGTCGGCGGGGGTGGGGGGCCCGGTGGACAGGCTGCAAGTAGCGCAGGGCCCAGACCAAAGAAGGGACGGGGGTCGGGACAGCTCAGCTGGGTGGAGGCTGCTTTGCCTGTGAGCGACCCAGCGGCAAGCTCGTCCCTTGACTCGTGGTGGAGCGTCAGTGCTCTGTCTCTCTCTGTAGCTATCTTAAAAAAAATAAAATGCGGGCAGGGGGAGAGAGCATAATGGTTCTGCAAAGAGACTCTGATGCCTGAGGCTCCAAAGTCCCAGGTTCAATCCCTTGCACCACCATAAGCCAGAGCTGAGCAGAGCTCTGGTTAAAAAAAAAAAAATGCAACCATTGAGTCACCACTTGGCCCCCTACATTTATTTTTACTTTTTTTTTTATTTTTTAATGTTTATTTTCCCTTTTGTTGCCTTTTTTTATTGTTGTAATTGTTGTTATTGATATCGTCATTGTTAGATAGGACAGAGAGAAATGGAAAGAGAAGGGGAAGACAGAGAGGGGGAGAGAAAGACAGACACCTGCAGACCTGCTTCACCGCTTGTGAAGCGACTCCCCTGCAGGTGGGGAGCCGGGGCTCGAACCGGGATCCTTATGCCCGTCCTTGCTCTTTGCGCCACCTGTGCTTAAGCCACTGTGCTACCGCCGGACTCCCTTATTTTTACTTTTTAAAATATCTTTTGATCTTGGGGAGTCGGGTGGTAGCGCAGCGGGTTAGGCGCACGTGGCGCAAAGCGCAGGGACCGGCCTAAGGATCCCGGTTAGAGCCCCGGCTCCCCACCTGCAGGGGAGTCGCTTCACAGGCGGTGAAGCAGATCTGCAGGTGTCTATCTTTCTCTCCCCCTCTCTGTCTTCCCCTCCTCTCTCCATTTCTCTCTATCCTATCCAACAACGACAACATAAATAACTACAACAATAAAACAACAAGGGCAACAAAAGGGAATACATAAATTAAAAAATAAAGAATTAAATATATATATTGATCTTTTCATGAGAAAGAGACAGAGACCAGAGCACTGCTCAATTCAGGCTAATGGTGGTGCTGGGGATTGAACCTGGGACTTTGGAGCCTCAGGTGTGACAGTCCTAAAGTTATTTTTATTTATTATTGGATAGAGACAGAGAAATTGAGAAGGGGAGAGATAGAGAGGCACCTGCAGCCCTGCTTCACCACTCTTGAAGCTTCCCCCCTGTAGGTGGGGACTGGGGATATGAACCCAGGTCCTGGGGGCTGAGAAGAGGCACAGCAGGTTAAGCATACATAGTACTAGACTCAAGGACCCGGGTTCCAGCCCCTAGTTCCCTACCTGTGTGTGTGGGGAGTCAGGGAGGTCGCTTCACAAGCTGTGAAGCAGGTCTGCAAGTCCCTCTCCCTCCCTCTGTCTCTCCCTCTCTGTCTCCCCCTCCTCTCTCAGTTTCTTTCTGTCCTATCCAGTAAAATGGGGGGAAAAAATGGCCTCCAGGAGCAGTGGGTTTGTAGCGCCAGCACCGAGCCCCAGTGATAACCTTGGAGGCAAAAAACAAAAAAAGGTATGAACCCAAGTCCTCGAACATAGTGATGTGTGTTATGCAGAATGCACCACCACCCAGTGTCTGGTTTTTTTTGTTTGTTTGTTTTTCTATTTATTTTTAAAGCAGCCTGGTATTGTGAAGTCCCAGAAATGATGACAAAAAAAAAAAAAAAAAGCATGATGCCTCGATTTACTTTGAAATACATACCCTCAAAGGGGGAGGCGTGTGGGAGACAAGAACAAGAGAGTGTGGTGTGTGTGTGTGGGGGGGTGCGTCTTCTCTTTATTCCATAGCCAAGGGGGGCTATTGGGTGTCTCCAGTGGATCTGGTGTCTCCAGATGTTTCTGAAATGACTTGAGTGTGTTTGGACCCTCCCTCCCCCCAAGTGCCAGGCGAGCTCCTGGGAGCTCTTCCCAGTCAGGATGGCGGCTGCCACAGTTGAGCCGTGCCCCTGAGCAGGATGGGGACACAGGACCGACGGGGAGTCACTGGCAACCCCGAAGTGTGAGTGTCCGGTGGTCCCACAGGACGGCCTCTGCCCTAGCAATGGCCCCTCACTGTTAGTGTCTGTCTGCAGAGGACCCCCACCCCCAGGCCTCAGCCTCAGTGAGGGGTTCTTCGCCCCCCCCCACCAAGGAATGGGAAGTAGCACTGGAACCTTCTAGAATCCTTGCTGGTCCTGAGCATGTTAGCTGAGCAGCTGAGGCCAGAGGGAAGCTGCAGGCTGCAGTGTGCAAACGCGGACCCCCTCAGGAAGATTACATTCCCTTCACATGAGAGGAAGTTTCTGAGAGAGAGAGAGAGAGGAGCCAGAGCACCACCCCAGCCTGAACCGTGGGAGCCTCTGGCATGCAAGCCTTGCGTCCACCAGCTGAGCTGTTCCCAGCCTGCAGGGAGAGCTGTGCAGGGTTGCCCACACCAGCTTTCTCCCCTCTGCCCGGCCGCCGCCACCACCACCACGGCCTCTGCTTGGTTCTCAAGGCTCAGGCCACTGCCACCCTTGTGGGGGCCAGAGACCACTCAGTGAGAAACCACAACTGGCTAGCCTGAGTACACCAGTTCGACCCCCAGCACCACACCTTCCAGAGCTGAGTGGTGCTATTGTCTCTCATTCTCTCCTCTCATCAAATAAGTACAGAAATTTTTTTTTGACTTTTTTTTTATTGGGGAATTAATGTTTTACATTCAACAGTAAACACAATGGTTTGTACATGCATAACATTCCCCAGTTTCCCATATAACATTACAACCCCCACTAGGTCCTCTGAATCCTTCTTGGACCTGTATTTTCCCCACCCACCCACCCCAGAGTCTTTTACTTTGGTGCAATACGCAGAAATCTTAAACAAGAGAGAGAAAGCGCAGGTGGTGAAGTGGCTAGAGCACAGGCCTTTTCAGCCTGAGGACCTGAGTTCCAGCCCCGGCGTTGCATGTGCCAGAGGGACGCTTTGATTCTCTCTCTCCTAAATAAATAAATCAACCCTTAAAAATAAAAAAAAAAAAAGGGAGTCAGGTGGTAGCGCAGCGGGTTAAGCACAGGTGGTGTAAAGTGCAAGGACTGCCATAAGGATCCCAGTTCGAGCCCTGGCTCCCCACCTGCAGGGGAGTCTCTTCACAAGCGGTGAAGCAGGTCTGCAGGTGTCTATCTTTCTCTCCCCCTCTCTGTCTTCCCCTCCTCTCTCCATTTCTGTCTGTCCTACCCAACAACGACGACATCAATAACAACAATAATAACTACAACAATAAAACAACCAGGGCAACAAAAGGGAAATAGATATTTAAAATAATAATGAAACAGGCTGGGCAGTGGCACACCTAGTTGAGTGCATATGTTGCCATGTGCAAGGACACAGGTTTGAGTCCCTGCTTCCCACCTACGGGGGGACATTTCACGAGCAATGAAGCAGTTTCTACAGGTGTCTGTCTCTCTCCAACTCAACCTATCCCCTCCCCTCTTGATTTCTCTGTCTCTACCCAGTAGTTCAATAAAATAAGTAAAATATTAAAAATAAAAACACCTGGTGGGTATGTGCACACCCATCCAGGCCTGGAGCGTCCAGAGCCCCAGCCACTTGCTAGCCGCCAGCACTCGCCCTCGGCTGGGTCCCTCCCGGCCTTTCTAGCACAGCGACAGACGACACTATTTGATTTTCTCCACTGCAGATGGTGATGTGGGGGTGTCTGATGTCCCCTCCATGAGACCCCGGATTGTTCCGTGAGGCCTGGGGACGAGAAGCAAAGCCACCTGGGAATGTTCCAGCTCTTGACCTGAGGGCAGAGGAGTGGCTGGGTGCCATGTGAGTGAATTCTTTTTATTTTTTTATTATCTTTACTTATTAAAGACAGAAATCGAGAGGGAAGGGGGCAATAGAGAGAGAGACACCTGCAGCCCTGCTTCACCACTTGCAAATCTTTTCCCCCTGCAGGTGAGAACTGGGGAGCTCGAACCTGGGTCCTTGTGCATTGTAACATGTGCTCTCAACTCGGTGCGCCATCACCCGGCCCCAGGTGAGTGAACACTTGGCTGCAGGCAGAGCCGCCTGGGAGGCCAGGTCAGGACGCCGCTCTGTGGGTGGGAGAAAGATGGTGCCTGCAGTCTCCCACCCACAGGTCTGGGGTGCTGGGGCCGGGGCGCGGCCTGTGGGAAGCCTGGTCCCCACACACAGATCCTCTCCTGTCTGTCACCCAGCCACACTGCTCTCTCGCTCAGTCCCCTGACCTCCACCATAGCCCCTTTCTGTCACTTCAGACCCTTTAGAGAAGGTGCCCACATCTGTTATGACATGCCATGCCTGGACTTCACAGCAGCCCCTATGGACTGCTCCATCTCTCTCGCTCTGTCTCCCTCTCTGTCTCCCTTTCTCTCCCCCAACTAAGATAGAGACAGCAGTGGAGAGAGAGGCAGAGAGGAGGGAGACTCACAGTGGAGCCTGGTTCACAGCAGACGCCCCTGCCCAGCTCCAGCACAAGGCAGGGATGGGGACTGAACCTGGGGACTCTAGGCCCTCAGACATGCAGCTTGGTCCTCTAAATGAAGAGGGAAAAACAAAACAAAACCAGGCTGGTTGATGATGCCCCTGTCTGAGCACACACTTCACAGGCGGTGAAGCAGGTCTGCAGGTGTCTGTCTTTCACTCTCCCTCTGTCTCCCCTCCTCTCTCCATTTCTCTCTGTCCTATCCAACAACGACAACAGTAATAACTACAACAATAAAAAAACAAGGGCAACAAGAGGGAATAAATAATTAAAGAATAAAAATAAAAATAAAAGGCCTCTGGGAGCGGTGGATTCATCCTGCAGGCGCGAGTCCCAGCAGGGGCAAGGGGCAGGAGGGCTGGCGGGCGAGCGTCTGAAGCCGGCGCTATACCGGCTCTGGCCACAGGAGGGCGGCGTCTGCCGGTGCTGAGCTCCCCGGGAGCCGGGGGTAGGCCGGGCGTCTCCTGCTTGTGGACAAGTGGGGCTTCCAGATCGCTTGTCCTGGACCCCCGCTCCTGCCTCCCCCACCCCTCGGCTATCACTAGGCCCCTTCCTCTGCCGCCCACCCCAACCGACTGGAGAGACAGCGCCAGGTGGTTTGTGTACCCGACTGTCCCACCGTCCCAGCTTCAATCCGCCCCGCCCCCCCCCCCCCACCGCCACCATGGAGAGCCAGTGCTGAGCAGGGCTGGGGCCAAAACTCATGTTTGAGCCAGGCACCCGGCACAGTAAAGGAAACCTTGGTGGTGAGGTTTCTAACATGCTCGGTGTCTCCCTGCCTCTCTGTCTCTATCTTAAAAATAAATAAATAAATAAATAAATGAATAAATAAATAAATGATCAGTATAAGTTCTGAAAGTCATTTTCCATGTTTTCCCCTTTTCTCACATGTGAATTTTTTTTTTCTGTCTCCAGGGTTATCACTGGGGCTCGATGCCTGCACTACGAATCTACTACTCCTGGAGGTGTTTTTCCCATTTTGTTGCCCTTGTTGTTGTTTACTTATCGTTGTTGTGGCCATTGCTGCTGTTGTTGGATAAGACAGAGAGAAGTGGAGAGAGGAGAGGAAGACAGAGGGGGGGAGAGAAAGACAGAAACCTGCAGACCTGCTTCACGGCCTGTGAAGCGACTCCCTTGCAGGTGGGGAGCCGAGGGCTCAAACCAAGATCCTTCCGCTGGTCCTCGCGCTTTGCGCCACCTGCGCTTAACCCGCTGCGCCACCGCCCGACTCCCACGTGAACTTTTAAACAGGATACATTTAGTTCATGAGTCGACAAAATATCTTACTTGGATAGTGCGCTGCTTTGCATGTATGCGACCCAGCTTCAAGCCCAACTTTGGGGCCGCGGTTCCTTCCTTCCTTTCTTTTTGGTTATTCCTCCCCTTACCCTCACCCCCACCCCCAGCCCCAGAGCACTGCTCAGCTCTGGCTTATGTTGGTGTGGGGTGTGCAGGAGACTGAATTGGGACCCTGAATGCCTCAAAAATGAGGATCTTGGGAGTTGGGCGGTAGTGCAGCGGGTTAAGCACAGGTGGCGCAAAGCGCAAGGGACGGTGGAAGGATCCCGGTTCGAGCCCCCGGCTCCCCACCTGCAGGGGAGTCGCTTCACAGGCGGTGAAGCAGGTCTGCAGGTGTCTGTCTTTCTCTCTCCCTCTCTGTCTTCCCCTCCTCTCTCCACATCTCTCTGTCCTATCCAACAACGACGACATCAAGAACAACAATAAAACAACAAAGGCAACTAAAGGGAATAAATAAATCTAAAAAAAAGTGTTTAAAAAAATGAGCATCTTTTTGCATAGCCATCATGCTACTTCCTCAGCCTGGGCTGTGTCTCCCCCCTCCCACTCATTCTCTCCATCTCTCTCTCTCTCTCTTTCTATGCCTTTTTTTTTTTTAATCTCTACCAAAATTAAAAGAAAAAAAAAAGTTTAAGTCTCCAGCCCCACCTGCAGAGGGAAAGCTTCAGAATTAGTAGAGCAGTACTAAGGTGTCTCGGTGTCTCTCTCCCTATTCTGCCAAAAGAAAGGAAGGAAGGAAGGGAGGGAGAGAGAAAAAAAAGAAACAAAGAAAGAAAGAAGGGAGAGGGAGTTGAGCGGTAGTGGGTTAAGCGCACATAGCGGAAAGCGCCAGGACCGGCATAAGGATCCCTTTGAGCCCCTTGCTCCCCACCGCAGGGGAGTCGCTTCAGCAGGTCTACAGGTGTCTTTCTCTCCTCCACTCTGTCTTCCCCTCCCCTCTCCATTTCTCTCTGTCCTATCCAACAACAACGAAAACAATAACAACAATAATAACTACAACAATAAAACAAGGGCAAGAAAAGGGAATAAATATAATAAGAATTTGAAAAAAAAAAAAAAAAAAGAAGGAAGAAAAGAAAGGTGTTTACAAATGGCCGCCAGGAGAGGCAGAGTCATGGTACAGGCACCAAGTCCCAGCAGCAACCCTGGCAGAAAGAAAAAAATCATTAGTATAAGATAAATGAAAATAAAAAGATGTATCCAGCCTAAGGACAGAGACCACAGTGCCGCTCAGCTCTGGTACGTGCAGAGCCCGGCATGGAACCTGGGCCCTGAGGCCCCTCCCACAGCCAGATGTCCAGGAGGGGGCACCCCCGGTTCCTGAGGAGTACCTGCCCCCTCCTCCAGGGAGCCTGCGGGTGATGGTGCCACCCTCACGGCCCCAGGGTCCCCAGTTCGGGACTCTGAGTGAGGGCTGAGGGTTGGGAGATGGTAAGCTACCTTATGCCTCCTGCTGGCAGAGGCACCTGATTCCCTGCCTGCTGCCAGAAGTCACTACCCAACCTCCAAGACTGTCCGGGAGCCTCCTCTTCCAGGAAGCCTTCCTGGGCCTCCACAGCTGGAAGGGAGCCCTCACACCACCACCTCCAGGACCAGCCCCAGCTGTAATGACCCTGCTCTCTTGGAAGGTTCTGAGTCCTCCTCACCCTTTCATTTCACACCTCTGTCTCCTCAGACTCGCGTGTTCCTGGGCAAGCCACATGTGATCCTGTCTTCTCCTCGGCATCTCTGCGTGGAGCCTTGGGAGGGAGACGATGCCCCTCGGAAGTTGTGCCGCCTCCTCCAGGCAGGCTGCTGGCACCTCTCCCTGCAGCTCCCGGCAGTGAGGAGGGGGCCCGTGAGTGACTGTTTTCCTCCCCACAAAGAGGGTGCTGCCCCCACAGGGTACTGGAGAGACTGCTCTACAGGGAAGGAGGCCCCTGTGTCTTCACCCCAGCTCTGACCCAGGGCGCCTTGGCACTGACGCTGCCTGAGGCCTTGAGCTGGGGTATGTGTGAGCAGAGCGGGAAGGCTGCCCGTGGCCGCCTGGGCCTGGGCCATGAGGCCGCTGGCTGGGCCCTCAGCCCATTTACACAGGCCAGAATGCACTGGGGGGTGGGTTGGGGGGACCCCTGGACCTGGCTAAAGGAGGACGGTCTCTGATCAGGGTCCCCAGGGAGCAGCCAGCCCCAGGGCGCCTTAAGGGCTGGCAAAGGTTGCTCAGAGACTCGGGGAACATTTGATATCCAGAAGTTTCCAGGTATGTGGAGCCCCTGCCTGGCAGCCCCCATCACCCCCTGGCCCTCACCCCCTTTCTGACCCCCCACAGCCCTCAGCAAGGTCTAGAGGGGGCTCACTGTCATCTGGAGGCCAGCAGCTGCCCCAGTGCTCTGGGAGGTGCCCTGCCGCCTGGCATGGGACACACTTTCTGTTTCCCGGGAGCCTTGAGCCCTGCCCCCCAACCTGAGGCCTTGTTGTAGGGACTGAGTTGCGTGGGTACTGCCTCCCACCTACACTATTAAAGCCATGCCCGAGAGAGGTGGCCAGCAACCGCTGGGGCTCCCAGTCCCCAAGTCCCCAGGTCTGTAAGTCATGTATTCAGGCCGAGCAGAGCGGGAGCCTGTGTGTGGATGCCCCCAGACCCAGGGTCTGCGGTCAGCCGGGGTCCTTGATTCTGTCTGTGCGTCATCCCTGCTCCCAAAGCGAGGCCGGGTCAGCCTAGCTTGATACTCTGGGTTCTGTCACGAAACATGGTGCAGAAGCCTCTTCCGTGGGGACCGGCCGCTCTGGCCCTGTGTCCCCCCAAGGTGACGGTGCTGTGTGCAACATGAGGGGTTATCCCCCCACACCCCCTAGACCTGGGGCCTGCTCCCCTGCCTTTGAAGTCATTGGCTTGAAAACAGAAGGAAAGCCAGTAGACTCTGGGATGGGGGGACCTCAGCCCAGTCAGCCCATGAGGGCAGATTGGGGACACAATGGCCGCAGCAGTGCACAGGCCACAGGGACACTGAGGCTGGGACTGGGGCTAACGACAATACTCCCAGCCCTGCAGCTAAGCAAAGAGCGTGGGGAGTGGGGAGGGGCCCCTTTGGGCCTGGAGGGCCTGGGGACATGCCAGCCCAGAGCCAAGGGTAGGGGGCCAGGGATGCGGGGGTGGCGAGGACCCCCACCTCAGTACCCTGTGTCTGTGCCGCTGGTCTGGTCCTGAACCCCTTTGCTGTGAGCTGGTGTTGTGACTTGGTTCTGCCTCCACAGCCTCCTGGGAAACGGGGGACCTCCTGGGCAGAATGTTTGCTTCCTGGTTAAAGGAACATGAAAGAGGCCACCCTTCCTCCCTGCTCTGAATATGGGTGGTTAAGGACTTGATTCTTAGAGCTTATGCAGCCACCTTGAGGTAATGCCGCAACAAGATGGGGTGTAGTGGTGGTAGTGGTTGGAAGCCTAGCAAGGCTGCCCAGCAGACAGAAAAAGAGCCTGTGTTGGAGACCGTGCCACTGAGACACGATCGCTTCTCTGGAAGCTCCCGCTTGCAGCCAAGCAAAGAATATCTGTTTCCGGCACAGACACAGCTACTTGCAGCCTAAGGCATTCTGAAGGCCGCCAGGTCCTGGCCAGGCAAATGGGAGGCCCAGGAAGTCTGGGGAGCCACCCACTGCCCGAGCCCACAGAGGACTTGCAGGACCCATAGAGGGGTGGGCGAGGGGTTGAGGGGAGTCCCAGCTGTGTGTGCCTAGCCAGCCACCTCTTCTGAAACGGGGTGACTTCTAGGGAGAGGTTGCCTGGGGTGGCCAGGTGCCTCTGTACAGGGTCATCCTGGGGTTGTCCAGGCCCCGGGGTCCCCAGAAGGGTCTCAGCCGCTAATCTTAAGCAGCTGGATAAACCTGGCCTCTGGTCACCCTGAAACCAGTGAGGCACTTTGAACAGGTGGACCCATCTCTCCACCCCAGGGGATGCCCCCACCTTTCCTAACCTGGGGTGCTGGGAGCCTCAAGAGGAGGGAAGCCTCAGGGACTGAGGGCTAGACTATGCCCCCCATCCCCAGAGGCCTGCCAGGCTTTTCTGCCCTTTAGAGATGAGTTGAATTGAACTGGGACTGAGCCCTGACATGCAGGGTGTCCTTGCCTTCAGAACCTGAGGATAGTCACCCCCCTTTCGCCCTCACCCCACACAGACGGCCTGACAGGGTGGGGCCCTGTGGCGCTTGGGCCTCCTTTCAGAAGGCATCCTGCACCCAGGCCAACTGCCACCCTGCTGGGCTCAAGTCCTGAGCTGGGAGGGTGCCGCAGGCCAGGGCACTGCTGTGGGTGGCTTTTAGGGACGCTTGGTGAACCCAGCCCCTTTCTGCCCCTGTGTCCTCAAGGGTCCTTGGCACCCAGCGAGGGGAAGCTGGCAGCCGAGTCCTCTCTCCGTGGGGTCCTGTGAGGAGGGGGCTCCCCCGAGACCCCCAGATGTGGATGGGCTTCACCACGTAGAAGCCAGGCCTGGTGGCCTGGTCGCCGCCCCGCACGCACGCGTGTGGCTTCTCTCCAGTGTGAATTCTCTGACGTTGAATGACTGGGGCTCCAGCATTTGTAGTCTCCGCAGCCACTGCCGTGCAGGGTTCCCAGTGTGCTAAGGGGTGCCACCCCCAGCAGGAATCTGCCCCAGGGGCAGGTGTGTGTGGGGGGGCTCACAGAGGCTGCCTGTGTCCCGAGCACAGTGAGTGCCTGCAAGCACAATAAACTGACTCTGCTGCTCAGATCTGGCTTTCTTGCTTACCCCCAAAGCCCACAGAATCACTGCGTCTTCCCCTGCGGTGCCATGAGGCTGCAGAGCGTCCTGTCCAGGCCCAACCTGCTGTTGGGAACTTATGGAAAATTCTGTCTTAGAGAAATTTGGGGCAGTAATGAAAGACTCGAGCAGGCCTCCAGGGGGCGCACTGACTGGGGCGCTGTACTCTACCGAGTGAGGTCTGGAGTTCAGTCCCCAGCACTGGTTATCTCTCCTGTTTCTATAATTTTTGAAGGCTTGGGGAGAGGGCCAGGGAGGTGTGTAAGGCCCTGGGTTCCATCTCTGCCTCCCATAGGCCAGGGTCACACTCTAAGTCCACTCCATCTCTCCCTCCTGGTACATTTGTAAAGGTGGGGGTGGGCTGGGGCTGGGGGCGCCGCACTGCTGCCTGCCCCTCCTTTTCTCCCCTCTAATCTTCTGCTTCCTCTGTCGATTTCTCTGTCCTGTCCAATAAAGTGAAAAAAATGTCCACCAGGAGCAGTGAATTTATAGTGCAGGCACCAAGCCCCAGTGATAATTGTGGAGGCAGAAAAAAATGAACAACAACAACAACAAAAAATTAAGGATCAACAACTCTACCAATATAAATGAAATGAGCAAAATTCAGTGAAATGAGAAAATTCCTTCACAGCCGCAAACTACCAGAGTGCAGCTCAATACGAAACACACATGGCAGCTCTTGGCACTACTAGGGACTGAACCTGTGACTTTGGAGCCTCTGATGTGAAAGTCTTCTGCATCACCACTGTTCCATCTCCCTAGTCTTACATGTCTCCCCCCAGAGCACTGCCCTCCTCCTCCCACATTTTTTTCTCCTCCCCTTATTCTATTTTCTTTTTCTTTTTTTTTTTTTTTTTTTTTGCCTCCAGGGTTATTGCTGGGGCTCCGTGCCTGCACTACGAATCGACTGCTCCTGGAGGCCATTTTTTCCCTTTTGTTGCCCTTGTTGTTTATCGGTGTTGTTATTATTATTGTTGTCATTGTTGGATAGGACAGAGAGAAATGGAGAGAGGAGGGGAAGACAGAGAGAGAGGGGGAGAGAAAGACACCTGCAGACCTGCTTCACCGCCTGTGAAGTGACTCTCCTGCAGGTGTGGACCCCGGGGCTTGAACCTGGATCCTTACGCTGGTCCTTGTGCTTTGTGCCACCCGCTGCGCTACCGCCCGGCCCCCTCGCTTTTCTATTTTTTTTTTAATATTTTATTTTATTTATTTATTCCCTTTTGTTGCCCTTGTTGTTTTATTGTTGTAGTTATTATTGTTGTTGTTCGCTTTTCTATTTTCTGCCAGAGCACTGCTCAGCTGTGGTTTATGGTGGTGTAGGGGACTGAACCTGGGACTTGGAGCCTCAGACAATGAGAGTCTCTCTGCAGAACCATTATGTTGTCTCCCCACCTACCACTTTTGTTTATGGTACTGTGGTCACGCCTGGAGCCTCTCGTGTGTAAGCCCTGTGTTCTGTGGCTTCATTCTGTCCTCAACCCAAAACACAGATCTTTATACAGTAATTAAAAAAAAAAATGAGCATATTGGGAGTCGGGCGGTAGCGCAGTGGGTTAAGTGCAGGTGGTGTGAAGCACAAGGACCAGCGCAGTGATCCCCGTTCAAGCCCCCGGCTCCCCACCTGCAGGGGCTTGCTTCGCAGGCGGTGAAGCAGGTCTGCAGGTGTCTGTCTTTCTCTCCCTCTCCCCTCTCCATTTCTCTCTGTCCTATCTAAAAACGACGACAATAACAACAACAGTAATGACTATAACAACAACAACAAAAATCAAGGGCAACAAAAAGGGAAAAAAATATAATTTTTTAATGAACATATTTTTTTCTTTTTTAAAAATTAGGACAGAAATTGAGAGAGAAGGGGGAGACAGACACCGGCAGACCTGCTTCACTACTTGTGAAGCTTCTGCCCTGCAGGTGGGGAGCTGGGGCTTGAACCCGGGTCCTTGCACATGGGGACACCTGTGCTCAACCAGGTGCATCACCGCCTGGCCTGAGCACACAGATTTTTTTTTTTTAAGTTGTCCTGTCGTGGTAGCCCCGTCCATGTCTCAGGAAGGGCCATGCAGCCCCACATGGAGTCAGAGCCCAGGGTGTGGACACAGAGGTGGGGCTGGACTGGAGCGCACGCCGAGCCCTCCCTGTGGGACCCAGATCCCCGAGTGTGGAGTCCAGAGTCCTGGAGCAGACACCAGGTGTCCTCTGGCACCTCCCTGCTGATGTCAAGCGTGCTGACACCTGGGTTCCTATGGGGACACAGAACTTGTGAGACAGCAGGGAGGCAGCTATGCCCCAGGGCGGGTCCTGCTCAATGTCAAGGTTGCTAGCCCCAACCCCAGATGTGAGGGCAGTGTGGGCATGCCAAAGCCAGAGACCCGTCTGCCCACCTGCAGGGCAGAGTACGAGCCCAGGCCGGGTCCAGCCCCGAATAGAGGCAGAGACGTGTCTCCTGCAAGCCAGGCTTGTTCCTGACCCAGCTCCAGAGTCCACCCCATTTGCAGGTGAAAGAGAAACCATGTCTTCAAAGCGACCAGACACGAGATTCAGCCACTGGGCATGAACACAAAAAGGCAAGAGAAAGACGAGACAAGCAGACAGGGGCAGGTGCGGACGCTCACCTGGACGGTGCGCTGCCCTGCTATGTGTGCATCCTGGGTTCAAGCCCAGCCCCTGCTGAACTGGAGGAAGCTTCAGTGCTGTGGCCTCTCTCACTCTCCCTCAGCCTGCTTCCCTCTCTCTCTCTCTTTATTTTTTGTCTTTTTAATTCTTTTAAAGTTTATTGATTATTGGATAGAGACAGAAATTGAGAGGGAAGGGAAGGAGAAGATAGGGAGACAGACAGCTGCAGCCCTGCTTCACCACTCCTCAAGCTTTTCCCCTGCAGGTGGAGACCAGGGGCTTAAACCTGGGTCCTTGAGCACTGTAATGTGAGCACTTAACTATATGTGCCATTAAACATACAGATTGGAAGCTTTTTTTTTTTTTTTTGCAGAATAACTATGCTGTCTTTCTGCCCCCAATATTTTCTTAAAAAGTGATTTATGAACCAGACCATCACTCTGACACAGGCAATACCAGGGCTTCAACTAAGGACCTCATGCTTGAGAGCCCAACGCGTTATCCACTGCGTTGTGATCCGAGCCACCTAGTCTCTCTTACAAGGACATCATGTTAGATGAGGGCATATCCTAGCAGGCTGGTGTGAATTTATTTACCTCTCTGGTGGCCCTGTCTCCAAACTCCACCTTTTCAACACGCCAGGGGTGAGTGCCAACCTACTCATTCGGTGGTGAGTGGCCCCTCAGTTCAGCACTTCACTCCCTAAGATGCAGGGAATTCGTTGTTCTCTGATGAACAAAAGCCTCCCAGGGTGCAGAAACACCCCCAAGGACCCACTGCCTCTGGCTCTCCTCCTGCATGATTCCTCTTCTCGATAGTGGATCCACAAATGTTTTGGCGTTTTAAAAAAAAATGTTTGTGGGGAGTCGGGCGGTAGCGCAGTGGGTTAAGCGCAAGTGGCGAGAACTGCAAGGACCAGCAAGGATCCTGGTTCGGGCCCCCGGCTCTCCACCTGCAGGGGAGTCACTTCATAGGCGGTGAAGCAGGTCTGCAGGTGTCTATCTTTCTCTCCCCCTCTCTGTCTTCCCCTCCTCTCTCCATTTCTCTCTGTCCTAACAACAACAACGCCAATAACAATAATTACAACAACAATGAAAAACAAGGACAACAAAAGAGAAAATAAATCAAATGTTTGTGTTGGGGGCGGGGTGGTAGCACAGCGTTTTAAGTGCACATGGCAAGAAGCACAAGGACCAGCTTAAGAATCCCCGGTTCGAGCTCCTGGCTCACCTGCAGGGGTGAAGCAGGTCTGCAGGGTCTATCTTTCTCTCCCCCTCTCTGTCTTCCCCTCCTCTCTCCATTTCTCTCTGTCCTATCCAACAACAGCTATAACAACAATAACAATAACAACCACAACAAGGGCCAACAAAAATGGGAAAAATGGCCTCCAGGAGCAGTGGATTCGTAATGCTGGCACCGAGCCCCAGCGATAATCCTGGAGGGGAAAAAAAAAGTCTGTTTTGATGATAATGGCCCTTTGATGACTTAGCCAACTTGGCTTTCTCAGTTGAGCTCTCTCTCACCCCTCCTCCCATTCCACTAGAGGAAGTGTCTATTCAACTCCATGCACACACAGCTGGCTTTGGGATCATCCTTCCCAGCGTCTGAGCATCTCAGAGCAGTGGGAGGGGTGTTTTTTTATTTTTGGGTTTTTTTTTCCCCTCGCAGGAACATTCTGAGCCATCTCTCCCACACAAACATTCCTTGGGGATGACTGAGCTACCCGCCTGCTACCAGGAACAGGTGCTTTTGCGTCAAGCGCCTGTAATGTTTGTGGATTCACCACATTTCCAAAGAGATAATAGCTCACAGAAAAGCTGCTGCCTGCTGAGAAGCAGGTGACCTGGAATGTGGAGAAAGTGCTTAACCTCTCTGAGCTCTTGGTTTGTTTATATATTTTCACTGTGGAATATGAACGCGTAAGGCCCTGCTGTTCAAGGCTGAGGTTTTGTTGTTTGGACCCATTTATTCATTCAGATGGAAGGGAGACATAAAAGCACCAGACATCCTCTAGCGCTACAGAACCTCACACATGGTGCTGGGGCACAAACCTGGGATGAGTGCATGCCAAGGCCCGAAATTATTTTATTTTATTCTTCTTTAAAAAAAAAATTCCTTTTTGTTGCCCTTGTTTTGTTGTTGTAGTTATTATTGATGTCGTCATAGTTGTTGGATAGCACAGAGAGAAATGGAGAGAGGAGGGGAAGACAGAGAGGGGGAGAGAAAGATAGACACCTGCAGACCTGCTTCACCGCCTGTGAAGCGACTCTCCTGCAGGTGGGGAGCTGGGGCTCTAACCGGGATCCTTAAGCTGGTCCTTGCACTTTGCACCACCTGTGCTTAACCTGCTGCACTACTGCTCAACTCCCTATTTTATTTTATTCTTACCAGGCCACTGCTCAGCTGTGGCTTATGGTGGTACAGGGAATTGAACCTGGGACTGAAATGGTTTTTTTTGTTTGTATTTTTTTGCCTCCAGAGTTATTGCTGGGGCTCAGTTCCTGCACCATGAATCCACTGCTCCTGGAGGCCATTTTTTCCCCCTTTTTGTTGCCCTTGTTGTTGTAGCCTTGTTCTGGTTATTGTTGTTGTTGTTGATGTCGTTCATTGTTGGATAGGACAGAGAGAAATGGAGAGAGGAGGGGATGACAGAGAGGGGGAGAGAAAGATAGACCCTGCAGACCTGCTTCACCGCTTGTGAAGCGACTCCCCTGCAGGTGGGGAGCCGGGGGCTCGAACTGGGATCCTTATGCTGGTCCTTGTGCTTTGCACCTCATGCACTTAACCCACTGTGCTAACACCTGACCCCCTGAAATGATCTTTTAAAAAAAAAAAAAAAAATATATATATATATATATATTCCCTTTTGTTGCCCTTGTTGTCTTTTGTTGTTGTAGTAGTTATTATTGTTGTAGTTATTACTGTTGTCATTGTTGTTGGATAGGACAGAGAGAAATGGAGAGAGGAGGGGAAGACAGAGAGGGGGAGAGAAAGACACCTGCAGACCTGCTTCGTGGCCTATAAAGCAACTCCCCTGCAGGTGGGGATCTGGGGGCTCGAACCGGATCCTTATGCTGGTCCTTGCGCTTTGCGCCATGTGTGCTTAACCTGCTGCGCTACTGCCCAACCCCCTGAAATGATCTTTTTAAAGATATATTTATGGGACCAGCTGGTTGAGCACATGTTACAGTGCGCAAGCATCCAGGTTCAAGCCTCTGATCCCCACCTGCAGGGGAAAAAGCTTCATGAGCAGTGAGGTAGTGCTGCAGGTGTTTCCCTCTCTCCTTCCCCTTCCCTATCAAGTTTGCTGGGCTAGCGTGGGGGTGCCTCTTCCCGGGCACATACTCTCTGGGTTGGAGAGAACACTACCGGAGCCAGCCTGGGCTACTACTCACTCACCGCAAGGGAGATGACTCAGGAACCAATCATGTGGCCCGAGGCAGTGCAATATCTTTTTGATCATAGAGCCAAGCCTTTTAAAAGGCTGACCTGGAAGTGGCAAGTCAGAAATGGAAATGGCTAGGAAAGGGGCGGAGAAAGGCAAAAGGGGCTGGGAAATTAGAAACTTCCTTAGCAACTGTTGCAAGGGTTTTAACTGGTAGGATTAATATTACTCTACAGGCAGGGAGGGTCTCGAGGGTAGAAAGAAGATAGATCAAAGGAATGGAATGGGTGGGGATCTTTCAGGCAAAACAATGATTATGTAGATAGGCCATAGTATCAGGAATGCAGGGTGCTTTGTGAAGCTCCTCACAATTTTCTGACACAAGTTCTCTGTTTCTATATGATAATATATATATATACAATTTATTAATAATATCTAGAGAGAGAAAGAGAAACAGAGTATCACTCTGGCACATGTGATGTTGGGGATCGATCTTGGGTCCTCCAGGCTGTAGTCCTTGGTCAATCCAGGTTGTAGTCCCTCTGCCACTTCCTGGGTCACTGGCCTGAAACTGTTAATTTTAATCAAACATTTCTACTTGGCAAAATGCTGCAGAGAGAGTGTGTGTGGAGGGGGGTTAAGGGGAATAAAATAACAAGATAAGGAGGGAGCACTCACTACCTCATATTTAATTCTTAACCCAGTGGCTCATGGAAACAAGGAAGCTGTCAGCTGTCTTATTCACTCTATTCAGAAAAGTACCCTGTGATTAGCAGTTATGAGCTTATTTGATTTTGTCATAAATTTGTTCTCCTGGTGGCCAGAGCAGAAATTGTAAACACAAGGCCCCAAATTCAATTATGAGATCCCCACATACCATAGTGGTGTCTGGTTCTTCCTCTCACCAGTAAATCAATGCATATTTTGGTCAGCACCAAAGCTTTATTGCTCTGGGGTGGCTTTTTTTATACAGACAGACAGACACAATAAAGACAGCCAGACAGACACACACACGAACCACAGCACCAATTCTTTGATGGGGGAAGCTCCAGCACCGCCATCCAAGTGAACTGTATTGCAGCCCAGTAAATAGACTTTAAAAATATTTTTTGAAAAATTATGTATTTATTTGTTAGAGTACTGCTCAGCTCTGGCTTATGGTGGTGCTGGGAATTGGACCCAGGAGCCCAGAGTCTCAGGCCGGAATGGCTCTTGTATAACCATGAATGCCATCTCCCTGGCCCCAATCATTCTTCTGGCTGTTAGTCACAAAGTCGTCAGAAAATGATAAGAGCCAAGTGAGGAGAGCAGGCAGGATAACAAGAGAGTGAAGAAACAGTTCAGGGGCTGTGCAGTGTGGTGCACCTGGTTGAGCGCACGCATTACTGTGCACAAAGACCCGAGTTCAAGCACCTGCAGAGGGGAGACTTCATGAGCAGTGATGCAGTTCTGCAGGTGTGTCTCTGTCTCACTCCCTATCTTCCCTCAATTTATCTGTACTGTCCAAAAAAATAAATAAAAATAATCAAGAAGAAAAAAACCCCGGAAGAATAGCTGGGAGCAGTGGATTCATAGCACCAAGCCCCAGTGATAACCACCAAGCCCTGGTGGCAAAAACAAGCGAACAAACAAAACAGGAAGTTCAGGCCCAGCTAAGCATCCTCATAGGGCAACAGTTCACCTGGCCCAGAGATGCCCAACCTTTGGCCCCGGCCCCTAAAGGCCGCGGCCTTTCATTGGCCAGCCGAGTCATCGAGCCCCGCCTCCCAGTGGAGGGATGCTGCCATTCAACTGCCTTCTTCAGTCCTCCGGACCACCGAGCCCTCCTCCTAGAGTAGCTCCTCAGGACCACCGAGCCTTGTTCCTAGAGCGGCCCCGGAGGGAGCGCCCGCTTCCCCCTTCTTCCGGGCCGCGCACCTGCCTCCCGGAAGTGCAGGTGCACTGGCTTTGCCGTTAGCCTCTCCTCTGTCGCCCTCGGCAGCGATGGGCGGGCCTGCGGCTCCCGGGGCTGGAGCGCAGCGGGGACTTGCGGGGGCCTGGCCGCAGCCCCGGGGGTGGGCGGCCCGGAGGTAAGCGCCCTCAGGTGTCACGGTGCCGGGCTGTGGCGGAGGGAGGAAGGAGGGTCCCAGGTCGGCCCATCAGGCACACCCCGGGAGACTTCACGAGGGTTGCTTGCAGCTGATCTTTCGTTATATATTTTTTCCTTTTTCACATTTTTCTTTATTAGATAGAGACAGAGCGAAATTGAGAGGGGCGGGGGAGATAGGGAGAGAGACAGAGACCCCTGCAGCCCTGCTTCACCCCTCGCAAGGCTTTCCCCCTACAGGCGGGGACCGGGGGCTTGAACCTGGGTCCTTGCTCATTGTGATACACGCGCTTAACCAGGTGCGCCACTGCCCGGCCCGTTATATTTTCTTTTTTAATATATATAATTTTAACATTTTATTTATTTATTTATTCCCTTTTATTGCCCTTGTTGTTTTATTGTAGTTGTCATCGTTGTTGGATAGGACAGAGAGAGATGGAGAGAGGAGGGGAAGACAGAGAGGGGGAGAGAAAGATAGACACCTGCAGACCTGCTTCACCACCTGTGAAGTGACCCCCTGCAGGTGGGGAGCCGGGGCTCGAACCAGGATCCTTCGTGCCAGGTGCGCTTAACCCACTGTGCTCCCACCCGATCCCCTGTCCCTTCTTTCTTTAATGTCATTTCCTCGATCATCTTCCCTCATTCAATAAAACCAGTGCTCCTGCTGTTTGTTTTCCTTTCAGGAGTAATAGGAACGGTTGTGGCTTCCTCCTCCTCTGCTGTAGTGGTGACTTTACACAGGTGGAAATTACTAGTCAGACATGGCCTCTTGCAGCCCCCCCCCCACTACTTTGCAAAATATTCAGGGGGCCTCCTGTCGAGCTCACAGTGGGGTCTGGGCCCCCTGCTCCCCATCTGCAAGGAGAAAGCTTCATAAGCAGTGAAGTAGGTCTGCAGGTCTCTCTCTCCCTCTCTCCCCTATCAATTTCTTCCTTTTTTAAAAAAAAAATTATTTTAATGAAATTGAGACACAGAAAGATAAAAAGAGAGAGAGACCAGAGCCCTGCTCAGCTCTGGCTTATGGTGATGTTGGGGATTGAACCTGGGACCTTTGGTGCCTCAGGCACGAGTCTTTGCATAGCCATGATGCTGTCTACCCCCACCGACCCTCTCAATTTCTGTTCTATCCTATTAAAAACTTTAATCTTCTTCTTCTTCTTCTAGCGTTTGCCAATAAGGGGAGGGGAAGGAAAAAAAAATGGCCAGGGGGACCAATGGATTCATTGTGTTGGCATTGAGCTCCAATAATAACCCTGATGGCAGAAAAAAGAAAATAACAATAATAACCATAACAGTGTCCACCAGCAGAGAGGTCAAAACCAGCCCTTTGACATATGGGAAAGTGGGTCTGTCTGTTCCATGTTTCCTTTGCTTTTTGTGTCTGTGTGACTCTACCTGTTGTACCTTCACCTGTCTGCTTTTCATGCCGCCCTGAAGTGCCCCTTCCTACCTCACCTACTGCTTAAGGGAGAACCCTGTATTGTAAAGCAGCTCTGAAAAAAAGGTTTCTTTAGTTATGGAAGAGAGAAGCAGAGCCTCACCCCCTGGGCTGCTGTCAGTCAGTTTTTGTTTGTTTTACAGAGTGCTGCTCAGCTCTGGCCCAGAGGGGCCAGGTGTGTGTTGCGGGGGTGGGTTCTCTGTGCAGGAGGCTCCCTGGTCTGGACACCTGAGCCGGGGCTTCCTTAGGTGGAGCCCGGGGGCTGAGTTCTCCCCTTCCCCAGGTTCATGACCCTCTCTGCCACGGCCAGTCCAGCAGCAGACCCTGCCCACGGTGCCTTCTGTCCTCCGTCCTGGGTCTCTTCCCTCCGCCCCTGCTAGCTCAGCACTTGCCCTGGGTCCCCTCCTCTCAGCCCCGCCCCTGCAGCGTGTCCTGCTGGCCTGGGCTGGGGGTGGCATCGGACCCTTCCCTTTGCTGCTTCTCACCGGTAAGGAGACCCGCACCCTGCCCAGCGTCCCCGAGGCCCCACACCAGGTGCTGCCTTGTCCTCGCGCTGTGCCCTCCACCGGGGTCTGCGGGGTGCGCCCCTCACTTGCGGCCTGGCTCCCTCCACCCATCCCAGGGCCCCCAAGTCGCTCCTTTGAGCCTTCCTGCAGCTGCTCCTTCAGCCTGCGTTCCTTTCAAAGCACCGTCGACTCCTGAGAGTAGAGAGTGGTGTGTTTCTAGTTACCTACTGGCTCAATTTTTTCTCCCTGATTTCTCCCACTACAATGCAAGCGCCAGGCGAACAGGAACTGTGCTCAGCGAGCTGCTGAATGAGTTGAATCATGAATGAATGAATGAAATACACGGGGAAGGGAGAGGTGTTCCAGATGGCAGGGACTGCGTGTGCAAAGGGCCCGCGGCCGCTGAGGGTGTCAGGGCCGGCAGGGACTGCGGGCTAGATAGCTGGACAGACGTGACAGACAAGACACCGGTCGGCACGAGTGGGCGGGGCCGCTCGGAGCATGCGCAGCAGCCTCCCGTGCGCGCACTCTTGCGTGGGCAGGAAAGGGAGGGCAAAGCCTCCTCTGCGAGAGGCGATTGGCTACGGGAAGGCGAGGCGGCCTGCTTCCTCCTGGCACCGGAAGTGGCTATCCACTTCGGCCTGTGGGCTATGGGAATTGCGGCCCGGTAGTAGCTCAGGTGTGAGGCGAGCGGGGGCTGCGGCCATGGAGGCCGTGCTGAACGAGCTGGTGTCTGTGGAAGACTTGCTGGTGAGGCCTGACCCGGGGGGGAGGGGAGAGGAAGGTGCAGGCAGGCGCGTCGGGCCCGGAGACCCCGCCCGAGGCTAAATCCTCTTCCTAGTATCAGCTCCGGTGAGAGAGCCTGACTACACTTCCCGGCAGCCCCTGCGGCGCCTATCCCCTAGCCGGGGCGCCGCTTTGCCCCGGGAGCTGATGGGAGTCGTAGTTTCCCATGCTACTGCTTCGCTGTCGGCTAGGAAGCTGGCCTGGAAGACTGACAGTGCCCGTTGCGCACAGGGCAGGTAGTCAGGGCGCGGGCATCGCGTCCTGAGTGCTCCTTCACGGGCGGGAGGCGTCTAGCTGGCCCCCGAAAACTTAGAGCTACCACCACCGAGCCCAGCGCGGTGCATTGTGCACCGGGCAGCATCACAGGCCGACGTGACGCTGGCGGCAGATGCAGTTTTTCCACCGGGTGCGGTGGCCGTGGGTCAGCCGGACATACAGACTGTTTACTGTCCCGGCAGACAGGCTGTCAGCTGATCCGGGAGCCGCCGCGAGGTGACAAGCATCTTGCCCGGTGCCACCAAGGGAAGGGACCGCAGTGGGGGGTGTCCAAGGAGGGCGCCCCGCCCCCTTCCAAGCCCCTCTCCCCTTCCACCCGCAGAAATTTGAAAAGAAGTTTCAGTCAGAGCAGGCTGCCGGCGCCGTGTCCAAGGGCACCCAGTTTGAGTACGCCTGGTGTCTGGTGCGCAGCAAGTACAACGACGACATCCGTAAAGGCATCGCGCTGCTGGAGGGTGAGGCCCCGCCACGCCTCCCGCTGCCCCTGATCTGCCCCGCGCCCTCCCTGCTGTGTGGGCAGCTATCCCCGTCACCGCCGACAACAAAGGGCTCTGTGGAGCCTGGCTACTGCACTGTTTAGCCAAAACAGTCCCTGGAGGACTTTGGTGACTTGTAGCCCAGCCCTGGGGCCGGGGCCCTGTCTGGAGGTCACGTGGCTAATGGGCTGGCATAGGGCCAGCAGCCCTCCGCACCAGTTACTCAGCGCTTGTCTTGAAAACCTGATTTTTTTTTTCCTTCGGGGGTGGTGTGTGTGTGTGTGCTGTGAAAAAGTGCAGAAGACACCCCATCAGATCTCTCGTAGCTTGGGAAGGGGCCACCGTTAGAAGCACAGCCCTGAATCTGACATTTCTCTGCTCGCCTTCTCTTGATCAGATAATTGTATAAAAGAGCAAGAGTCTGGGGTCAGAGGTGGCTGGCCTGGCAGAGTGAGCGCACGCTTTGCCCTGTGCACAGGCTTAGGTCCAAACCCCTGACGTCACAGAGCATCGTGAAAGAGGGTGTCGCAGGAGCACCGGGGCATCCCACTTCTGTCTCCCTCCATCTTAGTCAGGCTGGTGAAATAGCTCACTCAGCACACTGCTCTGTCGTGTGTCACCCCGGTCTGAGCCCAGTGAAGGAAGATTGGGTCCTGTGGTCTCTTCACTGTTTCTACCTCTATTAAAAAAAAATTCTGGGAATGGTGGAATCATGTAGGCAGGGAGCCCCAGGGAAAACCCTGGCAGCAAAGAAAAGCAAAAACAAGAAGCTGCCACCGTACTTGTACATTTGGCCTGCTGGGATTGTCTCCAGGCTTCCTCTGAAGAACAGCTGTGGAAGCCATCTCTGTGCTGCCTGGCTGGTTGGGTGAGAGGGGACTTGGGAAGACATAGACACACCTGCAAAACCACTTAGCCATGGGCCCGGGGCATGGAGCATGCTGAGCACGTCAGCCATGGGAAGTCAGGTGGCGTCACTTGGGGGAGGCTGGCTAGGGGTGAGTTCTGAGCTGACATTTGTTTATTCCCCAGAGCTCTGCTCAGCTCTTGGCTTCTGGTGGTGCTGGGGATTGAACCTGGGACCTCTGGTGCCTCAGGCTGGGTCTGACTTTTAAAGAGAAAGGTGTACAACTTGATTACATTAAGAGACCAGAGGATCTCTCTGTCCTCTGCATGTGGGGCTGAACCCAGGATCGCAGGTCCTGTCTGCGAGTCCATGGAGCATCTTGCCCAGCAGGAGCGGGGCCCACAGCCTCTCCAGTTTTGACCTCCCCTGGCTTAGCCCAGAGGCTTTCCCTCAGGCCTGTGGCGGGGTTGAGGGGCTCCGAGTAGGGTGAGGGGTCTCTGGGACATGTGCCAAGAAAGACGTGGGTTTGTCTCCTGAAGTCTATTTTTAACACGAGAGAGACCAGAACTCTGCTCAGCTCGGGATGAAGTGGTGCTGGGGACTAAGCCCAGGACCCCGACCTTGGGCAGGGCAGAGGTTGTGTGTCAATACTGTGTCGTGTGTGTCTTCCCCCCCCCCCCCCAGAGCTGCTGCTCAAAGGGAGCAAGGAGGAGCAGCGGGATTATGTCTTCTACCTGGCTGTGGGGAACTACCGGCTCAAGGTGAGGTGGGCAGCCCCACACAGGCCCTGGCCCAGGGGCACTCCTGGAGGAGTGAGACCAACTGCCGAGGGTGTGGGGAGCCAGGTGTCAGTGGGGTGCAGTCTGGGGCCGGGGCCTTATCTGCCCTGGCTTATCACCCCCACATGGTTGGGGTTGGGATGGTTTGTGGACTCTACTCTGTCGGGCGGGGCCCCGGGAGGAGCTGGAGGGAGGGAGGAGCCCTGGGCAGCCCCACAGTATGGGGGTGACTGGGGTCTGGATGTCCATGGGGCAGGAGTACGAGAGGGCCCTGAAGTACGTGCGGGGGCTGCTGCAGACTGAGCCCCAGAACAACCAGGCCCGCGAGCTGGAGCGCCTGATTGACAAGGCCATGAAGAAAGGTGACCCCCTTCCCCAAAGCGGCTGAAGCCCGTGTCCCCCAGCCTCTCCCCACCCCAAGCCTGGGGTCCAGCTTCAGCTTCCCCTTCCTCCAACCTGAGGACCCCAGGTGGGAGGGCAGGAGGGTGTGGGCCTGGCCTAAGCTTTACCCCCCACCCCCAGATGGCCTGGTGGGCATGGCCATCGTCGGCGGCATGGCCCTGGGTGTGGCGGGCCTGGCTGGACTCATCGGACTCGCCGTCTCCAAGTCCAAACCCTAAGCGACTCAGCTCTGCCGAGGGACAGACAGAACCGCAGGGGACAGGGATGGGGCACTTGCCCTGAAGCCCTAACCACCACCCCCCCCCCAGCCCCATCGTGTGCTCAGAGGCATGTAAATAAAGCTAGGCCTCAGCTTGGGAGCCTCTTGTGTCCCTTCAGGAAGGGCTGGGTGGGGGGCTTGCGCCATCCCCCAGTGGGTGTGGGGGTGCTTTGTCCACTGCTGCCCAGGCCGCGCCCCTTCCTTCCGCCCCCCATGGCCTTGAGCAGTGACAGCTGAGCCCAGAGAATGCGCCTGGCCCACCTCCGGCCATGATTTATGTGCCTCGCCTCTGACCCACTCGGCTGCACAGCGAGTGGAGTTTTCCACACAGGGGGCGCCCTCCTCAGCTTCCTCCAGACCTCTGCCCTGTCTCCAGTCCCCCTTCCGGCTGTGGGGGGGGTCAGCAGGGTGGGTGGCAGGGCCGTGCCAGGCTCCGGCATGGGGGGAGCTCTTCCCACCACATACCTCACTCCTCTGCCAGCCCGGGGGTGTGGGGTGGGGCTCCCCAGCAGGAGCTGCCGGGTGCAGGTGGACCCTGGGGTCCCTGGCCCCTGAGGCCGGAGTTGCAGCCAAGCTGTGCAGGTTCCGAGCAGGAAGCGAGACCCCAGGGAACTGTCCCAATAGGTGACAGGTGCTTACCGGTGCGGGCGGGGCAGCGCGTCCATCCAACTGATAGAGCCACTGACGTCACTAGAAGTCTGACCATCCCAAACCTGTCTGTGACTTGCCCAGAGGGGAGAGCCAGGAAGCTGGGGCTTGTGGAGTGCAGCCAGGATGGCCTCTAGCTCTCCAAGCCCTGGTCTGAAGCCTTCGTGGCAAACTCCCAGTTGAGGGGTGATTCTGGGGTACAGGGCTGCAGTCCACCGACAGGTGGTGGGGTGGGGCTTGGACTGGGTTCCCCATCGACAACCCATTTCCTGACTCTTCTTGCCCCAGTCCCTGGGCCTTTGACTCTTGCTTCCAGCATCCAGAGACACTGTCCCATACCTGGCCCCCCAAAAGCTGAGTCAGTCAGATGCTTCCCCTTGGTTCCCGTGGGGAATGGGGGGCCCCTCCTTGGCGGCATCCGTTGGTCACTCCCGGGTGAGCCTCCCCCACCCTCTCGGGGCGGGGAGCTGGCGGGGGAGGGGGTGGACTTTTGGCCCGTTTGCTTACTCCATCCCGGCGGGCTGGCAGCTCTGCAGCTCACTCCTGGGGCCACCCTGTGCGCAGAGACCCAGAGGGACGCTGAGGGGACCCCCACCCGCCCCCCACGGCATGTCTGCGGCCCTGGAGACGCTGGGCTACCTGCTGGCCGCGCTGGGGCTGCTGATGCTGGGAGCCAGCCTCCCACACAGCCAGTGGCGCGTGTCCACCGTGCACGGCAGCGTCATCACCACCAACACCATCTTTGAGAACCTGTGGTACAGCTGTGCCACCGACTCCATGGGTGTCTACAACTGCCGCGAGTTCCCGTCCCTGCTGGCCCTCTCCGGTAGGCCGGCTGGGCGCAAGGCTGCCCACGTGGAGGCCCCGGGTGGGCGGGCGCTGCAGGGACTCCATGGACAGGCGGGGGCCTCTGTGCCATCGGGGTTGGGGCGGGGGAGTCTTAGCCAGTCACCTGGGTGTGCTGGGGCGAGGAGGGTCCCCCGCCTGGAGTCCGCACAGTCCCATGGCCTTGGTGGGCTTCCTGTTGGGGCAGCCTTTTGGGGCTCCAGGGGCTGCAGCTTCAACCTGGAAGTGGGTACCTCTTGCCCTGCAGTTTCGGGGTCCTGCCATTGACCGGGCCAAGGGGGGGTCACAGCCCCTCCCCCTTGGTGTTGTGTCTGTACCCAGAGACCCTGGGCTACATCTGCGGGCAGGTGACCCCCCCCCCACACCTTGTAGAGCTGAGGCCCGCTCCATTTGGGAGCCTGGAGGTGGGCAGCTCACAGCCCAGCCCGCCTGCCTCCCCCATCTACCCACTGACAGGGGATGCCCCCCCATGCTGCTCTGAGCCCACAGAGATACACAAGAGGGCTGGTCACCCTCATTTGGCCCTGATGTTGGGGGCAGAGGCTGAAGATTGATTCCAGGGCCTTGCTGGGGGGGGGGGGGGAGGAAAGGGTCTGGACTGGTTCCCTCACCCCGGCCCCTTGGAGTTTCCCCCTTACTGTCCCTCACCTCCCAGGTGGTTTGCCCCAAGTGGGGGCGGCCCAGGTGGAGGAGGGCGGGTGCAGAGTGATAGGCTGGAAGCCAGGCCGTGCTCCGAGAACTTTGTCCGTCCCCCCCCCCCCACTCTGCCGCTTCTCCAAGCAGTGGCCCCGCCCCGCCTGGGAAGAGGTGCAAGGTCCTTAGGGAGCTCACAGTGCGGGACATCCGGCCACTGCAGCGCTGACAGGGAAAACGAGGCAGGGAGGCTGGAGCTGGGCTGCCCCGCCCCCGTGGCCCTGCTGCCCCCTGCCGGCCACAGGGCCTGGGCACCTCGCGGGGGACACAAGTGCTGAATTCCCGCAGTCACCCTAGCTGACTCGGGTGCTGGGGCGGGGCTGCGACCCACGGGCACCCCCCCCCCCAGGGTACCTGCAAGCCTGCCGCGCGCTGATGATCACCGCAGTCCTCATGGGCGGTCTGGGCGTATGCCTGGGTGCGCTGGGCCTGCGCTGCACCAACATCGGGGGGCTGGCGCACCCCACCAAGGCCAGGCTGGCGGCCACTGCGGGGGCCCTGCACATTCTGGCGGGTAAGGGGGCCCCATCACGCCCCGCCTCACCCAAAGCCCCGCCCACCTGCCCAGGACTGGCCCCTCCCTCCCGGCTGCCCCCGCCCTTCTCCCCGCAGGGCTCTGCGGTCTGGTGGCGGTCTCCTGGTACGCCGCCAACATCACACGCGAGTTCTTCGACCCCCTGTACCCTGGGACCAAGTGAGTGTGGGGGCCGCCCGGGGGGCTGCTGGGACCGCGCTCTCGCTAGCCCGCTGTCCCCCCAGGTATGAGCTGGGCCCCGCCCTCTACCTGGGCTGGAGCGCCGCGCTGCTGGCCCTGCTAGGCGGCCTCTGCCTCTGCCTGAGCTGCTGCGGTGCCCGCGACGCCAACCCCGCCGCCAGGTACGACCCTGCTCGGGGTGCGGGTGCGGGTGCGGGTGCAGGACGATGAGCCCACCTGACGGCCCCACCCCGCAGGGCCTGGCTGCCCTACAAGGCCCCCAGCAAGCCCGCCGCCAGCCTGCCCGGCCGCCAGGCCGCCACCTCGGACGAGCTGGACAGCAGCTTCGGCAAATACGGCAAGAACGCTTATGTGTAACCTCGGACCCGGGGCCAGGGGCCAGGTCTGCGCCCCGCAGGAATTCAGCCACACTGAGCTGAGCTGTCAGAGGGCGGCGGGAGACACAGCAGTTCTGTACAAGACTCTTAGGCCTGAGGCTCCGGAATCCCAGGTTCAATCTTCAGCACCGCTGTTTGCCAGAACTGAGTAGGGCTTGGGTTTTTTAAAAAAGGAAAACAATAATAATAATAAAAAAAAAAAACCCTAAAACGCTCAAATAGTAGTTTCGAGTCAAGCAGGTGGTGGCTGGGACAGACCATAGGTTGGCGCCTGTCCCCCCCTGCCACTCCCGAGCTGTCTCATCTGGAAGGAGAATTTGGGAAGGTGCCACCACCAGACCCCGCGTGAAGTGACTTTAAAGGGCAGACACAGCCCACTGGGGGAAGCACATGCCTTGTATGAACAAGGCCCAGGTGTGAGCCCTGGCACTGGATGAAGGAGCTGCAGCACCGGGGGAAGCTTGGGCTGAGTTCTAAGTTAAAAGGTTAGTCAGGGAAACTGTGAGAGGCCGACTCATCACGGCCCTGATGTGGTGGGTATGGTAGGTGGGCTCTGACCAAATCCGCCTGAGTGATGCTCTGGCTCTTGTTAAGAAACCACCAGAGACCCCAGGTTCAATCCTTGGCACCACCATAAGCCAGCACTTAACAGTTAAAAAAAATCAGGCCCAGGTGGCACTCGGCTGAGTGCACAAGTGAGACCAGCGCAAGGACCCAGGTTCAAGCCTCCAGGCCCCATCTGCAGGGGGAAGCCAGGGTGGTTGAAGGTCTCTATGTCCTCCTTCCCTGTTTCTTTCTGTCCCATCAAATTAAATTGTAAAACAGAAAAACCTACCATCTAGACTGGTGTGTGGTTAATGGTGAGGAAGCCCACCCAGCCTGGGGAGGGGGTGAGCCTGCTGACTGAACACGACTGTAGCTGAACCTAAGTTCAAGTCTGTAAGTGTTGAGACTGACGTGGACTCTTGGCCGTCTGGAGAATAAACTCCTCTCTTTCACCCATCCGGGCTTCAGTCTCCTCAATATCCGGCAGAATTCCTTATCAGTGTCTCTCGTTCTCATTTAAAATATAAATCATTTCTCCTTTCTCTACCCTCAGCCGTGCTCAGTTCTGGCTGATAGTGGTGCTGGGAACTGAACCTGGGGCCTCAGGCAGGAGTCTGTGTCACTGGGTTCTTTTCACTTCGCCTGCAGGGCTATCACTGGGCTCTGCTCCGTGGCTCCACCCTGCCCGGGGCCCCTCTTCCTTTTCATAGAGGCGACATCCACAGCGTTGCCCCATCCATCACTCCTGAAGCCCCCCTCCCCCATCGTATGGGGTCCCGGGGCTTAAACCTGGGTCCTTGAGTACGGTAACCTGTGCGCTCTACTGCTTGAACCACCACCACACGACACTTTTAATAAACAGATATTTAAAAAGAACAAGGAAATGAAGGGAGAAGGCGGGGCTGGGGGGTCCTCTCCGTGCGGGGGCTGCGCTGGGGGTCCGCCGGCCTCACACGGTCCACTTGAGGCAGCGGGTCTCCTGGTGGGCGCCCAGGCAGCGCACGGTGCAATAGCGGGCGCCGCAGCTCACGCACGTGTAGGGCGACGGGAAGCCGCACACGGCGCAGAAGGGGCGCTGGGGCCGTGCGGGGGGGCCGGCGCAGGCCGTCAGGTAGTTGGGGCCCTCGGCCGCGTTCAGGTTCTGCAGGGCGGCGGGAGGGGGATCAGGCCGCCCTACCCGGCCTGGGGGTCCCCGCCCCCGCCCGCAGCGCCCCTCACCTGCTCCTCCAGCAGCGCCTGGAAGTTCTTCCGGAAGCGTAGTTTGAAATGGTCGCCGCGAGTTTTCTTCTTTTTCTTCCCTGGCGGGTGCCAAGAAAAACCCTACCCTTGACGGGGGCTGCTGGGCGCCCCCCCCCCCGGCCCTCCCAGCCTCCCGGGAGCCCCCAGGTCTGCTCCGAAGCACAAGGGGACACTGCGGCGCGGCAGGGGCGCCCGGCCTCACCCGTGTCCGCGTCGTCGTCGAACTGCGGGAGGCGCTTGCCCAGCTGCGGGAGCCCCGCGTGCGGGTCGTCCTGGAAGTTGTCGTTCTCCAGCGCCTCCAGCTGCCGGTTGATGCGGCGCTGCCGGGCCGCCCGGTCCAGCACCCGCCGCTGCCCCGGGTCCTGGGAGCGAACTGCGGGGCGGGTGTCAGGGTGCCGGGTGCCGGGTGCCGGCTGCCGGCTGGGGGGGGGGGCGCCCTGCCCCCCCAGACCTTGGCCTTTGTGCGGCAACACCCGCCCATCCAGGAAGCTCTTAAAACCGTGGGTCTGAGAGAGAGCACTGTGGTTCTGCAAAAGACCCTCCTGCCTGTGGCTCTGATCTGGGGTCCCAGGTTCAATCCCCAGCACCAGAGCTGAGCAGGGCTCAGGTTATAAAATAGGGGGAACTGGAAAGAGGAGTCGGGTGGAGCTCTGGGCTCTCAGGCATGAGGCCCTGAGTTTGATTCTCCCCACTGATGCCACTGAGGCTCAGCTGTCTCCTTGTGAATAAGAAAGCAGGCCGCCCAGGGCCCCCACCAGACCCGTTGGCTGAAGCCCCTGCTCGCTCGCTGTCTGCTTGGTGCTGAGCCCTGGGCCCCGGCCAGCTTGTAACTGCAGCTGGAAAGACTCCAGAGCACCTACCTGAGTGACACCCCATGTGGCACAGGTCGCCCCAGCTGGTGCCCTTCCTCGCTTCCTGTCACCTCAGCCCTGGGCTGGGCCACAACTCTGGGGGACGGTGAAGAGTCCCCACCCTGTGTGCCCCCAAACCCCACCAGGGGCTCAGCACCCCTGGGCTGCCCCCCTTTCTGTCTCACGCTCTCCTGGGGATCCTGGGGGGGGCTCTCTCACCTGCAGGATGATGACCTCAACAGAGACTTTTGGTCCAGAACCTTCTCCTGAGCTCCAGACCACCCCCCCAGCTGCTCCCCCCCAAACTTCCCTGTCACCAGGGGCCATTTTCAGGTTGAAAGGCAGAGAGAGACACCCCACACCACAGTGCCCCTGGCCCCGGGGGGCCAGGGTCCAACCCTGGGAGCAAGTGGCAGGGTGGGCCACCTCCTGGCTGAGCTATCTGGGCTGTGCCCAGGCCCCTCAGTGCAGGGAGCACACTCCCTGCCTCCCACCAACCAGCCTCTCCTGCTCCCACAGAGCCCCCCTCCCCCTCCACAAAGCAGAGGCATGGGGATGGGGTTTGGGGGCTTGCAGGTAAGGGGTCCCCATGGGATGGGCGGGCTTCAGGTGAGACAGTGAGGCTGCTGGCTTGGGGGGAGGAGGAAGCACAGTCGGACGGGGAGGACCAAGTACCACCTTCTGGAAGGCTCTCGGGGCAGCAGCCATGGGGTAAGACCTGGCTGAGGGAGGGGTCAGTGTGTGTGGGGGGGTCAGGCCTGGGGACAGCATGAGGGGGCTCCTGGCAGGGAGACTGGGGTGTCCCAAGTCCCCTACTGAAGCTGTGTGGCTGGAACAGAAAGGAGAGGAGCAGGGAGCTGGCTGGCTGGCTATTAGAATCTTTCTTACCTTTAGTGTCTGCCTGCCCTTTCTCCAATATCCATCTCTCTCTCTCTCTCTTTACTTGCTCAACTCTGGCTGATGGTGGTGCCTGGGACTTAACCTGGGACCCCAGAGCCTCAGGCAGGAGAGTCTGTTTGCAGAACCATGATGCTCCCTCCCACGCCCAATTAATTCTTTTTTTATTTAGAGAGAAAGAGAACTGAGAAACAGAAAGAAAAGATGCCACAGCCCTGCCCAACCATCATGGACACCTAGGTTCTGTTCACGCTGCTGAGAAAGCCAGTCCCAGCTCCAGCCCTCGCCGCCCACCTCCCACCCCGGATGCCCACCCCAAACTGTGCAGAGCACTCCCGTCCCCTGCGTGTGAGGTGAATATCAATGTCTTGCTAAGTAAAATGACAACTAAACTCAGAAAGGTCCTAACCCCCTTTCAACCCAGGAGGATAGAGTCCTGCTGGGGGGGAGGGGCGGCACCAGGTGGGGAGCAGGGGCAGGGGCCCCGTCTTCCCAGCTACCAGCTCTGTGAACAATGAATGACAAGTGATGCCGAGAGACACACAAAGACACAGGTTCAGGTGTGGATCCATCCGGATCAATCTGATCCAGTGGCCACACTTCCAGCCCCTGGGGCCACCGGCTGCCACAGTCAACTGTGCTGCTGTAAGGACAAGTCCACAAAGTTCTACCGGTTGAAGCCAGAAAGGCCTTCCTGAAAGATAAGTTCTTTTGGTAAACCCCCCCCCCCCAAAGCCTTTGACATCAATCTACCAGCCTCCCCTGTGTCCAGCCTCACCGCCAGTGGATCTGTCACCACCCCTCCAGTCCAGGGCTGTGAACCCCACTCCCTGAGAGGTCTGCTTTTGAGAAATGAAAAGCAAGGACGCCCCACCATCGAGAGAACTAATAAGACCCAGGAGGTGGCAGTGGGTCAGATGCTGGAGTCTCAAGCTTGAGGTCGATTCTGGCTGTGACTGTGCCGGAGGGATGCTGTGCTCCTCTCTCTCATTAATAAAGACATATTAAAAAAGGGGGGGTGCACCTGGTTGAGCACACGTGTGACCAAGCATAAGGACCCGGGTTCAAGTTCCCGCTCCGCACCTGCAGGGGGAAGCTTCAGGAGCAGTGAAGCAGGGCTGCAGGTTTCTGTCTCCCTATCCCCCTCTTCCCTCTTGATCTCTGGCTGTCTCTATTCAGTAAGTAAGTACAAACAATTAAAAAAAATTAAGGGGCAGGGGGGATAGCATAATGGTTATGCAAACAGACTCTCATGCCTGAGGCTCCAAAGCCCCAGGTTCAATCCCCCGCCCCACCACAAGCCAGAGCTGAGCAGTGCTCTGGTGTTTCTCTCTCTCCCTCTCTCTCTCAAAAATAAAATAAAAACAAATAAAATACAAAAAAATTAAAGAACTGGAAGAGACATTATATAAAAATAATGAAATAAAAGGGACAAGGAACCCTCAGCTCTGCCAACCCCAAACGGTCACATCACCTTCTTGCAAAGCCCACCGGCCATTCCTTCATTCGTCCTTCCTTCACCCTGCCCTGCGTCTCCCGCCTCGGGGCGAGAGGACCCCCGACTCGCCGAGTCCCTGAGGCCGCCCGGGTTTTGCAAACCGCTGCTTCAGCCGAATCCAGATCCCCCTCGGGGGCCCCACCTCCAGCCGAGCCCCCGCGCCCCTGCACCCAGAATCCAGACCCTTGGGGGCCTCCGGCGCCGGGACAGGGTCCCCGCGCACCTGCACCAAGCAGAATCGCGATCTGCCTCTCAATCCAGACGCTCTCATCCTCGGCCCAGCCCGGGAGCCGGCGGCCCAGCGGCAGCGAGAGGTGCCTGCGCGCCCGGCCGCCCTCCGCCATCCTCCGCTCAGCCTGCAACGCAACCGGCGCGTCGGTGCTGCCCGCCCCCTCCCCGCCGAGAACCGCGCTGACTGCGGGGGCCGCCCAGCCACCAGGGCCCAAAGACGGGGGACGAGACCCTGGGTCAGAACCCAAGCCCAGAACACGCAGGGGGCTCACGTACTCGAAGGTTTCTTCTCCACCATGATCACAACACAGCTGCCGGAAGTGCCTCCCGCACACGCTTCAGCGGAGAGGCGGCGTCACTTCCGGGGAAGGGGGCCGTGGGCTTTTGCGCACGCGCAAAAGGCTCGGGTGGCCTGGCTGGTGACGTGTCGTTCCCTAGGAGACAAGGAAAAAGCTGCCCTTCATCTTTGATAAGGGCAAGAGGGCTTCTGGCTTCAGTGTGGTTATATCTGTTTGTGGGGCCTCTGCCCCCACCAATTTTTTTTTTTTTTAAACCAGGGAACTGCTTAGGTCTGGCTGCTGGTGGTGCTGAGCATTGAACCTGGGACCTCAAAGCCTCAGGCAGGAAAGTGTCTTTGCAGAACCATTATGATGTCTCCAAGCTTTAATATGGGTTACCTTGATTGATTTTGCCACCAGGGCTATTGCTGGGGCTCAGTCCCTGCTCAACTTCATCGACTTCATCGCTCCTGGTGACCTTTTCATTTCCTTCTCCTTTCCTCTTTTCTTCCTTTTTTTTTTTTTTCTTTCCTAGTGGAAGATGGGGAAAAAAGGGTCATTTTAAAGAGCTGGCCCCCAACCTCCACACCTGAGGTTCCAGAGGCTGCAGCTTCAAGCCCCAGGAGCATCTTATACCAGAGCTGAACAACACTCTGGCTTCACTCACTCACCTCTCTCATATAATAATTAGCAATGATTAAATACATACACATATATACACACACACATATATAATGATAAAATACATACACATATATTTATTTGTCCACTTTCCGCCAGAGCTCTGGTCAATAAGCTCTGGTCAGCTTCGGCTTCCATTGGTGCCAAGGGCTTGAACTTGGGCCTTCTGAGGCCTTGGGCATGAAAAATCTATTGTAATGGACAGGGAGACAGCATAATGGTGATGCAAAAAGACTTTCCTGCCCAAGACTCCGAGGTCCCAGTACCCAGCACCACCTTAAGTCAGAGCAATGTTAAGGGGGAGAAAGAAAGAAATCAGTTGTAACCACAGAGCTGTCTCCCACACCATAAATAAATCTTCAAGGGGCCGAGTGTGGTGCGCCTGGATGAGTACCTGTTTCAAGGTGCAAGGACCTGGGTTTCAGCCCCTCGTCCCCACCTGCAGGGGAAAACTTTGCGAGTGGTGAAACAGGGCTGCAGGCGTCTTTCTTTCTCCCTTTCTGTCATCCCCTTTCCTCTCGATTTCTGTCTCTATCCAATAAGTAAATAAAGATAATACAAAAAACATTTAAAATAAAATAAATCTTCAAGAGTATCAGCCCCTCATTTTCTGTGTCTGGAGACAGCACAAAGGTTATGCAAAAAACAAACTTTCCAGCCTGAGGCTCCAACAAGTGTCACTTGTGTAGATGCTTCTGCAAGCAAAGCTCACAGATAGCAGAGTAGTGATGCTAGACTCCTGCCTGAGGCTCTGAGGCCCCAAGTTCAAATCCCAGCACCACCGTCAGCCAGATCTGAGTAGGGCTCTGATTGAGAAACAATCAATAATGACATCTTGGGTACACAGGACCCATTTTGGGGTCCTCCGAGGGGGTCCTGGGTGACGCACCGGGTGGCAGCACCGCCCCCTGGGACCCGCCCCTCTCCGCCTCCGGGCCTTCCGCCCTGGGTTCCCCGCCCGACTGGCGGCCACTTCCCCTCCGGCCCTGCTGCCTGGTGTGTCTGGCGGGTGGAGCGCAGATCCCGCGCCCCGGGGCCCGTCGCCTGGACCGGGCGGGCCCCCAGCCAATACCCCGCCTCCCGCAGCCTCGGGCGGCGCCAGCTTTCCGGGGCGGAGCGCAGCCCGCCGTCTGCACCCCTGGGTCCTGGTTCCTCGGCGCCACTTTCCAGGCCGGGCTCCCTTGAGCCCCCTCTCCACCCGGGCCCTTCTGCGCCCCACCCATACCCCTCCGCAACCCCTCTACACCCACCCGGGCCCCTCCGCAGCCCCTGTCCACCCCGGGCCTCTCTGCGCCCCCTTCGAGGGCAGGCCCCACTGCGCCCTCCGGGGCGGGGCTCCCCGCCATGACCCCCCAGGGGCTCCTGCTGGCGCTGCTGCTGCTGGCGCTGCCCCCCCCTCCCGGGGGCCCGACCCTCGACCGCCCCCGCTCCGGGGACCCGGTGAACCCAGGTGAGACCCGTCCCCACCCCGCGTCCGGCTGCCCCACCTCCCCGTGGGTATCGAGGTGTCATTTGCGGGAAAGGGGGTGTTGTCCTGGGCGCGCGGCTTTGGAGGAGTCCGGGGCTGAGCCGGCGGTAGGGACGCGGGGACTCCATGGCCCTTGCTTCTGGCGACAGAGAAACTGCTGGTGATCACCGTGGCCACCGCCGAGACCGAGGGCTACCGGCGCTTCCTGCGCTCGGCTGAGTTCTTCAACTACACTGTGCGGGTAAGTGGGGCCCCCACCCCGACTCCCAAAGCAGCAGTGGGGTGCTGGAGACCCAGGCCCCCACAATGGGGTGAGCTTGCGGGGGTGGGGGGGATGGTCGGGAGCCCCACTCGGGAGGGTGCAGAGGGGTGGCCTGGAGAGGGGGCGCAGAGGAGCCCGGGTGGGGCGCAGAGAGGCCCAGGGTGGAGAGGGGGCACAGAGGGGTCTAGGGTAGGTGCAAGAGGGGTAACCTGGAGAGGGGACGCAGAGGGGCCCGGGCGGGTGCAGAGGGGTCTTCCCTGCCAGCGCGGTCACCCTCCCTTCCCCCCCCCAGACCCTGGGCCTGGGCGAGGCGTGGCGAGGGGGCGATGTGGCCCGCACCGTGGGCGGGGGGCAGAAGGTCCGCTGGCTCAAGAAGGAAATGGAGAAGCACAAGGAGCGCGAGGACCTGGTCATCATGTTCGTGGACAGGTAAGAAGGGGGTGGCGGAGGGGGAGGGAAGATGAGACCGAGTTTTCTAGTGGCTCACGACGCCTCCCCTCCCCGGCGCAGCTATGATGTCCTCCTGGCCGGCAGCCCCACAGAGCTGCTCAAGAAGTTTGTGCAGAGCGGCAGCCGCCTGCTCTTCTCGGCCGAAGCCTTCTGCTGGCCCGAGTGGGCGCTGGCTGAGCAGTACCCGGACGTGGGCGCCGGCAAGCGCTTCCTCAACTCCGGGGGTAGGTGGGCTCTGGGTGGAGCTTCCCGGAACCTGGGGAATCCTGGGGGTTGGGGTCAGCACTGTCCACCCGTCCCTGCAGGGTTCATCGGCTTCGCCCCCACCATCTACCACGTGGTGCGCCAGTGGAAATACAAGGATGACGACGACGACCAGCTCTTCTATACGAGGCTCTACCTGGACCCGGGACTCAGGGTAGGTGGGGGTCCCCGGATGGAGAGATCAGGGGAGAAAAGGGGTGGTGGTGGGGCCCTGCCGTGAGGGCCCTCACTTCTTTCTTTACTCCTGGAGCTGAATTTCTACCACTCCTAAGACACTTTCTGGTCTGATAGGGAGAAGCATTGAGCTTCCCCCTGTACAGTTGCACCTCACGTGTGGTACCAGGGCTGTGTGCTCGGCAAGGCTGAGCACATCACCTAGTGTGTTATCTTATCTATCAGTCTCTTAATTTGGTCTCTATTTGATTTGATCGAACAGAGAGAACTTCAGAAGGAAGGGAAGATAGGGAGAAAAAGAGACATCTGCAGACCTGCTTCACTGCTTGTGAAGCCAGGGGTCTTGAACCCAGGTCCTTGTCATTGTAACATGGGTAATCTACCAGGGTTGCCACCGCCCAGCTCATTTATTTTTGTATTTACTATGAGATGTATTGAGAGAACAAACAAGAGAGAGAGAGAGATGGCCAAGAGCACTGCTCAACTCTGGCTTCAGGGGATGCTGGGGATTGAACCTGGGACTTCTGGATCACCAGGTCTACAAATTGATGTTCTAACAGGAAGGAGTGTTTCCCTGCCCCCCAATTATGTGTTATTATTATTAAATATTTGATTATTCTAAGTACCAAGTATGCCGCTTTGCTAACGTGGCCGACAGTCTGTCCCAGTGAGTTCATGAGGCCCCGGCCCACCGCCTGCCCCTTCGTCCCTTGTTTGGTTCTCCTCCAGAGGCTACAGCGGTAGACTCTCAAGCGGGAGGTCCCAAGTTCAATCCATTGTATGGGCCAGAGTGGTGCTTCGGCTGGCTCTCTTCCTCTTTCTTGGTAATGAATCAATTAAAAAAAAAAAAAAGTTTCTAAAGAAAGGTCTCCTTGTTGGCTGGGGAAGAGACTCAGCACCGGGACACAAGACTTGCAAGTGTGAGGTCCTGAGTCCGCTGCCTGGCGTAACGGGGGTGGGGTGTGTGTGAGGGCACTGAGGGCAAGCTCCAGTGCTGTGGTTACCCCCCCCACCCTGTATCTGGATGAAAATGTGCATGTGTGAGGCCTGGGCTGGACCCCTCTTGAAAAAATAAAATAAACATAAGGGCAGGGGAGCTCACTCAGCCCTTTAGAGCACCCACTATCAGCCTGAGGCCCCGAGACCACGGGTTCTGTCCCTGGCACCCTTTATGCCAGAGCTGAGCAGGGCTCTGGTCCTCTGTGTTGTGATAAGTGAATACATGAATAACTTTTCTTAAAACAAGACTTTTTTTTTTTTGGGGGGGGATGCTTCACAAGTGGTCAGGTAGGTCTGCAGGTATCTCTCTTCTGTTTTTACTCCTTTATGAGGGGGGAATCAGTGGTTTATAATAAATACAGTTGTTGGTATACCTGTAACATTTCAGTTTTCTGTGTCTTTTCTTTTTTTTCTCTCACCATTCCTGTCACCAAGGGCCTGTGTCCCCACCCCGAAGACTTTCTTTATTAACAGGAGAGAGGGGTGGAGGGGATTGGAGCATGGCTCTGGTATATAGCATACCAGGGCTTGAACTCGGGAACTCATGTTTCCCAACTCAGCGGCCTACTCCCTGCAACACCCACCCCCTGGACCCCTGGAGTAAACCTCTGCATGAACACCAAAGAGCCGCCAGCATCCTGGGGGGAGCAGCTCGACTCCTGGGCCTTGTGGCTGGCGTCACCGTGTAGCCACCCTCTGTCATCTCCTGCAGTGACCTCAAGGGTCACCCTCTGGCCTGGTGTCCTCATGAGCTCTCGGGGCCTCTGCCAGCTACCGGCCTGATCTCCTCTCTGACATCCTTGCTCTGTCTCTTGGCCTAGCCCCAGCTCCCACGAGGATGCTGGATATTCTTGCGGGACAACCCCCCGCCCCCCAACGTTCTTGGTGGGAGGCGCCTGGCTTGGACACACAATCAGTTCCCTGCCTCCATGTCTCCCCAGGAGAAGCTCGGCCTGAATCTGGATCATAAGTCTCGGATTTTTCAGAACCTCAACGGGGCTCTAGGTGAGGGGGGCACAGGTGGACTGGGGTTGGCTGCTCTGGGGGAGCTTGGATCTGAGGATTCTGGGGTGGGGGGGCAGCCTCAGACAGCAGGTCACCCCAGCTGAACCTGACCGCTATGGAAGGTGTCAAGGCCTGGGGGAGGGAGGGCTGTGGGGCCCAGGCCACAGGGCTCGGAAGTGAAAGTCCAAGAGAGGGGAGCTGGAGGGCACCCCCTTTGTTTAGAAGCAGCCAGGGATGGGTGGCTGGCAGAGTGGCGAGTCACAGCCCAGCCTCCCCCCAGATGAAGTGGTCCTCAAGTTCGACCGGAATCGAGTGCGGATCCGGAACGTGGCCTATGACACACTGCCTGTCGTGGTGCACGGGAACGGGCCCACCAAGGTGGGTGCCAAGCCAGCCCCTGGGGTCCCCCAGTCTTGCGCAGCCATGGGTCCATCCTGCCCCCCAACCCACAGTGCTGGGAGACCTTCCAAGTCCACCTGGCCCTCCTATCCCCCCAACCCAGCCCTTCTCTGTCCCCCTAGCTCCAACTCAACTATCTGGGGAACTATGTCCCCAATGGCTGGACCCCTGAGGGGGGCTGTGGGTCTTGCGAGCTGGACTGGAGGCCACTTCCAGAGGAGCAGGTGAGGGCCCTTGGGGATGGGGTGGGTGTGCTGAGGCAGGGGCCCCAGGCCTGCAGGACAATGGCAGGCTTCCTTGTGGGGCGCCCCTGAACCCCACTCTGGTGCCTTGCAGCCTCTCCCGCGGGTGCTGGTGGGCGTGTTTGTGGAGCAGCCCACCCCGTTCCTGCCACGCTTCCTGGGGCGCCTGCTGCAGCTGGACTACCCCCCTGACAGGCTTAGCCTCTTCCTGCACAACAGTGTGAGGCTCTAAGACCTCGCTCCCCTGGGAGTCCCCACCCCACCCCACCCTGATGGCCTCACGCAGGCGAGCCCCCCCTTCCCACCACTCCAGTATCTGCCCTGCTCCCCACCCCCAGTCTCAGGCCCCCACACCTGCCCTGCCCCCCCATTCTAGGAGGTCTACCATGAACCCCACATCGCCGAGGCCTGGCCGAGGCTACATGAGCACTTCTCGGCCGCCAGGCTGGTGGGGCCAGAGGAAGCCCTGAGCTCGGGCGAGGCCCGGGACATGGCGCTGTAAGTGAGCCAGAAAGGGGGGACCCAGCCCCCCAACCCAGCAGAACTCCCTTAGTCCCCCACCCCTGCAGCTTTCCCCCATTCCTCTATCCCAAACCCTTCCCCCACTCTGCCCCAACCCAGCACCCCTCCCCCACTCCCCCTACTTCATGACTCCTCCCTCACCCCCAATGCAGCACCTGTCCCCCATTCTCCCACCCCAGGACCTCTCCCTCACCCTACCCAGCACCCCTCCCCCACACCAGGACCTCAGAACCCCTCCCTCACCTCCCCAACCCAGTACCTCTCTTTGTGCCCCACCCTTGCAACCTTCCCCTGTGGGGGTGCCTCTCCCCAGGGCACCCCCCACTCCAGCTTATTTTCCTGCTGTGTCCCCCTCCCTCAGGGACAACTGCCGGCAGGATCCTAACTGTGACTTCTACTTCAGCCTGGACGCCGATGCCATCCTCACCCACCCACAGGCCCTGCGCCTCCTCATCGAGGAGAACAGGTGTGAGCACTCCCCCAACTCCCCTGGGGGGGGGTCCGACATGGAGGCGGGGACTTGCCTCTGCCTCTGACATTCTTACTGTCTGTCTGTCCATCCATCCGCAGGAAGGTGATAGCTCCCATGCTGTCCCGCCACGGGAAGCTGTGGTCCAACTTTTGGGGGGCCCTGAGCCCCGACGAGTACTACGCCCGCTCAGAGGACTATGTGGAGCTGGTGCAGCGGAAGCGCATGTGAGTCCTGGATCCCCCTCAGCCTCCCTACCTGGTCCCCCACAAAGCAGCTGTGTGCAGCAGTGCCATACACAGGATGCCCCAGATGAGGGGGGCTCCTGGGACAGATGGGGCAGAAGGGGGGTCCTCCCAGTGCAGCTAACACAGCACATTTCCCCCCCAGGGGTGTGTGGAACGTGCCGTACGTGGCCCAGGCCTACCTGATCCGGGGGGACACGCTGAGATCCGAGCTGCCCCAGAGGGAGGTGTTCTCAGCCAGCGACTCGGACCCGGACATGGCCTTCTGCAAAAGCCTGCGGGACAAGGTGGGTAGGCAGCAGGGGCAGCCCCCCAAGGGGAGTCGGGGTGGGTAGGGGCACCTGCCGCCCTAACGCCCCAGCCCGCCCAGGGCATCTTCCTGCACCTCAGCAACCGCCAGGAGTTCGGCCGCCTGCTGGCCACTGCACGCTATGACACTGACCACCTGCACCCCGACCTCTGGCAGATCTTCCACAACCCCGTGGTGAGGGCCCCCCCCACCCCCGGGAGGTCATGTGGGCTTGGGGCACCCCAGGGAGGGCCTGGGGTTTGAGGAGGAGCCTGTGGCCTGGTGTCACATGACCCCCTGCCCCCTAGGACTGGAGGGAGCAGTATATCCATGAGAACTACAGCCGCGCCCTGGAGGGGGATGGGCTTGTGGAGCAGGTAGGTGAACCCCCCAGCACCTCTTGGGCCCCACCCCTGACTATGTGCCCCCCCAGGGTCCTAAGGGGGAGGCTGAGCATGTCAGCACCCCCATTCTTGGCCATGGCCTGTCCCCACTGTCTGTCCCCTCCCTCCTGCTTCTCCTTCCCCTCTCCGGGAGGTCACCCCTCCCCAGACTGCCCCCTCCCCTCTCTTTCTCTGGGAAGATCACCCCCCTCCCCCCAACTCTCCCCTGCCTGTTGCCTGTCTCTCTCCTTCTCCCTGAAAGTCAGCCAACCCCTTGCTGCCTCCAGTCCCTCTCCTTCTCTGGGAAGGCCACCCAGCCCCCACTGCCCCCCCCAACTGACCCTCTCTCCGGAGGGTCACCCAGCCCCCCCGCTGTCCCCAGCCCTGCCCAGATGTGTACTGGTTCCCGCTGCTGTCCGAGCAGATGTGTGACGAGCTGGTGGAGGAGATGGAGCACTTTGGCCAGTGGTCGGGAGGCCGGCATGAGGTGAGGGGCTACAGGGCCCACAGGACTCTCTCCCAAGAGACAGTGAAGTCAGAGAGAACTCAGGCCTGAGTACAGACTTGCAGACCTCTCTCCCAGAGCTGCAGGTTCAGTCCCTCTGCTCTGCACACACTCTCTCAAGTATAGAGTCAGCAGCCTCACAGGTGGTATAGCGGCTAGAGCACTGAACTCCCGAGGTCCCAAGTTCAATCCCCAGCACTGCATGTGCCAGAACAAGACTCTGGTTCTCTGCCCCCCCTTTATTTTTTTATTTTGCAACCAGGGTTACTACTGGGGCTTGCTGCCTGCGTAATGAACCCAGTGCTCCCAGCTGCCTGTTTTTTTTCTCCTCCTCTTCCTCCTTCTATTCTCATAAAGACAAAATGGAGAGAGAGAGAGAGAGAGAGAGGGGAAACACAAGCTCCACTGCTTGGGGACCAGGGCTTGAACCCGGGCCCTTACTCATGGTAATGTGTGCACACTCTCCTGAGTGTGCCACCACCCAGTCCCTTCCTTTTCCTCATTGATTAGTTAAATAAATCTTGAAAAATAGTTTTAAATGGGACTGGGCAGTGGTGCACCTGGTTGAGCGCATGTGTTGCAGTGCACAAGGACCCGAGTTCAAGCCCCTGGTCCCCACCTGTAGGGGGAAAGCTTCACAAGTGGTGAAGCAGGGCTGCAGGTGTCTCTCTGTCCCTCTCCCTATCACCCTCCTCCCTCTTGATTTCTGGCTGTCTCTATCCAATAAATAAAGATAATAATAAATTTTTAAAAAAATTAAATAAATAAGGATAAAAAAATTTTTTAACTAGTTTTTAAAAGGGGGGTTACCAGGTAGGGCATGGGTCATGCCACATGTGTGGCCCAGTTAGCCCTGGCACTACAGGGGCCGTGCCATTCTACCAGTGTTAGCTCCAGTGCTATGGTTCCCCCACCCAATGACAAAAGAAAGCTAATCAGAAACAGTGAGGTCCTAACACTGCCCAAAACAGCTGCCAGGGACAGACAGGCTGACTCATGGGTTGGGGGGTCCCGGTCCCCAAGCTGATGCTTCGGGCAGTGCAAGAGAGGCTCTTCCCTGTGGGGGGAGGCTGGGGTGACCAAGGTGTGGGGCCCAAGGTGCCAGAGCCCAGGGTTTAGGGCCCAAGGTGCCCAGGGTGGAAAGGCCCAGGGTCCAAGAGCCCAGGGGTCCCAGGGTGCTGGACCCAGAATGTGAGGGCCCAGGGTGCCAGAGCCCAGGGTGTGGGTCCCAGCGGCCCAGGGTGCGGGCCGCGGGTCTCAGCCCCCCTCCCCGCAGGACTCCCGGCTGGCAGGCGGCTACGAGAACGTGCCCACGGTGGACATCCACATGAAGCAGGTGGGCTATGAGGACCAGTGGCTGCAGCTGCTGCGCACCTACGTGGGGCCCATGACCGAGCACCTATTCCCCGGCTACCACACCAAGGTGGGTGCCGGCCCGGGCAGCGGGTGGGTGGGGGTGCAGAGGCCCGCCCGCCCCCGACCTCACGGCCGCCCCCTGGACCTCACGGCCCCGCAGACCCGCGCCATCATGAACTTCGTCGTCCGCTACCGGCCGGACGAGCAGCCAGCACTCCGGCCGCACCACGACTCCTCCACCTTCACCCTCAACGTGGCGCTCAACCGGAAGGGGCTAGACTACGAGGTGAGCCCTGCCCCTGTGCTGACGCAAGCACGCACGCTGATGCTAGCACGCAGGAGACACCTGCTGCCTGGCTCTGAGCTCATAACCTTCCTGGGGCTGGAACCTGGGACCTTGTGCGCTGCGATGAATGCGCTCAATTTGTTGTATCACCACGTGGCCAACGTTTATGCTTCCTTTTAAAAAATTTATTTATTTATTTATTTATTGGGTAGGGATAGAAATTGAGAGAGAAGGGGAAGATAGCTAGAGAGAAATGAGGCCAAGTGGTAGCAGTAGAGACATGGTTAAGCGCTTACATTGCAGTGAGCAAGGACCCGGATTCAAACCCCTGGTCCCCACCTGCAGAGAGGGAGCTTCACAAGTGGTGAAGCAGGGCTGCAGGGGTCTCTCAGTGTCTCTCCCTCTCTATCTCCCCCTCACCTCTCAATTTTTCTCTGTCTCTATCCAATAATAAATTAATATATATTTAAATGTTAGTATATCTTTAAAAAGAGAGAGACAGGGGCCAGGTGGTGGTGCACCTGGTTGAGCGACATGTTACAGTGCGAAAGGACCCGAGTTGGAGCCTCTGACCCCCCTTGCAGGGGGAAAGCTTTGCGAGTGGTGAAACAGGGCTGCAGGTGTCTCTCTGTCTCCTCCTTCCCTCTCAATTTCTGGCTATTTCTATCCAATAAATAAAGATAATAAAAAATTTTTTTTTTTACGAAAAGAGAGAGACAGACACCTGCAGCATTGCTTCACTGTTTGTAAAGTTTCCTCCCTGCAGGTGCTGACTGTGGGCTTGAACCCAGGTCCTTTTACATGGTAATGTGTGTGCTCAATCAGGAATCAGGTGCATCACCACCCAGCCCCTGCCTATGCTCTTTCACCTTGTGTCTTTTCGAGTCCTGTCTCCTGAACCCCTTCTCAGCTGTCTGCCATCCCTCTCGCCAGTCCCCCCAGCTCCATGATTGATCCCTGGGCTCCCCCCCCACTTCTTCCCTTCATCTCTGCCCTGTCCCCCCCCCCCAGGGTGGCGGCTGTCGCTTCCTGCGTTACGACTGTGTGATCGCGTCCCCGCGGAAGGGCTGGGCACTCCTGCACCCCGGCCGGCTCACCCACTACCACGAGGGGCTCCCCACCACCTGGGGGACCCGATACATCATGGTGTCCTTTGTGGACCCCTGACACTTAGCCACTCATCCGCCATCAAGCCTTCCTGCCGCGGTGCCTTCTGGGGGACCCCTTCCTAAGGAGGGGGGGTTCTGTCCCCAGTGTGCGTCCTGTGTGTCTGGGACTGAATGTGTCCCCTCCCCTCGACCCCGCCACACGGCTCTCTCAGGAAGCTCCCAGAGCCCCCCAGCCCAGCTCCCGCCTGGGCACCCCCAGGACTCCCCCTGGGGAGAGGACGGGGTAGGGGTTCCCCACGTGATAAGTTATTTTCTCATCCCCTGCCCCTCAATAAAGGAGGATTTGTAACTGTGGCTTTTCTTCCCCTTCACCTGCAGCTCCGTGTCCCCCACCACCAAATTTGTATTCTTAAAGGTGCATTTTCTTTTCTTTTCTTTTGATAAGAAAGAGGGGCAGAGAGAAAGATACACAAGGACACCAGAACCCTGCTCAGCTCTGGCTGATAGTGGTGCTGGGGATTGAACCTGGGACCTCAGAGCCTCAGGCAGGAAAGTCTCTGTAGAACCATGATGCTGTCTTCCCCAGCCCAAGGTGTTTTTATCAATTGATGAGAGAACAAGGAAGAGAAGGAGAGTTACAGGGAGAGATGCAAAGCAGTACTTTGCCACGTGAAGTGCCAGGGATCAAACTTAGGACTTCATGCTTGAAAGTCCAACACTCTAGCCACTACACCCCCTCTGGGGCTGTAGAGAAGGCTATCTGTTTTATTCACAGAGAAAGAGCAGCCATCACTCTGGTCCATGTGCTGCTAGGGATTGAACTCGGGACCTTATGCTTGAGAGTCAGGGCTTTATCCACTGTGCCACCTCCTGGACCACAAGGAGATGAGAATTTATACTTGTGTCTGGGCCTGGTGGTGGCACACCTGGGTGGCTTGCAGTGTGCAAGGACCTGGGTTTGTGTCCCGGACCCCCACCTGCAGGGGGAAGGCTTCATGAGTGGTGGAGCAGGGCTGCAGGTGTCTCTCTGTTTCTCTCCTCTATCTCCCCCTATCCTCTCAATTTCTGGCCGTCTATCTAAGAAATAAAGATAATAAAAATTTAAAAAGTAATAATGTATACTTGTATCAACAACTATACTGTGAACCATTATCCCCTTACAAATGATTTGGAACAGAAAAGAAAGTTCAAACTACCACATAAAACACACCTACCAGGGCCAGGTGGTAGCGCACATGTTATAATGCAAGAGGACTTGGGTTTGAGCCCCCGGTCCCCACCTCAGGGGGAAAGCTTTGTGAATGATGGAGCCGGGCTATAGGTGTCTGTCTCTCTCCCTCCTTCTATCTATTTCTACCCTCTCGATTTCTGGCTATCTCTATCCAACAAATAAATAAAGATAATGATACACACACACACACACCAGGAAGTGGCACAACAAATAAAGTGCTGGACTCTCCTGAGTTTGATCCCCGGCATCACCTGGGCCAGAGTGATGCCTGACCCCTCCTTTGTTGCCCCATCCCACCTCCCAGAAACACTTCCTCCAGGAAGTCTTCCTTGCTGCTTCCCTGGACAGTTTCTTTTCCACTTTGAGTCCACTTCAGCCTGCACCCTCTCAGCCATATACCACGTGCCCTGGGAGGGAAGTGGGCTGAGCAGGGACAGGGCACATGTTCTCACAGGGGGCGGGGTGGGTATGGGAAGCCTGGGAAGAGGACATAACCACTTCTCCCATTGACCCACTTTCACTTCTTTTTAATTTTTTTGTAATTTTTTTATCTTTATTTATTGGATAGAGACAGCCAGAAATCAAGACGGAAGGGGGTGATAGAGAGAAACAGACATCTGCAGCACTGCTTTACCACTCGCAAATTTTTCTCCCCTACAGGTGGGGACCCGGGTCCTTGAGCACTGTAATACATGTACATGCTCAACCAGGTGCGCCACCACCTGGCCTCTTATTTATTTATTTATTTATTTCTACCCAGAGCTCTGTTCTGCTCTGGCTGATGGTGGTGCTGGGGACTGAACCTGGGACCTTGGCATCTCAGGCGGGAGAGTCTTTTACAGAACCACGTTGCTGATTTGCACTCATGAGGGCCCAGGTTCAATCCCCAGCACCATATATGCCAGAGTGATGTGCTGGCTGTCCCTCTTCCTCTTTCTCATAAAGTAAATAAACCCTGGGACTGAGAGAGAGAGCTCACCAGGTGGTGGGCCACCTCCTCATGTGAGTGGTTAGAGTTGAAGTCCCAGCACTACCATCAGCCAGAGCTGAACAGGGCTCTGGTTTTTGTGTGTCTTTTTGCATGTCTCTCATTAAAATAAAGATATATGGGGGTCGGGTGGTAGCTCAGCAGGTTAAGCGCACGTGGTGCAAGGACTGGCTTAAGGATCCTGGTTCGAGCCCCCAGCTCCCCACCTGCAGGGGAGTCACTTCACAAGCAGTGAAGCAGGTCTGCAGGTGTCTATCTTTCTCTCCCCCTCTCTGTCTTCCCCTCCTCTCTCCATTTCTGTCTTATCCAACAACAACAGTAACAACAACAATAAAACAAGAGCAACAAAAGGGAAAAAACAGCCTCCAGGAGCAGTGGATTCGTAGTGTAGGTACCACGACAACCCTGGAATATATATATATATATATATATATATATATATATATATATATATATATATATATATTTATATATTTATAATTATATATATATATATAATTTTTTTTCATTGCCTCCAGAGTTATCACTGGGGCTTGGTACCAGCACTACAAATCCACTGCTCCTGGTGGCCATTTTTCATTTTTATTGGATAGGACAGAGAGAAATTGAGAGGGGAGGGGGTGATAGACAGAGACTACCCAGCCCCCTAAAAATAGTTTAAAGAACAATAAAAAGGGGAATCAGGCGGTGGCACGCCTGGTTAAGTGCACATAGTACAAAGTACAAGGACCCATGCAAGAATCTAGGTTCCAGCCCCCAGCTCCCCACCTTCAGGAGGGTCACTTCACAAGTACTGAAGCAGGTCTGCAGGTGTCTGTCTTTCCCCCTTTATCTCCCCCTCCCTCTTAGTTTCTCTCTGTCCTGTCCAATAAAATGGAAAAAATGGCTGCCAGGAGCAGTGGATTCATAGTTCTGGCATTGAGCCCCAGCAATAACATTGTGTGTGGGGGGGACAGACTCCTGTGTAGAAGCCCCCCAGTGACCCTCCCCAGTGACCCCTCATCTTTGCTGAGCTGCACTGTACCTTTCCTTGGTAACCCTGTGAGTCCCCAAGGCTCCCAGGCCCCTCACTTCCTTGCTCCCCAGAGCTGGGGGCCAGGGTTCTCGGGCGGGGGCCCTTGAGTTTGGGGACAGGTGGAACTAAGGGGGCCTGAGACATGGCTGCTGGGTGGGACCCTCATGCTTGAGGCTCCAAAGTCCCAGGTTCCATCGTACCATAAGTCAGAGTTACGCAGTGCTCTGGTAAGAAAGGAATGGAAGGGAGGGAGGGAGGGAGGGAGGAAGAAAGTGCTAGGAAATTGTGCCGATGCAGTCATATCTGCTATGTTGACCCCTCAGTCTATTGCTAGTTCCCGCGAGAGTTGGGACATTCTCGGAGTGCCTGTTCTGCCATGTTGTGCCCTCAGGGCATTGTCAATTCCCGTGATATTTGGAGTGCTATGGTTACCCCTCCCCCTTCCCATTCTCGCGAGAGCTATTCCCATAAAAGCCCTTCTTCTTCTGCACCTTGCTCTCACCACCGGCCGCTTCACTTGGGTGTTTAGATGCAGGGAAGGTTACTGCGTGAGGCGGCCATTTTTGCTACCTCCACGTGGCCCAACCTGTTTCTCTCTCACCCAACTCTGAGGTGCCAGCGCAAATAAAGATTTGTGTTCCCTCTTCGCTCCGGATCTCCTCTCTCTCTTCTCCGTGGTGCAGCCCGACAAGAAAGGAAGGAAGGGGGGGGGGTCGGGTGGCAGCGCAGCGGGTTAAGCGCACGTGGCACAAATCACAAGGACCGGCGTAAGGATCCCAGTTTGAGCCCGTGGCTCCCCACCTGCAGGGGAGTCGCTTCACAGGCGGTGAAGCAGGTCTGCAGGTGTCTATCTTTCTCTCCCCCTCTCTGTCTTCCCCTCCTCTCTCCATTTCTCTCTGTCCTGTCCAACAACAAACGACATCAACAATGACAATAATAACCACAACAAGGCTACAACAAGGGCAAGTAAAGGGAATAAATAAATATTTTAAAAAGAGAAAGAAAGAAAAGGGGGGCTGGGCAGTGGTGCAGTGGGTTAAGTGCACGTGGTGCAAAGTGCAAGGACCCATGCAAAGATCCCAGTTTGAGGCCCCGGCTCCCCACCGGCAGGGGGGGTCGCTTCACAGACGGTGAATCAGGTCTGCAGGTGTCTATCTTTTTCTCCCCCTCTCTGTCTTCCTCTCCACTCTCAGATTTCTCTGTTCTATCCAACAACAATACAGTAATAACAACAATAAACAACAAGGCAACAAAGAAGGAAAAAAATGGCCTCCAGGAGCAGTGGATTTGTGGTGTAGTCACCGAGCCCCAGCGGTAACCCTGGAGGCAAAAAAAAAAAAGCAAAAAGAAAGAAAGAAAAGCATGGGGAGTTGGGCAGTAGCACAGTGGGTTAAGCACAAAGCGCAAGGACCGGCGTAAGGATCCCGGTTTGAGCCCCCAGCTCCCCATCTGCAGGGGAGTCGCTTCACAGGCGGTGAAGCAGGTCTGCAGGTGTCTGTCTTTCTCTCCTCCTATCTGTCTTCCCCTCCTCTCTCCATTTCCCTCTGTCCTATCCAACAACGACATCAATAATAACTACAACAATAAAACAAGGACAACAAGGGAATAAATAAATATAAAAAAATTAAAAAGCATGTATAAACTATTGTATTTACTGTTGAATGTAAAACATTAATTCCCCAATAAAGAAATTACAAAAAGAAAGAAAGAAAGAAAAAAGACTATAGCTGGCTTCCTCCCAGTCACCTCCCAGGGACATGGGGATCAGCCCCTCAGATGTCACCAGTGGGCAGGAGGCCCTGGGACCCCTCAGCCCTGGCTGAGCAGCTGGGAGAAGCCAATGGGGGGGGCACCTCATTCCCAGGGCCTCCTGACCAAGTTCCAGCACCAGCCCCAGCCTCAGCCTGACTGGTTCCTGTGGGTCCCCAGGCTCAAGCGCCCCTCTTAGGAGCAGTGTGGACACTTGGCCTGCAGGCCACTGGGAACACAGAGAGGGGGCGCTGGGCCCCTCCAGGGACCTCAAACCTGGGGAAGGGGTGGAGGGAGGTTGGGGACCTGCTGAGTGGGGAGGGGGATGAGAGAGGGGGGGCACCATGAAGGCAGATCTGGGACCAGGCACCCCCAGACAGCAGGATGTGGGGAGGGGGGTGACAGCAGCCACAGAAGATCTGGATGCTGAGAAAGGCGGGTGGGACCAGGGCAGCAGGTGCAGTGGCTTCTGAGTCTGGGGAGGGCTGGAGCAGGAGGGACACTGGTGACATCTGAGGGGCTGGTCCCCATGTCCCTGGGAGGTGACTGGGAGGAAGCCAGCTATGGTCTTTTTTCTTCCTTCCTTTCTTTCTTTCTTTCTTTCTCTCTTTTTAAAAATTTATTGGGGAATTAATGTTTTACATTCGACAGTAAATATAATAGTTTGTACATGCTTTTTAATTTTTTTATATTTATTTATTCCCTTTGTTGTCCTTTTATTGTTGTAGTTATTATTGATATCGTTGTTGGATAGGACAGAGAGAAATGGAGAGAGGAGGGGAAGACAGAGAGGGGGAGAGAAAGATAGACACCTGCAGACCTGCTTCACCGCCTGTGAAGCAACTCCCCTGCAGGTGGGGAGCTGAGGGCTCAAAGCCAGATTGCAGCTAGATGGCGGGTTTCACACCTGTCCAGGGCCTCCAGAGTGTGGGGGACTGAGCTTAGGGGAGCAGAGAGGACAGAGGAAAGGGATCCCTGCACAATCCTCTCCCCAGTTTGAACTCTACCCTGGTGGTAGTGGCAAGGAGGGAAGGGGCCCAGACACCGCCCCTGTGCCCCCACTGGACCTGCTTCTGCAGACTTTGCAGACTTACCAGTAGAAGGGTGTCCCAGGACTGGGAGGTGGCTCCCCAAGACGGTGAACACAAATGACCATGCTGAGGAAGCCCAGGTTCCAGGAGGACCCCGCATAGCACCAGGGGAAGCTCCACGAATGGTGGCTCTCTGTCTCTGTCTCCAATCAAGGAGCAGTGGAACCAAGTGAAAAAATAAAGAAATGAAATTAGTCTGATCCCCAGCCCTGATTTTTTCTGAGCCTTCTCCCAGGTCATCTCCCTCCTGCACCTCACCTGGTGCCACCCCTCCCTGATATACCTCTGACCCCGCCTCCCAACCTGAGGCCAGTTGGCGGGGGAAAGTTCAAAGATCAGGCAGAAAAGGAGGCTTCAGAGTGTCCAATCCCTGAGTCTCTCTACCAGCCGCACAGCCCACTTCTCAAGAACCCCAAGGGACATTCCTCTTCCTCTGCGGCCTCTGGGTGTGCTGAGCCGCTGGAATGGGGGACCCCACGGCCTCCTCTGAGAAGACCCCGGAGAAGCGGCGTCTGGAAGCTCTGAGTTCCTATCAGTTTGTGTTGACTTTCCTCTTCATGGGTGAGCACACAGGAGGGGCTTGGGGTCTGGGATCCCCATGAGAGTTGGGGGGACCCCGGGGGGAGAGAGGCTGGAGCCCCTGCCTTGCCTGGACTGGGGAGGGGGTATAGAACAGAGGGTGGCTGGAAACTAACCAGTTGGGTCTGGGTGGGTGCAAAGCTGTCTGCCCCAAGTGAATTAATTCACTTCTCTCTCTCTCTCTCTTTCTCTGCTTTTTTTTTTTTAAAGTTTGTGTTTAATGGCAGCTCACAGGATCACAAGACATAGTGTACATAGTTCCCACCACACCCGCCTTTAGAGTTCCGTGTCCTCACCCTCCCACCTCCCAAAGATAACCACCTTACAAATATTAGTTTGCTTGCTTCTGTTTTTATTTTCCCCCAAGTTCATGTAAATCAGATCTCTAGATTCCACATATGAGCGAAACCACATGGCCACACAGTAGTTGTCTTTTATCTCTCTCTCTCTCTTTTTTTCTTTTCTTTTTTTGCTTCCAGGGTTCTTGCTGGGGCTCAGTGCCTGCACTATGAATCCACTGCTCCTGGAGGCCATTTTTCCCATTTTGTTGTCCTTGTTGTTATTGTTGTTTTGCCATTGCTGTTGTTGTTGGATAGGACAGAGAGAAATGGAGAGAGGAGGGGAAGACAGAGAGGGGGAGAGAAAGACAGACACCTGCAGACCTGCTTCACCGCCTGTGAAGTAACCCCTCTGAAGGGTGGAGCCAGAGGCTCGAATCAGGATCCTTGAGTTGGTCCTTGTGCTTTGCACCATGTGTGCTTGACCCGCTGCGCTACGGCCGGGCCCGTGTTTTTCATTTCTACTTAATCCACTAAGCAGTCATTTCCAGTCTCATCCATTTTGCCCCAAAGAACACAATATCATCCTTTTGATGACAGAGCAGTATTCCATGAAGTATATATCCCATCACTTCTTCAGGCAGCCATCTGTGGCCAGGCATTTATTTAGGCTGCGTCCACTCTTTGGCTGCAGGGGTTCACGCCCGGCTGTCACCCCTCCCCAGGCCTCTCCTGTTCCCTCCTCATCCTCTGGCTTCTCTTCACGTCTCTGTGGCTCCTGTCCGTGCTCTACTTGGCCTGGCTCTTCCTGGACTGGGACACCCCCCACCAAGGTGAGCAGGGTGGGGGGTGGGAAAGGAACAGGGTGAGGGGGGAGCATCTCGGGGTCCCTGCCACGACCCTCCCCCTTATTCACAGCCGGACGGCGTTCGCAGTGGGTCAGAAACTGGCCGATCTGGAGACACCTGCGGGACTATTACCCCATCAAGGTGACGGGCTCTGCCCCTGCTCCTGCCCCTGAGGGGTGTGCCAGGGGTTGCCCTGGTTCTCTGGGCCGTGCTGGGCTGCCCTGCCTCAAGCTCCGGTCCCCTCACTCCCATCCCCTAACTGTCCCCCCACAGCTGGTGAAGACGGCGGAGCTGCCCCCTGACAGGAACTACGTGCTGGCGGCACACCCTCACGGCATCATGTGCACAGGCGTGGCCTGTAACTTCTGCACTGAGAGCAACGGCTTCTCCCAGCACTTCCCGGGGCTACGGCCCTACCTGGCCACCCTGGCCAGCCTCTTCCACCTGCCTGTCTACCGGGATTACCTCCTGGCCCTGGGTAAGCACAGCCCTTTGGGGGGGACCCACTGTGTGTGTGTGTGGGGGAGCATTTCCTGACCTGAGCCCAACCCAGAGTACTCACAGGGGGAGGGTGTTGGGGTGTCCTGCCTGTTACATCTCTCCCTAGAGAGAGTGAGGGCATTGGGGGTCCCCTTTGATACCCACCTAGGGAGAGAGAGCTGGGTGCCTCCCTGTAACAACCACCTATCCATAGGGAGAGAGAGCTGGGAGCCCCCTGTGATATCCACCCACCTACAGGGAGAGGGGGCCCCCATGACACCCCCCTTTCCCCACAGGGATGTGCCCGGTGAGCCGGCAGAGCCTGGAAGCCATCTTGGCGCAGGCACAGCAGGGGCAGGCTGTGGTCATCCTGGTGGGGGGCGCCCACGAGTCCCTGTATGCAAGGCCCGGGGAGCACTGCCTCAAGCTGAGGGGCCGCAAGGGCTTTGTGCGCCTGGCACTCAGGAATGGGTGAGTGGGGGGCTGGGCCTGGGTTCAGACCCCCGCCAGGGCTCTGGGAGGTGAGGCTTCAGGGTGGTGTGGACACCCCCTGCCCTAGGCCCACCTGGGCTCAGCACTGCCAGGTGGTTCTGGGAAGCTGGGGGTGGGGTGGGGTGGGAGTCCAGGCTGCCCAAGGCTTCGGGGTACAAGCAGGAGCTGAGCTCTGACAGCAGAGGTGCCAGCCTTGGGCAGGGGGTGGGGGGTGCAGTTTGATGGCTTGCAAGGGGACATCGTGGGCTGAGCCTGAGCCTGAGCCTGCATTTGTTAGAGTCACCTCTGGTGTGTCTTCTCTGTATATCTCTATAAAAATTATAAGATTCTGGGGAGTCGGGCGGTAGCACAGCGGGTTAAGTGCACATGGCGCGAAGCACAAGGACCAGAGTAAGGATCCCGGTTTGAGCCCCTGGCTCCCCACCTGCAGGGGAGTCGCTTCACAGGTGGTGAAGCAGGTCTGCAGGTGTCTATTTTTCTCTCCCCCTCTCTGTCTCCCCTCCTCTCTCGATTTCTCTCTGTCCTATCCAATGACAGCAACAACAACAATAATAATAACCACAACAATGATAAAAAGACAACAAGGGCAACAAAAGGGAAAAAATGGCCTCCAGGAGCAGTGGATTCATGGTGCAGACACCGAGCCCTGGCAATAACCCTGGAGTCAAAAAAATATATATATAAGATTCTGGGAGTTGGGCGGTAGCACAGCGGGTTAAACGCATGTGGCACAAAGCGCAAGGACCAGCATGAGGATCGGGTTCGAGCCCCAGGCTCCCCACCTGCAGGTGGGCCGCTTCACAGGCAGTGAAGCAGGTCTGCAGGTGTCTATTTTTCTCTTTCCCTCTCTGGCTTTCCCTCCTCTCTCCATTTCTCTCTGTCCTATCCAACAACAAAGACATCAATAACAACAACGATAAACAGCCAGGGCGACAAAAGGAAAAAAATGGCCTCCAGGAGCAGTGGATTCATAGTGCTGGCACCGAGCCCCAGCAATAACCTTGGAGGCAAATAAATAAATAAATAAGAAAGAGAGAGGAGGAGAGACAGAGAGACAGACATAGCACTGCTTCTCCCACCACTCCTGAAGTCTCCCTCCTGCAGGTGATGGGGGGGGGCTTGAACCTAAATTCTTGTGCGTGGTAGTAAATGTAATTAAATGGGTGGGGGTATAGCATAATGGTTATGCAAAGAGACTTTTATGCCTGAGGCGCTCAAGTCCCAGGTTCAATTCCCCCACACTGCCATAAACCAGAGCTGAACAATGCTCTGGTGAAGAAAAAAAATGTAATTAATGTGTATGCTCAACCGCGTGCACCACTGCCCGGCCCTTCTAGAATGTTCTCTGTAGCCAGTGGGGGAGTGGGGAGAAACAAGCTGTGCTTTGAGGCTCTGTCTTGGGGTCCCCGGGAGCCGCCCTTTGTACCCCCACCCTTGTCTTGCGGGCCCCCCCACCCCACCGCAGGGCCTCGCTGGTGCCTGTTTACTCTTTCGGGGAGAATGACGTTTTCCGGCTCAAGGCCTTCCCGGAAGGTTCCTGGCAGCACCGGTGCCAGACGGCCTTCAAGAACTTCCTGGGCTTCGCGCCCTGCCTGTTCTGGGGCCAAAGCATCTTCTCCAATCGTGCCTGGGGCCTGCTCCCCTTCGCCAGCCCCATCACCACCGTGGGTGAGTGTTTGCTGTGTGGGCAGCGCCCCCTAAAGGCTACTGCCACCCCGGCCACCTCCTCCAGCCGGCGGCTCTCACCTGGCCTCTCCCACAGTGGGGAGCCCCATCTCCGTGCCCCAGCGCGCCAACCCCAGCCAGGAGGAGGTGGACCACTACCACCGCCTCTACATGGAGGCCCTGGAGCGGCTGTTTGAGGAGCACAAGCAGGACTGCGGAGTGCCGGAGGCCACGCACCTCACCTTCATCTAGCCCCAGCACCCTACTCCCCCAGCCCTAGCTGGGGGCCCAGAAACGCCTCCCCTGCCCGCCCACTGGTGCAGTATTCGTCCACTTGAGTCTTTCCGTGCTACTTTCCATCTCTCTGTCCAATAAATGAATAAATTAAAGAGTTTTTAAACACCTTTTAAAAAATATATATTTTATTTATTCCCTTTTGTTGCCCTTGTTGTTTTATTGTTGTAGTCATTATTGTTGTCGTTGTTGTTGGATAGAGAGGGAGAGAAAGACACCTGCAGACCTGCTTCGCTGCTTGTGAAGCAACTCCCCTGCAGGTCCGGGGAGCTGGGGCTCGAACCAGCTGGTCCTTGTGCTTTGCGCCACCTACGCTTAACCCACTGCGCTACAGCCCAACTCCCTCTTAAAGAGTTTTTAAAAGAGAGAGAGAGAGTGAGAGAGAGAGAGAAAAGAGGAAAAAAGAAAGGAGGGAAAAGAGGAAAAAAGAAGTAGAAACAAGTATAGGTAGGGGCCAGGCGGTGGTGCACTGGGTTAATTGCACATAGTACTAAGCACAAGGATCCCAGTTCGAGCCCCTGGCTTCCCACCTGCAGGGGAGTCACTTCACAAGGGTTGAAGCAGGTCTTCAGGTGTCTATCTTTCTCTCTCCCTCTCTGTCTTCACCTCCTGTTTTGATTTCTCTCTGTCCTTTCCTGGCGCAGGCGCCGCCATGCGAGCTGCTTGACACGGTACCAGCTTCGCAGGAAGTTCAGCACAGCTGGACTCTCCAGGCCAAACTGAAACCATCTGGCCTTTTGCCATGATTAAGCTCTGTGTGGTCCTAATAATATTTACCTATGGCCAGGCTCAGAGCCTGACCAATAACAAAAATAATGACAAAACCTGCACTGCACTCTGTAAGACAGATCATAATGGAACAAGCAATATCAGTAATGCAGAATTTTTCAGGAGGCTCCAATAGGAAGAAATGTTTTCCCCTTTATCTACACCACTTCCTTTAGTATTCCCCCTAAAATATAGAGAAAGATTGGTGGTTCCCACAGTGGAGGGGCCACCTTACATAGCATAATTAATTAATGGAAAGTTATGGTACCTGCCTAGATACAATGGGCCTTTTAATCTACCACCCATTGCTGTGCTCCCACCTCCTTATGCAGGAATAGTACACGAGAACCTAGGTCGCATAGTGAGCACACACAGAAGATGGATTCCAGCTAGAGAGTTTAACTTGGAACAGAACAAAACAAAACTCCTTGATCAAACAATGGAACAGATTTTGTGAAAAATGGGCTGCTCAATTTGTTTAAGGCCCCTAGAAACATAACAATCTTGAACTTTCTATAAACCATTGTCTTCTGATGCATAGGGCCAAGAGAATGGCATAAAAGGTAGAATATTCATCTTAATCAATAGGACATTTGCCTAGCACACAGGTACAGGAAAAACAAAAGTCACAGAACCGGTGACATGATCTCTAGGGAGGAAAGTGCCCCTGGAATGTAAATGTTCCACAAAGCAGGAGGTGTTCCCTACCTGTGCTGTTCTTACTTGGTGATTTTTTAAATAATCAATACCTTGGTGATTTTTGTTTTAATGATCTAAGCCTTATGAGACTATGAAAATAAAGTTCTGCTTAAGTTATGACAGAGATGTCTGCTTGAGCTTGATTCAACATCAACTCGCTCTTCTCTCATTCTTCATTCTTCGCCGATGCCCCTCCTCCTCCAGGCTAACCCTAATAACCTGCTGGGGCTGGCCCCCGGCACTGTCCCAAAAAATAAGCCTCCAGGAGCAATGGATTCGTAGTGCTGGCACGTAGCCCCAATGATAATCCTGGAGGTGAAAAAAAAAACAAACCCAAAACCCCACAAGTGTAGGTGTGACTTAGAATGGAAGAGAAGGTAGAACCATAGGAAGAATGGGCAAATATATGCAGTTAAATATAGGTTTTCTAGTTATAGGAAAAATAATCAAGGGGCCAGGCGGTGGCGCACCTGGTTAAGTGTTCACATTACAGTGCACAAGGACCAAGGTTCAAGTCCCTGGCCCCCACCCGCAAGGGGGAAAGCTTCACTAATGGTGAAGCTGGGCTGTAGGTGCCTCTGTATCTCTCCCTCTCTGTCTCCACCTCCCTTTTCCATTTTTCTCTGTCTCTATCCAGTAATAAATAAAGATTTTTTTGAAAAACAAGTTTTTATTTATTTATTTATTCCCTTTTGTTGCCCTTGTTGTTTTATTGTTGTAGTTATTATTGATGTTGTTGTTGGCTAGGACAGAGAGAAATGGAGAGAGGAGGGGAAGACAGAGAGGGGGAGAGAAAGACAGACACCTGCAGACCTGCTTCACTGCTTGTGAAGCGACTCCCCTGCAGGTGGGGAGCCGGGGGCTCGAACCGGGATCCTTATGCCAGGCCCTGTGCTTTGCGCCACCTGCATTTAACTCGCTGCACTACCACCCAACTCAGTTTTTTGTTTTTTTTTTAAAGAAATAATAGTCAACCCATATCTGTGTCCTTGGAATACCACTGTGACTTCTAATGGAGGGGGATGGGACAGAGAACTCTAGTGGTGAGAACAATGTGGAATTATATCCATAATTTAAAAATTAATATTAAATACTCAACATTATTAAATGTTTCACAGTAAGGAGGAGAAGGGGGGCTGGGTGGTAGCACCTGGTTAAGGGCACACACTGTCATGTAAGGACCTGGGTTGAAGGCCCTGCTCCCCACCTGCAGAGAGGATGTTTCTCGAGTGGTAAAGCAGGGCTGCAGGCATCTCTCCCCCTTTCTGTCTCCCCTCCCCTCTCAATTTCTCTCTGTCCTATCAAGTGTAACAGGAAAAGAAAAAGGAAGAAATTAAAACTGGAAGCAGTGGGTTTGTAGTGCTGGCATCAGGCCCCAGTGATAACCCTGGTGGAAATAAGGAAAGAAAGGAAGAAAGAAAGAAAGGAAGGAAGGAAGAAAGAAAGAAAGAGAGAAAGAAAAGAATCCAACTTGTAGGGCAGGGGTAGATAGCATAATGGTTATGCAAACAGACTCTCATGCCTGAGGCACCCAAGTCCCAGGTTCAATCTCCTGCACCACCATAAACCAGAGCTGAGCAGTGCTCTGGTAAAAATAAAATAAATGGGAGTCGGGTGGTAGCGCAGCGAGTTAAGCGTACGTGGCGCAACACACAAGGACCAGCATAAGGATCCAGGTTCGAGCCCCTGGCTCCCCACCTGCAGGGGGGGTCGCTTCACAGGCAGTGAAGCAAGTCTGCAGGTGTCTCTTTTTCCCCCTCTCTGTCTTCCCCTCATCTCTCCATTTCTCTCTGTCCTATCCAACAATGATGACATCAGTAATAACTATAATAACAACAAAAAACAAGGGCAACAAAAAAGGAAAATAAATGTAAAAAAATAAATAAAATAGATAAATAATCCAACTTGTACACACACACTGAGGCCTTCTTCCCACCCTGCCATCCTCATTGTGGCCACCAGAGGGCGGGAGCTGCTCACAAGGCAAAGCTGTCCCTCTGCGGACAGTCTGGGGTGCCAGCCTCTGCCTGCCTGGTGGGTGCCAGGTGCCTGCTCATCTAGGGCATGACCTGGCATTGCTTGTGCTTGCAAAGCAGGTGGCTTCTGGTTTTTGTGTTTGTTTTTCATCTCTGGGTTTTGCACACACAGGCTGTTCCCTCTCACCCCTCTCTCTCAGGGTGGGGGATGTAGTGGCTGAGTTAGGGCCTGCCAGGGAGACAGTACAGTGGTTCTGCAAAACACTCTCCTCCTACCTGAGGCTCTGAGGTCCCAGGTTCAGTCCCCAGCATCACCATCAGCCAGAGCTGAGCAGGGCACTGGGAGAAAAAGAAGAACAAACAAAACAAAATGAAAACTGAGAAACTGAGGTGAGTTTTCCTGAAATCACTTTGGAACATCAGTTTGTGACCAGGGAGGTGGTGGGTGGGGGTGGGGGTGGGGGGCAGCACACATTTTGCACGTGCCAGACCAGGGTGGGGCCACGGGGGCTGTCCCCAGGTCTCAATGATTTTCCCCCTTCATTCCCAATTTCTGGCTGTTTCTATCCAATAGATAAAACTAGTAATTGTGGTCCAGGAGGTGGCGCAGTAGAGAAAGCATTGGACTCTCAAGCATGAGGTCCTGAGTTCAGTACCCCGGCAGCCCATGTACCAGAGTGATGTCTGGTTCTTTCTCTCTCTCTCTCCTCCTATCTTTCTCCTTAACAAATAAATAAAATCTTAAAAAAATTAGCAACACATAATAAAGATATTTAGTAAAAGTGATTTGCCTTTAAAAAAAACTAATAAAAAGTGAAAAAAATGATTATTTATTTACTTTGGATATGGAAGAAAGAAATTGAGAGGGGTGTAGGGGTATAGCATAATGGTTATGCAAAGAGATTCTCATGCCTGAGGCTCTGAAGTTCCAGGTTCAGTCACCCCACCATTATAAGCCAGAACTGAACAGTGCTCTGGTAAAAAAGAAAAAAAAGAAAGAAAAAAAAAGAAATAAGAAAAGAAGGCTGTTGTTAAAATTCGGAGGCTCTAGCTGGCCGGGCTAGCTTCACGGGAGGGTAACAGAGATGACCAGAGACATACGGCTGGGCAGGGAAGCTGTATTTCTTTATTCAGGAACAACGATTCATAGACTAAACCAAACTAATCACCAAACAGAACTCTGCTGTCCTTTCCCCGCAGCAGCGCCAAGCACTCTCTCTAACTCTGGAACTCAGGAACCCTCCCAGGGTTCTTTGGGGCGGGGCCAAGCGGCCCGTGAAATTAGCAGGACTGATCCAATTTTCTTGTCGGGGGAGATCTAGAACAACCCAATGTAAAGCATACAACAGAAGGCAGAGGTAGACATAATGGTTATGCAAAGAGACTCCTCATGCCTGAGACTCTAAAGTCCCAGGTTCAATCCCCCATAAGCCAGAGCTGAGCAGTGCTCTGGTAAAAAAAAAAAAAAATTGAGGGAAGGAGGAGATAGAGGGTAGGAGAGAAACACCTGCATCCATGCTTCACTGTTCATGAGGGTCAGGGCCCTTCTTCTTCTAGCGTTTGCCCTTCTTCCGTAGCCAGTCAACAGCGTCAGGTTGAGCCTGATGTAAAGTTTCAAGACCTCCTTTGAATCTGGAGAGGTGGCAGTCGTTGACCATGTGGGTCATAGTCTGTCTGTAGCCGCAGGGGCAGTTCGGGTCGTCTCTGGCTCCCCAGCGATGGAACATAGTGGCGCACTGGCCATGGCCTGTTCGATAGCGATTGAGGAGGGCCCAATCATAACGTGATAGGTCAAAGCCGGGTTGACGCTTGCAGGGGTCTGTGATGAGGTGTTTGTTCTTTACCTCAGCTGACTGCCAACTCTGTTTCCAAGAGTCTGGAACAGAGAAGTTCAGTGTAGGCGTAGGGGACCAGATTGGGTGACGAGACATCAAGCGTTGGACAGGGTGGGCGAAGATATCCGCGTATATTGGCAGGTCCGGTTGAGCGTAGACGTGGGAAATGAACTTAGATGATGCCGCATCCCGACGAATATCTGGTGGGGCGATGTTGCTAAGAACTGGCAGCCATGGAACCGGGGTGGAACGGATGGTTCCAGAAATTATCCTCATGGAGGAATATAATTTGGAATCGACCAAGTGGACATGGGGGCTACGGAACCATACTGGGGCACAGTATTCTGCAGTGGAATAGCATAATGCCAGAGATGATGATCGTAGTGTGGAAGCGCTTGCGCCCCATGAGGAGCTGGCCAGTCTTGCAATGATGTTATTCCTCGCACCCACCTTCGCTGCAGTTTTTATGAGATGTTCATGAAATGACAGAGTGCGATCGAGTGTAACGCCAAGATAGACTGGCTGGGCTTCATGCCAGATTCTCGTATCGCCAGGCTGCACATTAAGCTCACGCGAGGCCGAGGCATGGTGTAGATGGAAAACAGATGATACTGTTTTTGCAGTGCTAGGGATTAGTCACCATTTTTTACAGCAATCAGATATCAGAGACATGTCTTTCGTGAGTGTTTCCTCGAGGATGTCGAACTTGGATGCCTGAGTTGCACAGCAGATGTCATCGGCGTAGATGAACTTCCTTGAAGAAGTTTCTGGGAGGTCATTGATGTAAATATTAAATAGCGTAGGAGCCAGAACAGAGCCCTGGGGGAGGCCACTTGAGACAAGTCTCCATCTGCTAGACTTGTCACCCAGATGCACCCGGAATCTTCTGTTTTGGAGAAGAAACGATATAGTGTTGGCCACTCATGGAGGCAGGCATCTTGAGATCTTGACTAGGAGACCACGGTGCCAGACTGTGTCATAGGCTGCTGTGAGATCAACAAAGACAGCACCCGTCTTTAAATTCTTCTGGAATCCATTTTCAATGTAAGTTGAGAGGGCCAGGGCTTGTTCGCAGGTAGATTTTCCTGGGCGGAAACCAGCTTGGGCGGATGATAGGAATTTCTCTGTAAGAGGAGAAATACGTGACAGAAGCAGCCTCTCAAGGAGTTTGTAACACACGGAGAGGAGAGAAATTGGTCTATAGCTGGCGGCCAGTGTTGGGTCTTTCTTTGGTTTCAAAACTGCTATTATCTTCGCATGACGCCAAATTTTGGGCATGGATTGAGATTCCAAGATGTGGGACAGGAATGAAGCGAGCCACTTCTTTGCCGCGGGGCCCAAGTTAAGAATGAGTTCTGGGGTGATGTTATCATAGCCAGCAGCTGTTCCCGGTTTAACCCTCTTCAAAGCGTCTTCCCGTTCAGACAGTGTAAAGGGAGAGAGTTTTGGAGATGGACAAGATAAACAGAAGTAGGATGACCACTCATGGGAAATTTCTCTTTTCCAGACTGGGTCGATCTTAGCATGTCCAACTTGAGTTAGGTGACTGGCCACTGAGTTTGGAGATACGGGAGGATGGGAGACAGGAGGGGGTTGGCTATCGGCACCCAGACTATGAAGAAGCTTCCAGGCCTTCCTAGTTGAGTGGGTGAAGTTCAGACTTTCAGTGAGTTGTTGCCAGCGGGCTTGGCGTGCTGCATCCAGGGAGGCAATGAGATGGTCAGCCACATCTGGGTCACCCGACTCATCATACTGCTTTAGTAGTTGCTCGCATTCAGCATCAAGACAAGGCGTATAGTTAGCACGTCTCCCACGAGGAATGGCTTGGGAAGCTGCTTTGAAGATGGCTTGGCGGAAGCGCCTGTAGGAATCTTCAGAGGGGATAGAGTTAATTGGAATTGCAGGAATAGATTTGTTGGTAAGATCACTGAACAGACGCCAGTTTGCTTTCTGAAAGTTCCATCTTAGTTTCTCTGAGCACAGAATCAGTGGGAGCTGGAGACCAATGTGGTTGATAGCTGGGCGGTGATGACTGTGCGGGAAGATCTTGAGAACGTGTCTTGTAGTGGGAAAGGCTTGGCCGTTGACTGTGCTAATCCAGCACAGGTCGGGTGACGAGTCTTTATTCCATCTAGCACTGCGAAAAGAGCCTGGCTGTTTGGGATCATATAATAGGGAGAGGTCATTTGCTGAAGCCCAGTCGGCTAAGCTAGAGCCGTCAGCACGAGTGGAGGAATATCCCCAGTCTTGGTGATGACTATTAAAGTCTCCAACGTAAACGGCTGGGTGATTCGGGCTAGGCAGGACCTCATTATCCCATGAGGCACCGGGAGGCTTATATACGTTGACGAGCTGAATAGTTCCAATAGTAATGGAGTCGTAGAAGGTCAAAGAGGCCGTATGGTAAACGTCCGCAAGACACGATTTGGCGTAGATGGCTCGGCCGTGTTTAGGATGGAGATTATAGCATATTAAATCGAATCCACTGATGGTGAATTGAGCAGCTTCATCGACTGCTATACGTGTTTCTTGTAGGCAGATAACATCTGCCTGATGCTGTATCGCCAATTGACCAATAAGAACGCGTTTGACAAAGGACAGCCCCTCAACATTAAGTTGGAGGACTCGAAGAGCAGGACCAACAGCTTGAAAGCTGTCAGGAGCTGCTTGTTGCTGGCTTTGAAAGTGACTGGGATCCATGTGGATTCAGTCGGCTAGGAAGGATTGTCAGTTTCCCCAATGAATGGGTACTCACGAGATGCACCACGGGAAGGTCGATCCAATGCGCCCTAAACCCGGGTTTCTGAGTGCCTGGCCTCCTGACCCCTCCCTTTGGTCTTTCATCTCTGTCTTTATCTGCAGAGACAAGCTGATCTTTGAACAGACGGAACACCCAGCCCAGAGCAGATAAAGAACTTCCATTTTCTTTATCTTTTCTTCTTGTATCCCCCCTCCCTCCTTTTTTTTATCTGATAGGACAGAGAGAAATTGAGAGGGGAGGAAGAGATAGAGGAGAGAGACAGAGACACCTCTAGCCTGGCTTCACCACTCATGAAGCTTCCCTCCTGCAGGTAGGGGCCAGGGGATTGAGCCTGAGTCCTTGTAGAATGGTAACATGTGTACTCAACTGGGTGTGCCACTCACTGGCCCCTTCTTTATTTTATTTTAATAAGAGGGAGATAGAGAGAGAGACACACACACATACGCGCACACACACACCACACACACGTGTGCACACACACACGCACACACACACACACACCACACACACACACACACACGCACACACACACGCACACACACACCACACACACACACACACACACACACACACCACACACACACACACACAGACACACACACGCACACAGACATACAGGGGCCGGGGAAGAGCCCTACTCAGCTCTGGTGGATGGTGGTGCTAGGGATTGAACCTGGGGCCTCAGAGCCTGTCTTTCACTGCTCTCATTCAAGTGCTGGTGTCCCAGAGATGGCCGGAGGTGGGCTGGAAAATCAGGGTCCAGAGAGGCCGCTGGATCTGGGGAGTGAAGCCCAACAAGGGGAGCAGTGCCCGATGCCCCCAGAAAACTCAACATATCTGCATGAAGGGGACACTGCTTCACTAATGAGACTCAAAAGTGCAATGAAGGGCCTGCAAAATTACTCATTGGGGATGGGGAGACAGCACAGTGTCCTGCAAAAAGCCTCTACTGCCTGAGGCTCTGAGGTCCCAGGTTCAGTCCCCAGCACCACCGTCAGCCAGAGCTGAGCAGGGCTCTGGTAATAAACAAACAAACAAACAACTCACTTGGACAATGTACTGTTTTGTCATGTCCGTGACCCAGGACCCAGGTTCCAGCCCAGCGCCAAGGCCTTGAAGGAAGCCTGGGGCTGTGGACTCTCTCACTCTCTCCCCCCTGCCCCTACTCCTATCTAAAGTAAACAGACCCAAATCACCATGGAGGGGGGAGCAGGCCTGCCCAGATCAGCCCTTTGAGATAAGAGAGGGGCTGGGCTAGAGGAAGGGCTGAAGGGCCTGTGTGTGTCCTCAGGCCATCATGGCTTTGAGGGTTTGAGGTCAGGAGGTTTGGGGACTCCGTCTGCTCTCCCCTGGACAGGGAGGAGGGAGAAAGCTGAACCCCAAGAATCTGGAGGATTGGTCAGGGCAAGAAAGGAGACCCCAGTTGGTCTGGGGGTGTGGGAGGGGCTGGAGAGGAGGAGGGGTGACACTCAGGGGCTTGGGGTAAGAAGGTGGCAAAGGGCAGGGCTGCCTCCTGGGTCCCCAGTCTGTCTGCTGACTGCGCTCTGTATGCCGGAGGAAGCTCCTTCCAGGGCCTCTTACACTTTCTCTTCAGTAAACTGACCAGCAAAGGATGGTGGAGTGTTGCTCTGCTGGCCCTCCCTCTCTAAATTAAAAATAATCATAATAACAGTAAAAAGATGATCTTCAGGGAGGTGGCTTTGTGGATAAAATGTTGGATTCTAAAACTCGAGATGCCC